>NC_081362.1:67105572-67757798 GCF_030684315.1 Stegostoma tigrinum | reverse complement strand
GCGCGCTCTCGTGCTGTCTCTCTCTCGCGCGCGCGCTCTCTCGTGCTCTCTCTCGCGCGCGCGCTCTCTCGTGCTCTCTCGCGCGCAGCGCGCTCTCTCGTGCTGTGCCTCTCTCGCGCGCGCGCGCTCTCGTGCTGTCTCTCTCTCTCTCGCGCGCGCGCTCTCGTGCTATCTCTCTCTCTCTCGCGCGCGCGCTCTCTCGTGCTGTCTCTCTCTCTCTCGTGCGCGCTCTCTCTCGTGCTGTCTCTCTCGCGCTGTCTCTCTCGCGCGCAGCGCGCTGTCTCGTGCTGTCTCTCTTGCGCGCGCGCTCTCTCGTGCTGTCTCTCTTGCGCGCTGTCTCTCTCGCGCGCGCGCTCTCTCGTGCTGTCTCTCTCGTGCTGTCTCTCTCGCGCGCGCGCGCTCTCTCGTGCTGTCTCTCTCTCGCGCGCGCTCTCTCGTGCTGTCTCTCTCTCGCGCGCTCTTTCGTGCTGTCTCTCTCTCGCGCTCGCGCTCTCTCGTGCTGTCTCTCTCTCTCACGCGCGTGCTCTCTCGTGCTGTCTCTCTCTCACGCGCGCGCTCTCTCGTGCTGTCTCTCTTGCGCGCGCGCTCTCTCGTGCTGTCTGTCTCTCGCGCGCGCTCTCTCGTGCTGTCTGTCTCTCGCGCGCGCTCTCTCGTGCTGTCTCTCTCTCTCGCGCGCTTTCTCGTGGTGTCTCTCTCGCGCGCGCGCTGTCTCTTTCGCGCGCGCGCTGTCTCGTGCTGTCTCTTGCGCGCGCGCGCTCTCTCGTGCTGTCTCTCTCGCGCGTGCGCGTTGTCTCGTGCTGTCTCTCGCGCTCGCGCGCTGTCTCGTGCTGTCTCTCTCTCTCGCGCGCGTTCTCTCGTGCTCTCTCGCGCGCGCGCGCTCTCTCGTGCTGTGCCTCTCTCGCGCGCGCGCTCTCTCGTGCTGTCTCTCTCGCGCGGCGCGCGCTCTTTGGTGCTGTCTCTCTCTCGCGCGCGCTCTCTGGTGCTGTCTCTCTCGCGCGCGCGCGCTCTCTCGTGCTGTCTCTCTCTCGCGCGCGCGCTCTCTCGTGCTGTCTCTCTCTCGCGCGCGCGCTCTGTCGTGCTGTCTCTCTCTCTCGCGCGCGCGCTCTGTCGTGCTGTCTCTCTCTCGCGCGCGCGCGCTCTCCCGCGCCCCGTCTCTCGCGCGCGCGCGCTCTCCCGCGCCCCGTCTCTCGCGCGCGCGCGCCTCTCCCGCGCCCCGTCTCTCGCGCGCGCGCGCTCTCCCGCGCCCCGTCTCTCGCGCGCGCGCGCTCTCCCGCGCCCCGTCTCTCGCGCGCGCGCGCTCTCTCGTGCTGTCTCTCTCTCTCGCACGCGCGCTCTCTCGTGCGCGCTCTGTCGTGCTGTCTCTCTCTCGCGCGCAGCGCTCTGTCGTGCTGTCTCTCTCTCGCGCGCGCGCTCTCTCGTGCTGTCTCTCTCTCTCGCGCGTGCGCGCTCTCGTGCTGTCTCTCGCGCGCGCGCTCTCTCGTGCTGTCTCTCGCGCGCGCGCGCTCTCTCGTGCTGTCTCTCTCTCTCGCACGCGCGCTCTCTCGTGCGCGCTGTCGTGCTGTCTCTCGCGCGCGCGCGTTCTGTCGTGCTGTCTCTCACGCGCGCGCGCGCTCTGTCGTGCTGTCTCTCTCTCGCGCGCGCGCGCTCTCTCGTGCTGTCTCTCTCTCTCTCTCTCTCGCGCGCGCTCTCTCTCTCGTGCTGTCTCTCTCTCGCGCGCGCGCGCGCGCGCTCGCGCGGTCTCTCTCGCGCGCGCGCTCTCTCGTGCTGTCTCTCTCTCTCTCGCGCGCGCTCTCTCGTGCTGTCTCTCTCTCTCTCGCGCGCGCTCTCTCGTGCTGTCTCTCTCTCGCGCGCGCGCGCTCTCTCGTGCTGTCTCTCTCTCGCGCGCGCGCGCTCTCTCGTGCTGTCTCTCACTCGCGCGCGCGCTCTCTCGTGCTGTCTCTCTCTCGCGCGCGCGCTCTCTCGTGCTGTCTCTCTCTCTCGCGCGCGCTCTCTCGTGCTGTCTCTCTCTCGCGCGCGCGCGCTCTCTCGTGGTGTCTCTCGCGCGCGCGCGCTCTCTCGTGCTGACTCTCTCGCGCGCGCGCGCTCTCTCGTGCTGACTCTCTCGCGCGCGCGCGCTCTCTCGTGCTGACTCTCGCGCGCGCGCGCGCTCTCTCGTGCTGACTCTCTCGCGCGCGCGCGCTCTCTCGTGCTGACTCTCCGCGCGCGCGCGCTCTCTCGTGCTGTCTCTCTCGCGCGCTCTCTCGTGCTGTCTCTCTCGTGCTGTCTCTCTCGCGCGCGCGCCCTCTCTCGTGCTGTCTCTCTCGCGCGCGGCGCGCGCTCTCTCGTGCTGTCTCTCTCGCGCGCGGCGCGCTCTCGTGCTGTCTCTCTCGCGCGCGCGCGCTCTCTCGTGCTGTCTCTCTCGCGCGCGCGCGCTCTCGTGCTGTCTCTCTCGTGCGCGCGCTCTCGTGCTCTCTCTCTCGTGCGCGCTCTCTCGTGCTCTCTCTCTCGTGCGCGCTCTCTCGTGCTCTCTCTCTCGCGCGCGCTCTCTCGTGCTGTCTCTCTCGCGCGCGCTCTCTCGTGCTGTCTCTCTCGCGCGCGCTCTCTCGTGCTGTCTCTCTCGCGCGCGCTCTCTCGTGCCGTCTCTCTCTCGCGCGCTCGCGCTCTCTCGTGCCGTCTCTCTCTCGCGCGCTCGCGCTCTCTCGTGCCGTCTCTCTCTCGCGCGCGCGCGCTCTCTCGTGCCGTCTCTCTCTCGCGCGCGCGCGCTCTCTCGTGCCGTCTCTCTCTCGCGCGCGCGCGCTCTCTCGTGCCGTCTCTCGCGCGCAGCGCGCTCTCCCGTGCCCCGTCTCTCGCGCGCGCGCGCGCTCTCCCGCGCCCCGTCTCTCGCGCGCGCGCTCTCCCGCGCCCCGTCTCTCGCGCGCGCGCTCTCCCGCGCCCCGTCTCTCGCGCGCGCGCGCGCGCTCTCCCGCGCCCCGTCTCTCGCGCGCGCGCGCTCTCCCGCGCCCCGTCTCTCGCGCGCGCGCGCTCTCCCGCGCCCCGTCTCTCGCGCGCGGCGCGCTCTCCCGCGCCCCGTCTCTCGCGCGCGCGCGCTCTCCCGCGCCCCGTCTCTCGCGCGCAGCGCGCGCTCTCCCGCGCCCCGTCTCTCGCGCGCGCGCGCTCTCTCGTGCTGTCTCTCTCTCTCGCACGCGCGCTCTCTCGTGCGCGCTCTGTCGTGCTGTCTCTCTCTCGCGCGCGCGCTCTGTCGTGCTGTCTCTCTCTCGCGCGCGCGCTCTCTCGTGCTGTCTCTCTCTCTCGCGCGTGCGCGCTCTCGTGCTGTCTCTCGCGCGCGCGCTCTCTCGTGCTGTCTCTCGCGCGCGCGCGCTCTCTCGTGCTGTCTCTCTCTCTCGCACGCGCGCTCTCTCGTGCGCGCTGTCGTGCTGTCTCTCGCGCGCGCGCGTTCTGTCGTGCTGTCTCTCACGCGCGCGCGCGCGCGCGCGCTCTGTCGTGCTGTCTCTCTCTCGCGCAGCGCGCGCTCTCTCGTGCTGTCTCTCTCGCGCGCGCTCTCTCGTGCTGTCTCTCTCGCGCGCGCTCTCTCGTGCCGTCTCTCTCTCGCGCGCTCGCGCTCTCTCGTGCCGTCTCTCTCTCGCGCGCTCGCGCTCTCTCGTGCCGTCTCTCTCTCGCGCGCGCGCGCTCTCTCGTGCCGTCTCTCTCTCGCGCGCGCGCGCTCTCTCGTGCCGTCTCTCTCTCGCGCGCGCGCGCTCTCTCGTGCCGTCTCTCGCGCTGCGCGCGCTCTCCCGTGCCCCGTCTCTCGCGCGCGCGCGCGCTCTCCCGCGCCCCGTCTCTCGCGCGCGCGCTCTCCCGCGCCCCGTCTCTCGCGCGCGCGCTCTCCCGCGCCCCGTCTCTCGCGCGCGCGCGCGCTCTCCCGCGCCCCGTCTCTCGCGCGCGCGCGCTCTCCCGCGCCCCGTCTCTCGCGCGCGCGCGCTCTCCCGCGCCCCGTCTCTCGCGCGCGCGCGCTCTCCCGCGCCCCGTCTCTCGCGCGCGCGCGCTCTCCCGCGCCCCGTCTCTCGCGCGCAGCGCGCGCTCTCCCGCGCCCCGTCTCTCGCGCGCGCGCGCTCTCTCGTGCTGTCTCTCTCTCTCGCACGCGCGCTCTCTCGTGCGCGCTCTGTCGTGCTGTCTCTCTCTCGCGCGCGCGCTCTGTCGTGCTGTCTCTCTCTCGCGCGCGCGCTCTCTCGTGCTGTCTCTCTCTCTCGCGCGTGCGCGCTCTCGTGCTGTCTCTCGCGCGCGCGCTCTCTCGTGCTGTCTCTCGCGCGCGCGCGCTCTCTCGTGCTGTCTCTCTCTCTCGCACGCGCGCTCTCTCGTGCGCGCTGTCGTGCTGTCTCTCGCGCGCGCGCGTTCTGTCGTGCTGTCTCTCACGCGCGCGCGCGCGCGCGCTCTGTCGTGCTGTCTCTCTCTCGCGCGCGCGCGCTCTGTCGTGCTGTCTCTCGCGCGCGCGCGCTCTCTCGTGCTGTCTCTCTCTCTCGCGCGCGCTCTCTCGTGGTGTCTCTCTCGCGCGCGCGCTGTCTCGTGCTGTCTCTCTCGCGCGTGCGCGCTGTCTCGTGCTGTCTCTCGCGCTCGCGCGCTCTCTCGTGCTGTCTCTCTCGCGCGCGCGCGCTCTCTCGTGCTGTCTCTCTCGCGCTGTCTCTCGCGCGCGCGCTCTCTCGTGCTGTCTCTCTCGCGCGCGCTCTCTCGTGCTGTCTCTCTCTCTCGCACGCGCGCTCTCTCGTGCGCGCTCTGTCGTGCTGTCTCTCTCGCGCGCGCGCGCTCTGTCGTGCTGTCTCTCTCTCGCGCGCGCGCGCTCTGTCGTGCTGTCTCTCTCTCGCGCGCGCGCGCTCTGTCGTGCTGTCTCTCGCGCGCGCGCGCTCTCTCGTGCTGTCTCTCTCTCTCGCGCGCGCGCGCTCTCTCGTGCTGTCTCTCTCTCTCGCGCGCGCGCGCTCTCTCGTGCTGTCTCTTTCGCGCGCGCGCTGTCTCGTGCTGTCTCTTGCGCGCGCGCGCTCTCTCGTGCTGTCTATCTCTCTCGCGCGCGCGCTCTCTCGTGCTCTCTCTCTCTCGCGCGCGCTCTCTCGTGGTGTCTCTCTCGCGCGCGCGCTGTCTCGTGCTGTCTCTCTCGCGCGTGCGCGCTGTCTCGTGCTGTCTCTCGCGCTCGCGCGCTCTCTCGTGCTGTCTCTCTCTCGCGCGCGCGCTCTCTCGTGCTGTCTCTCTCGCGCTGTCTCTCGCGCGCGCGCTCTCGCGTGCTGTCTCTCGCGCGCGCGCTCTCTCGTGCTGTCTCTCTCTCTCGCACGCGCGCTCTCTCGTGCGCGCTCTGTCGTGCTGTCTCTCTCTCGCGCGCGCGCGCTCTGTCGTGCTGTCTCTCGCGCGCGCGCGCTCTCTCGTGCTGTCTATCTCTCGCGCGCGCGCGCTCTCTCGTGCTGTCTCTCTCTCTCGCGCGCGCGCGCTCTCTCGTGCTGTCTCTCTCTCTCGCGCGCGCGCGCTCTGTCGTGCTGTCTCTCTCTCGCGCGTGCGCGCTCTGTCGTGCTGTCTCTCGCGCGCGCGCGCTCTCTCGTGCTGTCTATCTCTCGCGCGCGCGCGCTCTCTCGTGCTGTCTCTCTCTCTCGCGCGCGCGCGCTCTCTCGTGCTGTCTCTCTCTCTCGCGCGCGCTCTCTCGTGGTGTCTCTCTCGCGCGCGCGCTGTCTCTTTCGCGCGCGCGCTGTCTCGTGCTGTCTCTTGCGCGCGCGCGCTCTCTCGTGCTGTCTCTCTCGCGCGCGCGCTCTCTCGTGCTGTCTCTCTCGTGCTGTCTCTCTCGCGCGCGCGCGCTCTCTCGTGCTGTCTCTCGCGCGCGCTCTCTCGTGCTGTCTCTCTCTCGCGCGCTCTCTCGTGCTGTCTCTCTCTCGCGCGCGCGCGCTCTCGTGCTGTCTCTCTCTCACGCGCGTGCTCTCTCGTGCTGTCTCTCTCTCACGCGCGCGCTCTCTCGTGCTGTCTCTCTTGCGCGCGCGCTCTCTCGTGCTGTCTGTCTCTCGCGCGCGCTCTCTCGTGCTGTCTGTCTCTCGCGCGCGCTCTCTCGTGCTGTCTCTCTCTCTCGCGCGCGCTCTCTCGTGGTGTCTCTCTCGCGCGCGCGCTGTCTCTTTCGCGCGCGCGCTGTCTCGTGCTGTCTCTTGCGCGCGCGCGCTCTCTCGTGCTGTCTCTCTCGCGCGTGCGCGTTGTCTCGTGCTGTCTCTCGCGCTCGCGCGCTGTCTCGTGCTGTCTCTCTCTCTCGCGCGCGTTCTCTCGTGCTCTCTCGCGCGCGCGCGCTCTCTCGTGCTGTGCCTCTCTCGCGCGCGCGCTCTCTCGTGCTGTCTCTCTCGCGCGCGCGCTCTTTGGTGCTGTCTCTCTCTCGCGCGCGCTCTCTGGTGCTGTCTCTCTCGCGCGCGCGCGCTCTCTCGTGCTGTCTCTCTCTCGCGCGCGCGCTCTCTCGTGCTGTCTCTCTCTCGCGCGCGCGCTCTGTCGTGCTGTCTCTCTCTCTCGCGCGCGCGCTCTGTCGTGCTGTCTCTCTCTCGCGCGCGCGCTCTGTCGTGCTGTCTCTCTCTCGCGCGCGCGCGCTCTTTCGTGCTGTCTCTCTCTCGCGCACGCACGCGTTCTTTCGTGCTGTCTCTCTCGCGCACGCGCGCGCTCTCTCGTGCTGTCTCTCTCTCGCGCGCGCGCTCTCGTGCTGTCTCTCTCTCGCGCGCGCGCGCTCTCTCGTGCTGTGCCTCTCTCGCGCGCGCGCGCTCTCGTGCTGTCTCTCTCTCTCTCGCGCGCGCGCTCTCGTGCTATCTCTCTCTCTCTCGCGCGCGCGCTCTCTCGTGCTGTCTCTCTCTCTCTCGTGCGCGCTCTCTCTCGTGCTGTCTCTCTCGCGCTGTCTCTCTCGCGCACGCGCTCTCTCGTGCTGTCTCTCTCGCGCGCGCGCGCTCTCTCGTGCTGTCTCTCTCTCGCGCGCGCTCTCTCGTGCTGTCTCTCTCTCGCGCGCTCTCTCGTGCTGTCTCTCTCTCGCGCTCGCGCTCTCTCGTGCTGT
Source organism: Stegostoma tigrinum (assembly GCF_030684315.1). NCBI lineage: Eukaryota > Metazoa > Chordata > Chondrichthyes > Orectolobiformes > Stegostomatidae > Stegostoma > Stegostoma tigrinum. The sequence goes on along the minus strand of NC_081362.1, from coordinate 67,750,801 downwards.
CTCTCTCTCACGCGCGCGCTCTCTCGTGCTGTCTCTCTCTCACGCGTGCGCTCTCTCGTGCTGTCTCTCTTGCGCGCGCGCTCTCTCGTGCTGTCTGTCTCTCGCGCGCGCGCTCTCTCGTGCTGTCTGTCTCTCGCGCGCGCTCTCTCGTGCTGTCTGTCTCTCGCGCGCGCTCTCTCGTGCTGTCTCTCTCTCGCGCGCGCGCTGTCTCGTGCTGTCTCTCTCTCTCTCGCGCCGCTCTCTCTCTCGCTCGCGCGGGCGCGCGCGCTCTCGTGCTGTCTCTCTCTCTCGCGCGCGCGCTGTCTCGTGCTGTCTCTCTCTCTCTCGCGCGCGCGCTCTCTCGTGCTGTCTCTCTCGCGCTCTCTCGTGCTGTCTCTCTTGCGCGCGCGCTCTCTCGTGCTGTCTCTCTCGCGCACGCGCTCTCTCGTGCTGTCTCTTGCGCGCTGTCTCTCTCGCGTGCGCGCTCTCTCGTGCTGTCTCTCTCGCGCGCGCGCTCTCTCTCTCGTGCTGTCTCTCTCTCGCGCGCGCGCTCTCTCGTGCTGTCTCTCTCTCGCGCGCGCGCTCTCTCGTGCTGTCTCTCTCTCGCGCGCGCGCTCTCTCGTGCTGTCTCTCTCGCGCGCGCGCGCTCTCGTGCTGTCTCTCTCGCGCGCGCGCGCTCTCGTGCTGTCTCTCTCGCGCGCGCGCGCTCTCGTGCTGTCTCTCTCGCGCGCGCGCGCTCTCGTGCTGTCTCTCTCGCGCGCTCTCTCGTGCTGTCTCTCGCGCGCGCGCGTTCTCGTGCTGTCTCTCTCGCGCGCGCGCGCTCTCGTGCTGTCTCTCTCGTGCTGTCATGCTCTCTTTCTCTGAAGTCCTAGTGTGCTTTGATCACTGTACCCTACAGTATCATTTGCTATGAGTTAGCTCATTATTCCACTTTACTGATCGATGGCAAATCCAGAATAGTCTGCTCCCAGTTTCTTCCCCAACACATTGCTCAAGAATCAATCTCTGATAATATTCTTTGAGACAACTCTTGCCCATTTAATTATTTTAATCTGTATGCATATTAAAACTACCCATGATTATTGCTGTACTTTTCTTACAAGTCTGCAGGATTTCCTGGTTCATACAGTGCCCAACTGCAGAACTACTATCGCCCAGGGGCTTCCATTCTTGCTATTTCTTATTTATATCCAGACTAATTCTACATTTTGATGTACAGCGCTTGGACAATTGTGCACTACAGCACTAATCTCTCCAAATCAACACCACCTCCATTCCCTTCCTCCCTGCCCTTGTGAAACAGAGTATCCTCAGATATTCCATTCCCACACTTGTCTCCTCGCAATCACTTCTCCATAATTGCTGCCAAATCGTTCCCATTTGATTCTGTGTGCATTGTTAGTTCATTAAGGTTACTTCAAATGCTTTGTGCTTTCAGATACGAAGCCTTTAAGTTGGTCTACTGTGAAATTCCTGTAAACTTTTATGATTCCTTTTTATAATACCACATTACATACACATATCCTGTCCTTCCATTTTCTGTTAACAATCAGTCGCCTCACTAACCTATACGGAGTAGCTCAGTGGTTAGCGCCCCCCCACACACACCTCAGCAGGGACCCAGGTTCAATTCCATCCTCGGGCGATTATCTGTGTGGAGTTTGCACATTCTCCTGGTGTTTGCATGAATTTCGTCTGGGTGGTCTGGTTTCCCCCTGCTCCCCCCCCCCACGCCCAGTCCAAAGCTGTGCAGGTTAAGTGGGTTGGCTAAATTGCCCACAGTGTCCAGGGATGTACAGCGAGGTGGATAACCATGGGAAATGCAGGGTTACAGGGATAGGATATGGGGGCTGAGTCTACGTGGGATGGTCTTCAGAGGGTCAGTATAGACTCGATAAGCTGAATGATCTGCTTCCACACCGTAGGGCTTCTGTATTTCTACTTCTCAGTTAGCTCTGATTTTCTAATGTTCCATGTAAGTGAACCCTTCTCCCCTTCCCATGATTTAGGTTGGAGCCCTATCTGTAGCCCTAGTTATTTGGTTCATCAGGACTCTGGTTCCACCCTGTTTCAGGTAGAGCCTGTGCTCTTGGAACAATTCTAACTAGCTGGTTAAACGCCACAATTTATAGTGACTGCGGAGAAAAAAATGAGTAAACTGGCTATCTCCAACTTTGACATGCTTTTTACTGCAGAGCAAAAACAACTGCTCCTCAAGAGCTCTGATTGACAAGTTTGTGGGAAACAATGCCTCCAAGCTGATCAGCTACCTAGGAGCCAATCATAGTTTGTGGTCGGCAGATGGTCTACCTTGTCATTAGTCCACAGACCAATCAGCTACTATTGGCAGCCAAACTCCATTCATTCATATCCTTGGCTTTAGGCCTAAAGTAAACCAGGCCTCTGAAATAACACCACAGAGGCTGGTATCCAGTCACCAAGTCAGTCTTCATTTACACACTGAGAGACCTTGACACTGATCCAGCTCCTTCAGAGAGCCAGCTCTCTGAATGAACAGGCTGTCTGACGCTCCTGTTCTTACCAGTTAGCCAGGGCTCCTTGGTCAAGGCTGTTAATCTGGTCCAGTCAGGAAACTCGTATTCAATGAGGTCCACCTGTCTGATCCTGTTACAATCACTACATCTCTCCCACTCCAAGTCCGAAGGCATAGGCTGGTTCTTTCTTTTCATAGCTTTCCTTCGAGTGTATTAGCACCAGGTCAGTTTCCTCCAATGCCACTTCCGATATAGGCAGCCTGTAATGCACAGTAGCTCACCTCTTGCATCTGGAACATCTTGGAAGAAGTTCATTCTCTTCGGGTGGCAAAGGCATGAGGTGCCGACATCCGCCGTGCCCTTTTCAGATTCCCAAGTATGGTCAATGCTCGATGGAGAGCGAATCTAGGTGAATCTTGCTGAACCAATTTCACCACATCAATCTTAGGCTCAAGCCTTTTTACTACAATCAGGCGTAACAGAATCAGCTGCATGCCTTTAAGAAACCAGAACCAAAGGTGTGCCCTTAATCTGTAAATGTTTGCCGGTATAGGTTTTCAGTCTAGCCGAATTTGAGGGTTGGTGACCAAGGTTGCACACGTTTGAGGATTGGTGCCAGGGTAAATTTTGTTAAAGACTGATTCTGCAGTCACTGAAATGGCCGAGCTGGTATTGACCATTTAACCAGATGTTTATTTTGATTGGTTCTGATTTGGATGTTCCTAAGTAATTGAACTGTTCCAGATATTGTGGACTTTCCACAATGTGTGCCATCCTGGGTATTGGCCTATGAGTTCTCTCACTCAAATTAGGTCCAATGGGACTCTTGCTGTTTTGAGTCCATCTACCAGCAGCAACTAAAGAAAATTTTAACTTTTTGGCTGAGGTTTGGCTTTGTTTGGGGTTTTTCTGTGAGCTGAGTTGGAGCTCATCTATTTAGCATGTATCCTGAGTGAGGCTACGCAATTACATTTACTCAAGTGCTGTTCTCCCAACTCAGTTGGACTGGCAAGAATGCCTACTTAGATTGGAATACTGTGCAAGTCATTGTTCCGCCTGCCCCACTTTCTAATGATAAAGCCAGATGTGTGGCCTGTTTTAAGTCCAGTTGGGCTTTTGCTAGCAGGTGCTTTTGCATGATAATGTTTTAAACCCACGTACCAAATAGCTTCTAAGCATCTCATTAGGGGTTAAACCAAAATCACATGCCTCTACCAGTCATCTCATCTTAGTCAAAAATTCTGATATGGATTCTCCTGGTTCTCGAATTGCCGAGTGAAAAAGGTAGCATCTGAGAATGGGAGGAGGGTTGGGCTCGTAATATTCCTTGACTAAATCCATCAATGGTTGCAGTATCTGGTGCATAAGGGAAAGATAGACTCCTAAAAGCTGAAAAAATTGCGGACCCACAAGCTATTTGCAGAATTACTCGTGCTTTTCATCTGTTCCAATGTCATTTGCCTGGAATAAAATAATCTATTTGTTCTGCATACTGGGCCCTGTCTTTGGCACAATCACGTCAAGCTTCCCAAACAGTGGTAGGATGCCAGAAATGCTTACTCCAACTTGAAGATGATTGTTGCGAGGGAGTTTCTTCAGGAGTGTGCTTTTCTTTTCGTCACCACTGAATTACCTCTGCAAATGCTGGTATCTTGTCACCAAAACATCCTTGATAACCAGGTGTAGAGCTGGATGAACACAGCAGGCCAAGCAGCACCAGAGGAGCAGGAAAACTGACGTTTTGGGTCTAGACCCTCCTTTATTTCTGAAGGAGGGTCTAGGCCTGAAATGTCAGCTTTCAGAAATGATGAAGGGTTTAGGCCCAAAACATCAGCTTTCCTGCTCCTCTGATGCTGCTTGGCCTGCTGTGTTCATCCAGCTCTACACCTTATCTCAGATTCTCCAGCAACTGCAGTTCCTACTATCACCGAAACATCTTTTATTTGCACATGGAGAGTCCTTGACACCGATCCAGCTCCCTCAGAGGCAACTCTCAAATTCAACAAAATCTTTGACACTTCTGTTCTCACCTGTCAGCCAGGGTTCCCTGATTAGACCAGATTAACAGTTCCAATCAGGATTCATATTTCATGAGCTCCACCTGTCTGACCTTGTTATAATCACTACAGCTTCCATTACTTGAATAAACAGCTGTGCAAATAATACTTACAATGGATGTCACATTGCACTTTTTGAAAGCAAGTAATCCTTCAACAGTTCTTGGTCATTAAAACCATTCCTTTCCCATTTCAGTCCATAATCAAAAAACTTAATTTGATGAATTAATTTGGCGGTCATTATTCGCATTGAGAATGGATTTCACCCACTGCTGAATGGAGACTGGAAAAATGTGGAATTGTTATCAACTTGCTCTGCCTTCTTAAAATTGAATTTCAGAAAGACTCCCTCTTTTCAGAGGGAAATCACATCTTACTTGTCCTAATCATAAAGGATGAATTGGGAAATATGAAATTCATCATTTGGAAATTATAACACAACTAGTTTCTTGAGAAGGATAGCCTGATGTCTCAAATTATATACATATAATTTGTATATGTAGGACCATGGAGTATCTCTTTTGGTTCTAGATATGCAATGAATATTCTTGGTTTGAAGCCTTCAATCTCGTGTGTAGCCTTATTCAGGTATAATTGGGACTAACTGTGAAACATTGATATAAGTTCACAATATGTGTTTACAAGTTAAGTTGGAGGTGACAGGAATGAGCGCCCTACATTAATCAATCATCCTGTATGAATCACAGAATTGGTAGGCCACAGAAGGAGGCCATTTGCCCATTGTTCTTGCACTGGTTCTATTACATTGTACAAATTTTCTATCTTTTCTCCCCCGTATCTCTGCACACAATTTTTATCCAAATAAATAGCCGGTGCCCTCCTTAATCACCTCAGTTGAACGTGGCCAGCTGCAGTTGTTTAGGGTTTAACTATTGTGAACAATATTGCAAGATCTTGAAGCAGTCTGTGACACAGAAAATCTGAAATGAGGTGCAAGATTGATAATACTGAGGGTCTGTTTAGTTGAGGCATCAGTTAAAGCACAGGTGACTTCTGCCTTCCAAAATAAAACCAGAATGGGCAAAGTCAAGATGTTCTTGTGCGTACAGTGTGAGCATGACTGTAGTGCATTTTGTATAAATAACTAAGAGAAATCATGTGGAAGAATTTAATTTTTATACACCCTTGAACAATGTATCTATTTTTTAGACATCAAGTAAGTTGGCACCAGCAAGATTTATAAATATTCTTTCATGGGATATGTTCATCACTGACAGCTCCAGCATTTGTAGTCCACACCTAATTTTTGGTAAGGTGCCAGTGTTGTAGCTATACTTGTTGAGGGATGCAACTAATTCTGGAACATGTCTTCAGTTCAATCACTGGGATGTTGTCAGATCACATTTGCAGTATCCAGTGCTTTCAGTTTTTTTTTATGTAATGTTGCCTGAATAGAATTGAGTGAAAGTGGACATCTGCAATGCTGGGGAACACTGTCAGGAGGCAAGATGGATCATCCATTTGGCACATGATAAATGTGACATAACTTGCATTTTCAAATGAAACATATGTTATTGTTCATTTCTTGTCTTACTTGAGGAGGTCACAAGAAGGGAAGGCGGTTGCTTTCAAAGTTTTGGTGATTTGCTCTAATGCATCCTGAAAGTAATGCAAAAGAGCTTTGCAGATGTCAAATTCCATGACAAAGTAGACAAACCTTTCTGGTTGAAATATTTGTGCCTAAACCTTGTATATTGCTATATATATATCTTTGTTCTATATATCTTTGGCTCGATTCGTACTTTGAACCTATTTGGTTTGAAAAGGAACATTTTACTGGAACATTGGAACACTGACTCACATAAAATGACTTCAGAGATAATGGGAACTGCAGATGCTGGAGATTCCAAGATAATAAAATGTGAGGCTGGATGAACACAGCAGGCCAAGCAGCATCTCAGGAGCACAAAAGCTGACGTTTCGGGCCTAGACCCTTCATCAGAGAGGGGGATGGGGGGAGGGAACTGGAATAAATAGGGAGAGAGGGGGAGGCGGACCGAAGATGGAGAGTAAAGAAGATAGGTGGAGAGGGTGTAGGTGGGGAGGTAGGGAGGGGATAGGTCAGTCCAGGGAAGACGGACAGGTCAAGGAGGTGGGATGAGGTTAGTAGGTAGCTGGGGGTGCGGCTTGGGGTGGGAGGAAGGGATGGGTGAGAGGAAGAACCGGTTAGGGAGGCAGAGACAGGTTGGACTGGTTTTGGGATGCAGTGGGTGGGGGGGAAGAGCTGGGCTGGTTGTGTGGTGCAGTGGGGGGAGGGGATGAACTGGGCTGGTTTAGGGATGCAGTGGGGGAAGGGGAGATTTTGAAACTGGTGAAGTCCACATTGATACCATATGGCTGCAGGGTTCCCAGGCGGAATATGAGTTGCTGTTCCTGCAACCTTCGGGTGGGGGGGAACCACCCGAAGGTTGCAGGAACAGCAACTCATATTCCGCCTGGGAACCCTGCAGCCATATGGTATCAATGTGGACTTCACCAGTTTCAAAATCTCCCCTTCCCCCACTGCATCCCTAAACCAGCCCAGTTCATCCCCTCCCCCCACTGCACCACACAACCAGCCCAGCTCTTCCCCCCCACCCACTGCATCCCAAAACCAGTCCAACCTGTCTCTGCCTCCCTAACCGGTTCTTCCTCTCACCCATCCCTTCCTCCCACCCCAAGCCGCACCCCCAGCTACCTACTAACCTCATCCCACCTCCTTGACCTGTCCGTCTTCCCTGGACTGACCTATCCCCTCCCTACCTCCCCACCTACACCCTCTCCACCTATCTTCTTTACTCTCCATCTTCGGTCCGCCTCCCCCTCTCTCCCTATTTATTCCAGTTCCCTCCCCCCATCCCCCTCTCTGATGAAGGGTCTAGGCCCGAAACGTCAGCTTTTGTGCTCCTGAGATGCTGCTTGGCCTGCTGTGTTCATCCAGCCTCACATTTTATTATCACATAAAATGACTGCCCATTTGCATCATCATGTAAACTCATGACTACAAAAGACAATAATTCCCTGGAGAGGTGAAAACACATTATTCTTAGGCTTGTGAAAAATGAAAGTTGGAAGTATGATAGGAAAAGTTAATCATCTAGGTCCATAAAAGAATCACTAAAATGATTGCCAATGTGAGCTTGAGCGAAACCAAAACCACCTTTTGGAATATGCAGTATTTTGACCTTGGAATGATGATTTGAGGCAATTGTTGTTGCCAACTAAGCTTTGTGTATGTGCTGGCAAGAATGAGGAAAAGCTTCTCTCCTCTTTTGTCCTCTTTTGAGTTGAAGTATACACCTATACCTCTGAATTTTAACAGCGATGTCTCCAGAAGGAAAAGGAACATTCCAGTTTTATTCTGAGAACAAGTGAAAGTAAAAAAAAACTTTGAATTACAGCTGGACTAGGATATGAGCTGTAAAATATGAACTGACTCTTATTTTTCATAATTTATTTACCTTTAGTTTTTAATCTGTAATTGCACGGATTCTGTGTGCATGTATTGCATTTTGATGCTGATGGTAACCATGTAATACTTTTTTCTTGGTTTGGTTTAAGAACTTAAACTCGAGTTTTAAAACTTGAAAATCCTGTCTGGCTAATCCTTTACAGCCTTCTTGGAAACATTAACGTTCATGCATTTGGTTGGCAGTGGCATCCTTTAAATTTTAAATATACCTGTTCAGTCAAATCATAACGGAAAATATGGAAAGCCATTCCATCTCTCCTCACTTGGTCATAACAAGTCAAAGGATTCTCTTGACACACGATGCACTGAATCATTTCTACCTTTGGCAAGTCAAAGTTGAAACAATGGAAACGTACAAGTTAGTGAAAAGATGTGTTTAATGTATTGAATGTTAATAATATATTTCTTTGTCTTGATAGTAGTGTTCATGAACAGATTTGGCTTAGGTATAGAGAAACCAAATTTCTGTTTTGAGATGTCTAAACTTAGAAATTGATCTTTATTTTAAGCACGAATTGCATTCTTTTGCTCGTTGATGGTAATACTGGACAAGTCAGATCAGAGTGAAACCTGGCTTGATAGTTCGTAAGTTTAATGTTTGCAGTTGGTTACCCTGGTGGATAGTCAATTGAACATATTCATGAGAGGTTGCCAATGTTAACAGAAAAAAACAAGCTTATTACACAATTCATTTTTAAAAAAAGTCCTTTAATGACTGTGTTAACATTTTTAAAACTTACATCAAAACAAAGATACATTTTGTTCCCATAATTTTTTTTTATGGACATTCAATTTCAGAGAGATATCACTCCTCTTAATTCTTTAATTTCTTACTTAACTGACTCCTTCCAGTTCTCTTCCATGGACTGTTGGGATACCTTTACAACTTATTTCCAGTTATGAGGGTCTAAATCCCTTCTCAGTTCTCAACAATTAAAAACTTATATGCAACCTCTCACTGTTTAGAGACATCAAACTAAAACATTTGAACCTAGGTTTTCAGTTCAGCAGAACTGTCTCCCGATTCTTCTACTCTGAGGAAATGGTTCTCCTGAACTGACGTCAAAACTAGGCTAGAGCTCCCTTGTTTTCTTTTCTCTTTCCATTGTAAATTCAAGAAAATAAAGATTTAATTAATTAACAATACACGTGTCCTGCCAGACAGTTAACAGCATCTCAAAATGCTTTGGAAATTATATATTCAGGTTGCTGTTACAAATGACTTTCTGATCTCTTTAAGAAAATGTTTAATATATTGTACACCTTAAATCTCTAGTACTATATTTCATACTGAATCAGGTTTATGTAGAGGTCCCCAGAGCACATAACCAGGCCTATTGAACAAACTATTTATATAAAAGCCCTAATAAAGTAAGCTGTACCAGCTTGTTTTGCAGATTGAAGCTGCCAGCCTGAATGTAAAGCTGACTTCCAAAGTGTGGAAGAACAATAGCAACTACAAATGAATAGGTTAAATTTATTGCCTTTTTTTTCCTATTTCTAGTTGTAAAAATAGTGATCTGCAGAAATTACCACAGCAGTGGTTAGAAGAAGTTCTACATGAAGTTAAGTCCAGTATCCCTACATCCAAACTGTGTGCCACCCGACGTAGTGCCGGCATTCCATTTTATGTTCAGGTATGGGAAGGCTTGGGTTTGTTGGTTAAGACTAAAACTCTTAATTTCTATGAAACTGTTGGATTCCATGACCTTATCATTGGAAATGAATAGATTTGAATTTTTTAAAATTATGAAACAATACTTTAGCTTAATGTTTTTAAAAATTCATTTGGACAGTGTAATTTTACATAACATGTTTAAAAAATGTAGATAGCAATAGACCAACAGCCTTAATAGTTATATTTTCTTTATTTTCTGCTTTGACATAGTTGTCAGTAAAGCAAGGTGGGAAGCTGCTCCTCTCAGGATGCCTCTTATTAATGTTATGCTGTGTTAAAACAAGAATTTGTGCTGATCCATAAAATACCTTTTACTTTATTAAGTGTAAAGAAGTCTGCAACTTAATGCTGTTTTAAGAAGGGCTGATAAATCTGTGTGCAGAATGAACAAAAATAGCAATCAGAAAGCAAATCTAGTTAATTAAGATATAATTTAAAGATAAGGCATCTCATTCAGGTGTTTAAGGATAGAAGATGTCTTTAAAAATTGTACGTTTTATTTTTCTCCCTCTGCAGGCCTTGGTGTCTTCAGAACCTCGGGGGTCCAATATGAGTCTTCTGAAACTGACAATGAAGGAACTGATTTCTCTTGCCATACCATCATCAATTTGCCAAGATGAGAATGTCACCATTCCACAGGTAGCAAAGAGACACAAATTTGTAGTTTGTACATGTTAAATCATATTTTAACAGAGGAACCTCTTAAGAATGTTCTTTGAAATGTCCTAGTTAGAGTTATTAATGCAAATCTGTTTCTGAATGTAACAGAAGCTAAATTACAAATTCAATTTTTTTTCTTACTCCAGTACAATTGTTGCCATTCCCTGGCATTGATAAGAACTGAAGTAATGGCTTTTCCTTGTGTGTGGAGATGGTTTTGATATTTCAGATTGCATTTCATGTATTCCTTGCTGGTGTTTTCTTGTCAAAATTATACCCCAATTGCCTTTTGAAATTTGCTAACGTTATTTACTTGTATTGTTATGACAAAGGTTGCAAGGATGCACTGATTCTTCTGTAGACTCACTCCTCCACTGATTACAAGAAGTTTTGGATTTAACCAGGTTGGCAAAATGGCCAATTTATAAATATAAAAAGTTTAGACTGTGCAAACTTTGTTGTGAATTATATTCGAACATTCTAAAATTAACGAGGTAAATATAGATAACAGTTTAATGCTCAAATACCACCACTGAGCATATCAAACAGCAGTTGCATTAATAGAGACACTAAGGATTTCTAGATGATCACCACCACCACCAGACTGTGGGACACAAACACTTGCTAAAACTTTACACAGGATTATGATGCTTCACTTTTCATGATCTGGCCTGAAACTCCTTCAAATTTGGCTGCATCATAGATTGCATGACAATTGCTCCTTTTCTGGGACTCTGCTGTCCTAGATCCTTGGAAACTGATATCCAGCACTTACTCACGAGCAAACTCCAACTTCTCTCAAACAGTGAGCTCTGCAAGCCCTCGGCCAGTTTCCTGAATTCTATTCGGATTCAATTGCTCAAAGGAAATGTGAGTTTCTTTCACCCTCATTCTCAGTTAAGCTGCAGTTTTAGTGGCGCATGGGCTCTTCTGAGTCTTCACTGCTCCCAGGACTTATCTGGAACTCTGACTGCAAGCACTGAGATCCTACAACTTTTTCGGGTCATAAGAACACAGCCATGCTTCTAGTTGAGTGTTCAACTGCACAACTCCATGTCAATCAGTTATATTTTCAACAATACAGCTAAGCAGTTCTTTTCTACATGGAACTTACTTCGATTTCTGTCAATTATCTTCTCTAACTGTGAGATTGAAAGTTTTCTTCAGTAACCATGAACTGTTTTAAGTGACCTGCTGAAAACTTCGCAACAAGCCCCTGCTCTTGTTTCTATCGAATTTATATAATATTTTGGAACAGTCAAGTGTAACAAGATATTGGAGCTGCCTGTGCCCTTGATGTCACTACTTTTGCCGAGTGCTGAATCCTCCGTAAATTCATACCACAAAATAAGGATTTCATCAGTATTGTATTCCCAGACAGTGTGTTCCATATTCAGTGAATTTAGTTTGTGTTGGAATCCCCCCACCCACAATCTACTGAATGGAAAACTAACAGGACCCTTGCATTGCTTCATTCTATGAGGCTCAGTACTGTTTGACTGCATTCAGGCATTAAATGGACAGCAGTGGGTTTCACACTATATTAACTCCACAGGTTTAGTTGAGATCCCATCTTTGGGGAGCTGCCACTCAGAGATAAGCTATGTTCCTGAGGGCAATGTCAATTGCTAATCATTTGCTGAAGTCTTCACCATGAATTGACACTCGATTGTGGTAAATGTAGCAGGGTGGGTACCTTTTGCGGGGAGAGGTGGTTCACTGGTGAGGTTGAAAGAGTAAGGGGATCAGATACAAGGACACATTGTAGCTTTCAATGCCACCGTCCTTCCGAATACTGGGTCCTTTGATTAGAAATTAAATGCTTGTGAATGATTGACTCCTTTATGAGGCCAGAAGCAATCCTAATGGGTGACTGGGTTGCTTTCAGGAATCATCAGAGAGCCTTGCAAGTCCCATTAAACTCTTAAGTCACCATTAATTCCCAAGTGCCAAATGCTGGCAATGGGACAAGATTAATTTAGGATATCTGGTTGGCTTGGATGCATTGGACTGAAAAAGCCTGCTGCCATACTGTACAGCTCATTGAAAGTCAAATGAGCAGAAATGTTACATTAACTAAGTATTAAAAGCAAAAGAGGTTTCACTGGATTGCAATTGTGTGTTTTAAAAGAACATATGGAAGCGATTTCACAACAAATATTAGACACATTTAATACTTTGCTAAAAGAATAATGTACTGTCTGAAGACTGGTATCTCGCGCTCTCTCTCTCTCTTGCGCGTGCTCTTTCTCTCTCTCGCGCTCTCTCTCTCTCGCGCTCTCTCTCTCTCGCGCTCTCTCTCTCTCTCTCTCTCGTGCTCTCTCTCTCGCTCGTGCTCTCTCTCTCGCTCGTGCTCTCTCTCGCGCTCGCTCTCTCTCGCGCTCGCTCTCTCTCTCTCGCGCTCTCTCTCGTGCTCTCACTCTCTCGTGCTCTCTCTTGTGCTCTCGCTCTGTCTCTCTCGCGCTCTGTCTCTCTCGCGCTCTGTCTCTCTCGCGCCCTCTCTCTCTCGCGCCCTCTCTCTCTCGCCCTCTCTCTCTCTCTCGCCCTCTCTCTCTCTCGCCCTCTCTCTCTCTCGCCCTCTCTCTCTCTCGCCCTCTCTCTCGCCCTCTCTCTCTTTCGCCTTCTCTCTCTTTCGCCTCTCTCTCTCTCTCTCTCGCCCTCTCTCTCTCTCTCGCCCTCTCTCTCTCTCTCTCTCTCTCTCTCGCCCTCTCTCTCTCTCTCGCCCTCTCTCTCTCTCTCTCTCGCCCTCTCTCTCTCTCTCGCTTGCTCGCTGTCTCTTGCTCTCTCGCTCTCTCTCTCGCACTCTCTCTCGCGCTGTCGCTCTCTCTCGCGCTCTCGCTCTCTCTCGCGCTCTCGCTCTCTCTCGCGCTCTCGCTCGCTCTTGCTCTCTCTCGCGCTCGCAATCTCTCTCTCGTGCTCTCTCTCTCTCGTGCTCTCTCTCTCTCGCGCTCTCGCTCTCTCTCTCGCGCTCTCGCTCTCTCTCGCGCTCTCGCTCTCTCTCGCGCTCTCGCTCTCTCTCTCGCGTTCTCGCTCTCTCTCTCGCGCTCATCGCTCTCTCTCGCGCTCGCTCTCGCGCTCTCGCTCGCTCTCACTCTCTCTCACGCTCTCGCTCGCTCTCACTCTCTCTCACGCTCGCAATCTCTCTCTCATGCTCTCCCTCTCTCGCGCTCTCTCTCGCGCTCTCTCTCGCGCTCTCTCTCTCGCGCTCTCTCCCTCTCTCGTGCTCTCCCTCTCTTGCGCTCTCCCTCTCTCGCGCTCTCCCTCTCTCGCGCTCTCCCTCTCTCGCGCTCTCCCTCACTCGCGCTCTCCCTCTCTCGTGCTCTTCCTGTCTCGCGCTCTCTCTCTCTCGCGCTCTCTCTCTCTCGCGCTCTCTCTCTCGCGCTCTCTCTCTCGCGCTCTCTCTCTCGCGCTCTCTCTCTCGCTCACGCTTGCTCTCTCTCTCTCGCGCCCTCGCTCTCGCGCCCTCTCTCTCGCGCCCTCTCTCTCGCGCCCTCTCTCTCTCGCGCCCTCTCTCTCTCGCGCCCTCTCTCTCTCGCGCCCTCTCTCTCTTTCTCGCCCTCTCTCTCTTTCTCGCCCTCTCTCTCGCGTTTGCTCTCTCTCTCGCGTTCGCTCTCTCTCTGGCGCTGTCTCGCTCTCTCGCGCTCGCTCTCTCTCGCGCCTCGCGCTCTCGCTCTCTCTCTCGTGCTCTCGCTCTCTCTCACGTTCTCGCTCTCTCTCTCGCTTTCTCGCTCTCTCTCGCGCTCTCGCTCTCTCTCGTGCTCTCGCTCTCTCTCACGTTCTCGCTCTCTCTCTCGCTTTCTCGCTCTCTCTCGCGCTCTCGCTCTCTCTCGCGCTCTCGCTCTCTCTCGCGCTTGCTCTCGCGCTCTCGCTCGCTCTCACTCTCTCTCACGCTCGCAATCTCTCTCTCATGCTCTCCCTCTCTCGCGCTCTCTCTCTCGCGCTCTCTCTCTCGCGCTCTCTCTCTCGCGCTCTCTCTCTCGCGCTCTCTCTCTCTCGCGCTCTCTCCCTCTCTCGCGCTCTCCCTCTCTCGCGCTCTCCCTCTCTCGCGCTCTCCCTCTCTCGCGCTGTCTCTCTCTCGCGCTCTCCCTCTCTCGCGCTCTCCCTCTCTCAGCGCTCTCTCTCTCTCGCGCTCTCTCTCTCGCTCACGCTTGCTCTCTCTCTCTCGCCCTTGCGCTCGCGCTCTCTCTCTCTCGCGCTCTCTCTCTCGCGCTCTCTCTCTCGCGCTCTCTCTCTCGCGCTCTCGCTCTCGTGCCCTCCGCTCTCGCGCCCTCTCTCTCTTGCGCCCTCTCTCTCTCTCGCGCTCTCTCTCTCGCGCCCTCTCTCTCTCGCGCCCTCTCTCTCTCGGCCCTCTCTCTCTTCTCGCCCTCTCTCTCTCTCTCTCGCGCCCTCTCTCTCGCGTTCACTCTCTCTCTCGCGTTCGCTCTCTCTCTGGCGCTCTCTCGCACTCGCTCTCTCTCTCTCGCGCGCCTCGCGCTCTCTCTCTCGCGCTCGCTCTCGCGCTCTTACACTCTCGTGCTCGCTCTCTCGTGCGCTCGCGCTCTCGCTCGCGTTCTCTCACGCTCTCGCTCTCTCTCTCACACTCTCTCTCTCTAGCGCTCTCTCTTGCACTCGCTCTCTCTCTCGCTCACGCTTGCTCTCTCTCTCTCTCGCCCTTGCGCTCTCTGTCTCGTGCTCGCTCTCTCTTGCGTTCTCTCTCTCTTGCGCTGTCTCTCTCTTGCGCTCGCGATCTCTCTCGTGCTCGTCTCTCACTACCTCTCGCTCGCTCGCTCTCTCTCTCTCACTCTGTCTCTCGCTCTCTCTCGCGCGCTCTATCTATCGCGCGCTCTCTCTATCGCGCGCTCTCTCTCTCGCGCGCCTCTCTCTCTGGCGCGCTCTCCGTGGCGCGCTCTCTCTCTGGCGCGCTCTCTCTCTCTCGCGCTCTCTCTCTCTCGCGCTCTCTCGCTCTCTCTCTCTCTCGCTCTCTCTCTCTCGCTCTCTCTCTCTCTCGCTCTCTCGCGCTCTCTCTCTCACTCGCTCTCTCGCGCTCCCTCTCTCGCGCTCCCTCTCACGCGCTCTCTCTCACGCGCTCTCTCTCTCGCGCTCTCTCTGACGCGCTCTCTCTGACGTGCTCTCTCTGACGTGCTCTCTCTCACGTGCTCTCTCTCACGCGCTCTCTCTCACGCGCTCTCTCTCACGCGCTCTCTCTCTCACGCGCTCTCTCTCTCGCGCTGTCTCTCTCGCGCTGTCTCTCTCGCGCTGTCTCTCTCGCGCTGTCTCTCTCGAGCTGTCCCTCCCGCGCTCTCTCTCGCTCTCGCGCTCTCTCTCGCTCCCTCTCTCGCGCTGTCTCTCTCGCGCGCTCCCTCTCTCTCTCGCGCGCCCCCTCTCGTGCGCGCCCCCTCTCTCTCGTGCGCGCCCCCTCTCTCTCGTGCGCGCCCCCTCTCTCTCGTGCGCGCCCCCTCTCTCTCGTGCGCGCCCCCCTCTCTCTCGTGCGCGCTCCCTCTCTCTCGTGCGCGCTCCCTCTCTCTCTCGCGCGCTCCCTCTCTCTCTCGCGCGCTCCCTCTCTCTCGCGCGTGCTCCCTCACTCTCGCGCGCGCTCTCTGTCTCTCTCGCTCGCGCTCTCTCTCTCGCGCGCGCTCCCTCCCTCTCTCCCCCTCCCTCTCTCCCCCTCCCTCTCTCCCCCTCTCTCACTCTCTCCCCCTCTCTCTCTCTCCCCCTCTCTCCCCCCTTTCTCTCTCTCCCGCGTGCGAGCGCGTGCGTGTTCTCTCTCTCTCTCGCGCTCTCTCTCTCTCGCGCTCTCTCTCTCTCTCGCGCTCTCTCTCGCGCGCTCCCTCTCTTGGGCGCGGTCCCTCTCTCGCGGCGCCTCTCTCGCGCGCTGCGCGCTCTCTCTGTCTCTCTCTCTCTCGCGCGCTCTCTCTCTCTCTCGCGCGCTCTATCTCTCTCACGCGCTCTCTCTCTCGCGCTCTCTCTCTCGCGCTCTCTCTCTCTCGTGCGCTCTCTCTTGCGCTCTCTCTCTCTCGCGCTCTCTCTCTCTCGCGCTCTCTGTCTCTCGCGCTCTCCCTCTCTCTCTCGCGCTCTCGCTCTCTTTCGCGCTCTCCCTCTCTCTCGCGCGCGCTCTCTCTCTCGCGCGCGCTCCCTCCCTCTCTCCCGCTCCCTGTCTCCCCCTCCCTGTCTCCCCCTCCCTCTCTCCCCCTCCCTCTCTCCCCCTCTCTCACTCTCTCCCCCCTCTCTCTCTCCCCCCCCTTTCTCTCTCTCCCGCGTGCGTGTTCTCTCTCTCTCGCGCTCTCTCTCTCTCGCGCTCTCTCTCTCTCGCGCTCTCTCTCTCTCGCGCCTCTCCCTCTCTCTCGCGCGCTCCCTCTCGCGCGCTCCCTCTCTTGGGCGCGGTCCCTCTCTCGCGGCGCCTCTCTCGCGCGCATGCGCTCTCTCTGTCTCTCTCTCTCTCTCTCTCTCTCTCTCTCTCTCTCCCTCCCCCTCTCCCCCGCGCGCGCGCTCTCTCTCTCTCGCTCGCTCTCTCTCTCTCTCGCGCGCGCTCTCTCTCTCTCGCGCGCGCTCCCTCTCTCGCGCGCCCGCTCTCTCTCTCGCGCGCCCCCTCTCTCTCGCACGCCCCCTCTCTCTCACGCGCCCCCCTCTCTCTCGCGCGCCCCCCCTCTCTCTCGCGCGCCCCCCCTCTCTCTCGCGCCCCCCCTCTCGCGCCCCCCCTCTCTCTCTCGCGCTCTCCTCTCTCTCGCGCACCCCCCCACTCTCGCGCGCCCCCAGTTGCTCTCTCTCACGCGCCCGCCGTCGCTCTCTCTCGCGCGCCCGCCGTCGCTCTCTCGCGCGCTCCCTCTCGCGCGCAGCCCCCTCTCTCTCGCGCACCCCCCCTCTCGCGCGCCCCCCCCTCTCTCGCGCGCCCCCCCTTCTCTCTCGCGCGCCACCCTCTCTCTCGCGCGCCCCCCCTCTCTCTCTCGCGCGCCCCCCCCTCTCTCTCTCGCGCGCCCCCTCTCTCTCTCGCGCACCCCCCCTCTCTCTCTCGCGCACCCCCCCCTCTCTCTCGCGCGCCCGCCGTCGCTCTCCCTCTCTCGCGTGCTCCCTCTCTCGCGCGCTCCGTCTCACGCGCGCTCCCTCTCACTCGCGCCCCCTCTCTCTCGCGCCCCCTCTCTCTCGCGCCCCCTCTCTCTCGCGCCCCCTCTCTATCGCGCTCCCTCTCTCTCGCGCCCCCTCTCTCTCGCGCGCCCCCCCTCTCTCTCGCGCGCCCCCCCTCTCTCTCGCGCGCCCCCCCTCTCTCTCGCGTGCCCCCCCTCTCTCTCGCGCGCCCCCCCTCTCTCTCGCGCGCCCTCCCCTCTCGCGTGCCCCCCCCTCGCGCGCCCCCCTCTCTCTCGCGCGCCCCCCTCTCTCTCGCGCGCCCCCTCTCTCTCTCGCGCGCCCCCCCTCTCTCTCTCGCGCCCCCCCTCTCTCGCGCGCCCCCCTCTCTCGCGCGCCCCCCTCTCTCGCGCGCCCCCTCTCTCTCGCGCGCCCCCTCTCTCTCGCGCGCCCCCTCTCTCTCGCGCGCCCCTCTCTCTCGCGCGCGCGCTATCTCTCTCTCCCTCTCGCTCGCGCGCGCGCTCTCTCTCTCTCTCTCCCTCTCGCTCGCGCGCGCGCTCTCTCTCGCGCTCTCGCTCTCTCTCTCTCTCGCTCTCTCTCTCTCGCTCTCTCTCTCTCTCGGTCTCGCTCTCGCTCTCGCGCTCTCTCTCTCTCTCTCGAGCGCGCGCGCTCTCTTCTCTCTTCTCTCTCTTCTCTCTCTCTTCTCTCTCTCGCTCTCTTCTCTCTCTCTTCTCTCTCGCGCTCTCTCTCTCGCGCGCCCCCCCCTCTCTCGCGCGCCCCCCCTCTCTATTGCGCGCCCCCCCTCTCTCTCGCGTGCCCCCCTCTCTCTCTCGCGCCCCCCTCTCTCTCGCGCGCCCCCCTCTCTCTCGCGCGCCCCCCTCTCTCTCGCGCGCCCCCCCTCTCTCTCGCGCGCCCCCCCCCCTCTCTCGCGCTCGCCGTCGCGCTCTCTCGCGCTCGCCGTCGCGCTCGCCGTCGCTCTCTCGCGCGCTCCCTCTCTCCCGCGCGCTCCCTCTCTCTCGCGCGCTCCCTCTCTCTCGCGCGCTCCCTCTCTCTCTCGCGCTCCCTCTCTCTCTCGCGCGCTCCCTCGCTCTCGCGCTCTCCCTCGCTCTCGCGCTCTCCCTCGCTCTTGCTCTCGTGCGCTCCCTCTCTCTCCCGCGCTCTCTCGCTCTCGCTCTCGCTCTCGCTCGCGCTCTCTCTCTCTCTCACGCTCGCGCGCGCTCTCTCTCTCTCTCTCCCTCTCGCTCGCGCGCGCGCTCTCTCTCGCTCTCTCTCTCTCGCTCTCTCTCTCTCGCGCGCTCTCTCGCGCTCTCTCTCTCGCTCGCACTCTCTCTCGCACTCTCTCTCTCGTGCGCACGCGCGCTCTCTCTCTTCTCTCTCTCGCTCTCTCTCTTCCCTCTCCCTTCTCTCTCTCTCTCGCGCTCTTTCTCTCGTGCTCTCTCTCGCGCGCTCTCTCTCGCGCTCTCTCTCTCGCTCTCTCTCTCGCTCTCTCTCTCCCCCCTCCCCCTCTCTGACGCTCTCTCTCTGTCGCGCGCTCTCGCCCCCTCTCCCTCTCTCTCTCTCTCTCTCTCTCACTCTCTCTCTCTCTCTCTCCCTGTCCCCCCCCCCCCCGTCCCTCTCTCCCTCCCTGTCTCTGCCTCCCTCTCTCTCTCTCTCTCTCTCTCTCTCTCGGTCTTTCTCCCACTCCCGCTCCCCCTCTCTCTCGGTCTTGCTCTCTCTCGCTCTCTCTCTCCTCCTCCCCCCCCCCCCCACCTCTCGCTCTCTCCCGCTCTCTCTCTCTCCCACTCCCTCTCTCTCTCTCTCCCCCGCTCTCTCTCTCTCCCGCTCTCTTTCCCCCCCCACCCTTCTCTCTCTCTCTCTCTCTCTCTCTCTGGTTTAGCTCTTTGAGCCTATTCCCCTGTTGAAGGGAGACTAAAATTCTTTCAAAGATCATGAAATGTGAATTTTCAACCAGGGAACGAAAGAGAGCATTGGTGTGCAGACAGTCTGTGTCAATGGCAATGAAAAGAAAGAAATGTGAAGATGTATTTTCATTAAATCCCTGGAACTCAATTCCCTGATTTTTCTTTTGGTTTTCCCCTTTTTCACCCTACTATCCATTTTGTTGGCCTCTGTTTGTCTACTTGTCTATGAAGAGGGATGTTTAAAAATGGGGTGGAATTTAAGTTTGGCCAATTAACGTTTCCTAATTGCCATTGGTTCGAGATAATTTATCTGTAATGTACAGTTATTTCTGGTTAAGTACAGAAACCACATGAGTGTTTTCTTTTAACCTGAGCTAGTTGGTCAGGTAGTTTGGGTCTTTGGATACCTTATTTAAATCTTGTCGCATTTATTACGATTCTTGGAATAATGAAGTTTGATTTCCAGTGTGCTAACGCAGTAAGCCCTGATATTCCTGATTATTATTGACTTCAGTTTTACTTGGGCTACTTGATGACATATTCCATCTAAAGCTCTCTATATATAAAGGGAAGTCATTGTCTTCTGGTCTACAGCTCTTTTGTCCAAGACTGCAAAGAGATTTGGATCAATGTTAAGATTAGGTGTTGAGAATATATTTCAGGTGATTTAACTTTGTGTTAGACTTTAAGCATCATTACAGATATTTTGGAAGATGTCTATCGAGTTTTTTTTTGCCTGAAGGTATTGTGATCTCCATGCTTTTAATTTATCCATTTGCTTTTTTCATTGCTTTTTGCTTGAAGAATTAATATTTGTAACAAAGATTCTAGAAACATTCTGTGTTTGAATAACAGAATTGAATTAAAATACACAGGTTAATTGCTAATTACTGAAGATGTTGGCATTACATGCCATTGCTCAGCTGATGTATGTTCTTTCTGTGAAGTTTAGTAACTTTGCTAAATTATATAACTGAACCTTGCTAATAAAATTATTCAGAAAATGAATAAAGCTTGATTGAAAGCAAGTGTGTGGTCAAGATGTTATGTTTCGTGCTTTGTAACTGACATTTAAAGCTATTTTTTGTTTTAAAATCAATAGACTAAGTTGAGGAAAGAAGCTTTATTTTGTTTGAAAATGGACTTGTTCTGTAATTCTGTTTAATGTTCTATGCGCTAAGGCATAAGTTGAGAAACTGAGCACAGCATCACTTCGACCATGGTACTTTATATAAATGGAAGGATAAGAAGCTAAATAAAGAATTAGGTAACAAGGGTACCATTGAAGCCAAACTTGAGTGGCATGTGCTGTCAGTTAAACAGAAACTAAATTACAGCTTACATGCTCTGTGTTAATGTCTTTAATATAGCACCTTGTTTCAAAACATAAATAATTGAGACTTGAAAACACCTCTTGAAATTGTGGAGAGAATTCAGTTATCATCAGCGCAGACTTGCCCAAAATTGTTACATAGCTACAATATCGTAATCACTTCACCGTTTGGTAACACGAATTAATATTATCATTGTATTCTTAACTCCCAACTTGTTAAATTCTAGAATATAGAACAGTATAAAAATGCATGTCAGAAGAAATAATGGTACAAAATTTAATGGCTGTTTATAGAAAGACGATTAATTGGCAGGAGGTGGATGTTCTGCCATGTGGAAAAGAAGTTTTGGTTTTCAAGAGTTTTGGTTTCTAGGCTGATTAGCTGACAACTCTCTGGGCTAAGCAGTATCAGTGGGATAGATGGCCACTTTTGTGACTGCTGCATGTTAAGTCTTGGACTCTTGGCAATTTGCAGGTAATCTTGCAACACAGATGATTCTTCAAAACACTGGAAACAGTATTCAGAAGTGTTGAATGTGATTTAGATATTGACATCTAAGATGGAGAACAAGAGTTGAATTAAGACGGCACCTAATACTATCAGACAATGTCTAACTAATGAGAGACAACATCCACTATACTTAGACCATTATATAACTGTGAACTTTTTCATTTGGTGAACAAGTCTTTCATATCATTGTATACAAGAGTGCATTGATATGTTGTTATAAAAATTAGAATGCATAATAGCATTGCTGGGAAAGTTGAATGTTCAAGTTATGCTCAAGTTTCTTACACTTCTCGAAAGAAACCATTGATATATGCTATTTCTCTTATTTGCTAAGAAGTGAGGGAAAGAAGTGTGTTGAAAGTTGCATTATGCATTTTGACAATTTAAAATCTGGAAGATTGTGAAAGGAATCCATTCTTAACTGTACATGCAGATCTGTTTCTGAATGTATTTTACTGTTTCTTCCCAAGAACTTTGAGGTTATATTCTCTCTCTCTCTCTCTCTCTTTTCTGATATGGTTATTTCCGGCGTCGTGGTACGAGTGGAGGTTTGAGCCTTCAATATTACTTAACTACCACTAAAGCTAAGGTTTGGCGTCAACCAGTGGAGATATTTCTTACTGATACTGGGAGCAGCCCCAAGTTGTGGTCCACGTAGGCACCAACGATGTAGGTAGGGAACGGGATGGGGATGTAAGGCAAAAATTCAAGGAGCTAGAGTGGAAACTTAGAGCTAGAACAAACAGAGTTGTTATCTCAGATTTGTTACCCATGCCATGTGCTAGCGAGGCAAAGAATAGGAGAGAGAGCAGTTGAACACGTGGCTACAGGGATGGTGCAGGATGGGGGGATTCAGATACCTGGATAATTGGGGTTCATTCTGGGGTAGGAGACACCTCTACAAACAAGATGGTCTACACCTGAACTAGAGGGGTATCAATATCCTTGGGGGGGGGGGGTGCGAGATTTGCTAATGTTCTTCGGGAGGGTTTAAACTAATTCAGCAGGGGGATGGGAACCTGAATTGTAGCTCCAGTGTACAGGATGTTGAGAGTAGTGAGTTCAGGAATAAGGTTTCAAGTTCGCAGGAGAGTACTGGCAGGCAGGAAGGTGGTTTGACGTGTGTCTACTTCAATGCCAGGAGCATCCGGAATAAGGTGGGTGAACTTGCAGCATGGGCTGGTACCTGGGACTTCGATGTTGTGGCCATTTTGATGGTGTAGCCATTTCGAAGACATAGATAGAGCAGGGACAAGAATGGTTGTTGCAGGTTCCAGGCTTGAGATGTTTTCTGTAAGATCAGGAAAGGTGGTAAAAGAGGGGGAGGTGTGGCATTGTTAGTAGAGGACAGTATTATGGTGGCAGAAAGGACGTTTGATGAGTTCTCATCTACTGAGGTATGGCCTGAGGTCAGGAACAGGAAAGGAGAGGTCACCCTTTTGGGAGTTTTCTGTAGGCCTCCGAAAAGTTCCAGAGACGTAGAGGAAAGGATTACAAAGATGATCCTGGATAGGAGCGATAGGAACAGGGTAGTTGTTATGGGGTCTTCAACTTTACAAATATTGACTGGAAACGCTATAGTTCGAGTACTTTTAGATGGGGCAGCTTTTGCCTAGTATGTGCAGGAGGGTTTCCTGACACAGTATGTAGATAGGCTGACAAGAGGCGAGACCACATTGGATTTGGTACTGAGTAATGAACCAGGCCAGGTGTTAGATTTGGAGGTAGGTGATAGTGACCACAGTTCGGTTACGTTTACATGAGCGATGGAAAGGAATAGGTGTATACCGCAGGGCAAGAGTTATAGCTGGAGTCAAGGCAATTATGAGGCGATTAGGCAAGATTTAGGATGCATTGGATGGGGAAGGAAACTACAGGGGCTGGGCACAGTTGAAATGTGGAGCTTGTTCAAGGAGAGCTACTGTGTCCTTGATAAGTATGTACCTGTTAGGCAGGGAGGAAGTGGTCGAGCGAGGGAACCGTGGCTTACTAAAGAAGTTGAACCTCTTGTCAGGAGGAAGAAGGAGGCTTATGTAAAGATAAGGCGTGAAGGCTCAATTAGAGTGCTTGAGAGTTACACATTAGCCAGGAAGGACTTAAAGAGAGAGCTAAGAAGAGGTAGGAGGGGATCTGAGAAGCCATTGGCAGATATGATCAAGGAAAACCCTAAAGCTTTCTATAGGTATGTCAGGAACAAAAAAATGACGAGAGTAAGATTAGGGCCAGTCAAAGACAATAGAGGGAAATTGTGCATTGAGTACAAAGAGAAAAGAGAAGCGCTAAATGAATATTTGTCTTTTTCGTTTGTGAATACTGATGAAAATGTTGTCAAGGAGAATACTGAGATACAGGCTTTTAGACTAGACGGGATTGAGGTTCATAAGGAGGAAGTGTTAGTAATTCTGGAAAGTGTGAAAATAGATAAGTTCCCTGGGCTGGATGGTATTTATCCTAGGATTCTCTGGAACACGGGGGCAGATTGCAGAGCCATTGGCTTTGATCTTTATGTCGTCATTGTCTGCGGGAATAGTGCTAGAAGACTGGAGGATAGCAAATGTTGTCCCCTTGTTTAAGTAGGGGAGTAGAGACAACCCTGATAATTATAGACCAATGAGCCTTACTTAGGTTGTGGGTAAAATGTTGGAGAGGATTATAAGAGATAGGATTTATAATCATCTAGAAAGGAATAATTTGATTAGGGATAGTCAACACGGTTTTGCCTCTTAAACCTTATTGAGTTCTTTTGAGAAGGTGACCAAACAGGTGGATGAGGGTAGAGCGGTTGATGTGGTGTATATGGATTTCAGTAAAGTGATTGATAAGGTTCCCCAAGGTAGGCTATTGCAGAAAATACGGAGGCATGGGATTGAGGGTGATTTAGCTGTTTGGATCAAAAATTGGCTAGTTGGAAGAAGACAGAGGGTGGTGGTTGATGGGAAATGTTCACCCAGGAGTTCAGAATCTAGTGATGTACCGCAAGGATCTGTTTTGGTGCCACTTTTGTTTGTCATTTTTATAAATGACCTTGTTGAGAGCGTAGAAGGATGCGTTAGTAAATTTGCAGATGACACTAAAGTTGGTGGGGTTGTGGATAGTGCGGAAGGCTGTTGCGGGTAACAGAGGGACATAGATAAGCTGCAGAGCTGGGCTGAGAGGTGGCAAATGGAGTTTAATGCAGAAAAGTGTGAGGTGATTCACTTTTTGGAAGGAGTAACAGGAATACAGAGTACTGGGATAATGATAAGATTCTTGGTAGTGTTAATGAGCAGAGAGATCAATGTGCATAGATCCCTGAAAGTTGCCACCCAGGTTGATAGGGTTGTTAAGAAGGCGTACAGTGTGTTAGGTTTTATTGGTAGAGAGATTGAATTTTGGAGCCATGAGGTTCTGTTGCAGCTGTATAAAACTCTGGTGCGGCTGCACTTGGAGTATTGCGTACAGTTATGGTTGCCGCATTATGGGAAGGATGTGGAAGCATTGGAAAGGGTGCAGAGGAGATTTACCAGGATGTTCCCTGGTATGGAGAGAAGGTTTTATGAGGAAAGGCTGAGGGACTTGAGGCTGTTTTCGTTAGAGAGAAGAAGGTTAAGAGGTGACTTAATAGAGACACACAAGATGATCAGAGGATTAGATAGGGTGGACAGTGAGAGCCTTTTTCCTTGTATGGTGATGGCTAGCACGAGGGGACATAGCTTTAAATTGAGTGGTGATAGATATAGGACAGCTATCAGAGGTAGGCTCTTTACTCAGAGAATAGTAAGGTCATGGAATGTCCTGCCTGCAACAGTAGTAGACTCCCCAAGTTTAAGGGCATTTAAATGATCATTGGATAAACATATGGATGATAATGGAATAGTCTAGGTTAAATGGGCTTCAGATTGGTTTCACAGGTCAGTGCAACATTGAGGGCCAAAGGCCCTGTACCGTGCTGTAATGCTCTATGTTCTATGATTCCATTGACTTCAATTTATTCCATGGTTGCTTGGTCTCAGACTTGATCGTATTCTGCCCTGATGTCAAGGGCAGTCACTCCCTGCTCATTTCTGGCGGTCAATCGTTTGTCCATGTTTAGATGAAGGCTTTAATGAGATCAGGAGCTGAGTTCACCTGGAGAGCACAAACTGAGTATTAGCAAGCAAGTTATTGCTGTGTAAAGTGCTTCTTGATAGCACTGTTAATGATATCTTCCATCACTTTGCTAATCGGATGGAGGCTGCTGGAGTGGTAATTGCCCAGACTGCGTTTCAGTCCTTTTTGATATCACTTCATGAATTGAATGAAAACAGCAAGATATAGACAGATCTCAGTAACCCCACAATCATTGGATCAGGTTAAAACTGAGAAGCTGTTGCATCCAATTGTGAATGACTTTGGCAATTTAGCAATTAGAGATGAAGCAATTCAATGAACATTTATGTTGTTAGTCACAATAATGTTCTGGGGGTAAAAAGACAAAACAATAGCGCATCTAATTGCCTTCAACTTTGTATGAGAGGATGATCCTCCTGGCACTCTGTCTCTCAGAGGCCTCACAATCATAGATCACATTTAAAACCAGACTAATTCATTCATCGTGAGCTCTGTGCGCTTTGGATGAGCAAATCTATGGACACTGACAGTATCCAGATAATGGGTTGAATCCCCATCTTCCAGAACTAACCAGGCTGTGTGGAAGTTCTTCCAGAGAGGGTATAAGTCTGACTGTATAGAAAATTTTGAATATCTGTCCTATCGAACTACCAGCCAATCTGCATAGTCCCAATTATCAACACAGTAACAGAAAAGGATATTGATGGTGTTGTCAGGTGACACTTGCAAGGTAGAAATCTGCACAGCAATTAACATTTTGAGTTGCACCTCTTCACCTGACTAATTATATCCTTTCTCTAATCATGGAATGAGTTAAATTCCAGAGGTCAAATAACACAGGCTTTAACATCCAATGGAGGGTAGCAATGAACAGCCTAATAAAACTTAAGTAGTTGGGAATTGGGTGATAGCTGTCCAGTTTCCACTCAATGTCTGATGCAGAGACATGTGGTCACTTCAGCCCATGATATTGCTGTAGATGCTTTTTAAAATAGCTTGTGAAATTCATGTATTTTGAGCTCTTTCATCAATGCTCTTTCCTCCATCGTTAGGCTATGACGGGATTGTTCACCTATAATTGATATAGTCAGGCGTATTGACAATTTCTCAGATATGAAGCAATCAGATCCTGCATCCAAACTTGAGCTGATGAATAGTGATACCATTGCTTCATACAAATGCCAAGCTGTGACTGTTTTCACAAAGGAAAATCCTGACCACTTCCCTATGACATTTAATTGCAATATCGCCGTCAGGTCCCCTCTCATCCTGGAATATCCTGGAAGTCACCATTGCCCCGAAGTTCATATGGACAAATTACATATATGACTATTGTACAAAAATTAGAACTTGAGTAGTAAGTGGCAAGTAGCTTATCTCCCTGATGTCTTTACCTAAAAAGGTACATTAGGAATTTGTCTGAACTGGTGCAAATACAACTACATTCACGAAGTTTGATTCTATCAGGTACCAAGGGATGTGCTTGAAAGGCACCTCATCCACCCCTCTCTACCAGTAGTATGCCATGTTCACAGTATTTACTGGAATCTTTTGATTCTTCCTCAGTTTTATTATTCATTGACAATGTTATTAGCTCCCTTAGTTATGACACTATTCCTTTTATTCTTCAAAATGTTAATTATCATTTGCCTCTGCAAAAACTCTTTGTTCCCTCCAACTTCAGTTTGCTAACCTGATCATCAAGTTGCTGACGAGCCAGAATTTCCTTTTTTGGGCATTATATTTTCGAGGTTCTACCCTAAACCCTTTGTGCTACTTTTGTATGGTTTTAAGGTAGTTAAACAAAGAGACCCTTCAACCCATCATGTCTATGAATAAACCGGTAATTCATTCTAATTGCACTTTCCAAAACTTGGTCTGTAGGTTTGGAAATCTCAACCACTAAACTGGGCAGAGAATTCCAGTCACTCACTGATGTCTGGGTGAAAAAGCTCTTCCCCATGTCCCTGTTAATGAGCCTGATGGCCTCAACATGGAATTCACCAGTTTCCATATAAACTGGAGGAGCAGCATCTCATATTTTGCTTCCGGAGCTTAAAGCAACATAGAATTCATCAGTTTAAAAATATTCTACCTCCTGGTCTCCGCCCAATATCCAACCCTCCCTCTTATTCCTGCCTCTTTGACCTGACACAATCTGTTCATCTTTCTCACCTATCTGCCCCACCATTTCCATGACCTATTGCTACAAAACCCCATCTGCATCCAGCAATCACCATCCCGCCAACCTTCTCCTGGCCCCACCCCCCTTACTCTATTTATTTCTGAGCTCCCTTCCCCCTCCTCAGTCCTGATGAAGGGTGTAAACACAAAACATTGACTTTTCTACTGTTCTGATGTTGCCTGACCTGCTGTGTTCCTCCAGCTCCACACTGTATCGACATTGACTTCAGCATCTGGAGTTTTTGTTATTTCCCCAAATTCTTCCTTCTCAAATCACTGCTACTTTTACTTACAGAAGTTCCCTCAAAGCCTAAAAGTATTTATGTACACTTCTGGTCATCTCTTTTCCTACTGCTTGGCGTTCAGTTCTCTGCTATAAGCTGTCTTGCATGTTTTGTGAAACAAATTCCGTTTTAACCTGCGTTTTTGGTTGGGGGAGAGGGGTTGCAGAAAACAAAATGTACTTAATGCTGTTCTTCACGAATCCTTATGGGCATTTTTTTGTTTTGTCAGGTGCATTCTTTAAATATCTTAAGAGCTCTGTTTAGAGACACTAAATTAGGTGAAAACGTCATTCCATATGTGGCAGAAGGAATACAAGCAGCCATCCTCGGCTTTACGTCTCCTGTGTGGGCAGTAAGTCATAACTTGTTGACATTCTTTGGAAATCTGGTAATTGGATGTTTTTTTCTGGAACCAATATGACCAAAACCAAAAGAAAAAGACGTGAAACCAAAATACACACAAAGCATTTATTGTAAAATGTGTAGTGTCCTGAGTTCTCAATGTTATTTTATCTTGCCCTTGTTTTCAAGTTATAATGTCAATGCCCATCGCTGCACAGTTAAAATGCTGTTCTGCTCAACAGATGAGTCAGTCATTTGCCCTGATTCAAATTGATGAGCTATGCACAGTTCATGCGGGCTCATGTTATGGACATTCCAATTTTAATGGGAATGAATTATTGCTAAATGTATTTTTATATTGTTTACACAATTCTTGGGAGGGTTCATGTGGTAATATTAAAATTGAAACGTTACAGGTGTAACACAAACATGTTTAGTTTCCTAGGAATGACACAGCGGGACTATCTAACTAAGAATTTTAGAGCTTTATATTGTAACCCCAAATAATTCCTATTTCAGCAACTATACATTTGGGTATAGAATCATTGAAGGTACCAAAGTAGAGATTAACTGAAGTGCTGGTGTACAAGTCCAACGTTCTATTTATTATTTCACCAGGGCACCCATTGTTATTAGATTTGATTGTGGATGTTCTTAGATTTTGAATGGCTTGTTGTGATGGTAAATAAATTTACCTTATTACAGATTGCATTTTAATTGACCAAACTGCTCAGGTGGCAACCAGGAAGATAGTTGATTAAAATCAAAGTTCTGGAGACATAAAGTTAATGTTCCAAATTTGATATGCCTTGTTGGAGCTCTGAAGTACTCATACTGGACTAAAAGTGTTAGCTTTGTTTGTTTCTTTCGACATAGGTACTGTAAGACCTGCTGAGTTGATCAAATACTTTGTTTTAATTTCAGATCTCCAATACATGACTTCTAAATTGTTGGTTAAATTAAGCCTTTGCACTGTTTGTGTTGCCAGTGTGCATGCTTCCTCTTCTATTTCCAGTTTGTTTATACAACTTCTTTTGACCTGTGTGGAAAACAGAATTGACAATATCCATATCAAATAATATTGATTTTAATGTGAAGGATTAAGTGTGGTTGAAAGAATTTGTAACTCATTGACTCACTGAAGTCTGATGGAAAATTTGCAAGATCCTATGTAAAGCTCAAAAGATTTCTTAACTGAAACAAATTTAAACTGTGGGGCAAGAAATGGCTTTTAAAGAGTCTGGCTGACTTTTTGTGGAGTATGATATTTGCAGAAATGGCTCAGCATAACCAACCAAATCAAACAAACTTGCTCTAAAATAAATAACCCTAGTTGCCAAAACCTGAAGTATAATCTAAAAGTCTCCAAAAGACATCTTGGTTGTGGATGTAATCCTTCCTTAATTTGTTTACCAAAGGAAAATAAAAGTCCTGTTTATTCCAGTCTTTAATTATTGGGTTAAGGAAAAATGACACGTTAGTTGTGGCTTTTGTATAGTTCACGTGACTTTGCTGCACAAAGATGGCATTATATTGCGTTTGCTGAGTATAAAGACTCAAACTGTGAGATATTTAACCACTATTATTTAATATACTTTTTAATGTTCCTGAATGTAGGTTTATTTTTGATTACATTTATTCACTGACTTGGAACTGACTTCTCAGATCTGAGGCAGGATTAAGTCTACAATTTTACTTACAGTAAAGTGAACTGCACCTTGTTGTTTATCTAACTAATATTAAATAAAAGGTGCAGCCAGAATCAACAGTACAGATAACAACAGAGTCTCAAATTTAGAATAGATGTTTTTTTTCACAGCCTGGGGACAGAAGTAGCAGATCACACTCAGCCATTTCAACCCTGAAGTTAAATCCAGTGTCACCTCTGCCAGCTTTGCATAAAATCATTTTGCATAGTCAGTCTAATTCCTAAAAAGCAGGGACACACCGCAAAGACATCCTTAATTTGGCAAAGATTGTCGATAAAACTAGAAATTTTACTTGGCTCACTGTGTGCCCTTTTATCCACAAGTCAGAAAGTTATGGTCTCAGTTCCACAGATTTAAACACAATCAACACTGAGCTTCAGGCCAGTACTGAAGAAGTGCTGCTGTGTCAAGGGTGTCCTGTTTTGGATGAGGCATTAAACTGAGTCTCTCTGGGATAAAGAACAAAAAAAATGTATTAACTCACTTTGCTCATTCATTTGACTTGCCTAATTCTTAACCGTCTGGTTTATCAGAAATTTTAAATCTTCAAAACCAGCACTGACATGAGTAACCTTGAATATCTTGAACAAATCAGCCATATAGAAACAAAGAAAAAAAGCCCAGTTTCTTGGAGATGTCTTTGATAATCCACTTCAGAGTTGTGTTTTGAGGCTGTGGCAGGTGGTTATGGTTTTCTATCTTGTCAACAGTGACATCTTATGAATTGCCTTTAATTGGCTATGTATTTGCATTTTCAAGCAACTTGAGTCTAATTTTCTTGAGGAACATTTCTGCCACATAGGCCTTTAGATCTTGGAATGTCTCAGATTTCTCCATAATGCATATCACTTTTGGATTCCTGTAGAATTCATTTGTTTCTGTTCTTTAAATGTAAAATGTGTACAGTAGAAGTGCAGAAACAAATTTGAAAAAAGAAGTGGACAAGGAAGGTTTCATGCAGTCCATAACATTTTCTCCTTGCTTTTGATTACCAGGTGCGAAATTCTTCTACTTTGTTGTTTAGTGCCCTGATTACCAGGATATTTGGAGTCAAAAGAGGAAAAGATGAACATTCTAAGAAAAACAGGTAAAATTTCACCCATGTTTGTTTCATCATTAAATATATTTTCCAAAGAATTACTATCTCAAACAAACTCTTTTTTCCCCTAAGTCCAGCTATTCTTGTATTCATTACTTGCATTTTTGAAATTTGGTGGCACTCTTCTACTTTTAATTACGATGCAGTATAGCAAGCTGTGTATGCACATTTTGTCAGAACTGTGCTGCCTGTCTTATTGGTGAAGGCTCCTGTAAGCAGTATTGGTGTCAGGGCGCATGAAATACATGTGTGTTCAAGTGATTTCACGTGCCTGATAGCGACTGCTGCCTGGCAGTAAACAAGTGAGACTGGCAGACCAATTTTGCATGATCCTGCACTGTTTATAATCTCGCTTCTGAGAGAATGTGGTTTGAAAGTGATTTAGGGAATGGGGAAGTCTACCTGTTTTTCTGATATCTAACATTCTGCATGCAAAGTGTGCTATAAATTCAGATCATTCAGCCCATCAAGTCCACACCAATTCACCTAGCTTACACATCCCTGGACACTATGGGCAATTTATCGCAGCCAGTCCATCTAACCTGCACATCTTTGGACTGTGGGAGGAAACCAGAGCACCCAGAGAAAACCCACGCAAACATGAGAATGTACAAACCCCACATAGACAGTCACCTGAGGGTGAAATTGTACTCAAGTCGGTGGTGCTGTGAGGCAGTAATGCTAACTACTGTGGCACCATGCTGCCACAATTTAGAACTGAGGGATTAGGAAGAATCATTTTAATCAGAGGGTGGTGAATCTTTAGAATTCTATGCCCAAGCCTACACAAACTCAGTTCTTAGCTTATTTTGGCTTATAAAGTCAAGGCTTGCTGAGTTACCTCATCTTTTATTCTGTAGGCCTTCGTATTAATTATTTACAAATTAAAGTTTTTAGTCAACGTTTCTCATCTACATAGTTCTCGTGCCATTCAATTATATGACAAAGCCCGCTTTTAACTTAAGAAAAATTCATGAAATACGTGGATGATAGTTGTAGAAGTCCTGAGTACCTTTGTTTTACCTCTGACTTATTCAATTACTGAATGATGCAATTGTTTAAGTAGTGCAAACAAATTGTGATGTAGATTCACTTCTTATTTTTGTCTATTTTTGTTAATGTATGATTCCATTCTTAATGTAGTTATGTGTGTTCTATTCTTTTGTGAAGGAGCCAGTCCTTTTACCTAAATACAAAAGCTTTGGTCATCTGATCATCATCAAGGTATTGCAAAAATGTGTTCCAATTGCATTTGTTTGAGTATGCTCACTTCTGTTTACAAATACACACTGGTGTTAATTTAAACTAGTTGAGGTAGAACAACCACCAGTTGTTTTAGTATAAAACCAATATTCATCATAAAGGTTGTAGTTTTGTGCAGTACTTTAACGATGCAGACAATAGGACAGTGGTATGCAGAGTAAAAACATTGCATCCCAGTGTTGGGAGTTTTGCTATTGGGTGTCTATTAATTGTCATCAGCGGCAAGTGACTGATTTGTTAAGAGTTGTAATCATCTTACCAACTGAGCAAACTGACCACCCCCCACCCACCCGATGGGAGAGTAGGTTTGTTTTGATGATTAAAGCAATGTGATTTAAGATTAAGGTAATTAAGGTAAAGTAGTTCCCACCCCTGGAGGCAAAAATGAGCCACTCTATTGACCTCCGCACAGGGGCAAATGAAGTCAAGTTCAAAAAATTCATTTTGCTTACTTCTTGAAATGACATTAAATTGGACATCTTTCTAAAAGTATACAAGATACTGAAGTACCGGATCTACGTCAATGGCAGTGGAAGAATTGTTTCCAATAACACTGTAACCTTGTGACCAACATATTCTATGCTAGAATACCAGATTCCAGGAGAGTTTCCATTAGGATAAAAATGGAGCCCAGTCTCTGCAGACTTTCTAAGCATTTATTTACAAAGAAACCCAATACAATTGTGCTTCTAAATCTAGCTACCATAGTGTCAGTATGCTCCTGTGTCTGGAAGCACAAATGAATTATCAGTTAATGCCCATTACTGAATTCAATTGAATACTTGATTACAATGTATGTAACAGAATTCCCTTCTCTGTTTAAAAAAAAATTCTCAGTTAATGCGCACGAAGTTTTAAAATAAGTAACTTCCACATTCTATAAAATGTATTACATTGCGGAACATTCCCCCCCCCCCCCCCCCCCCCCCCGACACCACCAATCTCTGAAGTGATCAACAACATAACTTCTAACAGATATACATTCTTCAGTATGTTCATTATGCAGAATCTCTCTTCACATATTTAACAAACAGAATCTGCTATTCTCTGCCTCCACAAAAATGGTTGTGTGGCAAATAGAGTACTTCTCAAAGCTGTTTTATTTTCAGAACTGCAGGACAGCATTTCACATTTTTGACCATATGAAATGCCAAGAAAAGAAACAATTGCACAAGATTATCCATCTGGAAGACTGGCATGAGATGCATTGTCAATAATTACTAGCATCACTGACTGGACAGCACTTATTACCCATCTCTTTTTGCCCTTGAGAAGGTGGTGGTGAGCTGCCTCCTTAAACTGCTGCAGTCCACTTGCTGTTGGTTGCCCCACAATGTCATTAGGGAGGGAATTCTATGATTTTGACCCAGCGACAGTGAAGGAACGGCAATATATTTCCAAGTCAGGATGTGAGTGGCTTGGAAGGGAACTTGAAGGTGGTGGTGTTCCTATATGTCTGATGCTGTTGTCCTTCTAGATGGAAGTAGTCATAGGTTTGAAATGTGGTGTCTGAGAATCATTTGAGTTTCTTGATTTGGATTTTTTTAAATGTTATTTTCATGTTATGTAAAACATCTTACACTTAACGATTTTTCTTTATAATGTCCAACTGCAATATCTCAAAACCAGTGTCATCTCTAAGTTTGCTATCGGATCAAAAGACCAATCAAGGTTTGGAACTACTCTGCCTCTTTAAATAACATGCTCCCTCTGAATGCCCATTGTGATTTATTTAGTTGGAAATGTTAACTTAAAGTTTTATTTGCTTAGTATCTAAACCAACGTATTTAAAAGGCCCACAAGCCTAGCTCGAAATTTTAAAATCTATTCCAATCGGATTAATAAGGTACACATTTCTTTAATTCTGTAATAATCCCCTACCCCTGTAAGAAATAACAACATACGTACTGAAAGTACCTGAAGAGTTTCCTTTGTGAGACTAATACAATACTGTGGAACCCACTTTTTGTTGAACACAATCACTATGAGACCCATTTTTTTAAAGTTTCTGTTATCTTCCTTCTACAGTTGCTGCATCTTTAAATGGCTTTGGATACTTCTCTTTGATAAGTGTTGTCCAACAGAAATACAGTTTTTTAATTTTAATTGACCCATAAAGTCTAACCTGCAAATGCTTTTCTAAAACAAATTCATCAATGCAATAAAGCTAATTGACCCTTATTTCATACCTGAAAATAAACTGTAACCTACCTCCAAATATATAATTTTATTTTGCTGTCCTTGTTACTTACCTTTACATTTTTGACAACCACCAAAACTACTACATGGGTACCTCATCTAGTTCTGCTAATCTGACTTTTCTGCTGCCATTGTTTAATCTATTTGACAGATCTAATCTATTTAAACTGCACATTTTGCTTTCACTTTTATACCTGACAGGACAACAGCTGTGAAGTCTCCGTTTTTCACTGTCTGAGCTTCTTCCTCTTGTACACACACTACCAATGTAAAGGACTCCATGTCTTGCAGTGCACTTTTTTACTTCCAGCTCTTCTATTCCCTTATTCCAGTCTGGGGATCTCTCTTGACCGTCATTCCGCAAATTCAAACAAAAATTGAACTTAGCACTAGTTTTCTTATGTATCCCACAGCAGTTGCATCCTCCTGTTCATCAGATTCCTCTTGAGTATATGCCACCCAAGTTCCCATTCTTGGTAATTAGCTATTACATGTACAGGCCAGTGTCTTGTGCAGTTTGGTCATTCATATTATCCCTATCTGGCCCTTGATCTGTCATATCCGTAGAAATCTGGAAGGTTGTGCCGAAGAAGAAGGCCATTCAACCTGTGTCCTAGCCATCTCCCTGTGATACCAGTCATGGATGCCTAATGAAATGAGGGAGGCTATCAAATTGAAAGATAAGGCATACAAAGTGGCAAAGACTAGTGGGAAACTAAAAGATTGGTAAAACTTTAAAGGGAAATAGAAAGCTATAAAAAAAAGCTATAAACCATCTTACTTTTCTTTATAAGAGTAAACTAGCTCAGAATATAAAGACAGATGATAAAAATTTCTACAAATATATAGAAAAAGAGTGGCTCAGGTAAACATTAGTCCTTTAGAGGATGAGAAGGGAAGTTAATAATGAAAAATGGGGAATAGTCGAGACTTGAACAGGTATTTTGTGTCGGTCTTCACGGTGGAGGACACGAATAACATGCCAATAATTGATACAAAGAATAGGTGAGGACCTAGAAACAATCTTTTTCACGAAAGAGGTAATGTAGGGCAATCTAATGGAGCTCAAGGTAGACAAGTCTCCTGGCCCTGATGGAATGCATCCCAGGGTACTAAACAAAATGGCAGGAGAAACAGCAAATATGCTTGTGGTAATCTTCCAAAATTGATTGGTCTCTGGAGCTGTTCCAGCAGATTGGAAAACAACAAGTGTGATGCCACTGTTTAAAAATGGAGGTAGACAGAAGTTAGGGAATTATAGGCTGGTTGGCTTGCTTCTGTAGTGCGGAAAATGCTTGAATCTATCATCAAGGAAGAACTACCAAGACATCTAGATAGAAATTATCCCATTGGGTAGATACAGCATGTGTTCATGAAGTGTTGGTCACGTTTAACTAATTTACTGGAATTCCAGTAAAGACATTGAGTGTCATGGACAGTGGGGACCCAGTGGATGTGGCGTATTTAGATTTCCAAAAGGCATTTGACTAGGTGCTGCACAAAAGGCTGCTGCATAAGTTCAAGGTACACATTTTCAGATGCTTATTAAGTTTCCTTTTTTAAAATTGCATTTGAATCTGTTTTTGACGCTCAGGAGTACATTGCAAATCCTGAGCACTTGAGTAAAACACATTTTCCCGCTGTCCACCTTGGTTCTTTTAACGATCACCTTACACTGGTGTCTTTTGGTTCGTGACCCTTCTGACATTCAGAGCATTTCTCTGTATGTGCTCTATCTGAAGCCCTTATGATTTTGACTAATTCTTTAATATCTCCTCTCAACTTTTCCTTCTCCAAGAAAAACAATCATCCTGCAGCAGATGTCAATTTGCAATCTAGACAATCAGCTAAAGGTATATACTCCATTACATTATTTACAGCACACTTTCTTTCACAAAGTACATTGTCCAGAAGGCTCTTGACTACTGTATGATCAAGATATTCATGTTGACACACATTTCTGACCTTGTA
Organism: Stegostoma tigrinum; assembly: GCF_030684315.1. NCBI lineage: Eukaryota > Metazoa > Chordata > Chondrichthyes > Orectolobiformes > Stegostomatidae > Stegostoma > Stegostoma tigrinum. The sequence goes on along the minus strand of NC_081362.1, from coordinate 67,714,540 downwards.
ATTAGCAACTCATCACTGGTATCAAAATTATGCTGTTGTCTCAAGTCAAATACCTATCCATTTCTGTTTTTTTTTGTTTACAATAACCCCCTTGTTCCTGCATCCAATTATTGCAGCAAGCAACACTGTCCATGGCTTGTTTTCTCATTGGTAGAATTGCAATCATTCCCGCTTCGGCACCTCTTTCTTTCACTGGTCATTTGTCTCAGAACTGAAAAATATCAGAGGACAGTTTAAAATAATTTGATGTTCTCCACAATGGCCTGAGTCAACTTCTTTGACCATGTATTCAAGAAAGCCTAATCATGATACACTATTACATTTATTATTTACAAACATTATTATAAACTATTATTTACAGGGATGTACAACACTGTGACCACATTTTCTGTGTTCTCGAGTTAGTGTGAATGACCTGCATGCAGGTCTAACTAATGAGTATAATACTATTAGCATAATTGGTTCAGTGGAGAATGTAGAACAGCATGTCGGTCCTGGCAGCAATCCTGTCCAAAAGTTGTGAAGTTACAAAACAAGACTGTAAGCTGCTGATAGAGCTGGATGACCCCAGATCATTTCCAATCAAAATGTTGCAGTCTTGCCACGTGCATTCGTGAATTGTGGTGGATAATTAAGTAACGAATGGGATAAAAAGGCTTCATAAATATCTCTGGCCTTGATTAGATCACCACCTAGTTTCCTATTCTTAAAGGAATATAAAACTTGTCTATCTAGCCTGTTGTCTTTTATCCCTTTTAGAACTGGCATCAGTCTTATTAAGATTTCTTCCTGATTTACAGCAAGCTTTTTTTTAATTAACCGACACACATGAGATCAAAATGAACCAGTTGATCAAGACGTCCACATAAGCAATGTAAAAAGAGACTAGGTAATAGAAATGCAATGCAGGGGGTATACATGTTATTTTATATTTTATTTACAGCATGAGTAACTTAAAGAATAACTTGTGTAAAACTTAGCAGCAGAGAGCCTTCTCACTCACATCTTCAACCGACCCCTCAAACTGTGGAGACTGGAATAAAACAATAAACTTCTGGTAATTCAAATTCATAATTTTTGCTGATTTATGGAGTGGGCTGGTTACAATAAAGTTTGCTGTTTTGAGATTTTGAGATGTTTTAACATTTCATCCAATATATTAAATTGTTTATCAGTGAAGTACATGTCATTTGTATGATAGATATCTTGTGCGGTTTTAATGAAACTACGTCCTTATCATAACCTAAGAATCTTATCCAAATTTTAGCTGAGTACATAAATAAAGACCCAGCACTAATGAGCTTGAAAGCACATGATGTCTTGTCAGTTGAAAGTGTTATCATCCTTGAAGTATATCCACCTTGAAATCCTGGATACTGAAATATATACATATTTACTAGTTATAAACAGTTGGAAACTGACAATTTTACAAGGAAACGAAGAACATGGTATTTACAGAAGACATGAGGATGGGAAATGAATGGATATGGCGAAATGTAGGAATTCTGTTACATTACTGGACATAATAAGCTAAAAGTGATTGAGGGGTAGGCAGTGGTTCAAGGTAGAACAATTGGAGCAGGAAATAAAAATTTCAGTTTGAAATTACAAGAACAGTAGTTCAACACAAGTGGAGTTCTGTTTCAGCAAAATTTCCGACAATATGTTCCAAATGGAAGGTTTGAATTATAAACAAAGGCTGATAGGCTGGGACTTTTTCAACTGCCGCAAAGAAGGTTGAGAAGCAACGTTACAGAAGTCTGTTAAATAATACAGAGTTAATGACGCTTGACACTTCCCTAGGATGGTGGTTTTCAAGACTGGGGGACACATTGTTAAGGTGAGAGGAGAGAGATTTGATAAAAAGACATGGGGCAATTCTTTTACACAGGGTGGCTCACATGTTGAATGAACTTCCTGAGGAAGTGGTAGATGGGGTACGATTACAGTGTTCAAAAGATATTTGGATAAGTACATGTGTAGGAAAGGTTTGGACCGATATGGGCCTGCAGGTGGAAGTAGATTAGTTTGGGATTACTTTCAGCATGGGTTAGCGGACCAAAGGGTCTGTTTCTGTACTGTATGACTCTGACTTGATCATATTTGGCAGGAGTGAAAAATGTGCACTACTTAAGATGCAAAAAAGATTCAGAAACCATATGAGGTAATATTGCTGTCTTTTAGAATTCTGGAAAAATTGATATATTCAGTTGCAGTGTCAGTGGCTTCAGTGTTGGCCATTCACATATCAATTGAAAAATAACATAACTACCGTGTATCTGGCTACATGAATGATTATGGAGCTTCTCATCTAACATTATCTAGGTTGGGAATTGGGACAGATTAATTTCAGTAAAGTTTATTTTGATTATCTTTAAACAGTATAATAACTTGGTTGCCCATTTTAAGTACAGCCCCAGGAGACCAGTGGGCTGCTGTCTTATGAGAAAGACACAGCTGGTGCTAGTTTAACCTGAGGGCTACCACACCTCAGGTAATGGGAGAGACTGAGAAGGATAATCCTTCATGGTAACCTTGGCCAGTGCAGGAATTGAACGCACACCAGTGCCACTGTGCATTGCAAGCTAGCTGTACAGCCAACTGAGCTAACTAACCCCTTAACCTAGTTGTTAAGGTATGAAGCAGTAATTTGATTCAAACTTTTGCATAGCATTTGAAGTATGTTTATCTGATCAGTATAATCTGTATAACATTTATATCTTCATTTCAAGGCAAATCAAAATATTTTAATGAAACTATTGTTGTATTTTGTTTGTGCAATGTAATCCTTGTGAATTTGTCTCTAATTACTTATTTGATGTGACCATAGATCAGTTTGTGCTGGAAATTTTGGCAAACATGTGCTGGAAATTTTGACAAACATGAAGATTGATAAGTCCCCAGGGCCAGACCAGATTTATCCTAGGTTGGTCCGGGAAGCGAGAAAGGAGGTTGCTAAGCCGCTGGCGAAGATCTTTGCTTCCTTGCTCTCCACGGGAGTCGTACTGATTGGAGGGACGCAAATGTTGTTCCTCTTTTCAAGAAAGGGAATAGGGAAATCCCTGGAAATTACAGACCAGTCAGTCTTAGGTCTGTGGTCAGCAAGGTTTTGGGAAGAACTCTGAGGGTTAGGATTTATGACTATTTGGAAAAGCGTAGTGTGATTAAAGGGAGTCAGCATGGCTTTGTGAGGGGCAGGTCATGCCTTACAAATCTTATTGAGTTCTTTGAGGAAGTCACGAGACAGGTTGACGAGGGTTGAGCAGTGGATGTGGTGTACATGGACTTCAGCAAGGCATTTGATAAGGTTCCCCATGGCAGGCTCATTCATAAAGTCAGGAGGTATGGGATGCAGGGTGATTTGGCTGTCTGGATTTGGAATTGGTTGACTGACAGGAGGCAGAGAGTGGTTGTAGATGGTAAGTGTTCTGCCTGGAGGTCAGTGCTGAGGGGTGTCCCGCAGGGCTGTGTTCTTGGGCCTCTGCTCTTTGTAGTTTTTATAAATGACTTGGATGAGGAGGTTGAGGGTTGGGTTAGTATGTTTGCTGATGACACAAAGGCTGGAGGTGTTGTTGATAGCATCAAGGGCTATTGCAGGCTTCAGTGAGACATTGACAGAATGCAGAGCTGGGCTGAGAAATGGCAGATGGAGTTCAACCTGGACAAATGCGGTGATGCATTTTGGAAGGTCGAACTTAAATGCTGAATATAGGATTAAAGGCAGGATTCTCAGCAGTGTGGAGGAACAGCGGGATCTTGGTGTTCAAGTGCATAGCTCCCTCAAAGTTGCCACCCAAGTGGATAAGGTTGTTAAGAAAGCATATGGTGTTCTGGCTTTCATTAATAGGGGGATCGAATTTAAGAGCCGTGAGGTTTTGCTGCAGCTCTACAAAACCCTGGTGAGACCACACTTGGAATATTGTGTCCAGTTCTGGTCGCCCTATTATAGGAAAGATGTGGAGGCTTTGGGGAGGGTGCAAAGGAGGTTTACCAGGATGCTGCCTGGACTGGAGGGCTTGTCTTACGAGGAGAGGTTCAGTGAGCTCGGACTTTTCTCACTGGAGAGAAGGAGGAAGAGAGGTGACCTGATTGAGGTGTACAAGGTAATGAGAGGCATGGATAGAGTCGATAGCCAGAGCCTTTTCCCCAGGGCAGGATTGACTGCCACGAGGGGTCATAGTTTTAAGGTGTTAGGAGGAAGGTATAGAGGAGACGTCAGAGGGAGGTTCTTCACCCAGAGAGTTGTGAGCGCATGGAATAGTCTACCAGTGGTAGTCGTGGAAGCGGAGTCATTCGTGATATTTAAGCGACTGCTGGACATGCACATGGACAGCAGTGAATTGAGGGGAATGTAGGTTAGGTTATTTTATTTTTGGATTAGGATTAATCCACGCACAACATTGTGGGCCGAAGGGCCTGTACTGTGCTGTACTTTTCTATAACATATTACACAGTAGTTCTTTGTATACGTGGCTACTTCAAAGTAAGCAATTTGTTGTTTTAAATCTATGATCTAAGGTATGTTGCTATAAGTTAAATGAATTATTAATATTTTAGTGACTGGGTGAGGATTCTTTTCCAAAGTAGCTTGTACTCTGGTTTTACCTGGTCGTGATTTTGTTTCCAGCTTGCATTTTTATTACATGCAGTAATGGAAGGCGCATTCCGCTGCACCATGTCCAAGGGCATTTGCCTTCTTTTCTGAATGGTTCAATCAAATTAAAACTTGGAATAAAACCATGACAATTTATTGAGACCTGACAGAAAGATGGTAAGCTTTAATTTAGTTTATGTTATGAAAGAGTGGCACATTACCATGGTAACAAGCTAAATTGAATTTCTGAATTTACATCGTAATCCTACAAAGATTAGCTGTTACACGTTGACAAGTAATGTAAATCAGTGGGTTGTTTCATTGTTCAAAGTGTATAGGAGTTTGACTGCCCCTGATTAGTAATTGTAAATCTTGCATTTGTTGAGCTTTGAGGAGTAGGAAACAGCCAGAGATGGTAAAGCAGATCTGTTTAGCAAAGAACATGATGAGGTGAATCACTTCTATCCAAGGTAAAATTTGGTTCTGAGATGGTTCTTGGAAATTTCTAATTAGGAAGAAAAGCAATTTTAGAAATTTTAAGATCAGTGCTGTAACATGAGCTCTGGTTACTGGTATCTCTCCAATTGTTTGTGACTGATTTGAAGAAAGGTTGTAGTGACAAGGAGGATTAGTTTTAAAAGTTTGGCTTTTAATCATTTTTTGAATTCTTGAGAGCATTGTTTTCTCAAAGTTAGAAGTTCTTATTTGGGAGTGACAACACAGCTGTTTTAATATGATTAAAACCCAAACTTATGATTTTGAGTGTTGAATCCAAATTGAATTAAAGGCAGTTTGATTTGAGAGTGAGATTTTCAAAGGTGAAAAATGGAATATTTAGTCTAGACTGAAAATGTCTACACTAACCAGAAATCAGAATATTATTTAACATTCACAGCTGCAACCTTTGAATCGATGCTCAGCTCCAAATATTCTGTAGCCTGATACATATTTTTTACATTTTTATCATAAGCGGGAAGCACTTTGAGTAAATAGAAAGATAAACTAGGACATATAATTTTAACATAATAAAATGTGAGGCTGGATGAACACAGCAGGCCAAGCAGCATCTCAGGAGCACAAAAGCTGACGTTTCGGGCCTAGACCCTTCATCGGAGAGGGGGATGGGGAGAGGGAACTGGAATAAATAGGGAGAGAGGGGGAGGCGGACCGAAGATGGAGAGTAAAGAAGATAGGTGGAGAGAGTGTAGGTGGGGAGGTAGGGAGGGGATAGGTCAGTCCAGGGAAGACGGACAGGTCAAGGAGGTGGGATGAGGTTAGTAGGTAGCTGGGGGTGCGGCTTGGGGTGGGAGGAAGGGATGGGTGAGAGGAAGAACCGGTTAGGGAGGCAGAGACAGGTTGGACTGGTTTTGGGATGCAGTGGGTGGGGGGGAAGAGCTGGGCTGGTTGTGTGGTGCAGTGGGGGGAGGGGACGAACTGGGCTGGTTTAGGGATGCAGTAGGGGAAGGGGAGATTTTGAAACTGGTGAAGTCCACATTGATACCATATGGCTGCAGGGTTCCTAGGCGGAATATGAGTTGTTGTTCCTGCAACCTTCGGGTGGCATCATTGTGGCAGTGCAGGAGGCCCATGATGGACATGTCATCTAGAGAATCTATAGAAATATAATTTTAACACCTGGTTAATTTAATTTTTTAAAAAGACTTGTGTATATTACTTCTGCTGTGCAAAAGTCATATATTTACCATCTCCTGCTGTCAAGTACAATTTATTTTGCTGGTTAGAACATTTGCTTTAGCTGAAAATGAATGTTTTAGAGTTAATTAAATACACGAAGTCCTTTATTATGGCAAGAGAAATCCTTTATTGCTATGCCAAAAGATTATTTTGATCAAGTAGTCTTGCAAACTGTTTCAAAATCTTTGTGGCATACAAATGTTTAATAGTGAGCAATTGAGATTAGGGCTGGAGTTTGTTCAAGAACTTGTATTGTGCATCTTGTTGCGCAGGATTGGTATGCTTACTGCTTAATTGGTATGAATTTAGGTTCTTTACACAGAGTGTGGTACGGGCGTGGAAAGCCCTGATTGCCAATGTAGTTAACTCAGCCACATTAGGGTCATGTAAATAGTCCTTGGATAAGCATATGGATGATGATGGGATAATGTAGGGGGATGGGCTTAGATTAGTTCACAGGTCGGTGCAACATCGAGGTCCGAAGGGCCTATTCTGCACTGTATTGTTCTATGTTCTATGTTGTGGAAAGTATCAGTCAAAGCTCAATGCAATTTTAATTTCGAATAATATGCAATCAGTTCACACAAAATTAATTTGTTAGCTGTTAACTAGTGGCCATTTCCTATTTGCCTTACTTAAAACTTGTATCATAACTTTTAGTCCTGGTTATCATGCATTGGTGAGGTTTAAATATATTGAATTTGACAAATTGGCGGATTAGGCAGATAGGTGGTAAAAGATGTTCAATGCAGAGAAATGTGAGGTGATGCACTTTGGTCAGAAAAACATTGAAAGGAAATGTAAATCGGGGGAGGGCGTAATACAATTGTAAATGGGGTGCTGGAGCAGAGGGAATAGGCCTGTATATGCACGGATCATTAAAAGTGGCAGGACAAGTGGAGAGAGCAGTTAATAGAGCATAGTGTTCTGAACATTAATAATAGGGACATGGTGTACAAAAGCATGGCGATGATGTTGAATTTAAACAAGGTACATTTTGGGCTTCAGCTGAATATTGTGTGCAGTATGGGCACCACATAATAGGGAAGATGCAACTGCATTCCAAAACGTGTAGAAGTGATTTAGAAGAATGGTTCCAGGAATGAGAATTGCAGTTGTAAGGATAAATTGAAGAAGTTGGGGCTGTTCCCCTTGGAAAGAAGAAGGATAAAAGAAGATTTGTTACAAGTTTTCAAAATCATGAGTGGCCTGGACAGAGTAGATGGGAAGAAGCTTTTTCTACTCCTAAAAGGAAAAAGAATGAGAAGGCATAGATTCAAAGTGAAGTGCACATGAATTAAGTGTGATGTGAGGAAAAAATGCTTTCACACACCAAGGAAGAATGTAGATTGTGCTGTTTGGAAAGTGATGGGTGCAGATTCGACTGAAGTAACTGAGTTCAACTGAACAGTGACTGATTATTTGGATAGAAGTGGTACGCAGCGAAATATAGAAAAGGCAGAAGGTAATAGTACCTGTGTAGGCATGATGGCCCAAATGTACTTGGTGTAACTCCTATGTTGTAACAGTTCTATGATTGTATGTATACTGTATCTGTATATGTATACTGTATCCATTGTACCCGGTGTGGCGTCCTCTACATTGGGGAAACCAAGCGGAGGTTTGGGGACCGCTTTGCAGAACACCTCCGCTCGGTTCACAATAAACAACTGCACCTCCCAGGCACGAACCATTTCAACTCCCCCTCCCATTCTTTAGATGACATGTCCATCATGGGCCACCTGCAGTGCCACAATGATGCCAGTTCAAGGTTGCAGGAACAGCGACTCATATTCCGCTTGGGAACCCTGCAGCCCAATGGTATCAATGTGGACTTCACCAGCTTCAAAATCTCCCCTTCCCCCACCACATCCCAAAACCAGCCCAGTTTGCCCCCTCCCCCCACTGCACCACACAACCAACCCAGCTCTTCCCCTCCCTCCACTGCATCCCAAAACCAGCCCAGCCTGTCTCTGCCTCCCTAACCTGTTCTTCCTCTCACCCATCCCTTCCTCCCACCCCAAGCCGCACCTCCATTTCCTACCTACTAACCTACCTCCTTGACCTGTCCGTCTTCCCTGGACTGACCTATCCCCTCCCTACCTCCCCACCTATACTCTCCTCTCCACCTATCTTCTTTTCTCTCCAACTTTGGTCCGCCTCCCCCTCTCTCCCTATTTATTCCAGAACCCTCACCCCATCCCCCTTCTGATGAAGGGCCTAGGCCCGAAACGTCAGCTTTTGTGCTCCTGAGATGCTGCTGGGCCTGCTGTGTTCATCCAGCTTCACACTTTATTATCTATGATTTTGTGACTCTGTGGGAAGTGGATGGAGAGACTAAATGGGGGAATAAGACCTGCAGGTTAGACATATGTTTAAAAATAGGTTTTGCAAGACTGTATCAAGTCAAGACACATCCTAAGGCTAGGCATCAGGCCTCAGTTATATGAAAATGGTGAACTTCAGATGTCTACAAGGTATTTCTAGCTAGAAGCTAGTGTAAATTTCTGATCTGGGGCTGCTCCAGTGAAATGACACTGAGCCAAATATCCCAAACTCGAACATTTATTTGTTACAGCTCCCTATGTGTGTTCATTTAAGAATTATTATCCGCATTTTTAACTATTTTCATGGACCTGTCTTGATTTGTACTGAAGCCAACCCACGTTCATTTCTGCAACATCCAACTTCAATGTTTCCAATGTATGTTTGCCGCCAACATCATATTTGCCTTAATGTGGAGGTGCTGCTGTTGGACTGGGGTGGACAAGGTCAGAAATCACACAACACCAAGTTGTTGCCCAACAGGTTTATTTGAAAACTCAAGCTTTTGGAGCCTGTCTACTTATAACACTTTCTAATACCTGAAGGAGGAGAGAGGTTCCGAAAGTTTACGTTTTCAAATAAACTTGTTGAACTATAACCTGGTGTTGTGTCACATTTTACCTTCTGCAGCCATGTTTGATATCTCTGTATCACAAGGAATTGGATGCGGATATAATGGTATTGAATAATCCAACACACATTTATTACAATTAATTATTATGTGCCTGAGGAATTTAACGTTTGCATACTTAATGGAAGGAGACAGAGACAGAGTGGCAGTGGAGGGTTATTTTTTGGTCTGGGGACCTGTGATTAGCAGTGTTCCACACGATCAGTGCTGAGTCTACTTTTGTTTGTCATCTGTATTTTCACCTAAATCATTTATATAAAAGGCATGGTTAGTACGTTCGCAGATGACACCAAAATCGGTGGTATAGCAGCCAGTGAAGAAGCTCATCTGAGATTGCAAAGAAATCTTGATCAATTGGGTCAGTTAGCTGCGAAGTGACAGATGAAGTTTGATATGGATAAATGCAAGGTATTGTATTTTGATATAACAAACAAGGACAGGCCTTGTATAAGTAAAAGTAGGGCTTTGGATGGTTTTGTGGAACACAGAGGCCCAGGGTTCAAGTACATAATTCTTTGAGGCTTGAGTCAAATGTAGATAGACATTTTGTATGTTTGCCTTCATAGCTCAGATCTTTGAGTATAGGAGTTGGAATGCCATGTTGAGGTTGAACAGGACATTGGTGAGGCCTCATCTGGAGTAATGTGTGCAGTTCTGTTCGTCCTGTTAGAGGAATGATATTATTAAGCTGGAGAGGGCTCAGAAAAGATTTACCAGGATGTTGCCAGGAATGAAGCTTTTGAGTTATAGGGAGAGGCTGGATAGACTAGGACTTATTTTCACTGGAGTATAGGAGGTTGAGGGGTGACCCATAGAGGTTTATAAAATCATGAAGGGTATAGATCAGGTGAATGGCAGGTGTCTTTTCCTGAGGGTGAAGGGTTTCAAGACTGGGGGCATAATTTTAAGGTGAGGGGAGAAAGATTTAAAAAGGTTGTGGAGGGTGACTTTTTTTATAGAGAGCGCGGTTCGTCTGTGGAATGAACTGCCAAAGAACGCGATGGATGCGGTACAGTTACAAAGTTGAAAAGGCATTTGTTTAAACACATGAATAAGAGATGTTTGGAGGGAAATGGGCCAAGTGCAGGCAGCAGGAGTAGTTTAGTTTGGGAACATGGTCGGTATGAACTGGTTGGATTATAGATCAGAGATAATGGGAACTGCAGATGCTGGAGAATTCCAAGATAATAAAATGTGAGGCTGGATGAACACAGCAGGCCAAGCAGCATCTCAGGAGCACAAAAACTGACGTTTCGGGCCTAGACCCTTCATCAGAAGGGATTATAGGGTCTGTTTGTGTGCTGTGCAACTCTGACTCAATTAATGAGAGTATGATGAAGGGTCTAGGCCCGAAACATCAGCTTTTGTGCTCCTGAGATGCTGCTTGGCCTGCTGTGTTCCAGCCTCACATTTTATTATCTTGGATTCTCCAGCATCTGCAGTTCCCATTATCTCTAATGAGAGTATTATTTACTTCCAGTATCTCTGGCACTAGATGGCACTGCTGATCTTTCAAACTCTGTTAGACAAGGGAAGTAAAAAGGAAGGGGTTGGAAAGGCTGCAACTGAGGACTGAAGCCTGCATTTTTGATATAATTTTTTTTAAAAATGATTGTAGTCTTTGGCAACTCTCTGCCACACCACCCTCTTGAAAGAAAATGGAAGGAACATACGGCAGCAGAAAGATGAGCTGTGGATGGAAAATACATTAAAAGGAACATAAGAAAATGAATGCAAACGGATTAGAAACAGAATTATTTTTGAGTTAGCAATGTATTAGATTTAGTAAGGATACATTAACAATTTGGAGTTAAGTCTATGCTACTTATGCTTGGGTGCTCATCTTTAAATGTATATTTGGTGGACTGAATGCCATAGTATTCAGACATCTTCTTAACTGATACTGCTGCTGATTCTTAAAATTTCATTTCCCTCTGTTATACAAGGTAATGTATAAGGAAATAATAAGGTAAACCCCTGCAATGGTTAGCTTTCGAAACTGCATTAAATTCCAGCCAATCTGTTAATGTCATAAGGACTTTGGAGGTAAAGGCAGAACATCTTAGTATCTCAACAAGAACAGATCTGTTGTCATAGTCTCCTTAGTTTTTGTAACGGTGCTTAACTTTGTAATGCAATAAACTACACCATGTTTAAGATAAGACCAGCTTCTCGTTTAGGACTCACTAGTGGTTTTGCTTTACCAAATAAAATAGACAGGGAGGTTAAAAAGGTATTTGGCACACTTGCCTTTATTGCTCAGTCCTTTGAGTGTAGGAGTTGGGAAGACATGTTCAGGTTGCACGGGACATTGGTGAGGCCACTTCTGGGCTACTGTGTCTCGTTCTGGTAGCCTAGTTATTGGAAGGATATGATTAAGCTGGAAAGGGTTTTGAAGACATTTACCAAGATGTTGCCGGGTGTGGATGTTTGAGTTATAAAGAAAGGTCGGATAGGCTGGAACTTTTTTCTCTGGAGTATAGGAGGCTGAGAGGTGCCCTTGTAGAAGTTTATAAAACAATGAGTATGAATGAAGTAAATGGCAGATGTCGTTTCCCTAGGATGGGGGACTTCACCTCAAGGAGGTACATTTTTTTAAAGTGAGTAGGAGAGAGATTTTTAAAAAAAAGAGCAAATTTTTCACCGAGGGTAGGTTGCATGTGGAATAAACTTCCTGATGGAGTGGTAGATATGGGTACAATTGCAATGTTTAAGACACACTTAGATAAGTATTTGAATAGGAAAGATATGGAGGGATGTGGGCCAGGAACAGGCAGGTGGAATTAGTTTAGTTTGGGAATATGCTCAGCATGGACAGGTTGGACCAAAATGTCTGTTTCCGTGCTTTAAGATTCTGACTCTTTAATTAGTCCTTTAGACCCAGTCAAGAAAAAAGGATGGTAGTAGCAAACTACCACAGCTGGTAGTGGTTGGCATTGCAGATGTACAACACTCTCTCTTTAGGAAACTTTTATTTTCCTTTTGACTTTATTCTGAACTTTTCTTCTCCTTTCCTCTCACATTTTGACCTTTTCTGTCCTTACTGAGTTGTGGCATTGTTGTAGATGGGACGACTGAAAAAGACATGAAGTTCGGATTTTTTGGGAGGGAAAACATGATAATTTTGTAATTTGAGCATAAGGATGCAAAGCAGTTACTGGGGAAGATTGGGAGCGAGCAAGGGATCAGTTAATTAAAGAGTTTGAAGTTGGTTTAAGGCCAGTGTGAAAGAGGCCGGGAAAAGAAAGCATGTGGGAAAACAAGACAAAACAATTGAAAGAAATTGTAAGGGAAGACCTAGCAGGAATGAAAATGTGCAATAAAAGGATACGTTTAACAGTAGCATGCCCCTCTAGAAAACACAGACCAATGTGGCATCAAAATGATATTTATGTGAACAGGCAGTTGACAACATGAGCAGTTGATACTGAACAAGATGGGTAAATGTTGAAAGACAAGACCTTAATCCGGCTTTCTGCTGCTTCTATACACTGGTCAGCTCCTGCTCTACATTTCTGTATGAAACCTCTGACTGCACAGTGTCTTGTAGCCATTTCTAGGTCATTCTCCAGCTACTACCCATATTCACCACTGATCAACAGCCACAACTTCCTTCAGCAAACTGCATAAAAGTGAAAAAGTATACAAGAAAGGACCAGAAAAATGAGACAACCAAGAGAGACTCTCAAAAGACACAAATAGAAGGCCTCAAAGAGACAACAAAAAAAAACAAAATGAATGAGAGCGGCGCACCTAGCAACACAAAGAAAATGATAATTAAAGCAAACAGCATATTCTGCATTTAACATAAGCATTGTTACTGGATATTCCCTCATTGAATGAGGGAAATAGTAATACGTAGATAACCATTCAAAATGTTTGTTGCTTTTTTAAAATACGGGATGTTTATTTTGGCAGATAAACAAGAATAATTAGAATAATAACCAGAATAAAAGTTGTTTGGTTGTTACCCATTTTATGAGCCAATGTTACCACAATTGGACATGTTACACTGTGCCAGTGGTTTCCCATAGGATGTTGTTATGCAGCAAGTGCACTGGTATGATGCTTTGCAAATGGCTATTTTACTATGAAGAGAGAGTTGAGTACATTAGGCTCAATTGTCAGTATACAGTCTTTATATTACCAAGATCACCTGTAGTTCCTCCATGTGGCTACGCGTGGCAAATAAGTATCTTATGGCTTTAGGCTGAATTGCAGGAGAGCTGAGAAACCTTGGTCCCCAAAGGAATGCAGGCTGACCGACATATGGACACAGTCTGACATTCATCATCTGCTACTGGATATTGGATCAAATAAAACCCACTATCTTGTGGGTCCTGCTGAGGAGATTCAAAAGCTCTGGAATAGAGTCCTGTTGGTGGATGATGATCTCTTTAAGCAATTACCTACCAGTGACTCTGGTGTCCAAGTTGTTTCAAAATATAGAGGTTCCTGCCTATCCTAGGGATTCAGTCCATAAGACAAAGAGATGTGGTTGCAGTGTCTATGTCTCCAAATCTTGTTGAAGATCTGCAGCAAAACCCATGGGAGAGGAATTTTTGACCTTGCTTTTATCAGTGAGGAAGCCAACATGGAATGTAGGAGTTTGAAAGTTATAAATCCAGTTCCCGTGATCTAAGGCAGAGTATTATATTGAAAGAAAACATTTCATTCATTTGGTCAATCACTGGCCATCCTGGGTTGGGCACCCCAGCTAATAAGGTACTGTCCTTTGAACATCTGCCATTCTCTTTGGGTGTGAGGGGATTAAGGATAATATCCTGAGAAGCAGATTTTAAATGGATACCCAAGAAACAAATGATGAAGATTTCCTTGGAAGCTGGATCAGGACTGTGTGCCCTCTCATGTATAAGGACTTGAAGTTGTTTGACAACCTAGACAAGATGCTGGTGATCAACTGGAAGCTACACAAGTTCAGTGTCAACCATGCTGTTCTCCAACTGGATTGATTGGCATTTACCAGACCAATTACACCACCTTTTGGCATAGTAAGAGTGCAGATGATCATTGTAAACGTGGAGTGGGGTTTGCTGTTAACAACTAACTGATACACATAATTCCAGACATGCCTGTGATTTCTGAATACCTCTTACCTCTTAATGCACTCATCAGATATTGGTTTTTGAAACTTTTGTAGCAATCCTGTATGTCAGTGCCAAAGACAAAGTTCTGTACTTCTCTTGATTCACTGGGCCACTTGTCAGATGGAGAAAAGTTACTTCTCATCAAGAATTTCGCGTCAAGAATTGAATCAGAGAGCTTCATGATGAATGTGCCCCTGGCCATGATGTTGGCAAGATGAATAAAAGTGGACAGTGGGTATGAGAACTTGTATGTGATAGGGATTTCATGTGACAAACACCTTCCTCTTCCAGGGTAGACAATGGCACAGGGTATTATGGTGTGATCCAAAATCTGATCACTGGTACCAAGTTGTTCTGCTAATCATCAGACGACATGTTATTTAGTGATCGTTCTTTACACCGATCAGCAATTGCATTAACGACCATGCATTTGTTGGTAACTTGGTGAAGGTACAACAATGGAAATAACAGAAATCCAAATGTAATGACAAGCTGTACATCAGCATTACACGCACAAGACATTACAACAAATGTTAAAAGCTCTCAGAAGCTTTCGGGCCATCCTTTCCTCCGGTGAGCTCACCAGATTACTTACACAGATGAGACATAGAAGTCTTTGCAGTCAAATTATCTTGTAAGCTGCAGCAACCATGTTCGGGAAATGAAGAATCCAAACAAAACTTAGTTTGAGACCTAGCTTGCAAAAATGATTCTCGTTCCTGAAGCACAGAGCTCACCTCACCTGGCTTAAAGTCTGACTTCCAACCCGAGATCATGCGAAATTCTTACACTACCCAAGGCAGTTGTACAGAATGCACTGTGCTGATGAATGTTAGCTTAATCTGTGCAAAGAAATGCTGACTGCTTGTGACAATATTAACTTTGCAGTATGTAATACAGCATCAAAAGAAACTCAGGCCCATCATAACCCAAGTTGCTCTTTCGAAATCAGTAGTTTGGCAAATACTGACAGGACCAAGCAAATGGCCTGCAGGGTGAAGCACTACCCTCACTTATACTTAGAGGGTGGATGTCTCTCTGCCTGCCCTTGATGAATAAGCTTGGTGGAGAGCTCCTATTACTTGAACATGTTAAGGTCATTAACTTCCGAGCAGCAAGGGTAACACCTGGAAAGAACAGAATATCAGCAGGGCTATTCAAATATGGAGAATCCCACCTGCTGCCATGCCTCCACCACTATCACCACATTTGAGGGAGACAAGACTCTGCTTCAAAAGATCTGTGTAACACACTCTTATATGTACATAGAAAGCATTCTGTCTGGATGCATCGTGGATTGGTACAGCAACTGCTCTGCTCAGAACCATAAGCATCTACAGAAAGAAATGAACACAGCCCAGTCCATCTCTTAAACCTCCCTTCCATCCATTGAATCCATTTCCACTTTTCACTGCCAGAGAAAGGCAGCCAACATTATCAAAGACCCTTTCCACCTTCATTATAATCTTTACCAGCCTCCTCTGTCAAGCAGAAGATACAAAAGCTTAAACATACATAGCATCAGGTTCAAGAACAGCTTTTTCCCTGCTGTTACTAGACTTCTGAATGGACCTCTCAAATTTCACATCTAATGTTGATCATGTTATATATGCATCTTCTTTGCAGCCATAACTTTGCATTCTTTGCTCTGTCCTGTCACCCTATGATGTTTGTATGGTATATACTGCATGCAAAACACAACTTTTCACTGTACCTAGGTACACATGACAATAATAAATCAAATCAAACATCACAGACTGGAAGAACAAAGGGCATCAAGGAGATTGTGGCAACTTCTAGGTCATCTTGCTCACCAGCATTATTGAGACCGTTGTTTGAATCATTGTAATAAGCTGACCAACAGAATATATGTGGAGGTAAAGTGTGGCTTCAGAGCAAGCAGATCTGCAATGGGTTATTATCTTTTCACTGCGTCAGCTTCAAGAAAACTACGGAGAGCTGCAAATACCGCTCGTTCTTGCCTTTGCCAATCTCAAAAAAGCATCTGAAACTGAGCCGGTTGAGCCTGTACTGAATGCTAGAGAAAATTGCTGCTGTTTTCATTTCAACAGCTCCACATTTGACTGGTTTGAGGACAAGAATGGGATGAAACAGGCCTGCCTTGTAGATCTGTCTTTGGTACTTGTTCTCTGTTCTATGGATCTGTGCTTTCTATCCCTCAAAGATGTACTCCTTGCACAATAAGTTGAAAACTCATCAAGATTGAAAACCAAAACAAAAATGTGGCATTTCATGATGGGACAACTTCTCTGTGCTTGTGGTGTATTAGTTGCACAAACAGAAGATCAGTCCCGAAAATTTATGGATTTTCTGTCCCATGTACTCCTTTATCATCAGTGTTAAGAAAACTGGCACAACGAGACAGGATGTTGTTTCTGCCTGTGATTAGCCTCAACACTGTTTGAAGTTATCAGCAAATTCTAATATCTTAGATCTTCAGTGACATGCAGTCTGTCTCTTGACCAAGAGTCCAGCGTATGTATTGAAAAGGCAACACCAGTTTTGCCAACTAGAAAATAGGCATGGAAAAACAACAAAATCGCCAACAGAACCAAGATGCATATCTTTAAGATCTGTGCCCTCAGCGCATTACTGTATAACATTGAGCCCACACTTCGAAAAGAAAAAAAGGCTGTATCATCCATCTTTGTGTCTACAATGCATCCTTCATGTCACATGGAAAGGCCATTGCCAATGAAGCAATTATTTCAAAGGCAAATGTGCTAAGCATTCAAGTCTCAATCATGTGAAGAAGGTTTTGCTTGTTTGGGCATGTGAATGTGATGGAAGATGGCCACATTCTCAAAGAAATGCTATACATATCCTGTGCCAAAATCTCTAATTCAAGGATAAGTTCAAAAAAGACATGAAAACATGCAAAATCAATCAAAAAAAGGAAATACTAGCTGAGAACCGATGCAAATGGTGATACCAACTATGAACTGGAGTTCACTGCAGGTAATTGTGAATTCAAAAGCTCCACTTAGATCCAAGACATCGGAAGAGGTTACCCTTCATTGTCAAGGGACAGCCTTGCATGCAGCGCTCCGGGTAGATGTTTTTTTCCAGAATTTGTTTGCTCAGCCATCGAAAGAAGTACCAAAGTGCACCAAATTCTGAGACCACATTCCCATTATCTCTCACGGATAGAAGGCTGTCATTCTACACTGCTCTAAGCCACAGTCATTGCTGAAAATTAGGACACAGTTGGTTTTCAGACTAACAAATTTTGCCTGTGATTTAAATTGGACAAGTGCTGTTGTAATGAACTGTTTTTTTTTCCTGTATAAAGCAGGATTAGACTTTTGACATAAAATACAAAAAGTGGAGACAGATATCTGAAGACGAGTTAATATTTCTGTGCCAGAATTTTGAATGTTTTCTTATTTTGCTGGAACATGGCTTGGGTGGTAGCAAAGTTGTTGGAGGGAATCCTAGGGACAGGTTTTATATATATTTGGAAAGGCAAGGACTGATTAGGGATAATCAACAAGATTTTGTGTGTAGGGAATCATATCTTACTAACTTAATTGAGTGCTTTGAAGAAGTAACAAAGAGAATTGATGAGGGCAGAACGGACGTGATCTATACAGACTTCAGTAAGGTGTTCGACAAGGCTCCCCATATTTGATTGGTTAGCGAGGTTATATCGCATTGAATACATGGAGAACTAGCCACTTTGATACAGAACTAGTTTGAAGGTAGAAGTCAGAAGGTAGTGTTGAAGGTAAGATAATAAAATGTGAGGCTGGATGAACACAGCAGGCCAAGCAGCATCTCAGGAGCACAAAAGCTGACGTTTCGGGCCTAGACCCTTCATCAGATGATCATCACCCTGTCTGATGAAGGGTCTAGGCCTGAAACGTCAGCTTTTGTGCTCCTGAGATGCTGCTTGGCCTGCTGTGTTCATCCAGCCTCACATTTTATTATCTTGGAATTCTCCAGCATCTGCAGTTCCCATTATCTCAGGTAGTGTTGAAGGGTTGCTTTTCAGACTGGAGACCCATGCCAGAAGGATTGGTGTTGGGTCCACTGCTTTTTTGTCATTTATATAAATGATTTGAATGTGAACATAGGAAGCCTAGAGTCGTGAGGACATACAGCACAGAAAGAGACCCATTGGTCTAACTCGTCTGTGCTGACCAGATATCCTAAATAAATCTAATTCCATTTGTCAGCATTTGGCCCACATCCCTCTGAATCCTTCCTATTCATATACCCAACCAGATGCCTTTTAAATGTTGTAATTGTACCAGCCTCCACCACTTGCTCTGGCGGCACATTCCAGACACTCACCACCCTTTTCTTGAAAAAGTTGCCTCTTAGGTCCCTTTTAAATCTTTCGCCTCTTACTTTAAACCAATGCCCTTTAGTTTTGGACTCCTCTGCCCTGGGGAGAAGACCTAGTCTGATTACACTATCATGCCCCTCATGATTTTACAAACCATTATAAGGTCATTTCTCAGCCTCTGACACTCCATAGAAAATAGCTTCAGCCTATTCAGCCTCTCCATATAGCTTAAACACTCCATCCCGGGCAACATCCTTGTAAATCTTTTCTGAACTCTTCCTAGTTTCACAACATTTTTCCTATAGCAGGGAGACCAGAATTGCACACGGTATTCCAATAATGGCCTAAACAATGTCCTGTATAGCTGCAACATGACCTCCCAACTCCTATACTCAATACACTGACCAATAAAGGTAAGACGAGTTGAACCAAAGGGTCTGTTTCCATGCTGTGTATCTCTATTAGCTTCCCATCTTCAGAGCCAGTGTTATTGACTTAATTACGCTGCAGATTATTAGTCAATTTCACTAGTTTGCTTACGATTTGTAGTCAGAAAATAAATCAGGATTGATTCATGGTGATTATTCATTTTATTAATTTTCTAATTTAAAAATAATCATTTGGGCTGTCAAATTAATTTTTGGTATCCCAGTCCAAAATATCCAGTAGGTGTTGTGTTTCTGCACAATTAAATAACAAAATGCTCTTAAAGGAATGCCTTAGACATGTTTTTGTATGTTGAGGGAGTGGACAAGTTGCAATTTTAAGTTTTTAACAAGTTTCTTCCATTCAGCTAATTGCTTTCATTTAAATTGCATAATTGAAAGCTGCATACTTTTTCAGTATAACGTTACGAGATTCTGAGCTCCACATGATCTGATTCTTTTAAATTGCTTCACCTGTGAAATACTTTTGAATTGGCTTTTTCTCATTGTTATTTATGGTTTTAAGTACTTGCATAGTTTTTGCTACCTTGCGTCAGCAGGTAAGGAAAGTCGTTAGATATTTTCACTAGGGAATAAACATAAATGATGTGCCAGTGTTTTCTGGCCTCAAACTGCATTTGCATAAATACCCTTTTCATTTAAAACCAATTGGGTGAAAAAGCTAACCTCATTCACCCTCTTGATGTTTTGGTCAGTAACTTGTTGCATCACTGCTTCAGGCTGACGTTCACTGTTGCTTGCTTCAGCAGATCTTTGTATACAGTATTGTTTTAAGTATAGTTGCAGGTAATGAGCTGTAAAACAGAGCAGTTTTGTGCTCTGAATCATTAAAACAATGGCTTGCATTTATTTAAAGAAAGCTTTCTTACAACCACCATGCATTTCAGAGTACCTTATGAAGTACTTTTTGAAGTCAGTATTGTAATGTAGGAAATGTATCACATAACTTGCATACAGCAATGTGGTAATACCACATTGTGAGATAATAAAATGTGAGGCTGGATGAACACAGCAGGCCAAGCAGCATCTCAGGAGCACAAAAGCTGACGTTTCGGGCCTAGACCCTTCATCAGAGAGGGGGATGGGGAGAGGGAACTGGAATAAATAGGGAGAGAGGGGGAGGTGGACCGAAGATGGAGAGAAAAGAAGATAGGTGGAGAGGAGAGTATAGGTGGGGAGGTAGGGAGGGGATAGGTCAGTCCAGGGAAGACGGACAGGTCAAGGAGGTGGGATGAGGTTAGTAGGTAGCTGGGGGTGTCGCTTGGGGTGGGAGGAAGGGATGGGTGAGAGGAAGAACCGGCTAGGGAGGCAGAGACAGGTTGGACTGGTTTTGGGATGCAGTGGGTGGGGGGGAAGAGCTGGGCTGGTTGTGTGGTGCAGTGGGGGGAGGGGACGAACTGGGCTGGTTTAGGGATGCAGTAGGGGAAGGGGAGATTTTGAAACTGGTGAAGTCCACATTGATACCATTAGGCTGCAGGGTTCCCAGGCGGAATATGAGTTGCTGTTCCTGCAACCTTCGGGTGGCATCATTGTGGCAGTGCAGGAGGCCCATGATGGACATGTCATCTAGAGAATGGGAGGGGGAGTGGAAATGGTTTCCAACTGGGAGGTGCAGTTGTTTATTGCGAACTGAGCGGAGGTGTTCTGCAAAGCGGTCTCCAAGCCTCCGCTTGGTTTCCCCAATGTAGAGGAGGCCACAGCGGGTACAGTGGATGCAGTATACCACATTGGCAGATGTGCAGGTGAACCTCTGCTTAATGTGGAATGTCATCTTGGGGCCTGGGATAGGGGTGAGGGAGGAGGTGTGGGTCAAGTGTAGCATTTCCTGCGGTTGCAGGGGAAGGTGCCGGGTGTGGTGG
The DNA here is from genome assembly GCF_030684315.1 of Stegostoma tigrinum. Lineage (NCBI taxonomy): Eukaryota > Metazoa > Chordata > Chondrichthyes > Orectolobiformes > Stegostomatidae > Stegostoma > Stegostoma tigrinum. The sequence goes on along the minus strand of NC_081362.1, from coordinate 67,693,570 downwards.
GAGGAGGTGTATTCTAGTGCAGGAGGGTGGGTGGGAGGAGGTGTATTCTAGGTGTATTCTATTCCTCCCACCCACCCTCCTGCAAAAATTCCATTCCCTACTCCCAATTCCTCCGCCTCCGCCGCATCTGCTCCCACGATAAGACGTTCCACTCCCGCACATCCCAGATGTCCAAGTTCTTCAAGGACCGCAACTTTCCCCCCACAGTGATCGAGAACGCCCTTGACCGCGTCTCCCGTATTTCCCGCAACACATCCCTCACACCCCGCCCCCGCCACAACCGCCCTAAGAGGATCCCCCTCGTTCTCACACACCACCCTACCAACCTCCGGATACAATGCATCATCCTCCGACACTTTCGCCATTTACAATCCGACCCCACCGCCCAAGACATTTTTCCATCCCCACCCCTGTCTGCTTTCCGGAGAGACCACTCTCTCCGTGACTCCCTTGTTCGCTCCACGCTGCCCTCCAACCCCACCACACCCGGCACCTTCCCCTGCAACCGCAGGAAATGCTACACTTGCCCCCACACCTCCTCCCTCACCCCTATCCCAGGCCCCAAGATGACATTCCACATTAAGCAGAGGTTCACCTGCACATCTGCCAATGTGGTATACTGCATCCACTGTACCCGCTGTGGCTACCTCTACATTGGGGAAACCAAGCGGAGGCTTGGAGACCGCTTTGCAGATCACCTCCGCTCAGTTCGCAACAAACAACTGCACCTCCCAGTCGCAAACCATTTCCACTCCCCCTCCCATTCTCTAGCTGACATGTCCATCATGGGCCTCCTGCACTGCCACAATGATGCCACCCGAAGGTTGCAGGAACAGCAACTCATATTCGGCCTGGGAACCCTGCAGCCATATGGTATCAATGTGGACTTCACCAGTTTCAAAATCTCCCCTTCCCCTACTGCATCCCTAAACCAGCCCAGTTCGTCCCCTCCCCCCACTGCACCACACAACCAGCCCAGCTCTTCCCCCCCACCCACTGCATCCCAAAACCAGTCCAACCTGTCTCTGCCTCCCTAACCGGTTCTTCCTCTCACCCATCCCTTCCTGCCACCCCAAGCCACACCCCCAGCTACCTACTAACCTTATCCCACCTCCTTGACCTGTCCGTCTTCCCTGGACTGACCTATCCCCTCCCCACCTCCCCACCTATACTCTCCTCTCCACCTATCTTCTTTTCTCTCCATCTTCGGTCCACCTCCCCCTCTGTCCCTATTTATTCCAGTTCCCTCTCCCCATCCCCCTCTCTGATGAAGGGTCTAGGCCCGAAACGTCAGCTTTTGTGCTCCTGAGATGCTGCTTGGCCTGCTGTGTTCATCCAGCCTCACATTTTATTATCTTGGAATTCTCCAGCATCTGCAGTTCCCGTTATCTCTGATACCACATTGTGATCTGTTTTTGTGTTGTTGGTGGAAGAATAAAGGTTGACTTGACATGAGGGATGACTCCTTTCCTTTCCTTCAAAATAGTGGCGTAGGATCTTTTTTGGCCATGTGACCAGGCAGATGATGCCTTAGTTTAATTCAGTTGTCATTATATATTGACTTTTATTTTCCACTGTACCTTTCTATTGTTACAGCTATACATTTGAAAATGTAAATATTATGTGCAATCTTGAACTTGAAATGGCAAAATTACAACTTTCTTTTCCAAATTTTCTCCCTCTTAAAGACTGCGACACTTGAGAACAACTGCATGTGTGCTAGTAGCTCCCTACTAATCAAAATTACCATTCTTATCACTGAATCTGGAGAGAATCTACTAAGTTCTAAAGGACAGAATAGTACGGCACAATCACAACCATGTTAACATATACATAGCAGGCAGGAACATGTTATAGAATGATAGGCTGCCCAATCTGGCAACGGTTCCCTGGGATTTTTTACTTCAGTTCTGCTTAACTCAGCTCACTGATGCTATTGTGGAGGCTCCGTTGCTAAAGTGACTGAGACCTGTTGATTCAGCACAGATCAGAAATTTCAGACATTCAAGTCTTTACAGCTTAAAGTTACAAAATCAGGTAGTGTTTTTCTTCCTTGGCCTTTGATTAAGCTTTTGTTCCATTGTACCAGATAAAGTGTTGGTTAATGGGGTTGGGGTGTGAGAAGGGAGAAAGGGCTGATTGGCGGAGGTCAGAGATGGCCTTCAGTGAGCATTGGTTGAGGTTGATGCCAATTTAAGGGACGGTTCAGCGTGATTGGTTTGGGTGAATGTAGCAATGATTGACTGGAACCTGGAATGACCTAATCTGATGCAGGTTCTGAAACAGTTATTAATTTTTTATTTGTATAGGCAAAGAATCAAATGTTTTGTTCTTGATTTAGTTCTTGGATGTTTTGAATATGACTGACTCCTCGTGAACCTTTGCTCCCTGCCTGCTATACATTGGAAAATAAAGAGCGTTTATAGAATTAGAAGAATGATTAGGGCTTTGTCACATTTCTAGACCATTGCATCGTGAAGAAATTCATCTTCAGTCACTGGATGGTTCGGAACAATTTTAATAGCTAACACCTTTCAAAGTTTATTTTACAACACGGGTTACCAATTCTGCTTGGAGATAGTCTTGAAACTCTGATCACATAACGTTTAACTAGATTATTGCATTTATGTCATCAAAGCTAGACCTCATTTAGTTGTGCATCTTTGTGGTTTTCTGCCAGCTGTGTTGCCCACAAGGTTCTGGGAACTAGATAGCCACCACATGTTGGCAAAGGAGGGAAATCAAGGATGGGGAAGAGGGGAAACTGAAGGTGGAAGATGGACCAACTGGGGAAAAATCTAACAGCAGAAAGAATACTTGTTTTCCCTATAATAATAATAATAATAGTCGCTGACTGGAATTATACTTGAAGCAGAAACTGATACTGGTAATAAATAGCATGGACAACTTTTCAGCCCTGCTGTAGAGTTGCTAGGAATTAAAGATTAGCCTTTTGGGTATAGAGCAACTGAGGAATAAAATCATAAGGTATTCCGAGCAATTGTATTTTTCATTTGCTTTGAATGCTCGGTTGTTAAAATACTAGAGACTGAATAACTGGCCCGGATGGTTGGAGGAGGAAGTTCATGTGATGAAACTTCCTGGAATACATCCATCTGGAGTTGATCATTTTAACACAATTATTGCTTAATTGTTACTGCATTATTACCATTTATGTACAAACTGTCTGTGATTAGTGAGCCAGTTTGACAACCCTCTGGGAAGTCTGCTTTCCTTCTATTCTGGTACCTTCTTCATTTACCATTTTCTTTTCCTCTCGTGCTCTCTCTCTTGCTCTTGTGCTCGCTCTCTCGCTCTTGCTCTCTCTCTCTCTCTCTCTCTCTCTCTCTCTCTCTCTCTCTCGGCACCTCCCCCCACGCCCCCGTAACTTTCAGACGCCTAAGCTCTAAATCTCGCCTCAAAACTAACCGTTTTATTTTCAAGTTTTTCATCACCTGGGCAAAAAGTGTTATGTGGCTTTGTGTGAAATCCTACGGAGCAACTTATGACATTTTATGTTGCCAAAGATGCTATATGATTAAACACTTGTTGATATTCACTCTGTAATTACAAGCAACAACCCCTTGTACTGCACAGTGTACAGTTGATACAACAAACAGTCCCCATCTCTTTCCCCATCTCTCTGGACTCCGGACTCCGGACTCCGGACTCTGGACTCTGGACTCTGGACCCTGAGACCCTGAGACTCTGAGACTCTGGTTCTATAAGAAGGTGGTGACTCTCAGCTGGAAACCAATTTGTACTTGGGTTTCACATGTGGATACTGGTTGGCTTAGATGGACCTGAACCAAGCTGACAGGCTCTGTGTCTAGGGAACTTTGGACTGGGCAAGTTATCCTGAACTCAACTTGCCGCCACCATTTTCAAACTATTCCCCTGGCTTGAATCCAGTACTTGGGGCTACAAAATGGGAGGAGGCCATTAAAGCTCACTACTTGTTCATGTTCTGCCCTGTAAATCTATTTCCCTGATCCTTTTACAATTCTTCCTATTGAACTACTTTAACTATTTCCTTTCAAGTTATATTCCAAGTCCCCATTTTAATAGCCACTTGTTGTGAAGTATCCCTGGTCTAATAATCTTCAGTGTTAAGGCATTTATTTCCCCATGGTTCTTTTGGTGAGAATCCTAGGCTCCATCCCCCATTCATCTGGCAGTGGAAACAATCTTCCATTGTTCAGTCATAGTGAAGTTGCCAGGTTTCACTCATTCTTTACTGGGTACTTCTCTTTCATCACTGTTCCAACTCACCACATTGCTGCTGCTGCTGCTGCTGCTGCTCCTGGATCTGCAGGAATGTTATGGACTTTCATTGGCTCTTTCCCATTGGCGTATTCCAGGCTGGAACATGCTTCTTGTGAACGATTAGGATCTGTCAATTCCTTGGTGTCTTTGATCTGCTTGTGGAAACGTAAATTGCAGTGAGAGGATAAACCCTTTTCAATCGCAGTCTCATCTCACATGTCCTGATACTATCTTGCCCCCAGGCAAGATTCAGTTTTGGATTTTGCATTTTAAAAAATTTCTGTGATTGGAATATATCACTTTCAAAACAAAGAATATTTTCTCAGTTTTTGATACCATCTCCCTCATTTGATTGGCAATAATAAGTTGCTATGTCATTAGTCTCTAATTAGGTCTGAAAAAATGGCTAAAATCACTGAAACAGTTACTATGTTCAAATTTTAAGTTAAAGCAGGCTAATCAGTATGTGATAACTGGAAATTTGAGAAATGAATTAAAAGGAAATCAAAACCCATTTATCTTGTAAATTGTTTATTATAATATTGTGCTGATAGGATTTATCCCCTCTTTGAACTGAGAACCTTCAATAAAGAACATCTGTCTTTAAACAGTCTCTTATCATCAATTCAAAATCTTTAGACCAAAGTCATTGTTAAAGTAGACATTTACTGAAACTGATTTGAAAATCATTCCTGCAGGATGCACAGGGTTGAAGAGTATTTCAGTATTTGTTATGTTTTCACCACTTCCTTAGTATCTCCTCTTGATAAGTTCAAAATGATTAGATTCTTTAAAGTAGAATGAATGAATTATTTTGTATTGCTCATTCTGATAGTTCTGTATCCTAGATCATCTGGGTGGGGACTTCAACATCAATTTCCAAGAGTGACTTGGCAGCGCCACTGTTGACCTAGCTGGTCAAGCCCTCAAGGACATAACTAGTAGTCTAGGTCAGCTGCAAGTGGTGAGGGAACCATTAAGAGGTAAAAGTGTACTTGACCTCATCCTCATAAATCTGCCTCTTACAGATGCATCTCTCCATTTCCAAATCAGTAAGTATGACTCTACTGCACAGTCTACGTGGAGATGAAGTCTTTACATTGAGAATATATTCCATATTGTGTGGTACTACCACCATGCTAGACTTCAAACAAATGTAATAACTCAAGACTCGGCATCCATGAGGTGCTTTGGGCTTTCAGCAGCTGAGTTGCACACCAACCTAATTACAACATGACAGAAGGCATGCCCCCCTCTCAACTGTTACCATCGAACCAGAAGATAATCACTGGTTCAATGTAAAGTACAGGATGGCATGCCAGTAGCAGTACCAAGGCATACTTAAGAATGAGGGGGTTTATCTGTGAATCTACAGCACAGTACTGTGTGTGTGCCAACAGCATAACCGAGTAGTAGATGAGGCTAAGTGATTCTACAGCCAACAGATCAGAATGAAGCTTTGCAGTCCTGCCACATTCAATCATGAATGGTGGTGGGCAACTAAACAATTCAGTGTAGGACAAGACAACATAAACATCTCCATCCTTACTTATGGTGAGCCCAGCCTGTCAGTGCAAAAGGATAAGGATGAAGTAGATGCAGCAATCTTCAGCAAGAAGTGTTGGGTCATTGATCCATTTCAGCCCCTCCGAAGGTTCTCAGTATCACATGCCAATTCGTTCCACTCCATGGGATATCAAGAAATGGTTGGAGGCACTGGATTCTGCAAAGCCTGTGGCACTGACAACATTCCAATAATAGCACTTGAAGAATTATGCTCCAGAATTGTCCATGCTCCTAACCAAACTGTTCAGTGCAGCTACATCACTGGCATCTGCCCAATCATGTGGAAAATTATAATCATAGAATCACTACAGTGCAGATAGAGGCCATTTGGTCCATAGAGTCTGCACCAACCCTCCGAAGAGCATCCCACTTGATCCCCATAACCCCACATTTACCATTGGTAACCTACCTAGCCTGTATGTCCTTGAACACTCAATCCAGTTTTGCATGGCTAATTGACCTGACTAGTGCATCTTTGGAATGTGGGAGGAAACCAGAGCACCCAGACGAAACCCATGCAGACGTGGGGAGAATGTGCAAACTCCCAACACGCGTTTGCCTGAGGGTGGAATCAAACCCAGCTCTTTAGTGCTGTGCGACTGTAGTGCTAACTGTTGTGCCACCATTTCCATCAGAGGGTGTTAAAGCAGGTAGCGGACCACATTGTAGATGTCCTAACTATGATCTTTTAAGTTTTAAAGATACAGGAGTCATTCCTCTAGATTTGGAAAAAAAAATGCACACATCATTGTGCTTTTTAAGATGGGAGGAAGAGAAAAACTAGAAAAACACAAGCCAGTTCGGCTAACATCTGTAGTTCTGAGGAAGGGTCACTGGACCCGAAGCATTAACTCTTGATTTTTTTTCTCCACAGATGCTGCCAAATCTTCTGAGCTTTTCCAGCAACTTCTGCTTTTGATTCTAAGGGATAGACCTGACCACTGTGGTTAACTTAAGTCAAAGATCATCTCAAACACGAAGAAATGACATAACTGTACAAAGATAGATGACAGGTCAGAAGACTAGACAGAATGTTTTCTAAAAAGGCAAAGAATTACTAAAGGTTCATAGGAGGGAAAAGTTAAGAGTACAAGTGAAAGTTAACTTAAGATATAAAAACAGATGGCATTTCTTTAGATCTTCTTTTTAAAAAAAAATTAACGAAGTAAGTGTTGATCCCGCAGGAAAGAGTCTGGGCAATTAGTAATGGAGGATAAAGAGATGGCAGAAAATTGAACAGATACCTTTTATCAGTCTACACTGAAGAGGATACAAGTAGCATCCCAGGAAAAGCTACAAATCAGAAATTGACAGGGAGGGAGGAATTTGAGAAAATTAACAGTTAACAGGGAAATACTTTGGAGTAAATTGTTAAAACTGCGAGTTGACAAGTCCCCAGACCCTGTTGGATTTCACTTTAGAGTCTTAAAACAAGTAGTGAGATATTTGATACGCTAGTTTAAGTTATCTGAGACACCTTAAACTGGGGGAAGATTCCTTGAGATTGGAAAATAGCTAATATAACTCCCTTATTCAAAAAGGGGGGAAGGCAGAAAGAAGGAAACTACGGCTTACTGAGTTTAATAACTGTTATGGGGCAAGTGTTAGAAGCTATTATTGAAGACCTTTTAACAGGACGTTAGGACTACTTCAACGTAATCAGGCAAACCCAACAATGTTTTGACCAGAAAATGCAGGAACAGAAGTTAGGCCATTAAACCCATTGAGTCTGCTCTACAGTGAGATGGTTGGTCTGATAATACAATAACGGTATGATTTTTGTCAAAGGGAAATTGTGTTTAATTTATTGAAGGAGATGCCACATGAAATGTTATTGTGAAAATAGAAACTTGCAAGGTAGGAGATGACATATTTGTAACATATTGGTATGGATAAAAGATTGGCTGGCTAAGAGGAAGCAAATAGTAGGAAGAAATGCATCTTTTATGATCGCATGAATGGTGTACCATAAGGGTTGGAGTTGGGTCTCAGCTCTCTACAATTTATATCAGTGATTTGGATGAAGGGATTGAAAGTACAGTAACTAAATTTTGCTGATGACACAAAGATAGGTAGGAAAGTGAGTTCTGAAGAGGATGTAGGGAGTCTACAAAGGGATATAGTTGGGCTAAGTGAGTCAGCAAAGGTCTGGCAAATTTGATGCAGGAAAGTGCAGAAATGTTTTTGCAGAAAAAATATAAAAACCTCTTCAAAATAAGCAGTGGTGAAAGCTTGTAGCGCTCTCAGATGGAAACAGATTTGTGTGTACTTATGCAAGAATCGCAGAAGGGTAGATGCAAATACAGCATGTAGCCGGGAAAGCTAATAGATTGTTATTATTAAGATTGTTATGGTTCATTGTGAAGGGAATTGAATGCAAGCGTAAGGAGATTATCTTTCGTTTATACAACAATGGTGAGTCTGCATCTGGAGTACTGTACATCACACTTACATAAGGACATTAATGCAGTTCAGAGAAGGTTTACCAGACCAATACCTGGAATGAGCAAATTGCCTTCTAAGGAAAGGCTAGGCCTGTAACTTCTGGAAGTTAGAAGAGTCAGGCTTGACTCAATTGAAACATGTAAAATCCTGAGGAGACTTGACTCAATGAATGTTAAAAATGTTTTAATGTTTTCATGGAGAATCTAGAATTGGGGATCATGGTTTAAAAATAGGGTGTCGCTCATCTAAGACAGGTGATCAAACACTTTTTCTCAAGGGTTATAATCCTACTGAAATTTCAGAGATTTACTGGTGTTACTTGTTTGCATGTTTTTGGTCATTTTAGAAGCTGACATGTATTTCGTGTAAAGTGAGATTCCAGGTAGATCATTCTGTCACTTTCATTGTGCAACAAGGATAACATAGCTGGGATGAAGGACACTGAGCTGTGATCTAATGTTTTTGTGCTGAGCTGGTGTTGTGATTTGGGTCTGGCCTATATAATAGGAAAAGTATCTTTTCTCTGCCTACTCAGTTTTCTTTCATTGTTTCGCTGTGTGACTACTCTTCAAATGTTTACCAATTTTATTTTAGCTTCAGAATTAGCATTTGAGATGCAATGCAAGTTAATCTTGCACTTTAATAATAGAATATAGGTATTCTGAAATTTCGTGCTCACAGTTTACGTGGATGGAATGCCCACCTTTGGGATTGCTGTAGGCCTGTAGCATTTGAGAATGGCTCTGGAAATGGTTGTGACAATTTTGTTTTCTGTGGAATCCTGGAAGGTTGCCTGCTCCACCCTTTTTTTTGTGTTGCTTTTTGTGTTAGGACTCTGATTCTGCACCCAGTTCACACCATCTGTTCCCTGGTGAGTTTTTTTAATCAGCATGTATCTTTTGTTGGCATACTTGTATGGCTTCCGACATTTGTGATGCTTTCTTCACCACTTTTTGGCGACTTTTTTTTGGCTGCCCTCAGGTACCACCGTGTTTTGCTGGCTTGTTAAAGCCTGATTACCTTTCAAATGACTTGACTGCAGTCTGTGACAACAAGGTGTAGAGCTGGATGAACACAGCAGGCCAAACAGCATAATGGAGCAGGAAAGCTGATGTTCTGTGTCATTTCCGCAAAAACCTTTTATTTAAGCACTTAGTGCACGACCTCTGAGTGTCTCTTCCATGAGATCTCTTGATAGATTCCTTTGGTTATGTGATGTTCAATCCTACTATTCTGTGTTCTCTTAGACTCATGCCCTTAAGCAACGATTACGCAAGATAATATATCAAGAATATAGACTACATTAACTTTCTGTATTCTTGTCACTCAACATAAGACCACGTAGTAGAAAATAATTGGAATTGTAATAACATTAAAAAAGTGCCAGTTATTCAAATGCAAATGCCGAAATGTGATTGAGTATTCACTGATAACATAAAGTAATTAACTATAATCCACAAAAGATATTTGATGTTACTGTCCATCAGAGACAGATAATTATATATCACTTGAGCGTCACTATTTCACAACCATCACACATAATGAGAAGATAGTAGGAACAGCTGATGCTAGAGTCAGAGATAACACAGTGTGGAGTTGGAGGAACAAAACAGGCCATGTAGCATCAGAGGAGCAGGAAAGTTGATGTTTTGGGTTGGGACCCAGTTTCTGTGAGCTTTCACGGTTGCGAGGGAATTTAACTTTTGCCATTAACAACATTTGTATCACATTCCACCTATCTAGCCAACCTCCAAAATGGGAGGAAAAAAATGACGGAAATCATAGACCATAGATCATAGAATCCCTACAGTGTGGAAACAGGCCCTTTGACCCAAAAAGTCCACACCGACTCTTGGAGCATCCCACCCAGACCCATCCCCCTAACCTACATATTCCTGAATACTAGGGACAATTTAACATGGCCAATCCACCTAGCCTGCACATCTTTGGACTGTGGGAGGAAACCGGAGCACCCAGAGGAAACCCACGCAGACACTGGGAGAATGTGCAAACTCTACATAGACAGTCACCTAAGGGTGGAATCGAATTCAGGTCCCTGGCATTGTGAAGTTAACCACTGAACTATCATGTTGCCCTTTACAGGTGTTAACATTTTGTGGAATTCTGATACAGTTTTTCTTGTAAATCTCTTCAATGGCATTACTGTCTTGCAGTAACACTCCTCAGACATCTATTATTCTGCATTTTACAGTATAGTTTGTATTGAAATCCATTGAGTTGGAATGCAAAATAAGCAGAGTAAGCTGTTCAAAACCCCATAACAAAGTGTGGGGCTGGATGAGCACAGCAGGCCAAGCAGTATCTTAGGGGCACAAAAGCTGACGTTTCGGGTCTAGACCCTTTTCTGATGACGGGTCTAGGCCCGAAACATCAGCTTTTGTGCTCCTAAGATGCTGCTTGGCCTGCTGTGTTCACCCAGTTCCACACTTTGTTATCTTGGATTCTCCAGCATCTGCAGTTCCCATTATCTCTATTCAAAACCTCAAGCTTGTTCCCCCTTTTGGTTAGATTGTGGCTGAGTTGTATTTTAGCCTTGGTTTCCTAATCCTTAGCAACTATGCTGAACAAAAATCTATTCATCTCACTTTGGAAATTTTCAATTAATTTATCCTTAAAAGCTTTAATAGCAGGCAGAGTTTCAGATTTCCACTACCCTGTTGATGAGGAAGTGTTTCCTGGTTTGAGTAGCCATTTTTGTCTTGCTGTTATTTTAAGAATTTTGTTTTGTACTCCCAAAGCAAAGAAAATATTTTTTATTCATCTTATTAATTTCTTTAAATACCTCAATAGATTACACCTTGATTTTTTGTTTGTACTCGATCAATTAGCATCCTAATCTGTGCAACTTGATCTCATTTTCATGCTTCCAGCTTTCAAATTATTCTATTCATCCTGTTACTGCAACTGCTCCAAGGGCTAATTGATCTGTAGTTCACATTGTTTTGTCCTGCCTCCTTTCTTGAACAATGGGTTTATGTTTTCTACTTTCAAATCAAAAGAGACTGATGAATTATCTTGGAACTTTTGTAAGATGAAACCAGTGCACTCACTATTTCTTCAGCTTTTTTTCTTTTAAAATTTTAGGACATGGGCCATCATTTCCAGTTTATATTCCCATTAATTTCTCCAGTACTTTTTTAAAAAAAAACGAATATTAACATCTTTTAAAGTCTTCCTTTTCATTAGCTAACAAAGTGTCGAGCTGGATGAGCAAGCAGGCCAAACAGCATCTTAGGAGCACAAAAGCTGATGTTTCTGGCCTAGACCCTTCATCAGAAAAGCTTTTCTGATGAAGGGTCTACGCCCGAAATGTCAGCTTTAGTGCTCCGAAGATGCTGCTGGGCCTGTTGTGTTCATCTAGCTCCACACGTTATCTTGGATTGTCCAGCATCTGCAGTTCCCATTATCTCTGATACCCCTTTTTATTAGCTGTTTGGTTCTCCAAATACTTCTGAAATTGACACTGGCCTTGCCTACAACAAAGAAAAATGCCAGCAGCTATGTGCAAATACTACCGCCGCTGTGCCCCCCCCACCCCACCTCCCCAAGCGTAATATTATCCTAATTTGAAACTATATGACTGTTGCTGGTCAGTATCCTAATGCCCCTGTGAGTGTACCTACACTGGACTGACTGCAGCAGCTCAAGAAAGGACCTCACTCATCCTTTACTGGAGAAGGGTAATCAAAGATGGGCATCACATATTGGCATTGCTAGTGATACGAACATCCCATAAAGAAAAAAAAACAGGATACATAAGCAAAATTATATGTTTGGTACCAGCAGATATTTCCTTTTACAGAGAATCAATGTCCACTGGAACAGAGAGATCCATAGAATCATTCAGCAAGGAAACAGACCCTGTGGTCCAACTAGTCCATAGCAACCATATTCCCAAACTAAACTAGGTCCACGTGCCTGCGTGTAACCCATTCCCTCCAAACCTTTCCTATTCATGCACTTAAACAAATGTCTTGTAAAAGTTGTAACTGCACCTGCATCCACTACTTCCTCTGCGAGTTCATTCTACCCATTAACAACTCTGAATAAAAAAATGTTGCCCCTCATGCCTTTTTTAAATCTTTCTCCTCTTGCCTTAAAAATACACACCATAGTTTTGAACTTCTCCACCTTATGAAAAAGATTCTTGTCATTTTCACCTTGCCTATTCCCCTCATGATCTTATCAACCTCCATAACGTCACCTCTCAACCTCCTACACTGAGGTGAAAAAAGCCCCAGCCTTCTCTCTTTCGTATACCCAGCCTGATTTAACAACTAAAATCCTCCATTCCCGGCAACATCCTAGTAAGTGTTTTTCTGAACACACTCCAATTTAATAATAGCCTTCTTAAAACAGGGTGACCAGAAGTGCACACAGTGCCCCACAAGAGGCCTTATTCACATCCTGTACAACCTCAACATGACGTCAGAACTTCTATACTCAGTTGTCTGAGAAATGAAAGCAAGCAAACTATTTCTTTCCTAATTACCCTGTATACCAGTGATGCAAATTTCAAAGAATTATGTACGTGAACCTCTAGATCTGTCTAATTTACATCAGTACCATTAATTGTATAAGTCCTACACTTGTTTGTTTTTTACCAAAATCCAATACCTCATATTTTCCAAATTAAACTCCATCTGCTACACCTATTCCCATTGACCCAATTGATGAAGATCTCCTTATAATCTTCGATAAGCTTCACTGTCTACTATATTACCAATTTTGGTGTCATTCCCAAGCTTACTATCCATGCCTTCTATATGCTCAACCAAATCACTTATCTACATGACAACCAAAAACCGAGCCAGTACAGACTGCTGTGGAATACTGCTGGTCACAGGAAACCCCCTTCAGCACCACCTTCTGTCTTGTATTGTCAAGCCAATTTTGTTTCCATTTGGCAAGCTCAGCCTGAATCCATGTGATTGAGATAACATGAAGATGTTTGTTCATCCTGGAGACCAGTTACTAGTGGTGTACCGCAAGGGTCGGTGTTGGGTCCACTGCTGTTTGTCATTTTTATAAATGACCTAGATGAGGGCATAGAAGGATGGGTTAGTAAATTTGCAGACGACACTAAGGTCGGTGGAGTTGTGGATAGTGATGAAGGATGCTGTAGGTTGCAGAGAGACATAGATAAGCTGCAGAGCTGGGCTGAGAGGTGGCAAATGGAGTTTAATGCAGACAAGTGTGAGGCGATGCACTTTGGTAGGAGTAACTGGAAGGCAAAGTACTGGGCTAATGGTAAGATTCTTAGTAGTGTAGATGAGCAGAGAGATCTCGGTGTCCATGTACACAGATCCTTGAAAGTTGCCACCCAGGTTGACAGGGCTGTTAAGAAGGCATACAGTTTTTAGCTTTTATTAATAGAGGGATCGAGTTCCGGAACCAAGAGGTTATGATGAAGCTGTACAAAACTCTGGTGCGGCCGCACTTGGGGTATTGCGTACAGTTCTGGTCACCGCATTATAAGAAGGATGTGGAAGCTTTGGAAAGGGTGCAGAGGAGATTTACTAGGATGTTGCCTGGTATGGAGGGAAGGTCTTACGAGGAAAGGCTGAGGGACTTGAGGCTGTTTTCGTTAGAGAGAAGAAGGTTGAGAGGTGACTTAATTGAAAGATATAAAATAATCAGAGGGTTAGATAGGGTGGATAGGGAGAGTTTTTCCTAGGATGGTGATGGCGAGCACGAGGGGGCATAGCTTTAAATTGAGGGGTGAAGGGTATAGGACAGATGTCAGAGGTAATTTCTTTACTCAGAGTAGTAAGGGAATGGAACGCTTTGCCTGCAACGGTAGTAGATTCGCCAACTTTAGGTACATTTAAGTCGTCATTGGATAAGCATTTGGACGTACATGGAATAGTGTAGGTTAGATGGGCTTGAGATCGGTATGACAGGTCGGCACAACATCGAGGGCCGAAGGGCCTGTACTGTGCTGTAATGTTCTATGTTCTATGTTAATAGTTTAATTGCATTCCATGAAAATGAAACTCACCATTTTTGAGTGATGTGATCGTTTGTAATTATAGAGGGTAATTTGGTAGTTAACTGGACTTTTGATTATTGCTGGAAGCTTACTTTGTTGTCTTTTGGAATTGGATAATAATTTGCCAGTGATTTCCCTAAATTGATTGCATTTTTTAAATTTCCTTTTTGCTCTTCTCGGAGACTGTGGTCAGGACGTGAATCAGAAGCGTAAATGGTTGCTTTGGGATGAATTTTAACCAGGAGCAGCAGGCAGGTTTGGGTGAGCGTGTGGAAATCAAAAGGACTAAAAATGTAAGTCTGTCAGGATGCCAGCTCGAACCTGCCAACCTGTCCCTTTAACTTGGGTGCATTACACTGGATGTGCATAACAACCTCAGGTGAATGAGTAAAGGGAGTTTAAACACTGTAATTGTTCAACTGTAACACAGTTTTGAATCTAATTGTTCCTGAATTGGTTTCCTGGGCTACCTAAAGCTCTCCATTGAAAGCAAAGCGATAACACATTGGCAATTTGCACATTTAAAGGCAAATAAATGCTCCAATCAATTTCCAGTGATTACAGCTTTCTTTATTCACATTTTATTCACAGTGTGGTTGCTCTAAGAGTTCACTATCCAGTGTCAGAGTTGTTCACATCAGTAATCAGCTTCGGCCACCCAATATTGGAACTCTGATTTGATCACCAACTGTAACAACACCTGATGCTTGTACCTTTATAGATGCTGCCAGACCTGCTGAGCTTTTCCAGCAACTTTGTTTTTGTAATAACACCTTGCTGTTTCCAGATCAGCAGCTTAGTTCTGAGAAATGGTCACTTGACCAGAAATGTTAAATCTGATTTCTGTCCACAGACGCTACCAGACCTGCTGAGCTTTTCCAGTGATTTCTGTTTTTGCCTCCCTTTCTTGCTCTGCT
This sequence comes from Stegostoma tigrinum, assembly GCF_030684315.1. Taxonomy (NCBI): domain Eukaryota; kingdom Metazoa; phylum Chordata; class Chondrichthyes; order Orectolobiformes; family Stegostomatidae; genus Stegostoma; species Stegostoma tigrinum. The sequence continues at coordinate 67,678,363 of NC_081362.1, read as the reverse complement.
GGAAGAGCTGTGATTCCAGATGCTCTGATTGCTTGTTAGCAGATGTCTACAGTCAAATAGATGAAAGCCTGCTCCTTCCTGGAGCTGGTGACAATGTATTTCAAGTTACTGTCAAAGTCAACACTATCCTGAACTTGTTAGTATTTGGATCGATTCCAGAGCTTTCCTGAAGATGTATGACACTGACTAGGGGATCCTGGATGTGGATAGAGTACAGACTGATGCAGTATTTACCAGGATGAGAAATTGAGAACTTCATCTGTAGTGCTTCCAGTAAGATGAACTCATTTTTGCATCTCTGGCTTGTTTCTCACAGGTTATCAACTTTATATAAATGACAATCTGTACGTCCTTGATATAACCAAAGACATGTTAGATTTGCAAGGGGTTCCATTCCATCAACATGCTGTTGATGTGTAAGCACAAAAAGAATGCAAAACACGGGTTCCTGTGAAATTGCCTTGATTCTTTCATCCTTTGGCAGTTTGAGCACCCTGATATCTTTTGATCTGGAAACGGATATCAAGTGTGACTGCCTAGATAGCCAAAGCTGGTCATTGACTGGTGACATCTGTGAAACTGATTATGTCCTAAGAATGGGACAATGTAAACCATATCTATATTAGATATGTTGCTGAATAAGTAATTTGCATGTGGATTATGCAATTCAAGTGCCTGGATAAATCTAGAAGTGCCCTTCAGTTCTAGACTGTCTCCCCAGAACAATTCTGGTGTACTCTCGTCAGCACAAATTGCAAGACATTGAGGGGGAAAAGAAACAAGTTGCAGATTGGGCAATATCTGTCGAAGAATCTGAGGAGATGGAAGGTGATAAAGCTAGTAAAGCGGTAAGCACGCATCGATCCTAGTGACAGCTGTTTTGATGTTAGATTCATTCATTGCTACTAAAGATAGCAATGCAAGTACTACATTCAATACCTATTCCTTGTCCACCAACCCTCACCCCTAGCAAAGAAATGACCGAGAAATCCTGAGAATAACCAGCAATCCATTAGATGTCCCACTCCCAATCCATAAATGATTGTTTTATATCAGACTGTCATGTCTTTCATTATCAGTCAAAGGAAAAATGTACTTGCCATCTGGTGGCTAAGAATAGGCACTACAAGAAAGTCATGAAATTAATAAATTTGTGATTGAAAAGGAAAGATTGATTATGGAATGTAAGTACATAGCCATTTTTACAGCAAAATTCAAGTTCTTTCTGGACAACGTGACCCAGATCTTCGACTAAATGAACTGTCAGTTAGCAGGGCTTTTGGGGAGCTGTGTCCAAGAAGACTTTGTAAACTTCTGCAGTGCACTATATAGACAGTGCACACATTTGCATTGAAGAAGTGAGTGAATGTTTGTGGATGTGGTACCAATCAAATAGGCTGCTTTGTGTTAGATTTCTCGATGTCAAGCTTCTCAGTGTCGGAGCTGTACTGATCCAGGCTAGTGGGAAATATTCCATCATATTCCTGACTTGTACCTTGTAGTTGGTGGTCAGCCTTTGGGGAGGTTGAAGATGATTTACTGGCTGTTGGATTCCTAAACTATTGCCTGCTCTTGTATCTACGTTATTTTTGTGCCTAACCCAGTTTCATTTTAGTCAGTGGTAGCCCCAGAATATTGATAGTGTGGGATTCATTAATGGTAATGCCATTGAATATCAGGGGGTGATGATGAAGATTCTTTCTTGCTGGAGATGGTAATTGTCTGACATTTGTGTGACATGACTGTTACTTGCCAGTTTTCAGCCCAGGCCAGATATTGTTCAGGTTGTGTCACATTTGAACTTGAAATACTTCAGGTGTGCGGAGCCACAAATGGTGCTGTACATTGTGCATTCCTTTGAGAATTGATTCTTTAAGTACTGGTGTTTATAATTTGATGATTATTTCCATGAATTAAAATGAAAACAATCTCAATGTATGAATTTTAGCCACAAAACTTATAGCAGTGTTGCAATGATCTCCTTGATGTTTTTGTGCTGACTTGATGCATTTTTGTGTGAAGCACTGCTGGCTTCTTCTAGTGAGCTGTAATTGAACTGCAGTGATGCACACCAGTTTATCTCCTGCTTACGTAATGATGTTGAAAGTACACTTTCATGTACTAATCATATGAACTAGCTGATGCAATGGATATCAAAATTAATAGTCAGAAGTGCAGGCTTCATTTTTCTTATTCAGTTCAGAAATGATCATTGTTAAGAAGCAAGATTACTCTTTCGTGGGATAACACAGTGTGGAGCTGGAGGAGCACAGCAGGCCAGGCAGCATCAGAGGAGCTCAAAAGTTGGTGTTTTGGTCAGAACCCTTCGTCAGAAATGGGGAAGGGGGACGATAGCACCCGAGGGTTACAGTGGGAGAGAGATCCGCTGACGTCTTTCCAGAGGGAGGAGGATAACATCTTCCAGGTACACATCCCTAGAAGAGGCTTTGGGATGCCTACCTTGAAGAAGTTATCCTCCTCCCTCCAAAAAGACCTCAGTGGATCTCTCTCCCACTGCAACCCTCTGGTAGTATTTATTTCAGAGCTCCCGTCCCTCTCCCCCATTTCTGAAGAAGGGTTCTGACCCAAAACGTCAACTTTCCTGCTCCTGTGATGCTACCTATCTGCTGTGCTCCCCCGGCTCCAAACTGTGTTATCTGTGACTCCAGCATTGGCAGTTCTTACTTACACTTTCCTGGGACTATTTAATGGGATGCTGAATAAGTAACACTTGAAGTGCACTTGACTTCTACTGAGACAAAGTTTGTGGAAGCACTGTGGTGATTTGAGGGTGGCATGGTGGCTCAGTGGTTAGCATTTCTGCCTCACAGCGCCAGCAGCGTGTGTTCGATTCCACCCTCGGGTGACTATCTGTGTGGAATCACAGAATCATAGAATCCCTACAGTGTGGAAACAGGCCCTTCGGCCCAACAAGTCCGCACTGAACCTCAGAGCATCCCACCCAGACCCATCCCCTTATAACCCACCCACAAGTCCAAAGACGTGCATGCTAGGTGGATTGGCCATGCCAAATTGCCTGTAGTGTTCAGGAATGTATAGATTGAGTAGTGGTGGGGTAGGTCTGGGTGGGATGCTTTGAGGTTCGCTGTGGACTTGTTGGGCTGAAGGGCCTGTTTCCACACTGTAGGGATTCTGTGATTGATGAAAATTGCCAAGTTCCTAGATCACTCTACACGATCAGGTAGGAAATTTACAAGAGGCCCATGATGAGATACAGTCACTGATATTACAAGAGGATGAGAAAAGTTGTTGTAATACTTGTTGGCCTTGCAATGCAACCAGGACATTTTAAACCTTTTCTATTCATTCATGCGATATAGGCATTGCTGGCTGGGCCAGTAATTATTCCCCATTTCTGACTGCCCTTGAACTGAGTGGCCTGCTACATCATTTCATAGGGCATGCTCCATGATGCCACATATACTCTCATTATGCAGCTCCTGTATAATCTTCAGTATTTAACATAGCACATGTTGCTGGACTGGTGAGAAAATCTCTATAACCCGTTGAACAGTGTGACATGCACCCACAAAGCAGTTTGTACCAGGTAATTGGGAAATATTTCGTCTTATGCCTAACTTGAGCCTAGTAGATGGTGGACAGCCTTTGGGGAGGTTCAAAACGATTTATTGGCTGGACAGTGGTGATCAAAGATATCTTGACCTCCACCTGATCTTTCACTCGAATGTTGAGATATAGGGGTGACTTTGCCTGTAATGCAGTAGACTCTCAGACAGTGATCAATAGATTGTGAGTCAGTCTGATATTGCCAGTATGTTGGAGCCCACCACTTTCCATAGTGGAAAGAATGCATTCCAAGCGCGGCATAGTACTCTGTCACAAGTGAAACAGTGCTCCTTCCATGCTCCCAGCCATTGATTGGAGGCTAACCAACAGGCCAGTGTGCCAAATGTTTCTGGTTTACAACAATGGCAGTGTTTTTCTTTAGTCTTCCCTAATAAGATGCACATCTGAATTATCTCCTGCGGAGTTGGTATATGACATCGCCATTATTGGGATTTGCACAAGAACTTTCCTGTGTCACTGGCCTTGCCGCAGTCTATTTGCCCTGATTGCTTAATACGTGTAAATCCCAATTAAATTGGTCTTTGAGCCAAATCTAGTGACAGGGTCTTAGCTGGTGGCTGAGACTGTAATGTCAAGTGATAGTATTTCTTTTATAAACGTCTGCTGAAGCTGCAGCAGTTGACCAGATGGCAAATCCTGACCACCATATAATCTGATAACACAGAAGTGGGAGGGCTGAGGGAAATAAGTTTGTGGTCAGTCCATCTGTAGAGTCTGTTAATGGTGCCTTTTAGGATGAAGACAAAGTGAAGGGAAAAGTCAACGACTCACTGTCGTTCAGCAGAGCCATTGCCTAGTGCCGCAGTGTTCTGACATTGTTACCTATGGTCTTAAGCACAGTTTCCTTCATGGTGATGAGCGGATGAAACCACCTGTTCTTTAGGTTGCCTCTTTGTTGAGGGAAAGTCTTCGCCTGCAACAGGGCAGATTTTCAGTAAGCGTATATCATCATGGGCCTTTTTGTAAATTGTGTCCCCTGTGACAGGAAATAGATAAAATAAATTTCTGGCCTATATTTTTCTGATACTCATTTGTTTTTGATGGCTCGAGTTAAGTTTATTTTTTGGTGGAGAAATAAGGTCTTCACAGGAAAAGTAATTTGCGTGAAACCACAGACATATGAATTGTTCCTAATCTTTTGTTTTGTATTCTTGATGGACTATTTAGACAGTTGAATAATGTACATCTTTATAACACAATGAATTTTGTAACGTGCATGTGGCAGAATACCCATGATAATTGCAACATACATTCAATCTTCATTTCATTGAAATCATTAAAATGTTACATGTCGCTCCTCAGAAGATTGATAGCCTATAATTGCACTGATGAGACTTGCAAAACTGTGAAAAAGATAGTATAAAAGAATATGCAATGTTTCATTTTATATCAATTTTTTCCCATGTAGGATGACGGGCAGAGAATTCTTCACTCGATTTCCGACACTTTATCCCTTCCTCCTGAAACAACTGGAGATGGTGGCAAACACAATGGACAGGTAAGAGACTAAGTGTTTACATTTGACAGTTTGTGGAAACTTGGCTTGGAACTGTTTTTGCATCATCAGGCTTATCATTGAAAAATTTATTATGTTTTACAATTTAGATTGTGAATATTAGAGCACAAAAGTGACCCCGTTTTGTTTGTGATAGCTGTTTTCTAGGGCATTGCAAAATTAACCCCACTGCCCTGCTCCCTCTTCACCTTGTAGATTTTGCTTTTACTGTATGTTTATCTTCTTTTTCTTTCTCACTACACCATCCCATATTTGAATATCCATATGAATAAAGAATTTTCTTTCTCTTCTCACTCTTTTGGGTGAAGATATTAAATTAATGTCCTCATCACCGATGTCCCCACAAAACATAGTTTTTAATATTTAGTCTATCAAAACAGTTCCCCATACTTCCGTTCAGTATCTCAAGGCTGCTCATAACAATAGTTGCAATCTTGATAAGCCTTTGTCTCTATTGCTGTCATGCTATACATATACCTTCTGCCTTTTCAAATTACTAAATACTGTGCCTTTTTTCCTTATTTCCCCCTCCCACGTCCTTCCTCCCTCCAGCATTGTTAAAATTGTGGTGAGAATGGTTATTCTTGGTACTATTCTGCAATAAGATTTTCTTGACCAAGTATTTTGTAAAAGGAACCAAGATATGGATCATTACAGATCAAAAGCTACAATAAGCCTGTAATGGTAGGAAATTAAATTTTGACTGTAATTTAGTGTGGCATTTGTAGATCTGAAGATGAATCTGTTGAGATTTGATGAAGAATGTTAATAAATAGTCTTTTAGTAGTATAGAACTTGAGCATTGCTGAAAAAAAACTTGTCAAAGTTTTTCACTTTGCACTCATTAGGATAATCTTCAGGAAGTACCAGCTTAAAAGAAGAGCAGCTAATTATTGGCATATAGATTCTGATCAAGGTATTGTGTGGCAAATGAACCAGTTAGATCGTGAATGGCAGTTAACTGTTAAATTTTATTTAAATTTAAACTGGCATGTTGACCCTGGTCAAGGTATTGCCCTAAGAAATGAACCAAAGGATGGCCATCACTGGTTTAGTCGAGTTGAAACCTGCGCAATGTGTGTATTTGTTCTTTCTTTCTGCTACAAGTACTCCATACTGCGAGCCTGACATTCTGAAATTGTTTGGAACACTCTTGCTAAATAATCCAGTCTCTAATTGTGGAATCACATTTAATCAAGGACACTGTTTTGAGTATTGTAACCACAGACAGTTGGGTACGGTCAATACTTTGCTTATTGTGAACAACCGTTTTATGTGAGCTGTCAGCTTTTGGGACATTTGGAGTACAAAATTAACATCACTGAAATTTGAGTACCATATTTTCCATTTGTGTGATAAGCATAATGTTGGTTTTGCTTGATTTTAACAATTTGTTCGTAGCAATTACCACGCACATCAGCAACATGAACCAGATAGCTTCATCTGTTACAGATGTTTTCGAGAAATCTTACCTTTCCTAGATAATCTGAGATAGACTGTACACTTTTTAGGACCAAAAATGATATAAAAGAAGCAGATAGGTTGAGGCAGCTGTGTCAGGGAAATACAAGTGGGCAACCTTGAAATGGACAAATAAATAAGAGAACATGAAGCCAGAAGATAAACTACTAGTCAAGTCGGATACAGACATGTGCCAAGTTTGCGAAGTTTATTGTGAAGCTAAATGCTTACCTTTGGTCTGGTCAGTAATTTGTTGATGGAAATTTTGATACATATAAGAGTGTGTGGTCCAAAAAATCTGAGAACAAAGGTGCATTGGAGATGTTGAGAGAAAAAATAGATATGACTGTCATTTGTACCCATGTGCAAGCTGACTCCATGTTATCAGCCAATGTGGTCAAGGGACGACATTAAGAAGAGCAGATCAAGAGGGATCCTATCTGGAGAGGGAAACTATTGCTTGAAGTGTTCTGATTATGATTGGATAAGTAATAAGGGGAGTTCCACTATACTGGACAATGGTAAAAAGACATAGAAAGAAGATGTTATCCTTAACTGCAGCAGTTAATGTGCATGTAATACCTTATATGCCCATGGAATGTTACAAAGATCTTCACAAACAATTGGACTGAAATCACTGTTATATAGTCTAACACAGAAACCAGGTTGCAGACAGCAAGGCTCCATAAATAGTGATAGGATGAAAGAACAGATAATCAATTTTCATTATTCGGTTCTGATGAAGAGCTACTGCTCTCGAAATATTGACTACGCTTTCTCTTCACAAATGCTGCCAGACTTACTGAGCTTTTCCAGCAATTTTTGCTCTGTTTCAGCATTCAGTAACGAGTAAATGTGTGCCAAAATAACTGTGCTCTTTAAATAGCACCGAGAGGCCTTGCAGAGCTACTTGCACAAACAAAAGTTATAATGTATATTTGTAAGATGGAATTTAAATAGCCATAAATTGCTAACATTTTTTTCCACTTCTGTAATCTGAGACTTCTGTGAGTTTTATGCTGTTGTATGTTAAGTTTGATCTAATGTCACTCATTAATGCGAATTAACCAAAATGTCCCTTTGGCCAAATATTAAGAATCCCATAAAGTAACAGCACTGTTGTATTACATCTCTTCATTGTACCCGTCATGATTGGAAATATTCATTCTTGTTCCCTTACCCCATGTGTGTAGTGATTCTGGTGTGCTGAAGCTCCATCCTAACCTGTTCCTGTTGCTGCTTGTTCTGGGTCGTTTATATCCATCACCCTTAGATGGCACTTCCTCGGCTCTCAGTCTCGCACCTTTTGTGCCCTTCATCATAAGGTAAGGCACCCGTAACAAGTAAGCTTTTGAATTACAAATTTGATGCATCACAGAATGTGCTTTTATATGTTTTAATCAGATTCTTTTAACTAAGGTTTATTTGCATGTTTTTTTCATTACAAGATGGAAACTCAAACAAATATGCAACTGCATGTGTTACCATTATCTATATATAGATCTATTACATAGTATAAATTACCTTTATTCTTCGCTGAGTGAACGTTGAGTTCGAATTGCAAAAGTTGCTACTGTGCTAATCTGCATTGCTCAAAGGTAGGGGATCCACCACCTCTTTTGAGCTAAAGTCTAGTACAGTTCTTTGTGCTCTAACAGTATGACATCATGTCTGACAATGAATGTGATGTGTAGGTTACACATACATTAAATGTTTGAATAAGAGGCAAATATAATATTGTTTACATAAGGACATTGAAACTCTACTATTCAGTCAATGTACGTGAAGTTACTTGAGCCTGATCAGCTATTTTTGGAATACTTCAACAAATTAAACTGTCAATGGTCAATGATAGTGGAAACTGCTGATGCTGGAGAATCTGAGATAACAAAGTGTAGAGCTGGATGAACAGAACAGGCCAAGCAGCATCAGGGGAGCAGGAAAGTTGACGTTTTGGGTCTGGACCCTTCTTCAAAAATGGGGAGGGGAAGGGGATCCTGAAATAAATAGAGAGGGGGAAGGAGGTGGATAGAAGATGGATAAAGGAACAAATAGGTGGAGAGGAGACAGACAGATCAAAGAGGTGGGGATGGAGCCAATAAAGGTGAGTGTAGGTGGGGAGTTAGGGTGGGAACTGAAGTTGAAAGACATTTAGATAAGCACTGAATAGAAAAGTTTTGGAGGGACATGGACCAGGAGCAGGCATGTAAGACGAGTTTAGTTTGGGATTATGGATTAATTGGATCAAAGGATCTATTTCTGTGCTGGATGACTCAATGTAGAAATGTTGCTGTTCTAGACGTAGTATCCAGAGTACACTGTTGTGTGATCTTGGTAAATCTGAACCTATAAAGTTCAGGAGTTCCTAGGCAGTGTCACTTGAAGAAACGTATTTCATTGAATTACGCGATTTTCCCAGGGTCTTCTAATTTGTCAAAATGATGTTACTTACATTTGATTTGGTAAGAAAAACAGACTGTTTGTGCACTTTTATTTCTAAAAATTTGATCAAGGGATATCAGTGTTGCTATCTATGCTAACATTTTTATTGCTCAACCCTCTAACTTTGAGGAAATGAGCTGCCATCTCAAACTTGTAGGTGTACCCATAATGCTGTTGAAAGGGAGTTCCAGCATTTTGATCCAATAATTGTGAATGAACAGCAATATAGTTCCAAATTAGGATGGTGTGTGGCTTGAAGTGGAACTAGTAGATGGTGGTATTTCATCATCCTTTCAGATGGTAGAGGTTGCATTTAAAAGGAGCTATAGAGGTAGCTTGGCAAATTGCTGCAGTGCATCTTGCAGATAGAGTTCAGTGCTCAGTGGTGAAGGGACAAGTGGGGCCCAGTCAAATGGGCTGCTTTATCCTGAATGATATTCAGCTTCTTAAATGTTGTTAGGCCTTTGCTAATCCAGGCAAATGCAGCACTCTGAATTGTACCTTGCAGATGGAGGACAGGCTGTGGAGAGTCGGAACATAAGTTACTCTTTATTTATAAAACTCATGCTAGAATTCCTAGCCTCTGGCTAGCTCTTGTAGCCATAGAATTTCTGATGGTTCCAGTTCAATTTCTGATCAGTGGTAATCTCCCCCAGGATGCTAGTAGTGAGGGGATTCAAAAATGGTGAGGTCACTGAACATTATGTAGGACAGTTAAGTTCTCTCTTGTTTTATAATCCTAGCTGGTGTTATTATGGACAAGTCAGGTCCCAGACTGAAATCTTGCTTGATGGATCACTTTTCACTGTTCTTAATCTTATCATGTGATCCTTCACTGAAAAAGAAGGGAGCTAAGCTGCTGATTTTTAACAAAAAATAAATTTCTTTTACATAAGAAATGATTACGTAGAATAAACCAAATTATTTGCTCTCAGCACAAATGTAAAGGTTTCAAAATAGCATAAAATACAATCCCATTAATCCCAAAAACACACTTTTACGGTACTCTCTCTAGAAAGAATTCCTTTCTCTTTCACAAGTAAAGGGCTTAATTTAATAGTAACTTCAATTTACCACCTTGAGGAACTGTTAGCTTCTTCCTGGAGCCTTTATACAACTGAGTTTAGATTCTCTCAACTTCAAATAATTCAGGGATGACCCCTGTCATAAAATTTCGCCCTGTGTTTTTAATTGCTTTTCTATTAAATTACCATTGTCAAACATATGCCAATCACTAAATTTAATTGTTCCCTTAGTTCTTTTACCCCATCAGTGACTGTTCTTTACTCTTGGAAATATCCTTTGTAAAATTAAAGGATCAGGCTTTGTCACAAACTGGTGTAGTCTTGTACTTATGTTACAGTCACTGAAATCCAAAAGTAATTAAAGGTATGAAGGACCTTTAAAAGCTGTTCTCTTTTTTTACAGTTTTGCAGCTTTGAAGAAGGAGTATTAGAATTTAGAAATATGCTTTAAAATTTCTGCCTGCCATGGACCTTCCTGTCTTTGGTGCTTCCAACTTCATGTAATGTTATAAAATTAAACAAGAAAGAGTCTAGACGTTGTCTTTTTATGTTCAATGACATTGCCATTGCTGAATACCCCATTATCAAAATCCTGAGGGTAACCAATGACCAGAATCTGAACTTGATCAGCCATATATGTTCTGTGGCTGCAAGGGCAAGTCAGACCTGGAAGTTCTGTGGTGAGTAACTCATCACTAATGCCCGCCTACCATGTACAAAGCACAAATGAGGAATGGGATGGAATTCCATGTGCCTGTATGTGTACATCTCTGACAACACCTGAAGCTTGACAGCATCTAGGAAAGCACTCCCTTGATTGGTATCCTGTCTGTCACCAGTAACATTAACTAACTTCACCACCAATGCATAGTGGCAGCAGAAGGGAATGCAGTAAAGATTTATCAGGTGGATTTCTGAATGGCAAGACTGATTTATGTGGAGAGGTTGAATTGGTTAGATTTATATTTTTTGGAGTTCAGCAGAAGTGGCGGAGGGGAGGATGTGATGGAAACTTGTAAAATTCTAACAGGACTAGACAGTTAGATGCAGGAAGGATGTTCTTGCCAACAGAGGAGTCCAGAACCAAGGATCACAGTTTAAGGATTCAGGGTAAACCATTTAGTACTGAGATTAGGAGAAATTTCTTCACCCAGATGGTGGTACGATTAAGGAATTCGCTAACCAGAGAAAGAAGTTAATGCCAAATATTATATGATTTTGAGGATGTAGCACTGGGTTAAATGGATCAAAGGATATGGGGGTTAAAGCAGGAATGATGATCAGCTATGATCATAATGAATGGTGGAGCAGGCTTAAAGGGTGTAAGGCCTACTGCTGCCCCTTTTTCTGTATTGCCATCCACAAGATGCATTGCAGCAAACCACCAAGGTTCCTTGAGTAGTGTCTTCCAAATCCATGATCTCTCCAACCTAGAAGGATATGAACAGCAGATGTATGAGGACATCTCCACCTGTACATTCCCCTCCAACTCATTTTGACTTGGAACTATACCACTATTCCTTTACTGTCACTGGATCAAAATTTTGGAACACTTTTCAGAAAGCACTGTTGGTATTTCAATGCCCCAGGGACTGTAGTATTTCAAGAGGGTGGCTCACCATCATCTTCTCCCAGGTCAGTTAGGCATGGCAATTAATGTTGGCATTGCTAGCATGCCCACATTCCTTTGATGGAGGAGTATGGTATGTTTTATGGTATTTACAATACCAATAAGTGTAAGCCCAAAGAATGTTAACACTCTACTTGACTTTTATTTCTCCTGCAGCAGGAGATGTAGGACCTATTTCACTCAGCGAGCCTGGCCTGTCATTCAAATGACATTTGGTTTGGTTTATTTGTTGTCACATGTATCCTGTTACAAATTTCGAAGCAAAGTATAGTGTCATCACTGTCTGGAGCCGTCTTGAAACACAGAAAAGTAAACGAAAACACAAAATGTAAAGGCAGAAAAATATGGAAGTAAAGGAAGTGTCTAACTTTACAGTCCTTCTTTTTAAATGCTTTGTCATGGGCCACTGGTGGCCAGGCACAAGACCCTTTGCAACACTGCTGCCACTGCAACAAAACCCATCACTCATTGCCATCTGGTGTCCTCCGACAGCCTCGCCACTATGAGTCCTCACCAGACCTTACAAATGCAGGTGTCACTGATGCCGTTGGCGGCCCAAACTCGTCTCTGCCTCCATGAGCCTGCGCTGGAAGCAGACACTGCTGAGATCCCAAACTCGCCTCTTAAACAGAAGTGGTGAGTTGGCACTAGACCAATACTAACTGTTCCCTCAACTTTTCTAGCTGTTCCTTAAATTCCACTTAAACCTATAGCTATGGAGTGGAAACTGTAGATGACTCTGCCTCTTCCAAAGTTCATACATCAATGATAATCACAGCATTTCAACTGTTCTCCATATTAGATGAATTTGGGTAGTATAGACTGGTTTATCAAATGTAGAACTTTAGTTTGCTTTAGCATACATGTTACATAATTATTTTCGGGATGTATGCCTCAGTTAATGGATTTTACTGGACAATTCTCATCCTACTTTCCTGGTGAAGATAATAAAATGTGAGGCTGGATGAACACAGGCCCAGCAGCATCTCAGGAGCACAAAAGCTGACGTTTCGGGCCTAGAGCCTTCATCAGAGAGGGGGATGGGGTGAGGGTTCTGGAATAAATAGGGAGAGAGGGGGAGGCAGACTGAAGATGGAGAGAAAAGAAGATAGGTGGAGAGAGTATAGGTGGGGAGGTAGGGAGGGGATAGGTCAGTCCAGGGAAGACGGACAAGTCAAGGAGGTGGGATGAGGTTAGTAGGTAGGAGGGTAGCATTTCCTGCGGTTGCAGGGGAAGGTGCCGGGTGTGGTGGGGTTGGAGGGCAGTGTGGAGCGAACAAGGGAGTCACGGAGAGAGTGGTCTCTCCAGAAAGCAGACAGGGGTGGGGATGGAAAAATGTCTTGGGTGGTGGGGTCGGATCGTAGATGGCTGAAGTGTTGGAGGATGATGCGTTGTATCTGGAGGTTGGTGGGGTGGTGTGTGAGAACGAGGGGGATCCTCTTTGGGCGGTTGTGGCGAGGGCGGGGTGTGAGGGATGTGTTGCGGGAAATGCGGGAGACGCGGTCAAGGGCGTTCTCGATCACTGTGGGGGGAAAGTTGCTGTCCTTGAAGAACTTGGACATCTGGGATGTGCGAGAGTGGAATGTCTTATCGTGGGAGCAGATGCAGCAGAGGCGGAGGAATTGGGAATAGGGGATGGAATTTTTGCAGGAGGGTGAGTGGGAGGAGGTGTATTCTAGGTAGCTGTGGGAGTCGGTGGGCTTGAAATGGACATCAGTTCCAAGCTGGTTGCCTGAGATGGAGACCGAGAGATCCAGGAAGGTGAAGGATGTGCTGGAGATGGCCCAGGTGAACTGAAGGTTGGGGTGGAAGGTGTTGGTGAAGTGGATGAACTGTTCGAGCTCCTGTGGGGAGCAAGAGGCGGCGCCGATGCAGTCATCAATGTAACGGAGTAAGAGGTGGGGTTTGGGGCCTGTGTAGGTGTGGAAGAGGGACTGTTCCACGTAACCTACAAAGAGGCAGGCATAGCTGGGGCCCATGCGGGTGCCCATGGCCACCCCCTTAGTCTGTAGGAAGTGGGAGGAGTCGAAAGAGAAGTTGTTGAGAGTGAGGACGAGTTCGGCTAGGCGGATGAGGGTGTCGGTGGAGGGGGCCTGGTTGGGCCTGCGGGACAGGAAGAAGCGGAGGGCCTTGAGGCCATCTGCATGCGGAATGCAGGTGTATAGGGACTGTACGTCCATGGTGAAAATGAGGTGTTGGGGGCCAGGGAATTGGAAGTCCTGGAGGAGGTGGAGGGCGTGGGTGGTGTCACAGACGTAGGTAGGGAGTTCCTGGACCAAAGGGGAGAAAATGGAGTCCAGATAGGTGGAGATGAGTTCGGTGGGGCAGGAGCAGGCTGAGACGATGGGTCGACCAGGGCAGGCAGGTTTGTGGATTTTGGGAAGGAGATAGAAACGAGCCTTGCGGGGTTGGGGAACAATAAGGTTGGAGGCTGTGGGTGGGAGGTCCCCTGAGGTGATGAGGTCATGAATGGTGTTGGAGATGATGGTTTGGTGCTGGGGTGTGGGGTCATGATCGAGGGGGCGATAGGAGGTGGTGTCGGAGTGTTGGCGCCTGGCCTCGGTGATGTAGAGGTCAGTGCGCCATACTACCACTGCGCCACCCTTGTCTGCGGGTTTGATGGTGAGGTTGGGGTTGGAGCGGAGGGCTGCCCGTTCTGCGGGGGAGAGGTTGGAGTGGGTGAGAGGGGTGGAGAGGTTGAGGCGGTTAATGTCTCGACGGCAGTTGGAGATGTAGAGGTCGAGGGAAGGTAGGAGGCCTGGGGGTGGTGTCCAGGAAGAGGCCTTGTGTTGGAAGCGGGTGAAGGGGTCAGTGGAGGGAGGGTTAGGTTCCCAGTTGAAGAAGTAAGCGTGGAGGCGAAGGCGGTGCCTGGTGAGTAACTTTCTGCATATCGTATGAAATAACAGAGATAGTAGGAACTGCCAATGCTGGAGAATCTGAGATAACACTGTGTGAAGCTGGATGAACACAGCAGGCTAAGCAGCATCAGAGGAACAGGAAAGCTTGACGTTTCGGGTCGGGACCCTTTTTTGGAAAAATTTTCTGAAGAAGGGTCCCGACCCGAAACATCAAGCTTTCCTGCTCCTCTGTTGCTGCTTGGCCTGCTGTATGAAATAACAGCCCTGCTTTATTTCACAGATTTGTGCTTTTGAATTAAATATCTGTAATATTGACTTAATTTTATACTGTAAAATTGGTCGGAGATTATGGCATGATTTGTATGATTATATATCATTTTCTGGAACTTGTGCATTTCTCCATGATTAGCCTCATGAAAACTGCGCAAAATTGATCGCCTTACCTCTGTCCTATCGCAAATTTTCTGGATTAATGCCATCTTTTCAGATGCAGTTGCTTAGACTGTGCATTATTGCACAGGTGAATTTATTTAATTACATTGGTTCATGAGTCAAATTAATTGATAAAAGTAAAATGAAATCTCTGACCTTTTCTAATTTTTTTTAATGTTAAGCTTAAAAAATCATTTTTTTTAATCATGGCATGCTAGTTTTGTGGATTGCAGTTACTCCAAGGATCTTTCAATTGGACTTAATCAAGACAATTGGAAGTACTTCACAATATTTTGCTTCTATTTTTCTTGAAATGTGGATGACACAGGGAACGTATATGTTTGGGAAACCAGAAAATGTTGGAGAAGTTCAGGCCTGGCAGTATCTATGGAGAGAGAAACAGAGTTGACATTTTGAGTCAGATATGATTTTACTTGAGAATTGGAAAAGAGTTGGAAAATCCTGATTTTTGTTTTTGACCAAGGGGAACAAAGAAGAAATGGAACCAATTGTGAAGGTGCCCAGCAGAAAAGACTAAAGGAGTGCTAATAATGGTAGAGATAGAAAGATGTAAATTCGGTATAAATTAAAGCATGACGGCTGAGAGAAAAGACAGAAACAAAACACTACAGTTACAGGTGGGGAGGTTCTGTTATAGTTCTTGTTATTGTGTCTGAGAAGCTCTATGATGCCTAAGCAAAAACTGAGATGTTGCTTTTCCAGCTTGCATTGAGTTTTGTTGGAACACTGTAGCAGGTGTGGGACAAAAATGTTATTTTGGGTGCAAGGTAGTTTTTTTTGAAAGGATAGTCAATTAGAATCATACTCATGGAAAAAATAGAAGTATTTTACAAAGTGATTACCCAGTCTCTGTATAATCTTACCAATGTAAAGGAGACCACTTTGTGAGCAATGAATGCAGGAGACTAGATGGAAAGAAGTACAAGTAAGATGCTGCTTCACTGGGAAGGTATGTTTTCAGCCTTGGATAGTGAGAAGGCAGAAGGTGAAGCCTTTCACTTATAGAATCTCTACAGTGTGGAAACAGGCCCTTCATCCACAATGACGCTCAGAGCATCCCACCCAGACACATGCCCCAGTAACCCACCTAATCTACATATCCCTGAACACTGGGCAATTTAGCATGGCCAATCCACCTAGCAAACACGTCTTTGGACTGAGAGAGGAAACCGGAGCACCTGGAGGAAACCCACGCTGACGTATTGAGAACGTGCAAACTCCACACAGACAGTCACCTGAGGCTGGAATCGTACCTGGGTCTCTGGTGCTGTGAGGCAGCAGTGCTAACCACTGAGCCGCAAGGAGTTAGCCAATATTTTAGACGTGGGGTTCAGCCTAGAAGTCAGGAAAATGAAAATTCCAATATGGCTGGTAAAATATTTAGAGCTGGAAAATATGGGTATTGAAACAGATCTTTGAACATTCGAACATCAAAGAAGAGAACTGGAATTTCAGGAAAATGAGAAAAAGAGAGACAGGAAAATCAACCGAGAGGGCCAATATCATGCAAGGGAGAATTAAAAACCCTCCTGATGAAGTGCACCTAATTCAGAATAAAGGCCAAGTTATTCAGGTTTTCTATTTAATTCCCAAGTTTGAGGAAAATTTGAGTGCACCTTTATCCTATTTGCAAGATTAGCACAAAGGTTAATGGCCAGTCCATTGTTGGACACTGCTGTTTCAGAACAAACTAATGGGAAAAGTTCACAAGATTTATTCTTACCTGAGATGAGTGTCACTGACTGAGGCAACAAAAGCAGCACTTTCACAAGGATATCAATTAATGCCAGAGACAAAGAGTCAAAAATTTGCCTGCCCTCAAAAAAAAATTGTCTGATCAAATATTTGTAGAATGATAATTGCAGAAGTATCTTGCCTTTGACTAGTACTGATATTTAAAATTGAAATCACCTAAAGCCTACATCAGGTAATTCTAATTGAAAAGTTTAAAACCTCCATATCTTCTCCACACTTAGAAGAAACAACTGTAGCAGGGCCCACACGGCTGACTATTCTCACTATTCTGATGTCAGAGTTAACACAAACCCATAAACTCGGGGAATCTGGCGTCTGGAAGCTATTGCAGACCAGAGAGAGAGAGATAAAGGTGAGGTAACTAGAAATAGTGGGAACTGCAGAAGCTGGACAATCCGAGATAGCAAAGTGTGGAGCTGGATGAACACAACAGGCCAAGCATATCTTAGGAGCACAAAAGCTGACGTTTTGGGCCTAGACACTTCATCAGAAAAGGGTGAGGTAACTATGCCAGAGACAAGCTGGCGAGGAATGGGAGGCCATGCAGAGAAAGCAAACCTTTTCTTGACCATTAGAAGAAGAAAATAGAATGAGAGGCAAGTTGGACACTACCCCAAGTGCTTCCATTGTTGGAAACCAGGGCATGCGCGGGAAAATAGAGATAACAAGGTGTAGAGCTGGTTGAGCACAGCAGGCCAAGCAGCATCAGAGGAGCAGGAAGGCTGACGTTTTGGGCCTAGACCGTTCTTCAGAAATTTCTGGCACAATACACTGCACGAGTTGACAATTGAATACTGTGTGTAAAATGGCAAATGACCATCATTAAATAGAAAAAGACAGACAATGATGAATATTAGTTTGAACAGTTATAATATATGTAAGAATTAGATGTGTTATGTGCAGCTCACAAAATGTCGCCACTCTGGAGACAGATCTCCAGCAACATCTTGAATCTGAGATTTGCTGAAGGCAAATAATATTATTTCGAACTCTGTGGTTCTCTCAGCACCACTGTTTGCGGATAAGGTCAGTGATCTACCCGAATGACTGCAATCTTTTTAATGTGTAAGTACAATGAAGAGATTCCTTTTTGAATTGTGAATTCCCACAAGCTGCTAGTCAGTCGCGAGTTTTGAGAAGATTTGTAGCTCAGGTTGAGGTTCTGGATGTAAGTTTGCTCGCATTCCAACCGGAACTCCATCAACAAACACATTGATTTGGAGCCAATCTACCATCCCCTGAGAAAAAGAACAGGAAATGACATCACCACCCCAAGGAAACCTAAACAGGTAAATAGAAAGCGGGACATAACACCAGCGCTTCGTTGGAGGCTCACTGATGATGTTACCTAGAATGGTGACGAAACGTCTGAAAACTAACCTGCTGGTCAGTTTGTGTTGCACTGTTTTTAAGTACCTGTGTTATGGTTTTACTTATGTCACTTTTGCTTTGACTTTCTGGAGATGAGCAATAAATGTTGACTTAACCAGCATTATTCACATCCAATAAAAGCAAAATATAAAATGGCATCTTGTGCTATTGTTGTATTTGTATGTTGATTGCTTGTTAAGTGTGCCATAGAAAATTGAGTCCAGATGCTAGCAGTGTAAGACCCCTTTTAACAATTTGATGATGATTAATGACTGTACTGTTATCCCATTCCTTCAGAGTGAGAATTAGACCTTTCAATTCCAATTGAAATTGAGAATTAATTCAGTTCTCTTCAACTCTCCCTTTCCCAAATCCTTCCTGTTTTACATCATGTGCTAAACTTGACAAGGAATCCACTTAATTTGATTCACATTCCTCAATCATTTCTTTGTGTGTTTCCCAATCCATGAACAGGAACTTTTTCTATTTGTTAATTACCAGTATCTCATGTGGTGCTACACCTGGTAAGCATGATTGGTGTTGGAAACAAAGAAACTTAGAAAATAGGAGCAGAAGTAGGCCTTTAGCCCTTTGAACCGCGCCACCCTTTAATATGATCATTACTGATCATCCAACTCAGTATCCTATTCCTGCTTTCTCCTCATATCCTTCAATCCACTTTACCCTAAGGGGAATGGAGGGTCTAAGATGGGGAATAACAAAAGTTGCAGGGCCTGCAGAGAATGGACTGGAATTGTGAGTAAGGCAGGATAAAGGGGAGATTGGAGAATGCAGGACTATAATATATAACAAAAATACTATTATCATATTAAAATTGCTTATAGTGATTACAAAAACCAATACAACTAATCTTGATAACACTGTCATGAATAGTTAATATGAAATGATCGCACTTGCAAATGGACTGAGAAAAATATCTGAGTTCTTCTGTTTCTTATTTAACAGCCTGCAGTTGGGACTTAGAAAAGTTCTGATCTCTGAGTCTTTCTTATTCTTGATTGCATAAGGGTTGATCGAGCTTTTATTTGAAGATTATTTATTTCCTACCTGGTGCTGTCTGATCACTGAGTTGAAAATAAATGAAAAATCAGTTGTCAACTCATCTCCACCTATCTGGACTCCATTTTCTCCCCTTTGGTCCAGGAACTCCCCACCTACGTTCGTGACACCACCCACGCCCTCCACCTCCTCCAGGACTTCCGATTACCTGGCCCCCAACACCTCATATTCACCATGGACGTTCAGTCCCTATACACCTGCATTCCGCATGCAGATGGCCTCAAGGCCCTCCGCTTCTTCCTGTCCCGCAGGCCCGACCAGTCCCCCTCCACCGACACTCTCATCCGCCTAGCTGAACTCGTCCTCACCCTCAACAACTTCTCTTTTGACTCCTCCCACTTCCTACAGACTAAGCGGGTGGCCATGGGCACCCGTATGGGCCCCAGCTATGCCTGCCTCTTTGTAGGTTACGTGGAACAGTCCCTCTTCCGCACCTACACAGGCCCCAAACCCCACCTCTTCCTCCGGTACATTGATGACTGTATCGGCGCCACCTCTTGCTCCCCAGAGGAGCTCGAACAGTTCATCCACTTCACCAACACCTTGCACCCCAACCTTCAGTTCACCTGGGCCATCTCCAGCACATCCCTCACCTTCCTGGACCTCTCAGTCTCCATCTCAGGCAACCAACTTGTAACTGATGTCCATTTCAAGCCCACCGACTCCCACAGCTACCTAGAATACACCTCCTCCCACCCACCCTCCTGCAAAAATTCCATTCCCTATTCCCAATTCCTCCGCCTCTGCTGCATCTGCTCCCACGACAAGACATTCCACTCCCGCACATCCCAGATGTCCAAGTTCTTGAAGGACCGCAACTTTGCCCCCACAGTGATCGAGAACGCCCTTGACCGCGTCTCCCGTATTTCCCGCAACACATCCCTCACACCCCGCCCCCGCCACAACCGCCCTAAGAGGATCCCCCTCGTTCTCACACACCACCCTACCAACCTCCGGATACAACGCATCATCCTCCGACACTTTCGCCATTTACAATCTGACCCCACCACCCAAGACATTTTTCCATCCCCACCCCTGTCTGCTTTCCGGAGAGACCACTCTCTCCGTGACTCCCTTGTTCGCTCCACACTGCCCTCCAACCCCACCACACCCGGCACCTTCCCCTGCAACCGCAGGAAATGCTACACTTGCCCCCTCACCTCCTCCCTCACCCCTATCCCAGGCCCCAAGATGACATTCCACGTTAAGCAGAGGTTCACCTGCACATCTGCCAATGTGGTATACTGCATCCACTGTACCCGCTGTGGCTACCTCTACATTGGGGAAACCAAGCGGAGGCTTGGAGACCGCTTTGCAGAACACCTCCGCTCAGTTCGCAACAAACAACTGCACCTCCCAGTCGCAAACCATTTCCACTCCCCCTCCCGTTCTCTAGATGACATGTCCATCATGGGCCTCCTGCACTGCCACAATGATGCCACCCAAAGGTTGCAGGAACAGCAACTCATATTCCGCCTGGGAACCCTGCAGCCTAATGGTATCAATGTGGACTTCACCAGTTTCAAAATCTCCCCTTCCCCTACTGCATCCCTAAACCAGCCCAGTTCGCCCCCTCCCCCCACTGCACCACAGAACCAGCCCAGCTCTTCCCCCCCACCCACTGCATCCCAAAACCAGTCCAACCTGTCTCTGCCTCCCTAACCGGTTCTTCCTCTCACCCATCCCTTCCTCCCACCCCAAGCCGCACCCCCATCTACCTACTAACCTCATCCCACCTCCTTGACCTGTCCGTCTTCCCTGGACTGACCTATCCCCTCCCTACCTCCCCACCTATACTCTCTCCACCTATCTTCTTTTCTCTCCATCTTCGGTCCGCCTCCCCCTCTCTCCCTATTTATTCCAGTTCCCTCTCCCCATCCCCCTCTCTGATGAAGGGTCCAGGCCCGAAACATCAGCTTTTGTGCTCCTGAGATGCTGCTTGGCCTGCTGTGTTCATCCAGCCTCACATTTTATTATCTTGGAATTCTCCAGCATCTGCAGTTTCCATTATCTCTGTCAACATTTATGCACTGTTTTCTATTAAAATAAAAAAGCGCAACATGTTTCACCGGGGCTTATTGATGAAGTGAATTCAAAAAAAGGTAGAATTGTTGGGGGAAATGGTTAAAAGCTTTTTCAAAGAGGCTTAAACACGAGGAGCAGAATTGCATTGCTGCCTCACAGCACCAGGGACCCGGGTGCAATTCCACCCTTGGACGACTATCTGAGTGGAGTTTACACATTCTCCCTGTGTATGTTTGGATTTTTTCCAGATACTCCGATTTTCATCCTACAGTCCAAAGATGTGCAGGTCATGTGGGTTGGTCATGCTAAATTGCCCGTAGTGTTCAGGGGCCTGTAGATTATTTGGGTTATGGGGGTTGGGTCTGGATGGGATGCTCCAAGGGTCCGTGTGGACTTGTTGGGCTGTAGGGCCTGTTTCCACACTGTAGGGATTCTATGATTCTAAATCATAAAATGTTGGAGCCCCAATGACTCTAGAAACTAGTATGGACAGGGCTGATGCCTTAGTTGGATTTGATGCTTAGTAGAATACAAACAACAATTTTGATCGATCTTAAGATTAAGGAGCGTAAAATGTTAGAGACTGGCCAGGAATAAACTGAGTCATTGTCTCGCGGGATGTGAAAAGTGTGGATTGATGTTTGGCAGCTGGGCTGATGTGGAGATGCATATGGATAATATTATAGAACTGGGTGTAAATAGTCTTTGATGGAAAGGGTACAGGATCAAAAGATCTGCACAGGATTGAAAGCAGAATGATGAGCTTGCAAATGATCCTTCTCACACTGCAGTGTGAGGACATTGATGCAGTGAAAGAGTATGGATTTTCTGGCAACTCTTGACGAGTGATTGTTTGGATCATAGGATAATCATAGAATCCTTGCACAAGTCCACACAGACCCGCAAAACATCCCACCTAGACCCACTCCACATAACCTACCTCATCTACACATCCCTGAACACTACGGGCAACTTAGTATTGCCAGTCCACCTAGCTGGCACAGCTTTGGACTGTGAGAGGAAACCAGAGCACCTGGAGGAAACCCATGCAGACACTGGAGAATGCAAACCCCACACAGTCAGTCACCCGAGGGTGGAATTGAACCCATATCCCAGGCGCTGTGAGGTAGCAGTGCTAACCACTGAGCCACCGTGCTGCCCTATTGGATGTTGCCAATTTTTAGCTGAGGACAAATTGTGGCTAAAGCAGAATGGATGTTGGACAAGCATTCTGGTAACAAGGAGATGATGGGGAAATCGAGAGTGTGCTAGGGAAGACTGTCTTTCTTGGAGCACGCTTGCTCTCCGAGAGGCTCTCCCAGTTGTGAATACTTGCCTAGTCTTTCCTCTGGCAGTGGTTACCATGTGGCTAATTTGCAGAAGATGAAAGCCTGTTTACCATTCTGTACAAGTGACAGGGTCCTGAAGTCCACAAGAGAATTCTTTCCGCTATCCAAAATGCAACCAGTCATTTTGAGCAATCTGCTGTGTATTTCCTGAATTTTAGTCTTTTTAGAATTCTAGCATTTGAGAGCAACTTACTTCTCACTTTTATAACAACCACAATCTGAATGAAAGTACACAACTAATTTTTCCTGTTTCAATCTGGCGAGTTTGCATTATCAAAATAAAATTTTATTTTAATATTGGTACTTGTGGACCAGATACGATTGACAAGGTGAGGTCCAGCATTCAACTGTTTCATTTCCTAAGTAGAGCATTAATTTGAACTAATTAGGCTTTTTTTCAATCAGGAACTTTTTTAACAGTATAAGTTGAGGAGAATACTATTATGAAATGTGAACAGTCAAGCTTGGTTGTTAAGCGTAAAATTGACAGATATATTACAGATATATTACCGTTCTCATTTGCAGGGCTGGTTTGGAGTTGAGCTGTTTCTTAAACTATTGTATACAGTTTGAATGTAGAAGTCTGTTTAGATTAAAAATTTCAATGTATGTAGAACATGGAACAGTCTTTGGCTTGTCAGTTTTCTTTGCATGCTTTAAGGAGATCAGAGAAATTAAACTACAGTTACCTATCTTCATCTTGGGTGTTCCTTGAAATCTGCCCATCACATCTTTGCTGAATGCCTTTATTCATTATCACTCATTATTTGGAGTTTCTCCATTTTTGCCTACTGGTACATTTTTTATTCTCGTACATGGAATTAATATCAGAATGTGTATGCTTTATTCATTAGCACAGTCATTAACAAATCATTGTATGACCCTTGAATCACACCCTTGTATGTGTCTGGCTGGCAGTTTACCATAATTATTGCAATTAAGCTAATTCTCAGAAATAGTACATTGTTCAAATACGTTGTTTGTAAATGAGTGTGACATGCATCCCATCCTCCCAAGCTGTGTCTCTGTTATATGCTGAGAAAAGAATATCTGCCTTGTTTTGTTTTGTGACGTAAGAGGGAGCAGTGACAGTCCTGAAGAGGATGATCAAGGTCGTGAAACAGAGAAAATCCACTCATAGAACACAGAACACAGTACAGTACAGGCCCTTCGGCCCACGATGTTGTGCCGAACTTTTACACTAATCCTAACGTCGATCTAACCTCCACCCGTACCTTGTACTATCATCCAAATGCCTACCTAATAGCCACTTCAATGACCCTAATGAGATCGACTCCACTACCCTCTCCAGCAATGCATTCCACGCCCCTACCACTCTTGAGTAAAGAACCTACCTCTGATGTCTCCCCTGTATCTACCTCCACTCACTTTAAAACTATGCCCCCTCATAATGGCTATCTCCACCCCAGTAAAAAGCCTCGCACTATCTACTCTATCTATACCTCTGATAATTTTGTTCACCTCTATGAAGTCACCTCTAATCCTTCGTCATTCTAAAGAGAAAAGTCCTAGCGCTCTCAATCTTTCCTCGTAAGACCTTCCCTCCATTCCAGGCACCATCCTGGTAAATCTCCTCTACACCTTTTCCAACGCCTCCACATCCTTCCTGTAATGAAGCAACCATAACTGGGCACAATACTCCAGATGTGGCCAAACCAAGCTTTTGTACAGCTGGAGCATAACTTCATGGCGCTTGACCTCGATCCCTCTAATAATGAAAGCCAACATGCCATACACCTTCTTAACAACTCTATCCACCTGGGTGGGAGCTTTCAGGGAACTGTGAACATGAACCCCAAGATCCCTCTGCTCCTCCACACTGCCAAGAATCTTTCCATTAACCCTGTATTCTGTTTTCAAGTTTGTCCTTCCACAATGAATCACCTCTCACTTTTCAGGGTTAAAGTCCATCTGCCACTTCTCAGCCCAGCTCTACATCCTATCAATGTCTCTTTGTAACCTAGAACAGCCCTCTGCACTGTCCACAATGCGACATACCTTCGTATCATCCACGAACTTGCTTATCCACCCTTCCACTCCTTCATCCAAATCATTTACAAAAATCGCAAATAGAAGAGGACCCAAGACAGATCCTTGCGGTACACCACTCGTAACTGAGCACCGTGTTGAATATTTTCCATCCATTACCACCCTTTGTCTTCTAAGGCTCAGCCAATTCTGAATCCAATCTGTCACATGTCCCCTGTTCCATGCCTCCTTACCTTCTACATGGGCCTACCATGGGGAACCTTATCAAACGCCTTACTTAAATCCATTTATAACACATCCACTGCTCTACCTTCATCCACATGTTTGGTCACCTCTTCAAAGAATTCAATAAGGTTTATGAAGCATGATCTACTCCTCACAAATCCATGCTGATATCACAAATCAAACTGTGTCTGTCCAAGTGACCATAAATCCTATCTCTTAGAGCCCTTTCCAATAACTTGCCCACCATTGATGTAAAACTAACTGGCCTGTAATTTCCGGGGTTATCCCTATTCCCTTTTTTGAACAAAGATTGGAGAGATGTTTGCCTCTCTCCAATCTAATGACACTATACCTGTGGACAGTGACTACAGAAAGATCATCGCCAAAGGCTCTGCGCTCTCTTCCTTTGCTTCCCATAGAATCCTTGGATAATCCCATCAGGCCCAGGGGACTTATCTGTCTTCAACTTCTCCAGAATTCCTAGTACATCTTCCTCACTAACATCGACCTCCTCTAGCCTACCAGCCTGTTTCACACTATCCTCCTATACGACTAGGCCCCTTTCAGTTGTGAATACTGAAAGAGAGGTCCTTAATGAATACTTTCCTACCTCTTTAGGCTCCATGCACAAATTCCCTTTACAATCCTTGATCAGCCCTACCCTTTCTCTGCTCATTCTCTTATTCCTCATGTACGTGTAAAAAGCCTTGGAGTTTTCCTTGATCCTTTCTGCAAGGTTTTCTCATACCCCCTTATAGCTCTCCTAAGCTCGCTTTTCAGCTCCTTCTTGGATAACTTGTATCCCTCTAGACCCTTTTCCGTTCCTTGTTTCCTAAACCTTACGTAAGCATCCTTCTTCCTCTTAACCAGTCGTTCGACCTCTGTTGAGAACCAAGGCTCCCTCACTTGACTGCATCTTCCCTGCCTGCTAGGGACAAACATATTGAGTGCACACAGTATGCATTCCTTAAACAAATCATGTTGGGGGATTTTTGTAATCTGTGTGTGTTAAAGAATGCAGCTTCCAGCAGTCTTGAGTGGTGCACTGGAGAATGAGATTTAAATTACTCTTGACGTCATTAAGTTATCTCTGCTCCTTGACTACATAATCATTCTTTTCCTCTTTGTTTTGGATTATTAGCCATATCCATCCAATACTTTCCTAGTTGCTCAGCAGTTTGTGTCATTGAATTATTCTTCTAAAACCAAGTTCTTTCAGAAAAGTAGAACAGTGATGTAATGAAATACCTGTAATTGATTTCCCTTTAATTGATGTAATACTCTCCGTTTTCATTTTTGATTGGTTCCAAGTAATTTAGCAACAGTTGAATATAGAAGATGTATTTTCATGTGGAAGATGTCAAATATTTTTATTGTATGATTTTTATAGATGGATGCAGCTTCCAACTGTATAGTTTTTAAAAATTCTGCTGTGGATAGTTCATGAGCGCAAATAAAATATATAAATAAATACCTGTTTCTTGGTATCAGATAAGCACATTGGCCAGTAAAACAAAAAAAAACTTGGATATCCTTTATGGGCATATCTGAAAATTCTTTCAAAAGTGAATATTTTATGCAATTAACCTAGACCTCCATTTAATTAAATCTATTACATCGCATTTTTCCTAATAAATATTATGTATTTTCTCAAATTGATATATTCCGCATCGCCAGTCTTGTACTTATCAAATCTTGAATCATTTAAAGCATGCAGCATTTGTCGACATCAATTTATTCATCTTTGAAGATGTTTGTAAGTGTAAATGATTACAAGAAAATGTAACTGTAAAATAAGTATCAGTTCATTGAACATTTTAGTTATTTTATGCATTGAATAAAACTCTTGGGTACAATAAATCCACCACTCGACAGAGGAGCTGTTGTCAATAATCTATTTACTAATAAAAAGCAGCAGTGTGGGTTAAGTTTTGTTTTGCTTCACTCTTTTTGGTTGATTGGCTGGAATGTGCTGAGGCTTAGATTGTTCCACTTCAGCAGAAGTGGAATTTTCCATCAAGTGGGAGTTAGAATTTGAATTAGCCTGTGATGAAACATGTTTCATAACCTTTCAGTTAGCATCTGAAAGACAGACTTCATCCCTCAGTAATGCATACTTTCACCTCACTGTGTATTTTTTCTAAATTAAGTTGAGCTACCTGTGTTTGTTTTGTTTTGAAAGGGCATGGTTTTATTGTATGCTTAGATAGTGAAAGGAATGACTAGAATTCACTGAGCTGCTAATCATAAGCTGTCTCTTTCTCTTTCTTTCCAACACCATCTGCCACCTTTCAAAAACACTCATGGTTCATTCTCATGTATTATTACAAGGATCACTATCCAAGTTGAGGACAGCATTTTAGGATGTGTGTGTCTGTACAGTAAGCAAACACTTTTTAAAAAGTTCATAATTTAATACTGTCTGTAGAGAACAACAATATGCGCTGTTCTCTACAAAACGAACGTACTAAATATGCTCTGCACAATTATGGCATTAAATGTTGTGAAATATTTCAACTTAGTTTCACTTACTTTATCATTGTGATACAATTGTAACTTTCCTGAAAATCTGCTTGGTTGATCTAGTATTGATTATGGTGGTTGCTACGTTCTGTTGATATTTTTAATAAGAAGTTAAAAGATTTGATGCTATTCATTAGGAACAGTTCATATGACTTGATTTATTTCCCCTTCCACAATAGCATGTAGGTTGTCTGTTGAGGCTGTCTTGCCAAGTTATGGTAGTAGATACATGCCGAGGAAGATTCAATGAATGAACTAGTGTCATGCTTGAATTAATACTGCTGGTTGCCCTCTGGAACTACACAAAGGTAGCCTGGCAGCAAGCTTTGCCTTGTGTTCAATAGCACACCATAGTGATGTATTGAGATTATCAGTTTATTGATATGAGTTTGGGCACAAAGCAGTGTCATTGCTGATGAGTAATGTCACCACATCGCCAGCAAGGTTCACTGGGTCTTTGTGACACCAATTCAAACATGTTAAAATTTAAAGCATTTAATCAGCTGGATGAGTTCATATTGTTGCCATCAAACCATGTTGTAGTACAGATAATCTGTTGGAAGATCGTAGAAGAATTGACACTGTAGCCTGTCTGGCTTTTGTTTTGAAATGTGATAATGAAAACCAAGTATAGACTCCTTATTTCAGTCTAAGTAACTTTATTGTATCTAGAGGTTGAAGTGATTAAACTGATAGAATTTATGCCCAGTCTAACAACTTGTCCCTTTTCAAGAATGAGTAATTGTTTCCAGGAGACCATAAGAAATAGGAACAGGAGTAGTTTGTTCGGCCCCTTGAGCATGATCTGCCATTCAGTAGGATCATGGCTGATCTGATATTTCTCACTTCCACTTTCTTACCTTTTCCCTGTAACCTATGATTTTCCTACTGATAAGAATCTTTCTATCCAGCCTTAAATACACACAAGGACTCTGACCTAACAGTTCCCTGTGACAAGGAGTTTCAAAGATTTTCAACCCACTGAGATAAAAAATTCTCATCTCAATTTTAAATTGGTACTCCTTTATTCTGAGTACATGATCTTTGTTCCTAGACTCTCCCATGACAACAAACATCCTCTCAGTATTTACCCTGCTAAGCCCCTGAAGAATCCTCTCATTCTTTGAAACTCTAATGAGAAGAGTCCCAACCAGTTTACTCATAAGACACTCCCTCCATGCCAGGGATCATCCTAGTAATGTTCTTTGAACTGTCCCAGTGAAGTGATATGTCCTGTTATGGGGACCAAAACTGCTCACACTACTTCATATGTGGAGTGGCACAGTGGTTAAGTGGTTTGCACTGCTGCATCTTGGCGCAAGGGACCTGGGTTTGATTTTACCCTCGGGAGACTGTCTGTGTGGAATTTGCACATTCTCTCTGTGTCTACATGGGTTTCTTCCAAAGTCCAAAGATGTGCAGGGTAGGTGGATTGGCTATGCTAAATTGCCCATAGTGTCGAGGGATTTTTAGGGTAGACATGGGGAAATGCAGGTGTAGGGGAATGAGTCAGGGTGGGATGCACTTCGGAGGAATGTTGTGGACTTGTTGGGCTGAATGGCCTTTTTCCACACTGTAGGGATTCTACAATTCTGTGGTCCCACCAGCATCTCACACAGTTACTATAAGACGCCACAACCCTTATACTCCGAACCTCTTGAAATAAAGCCCGACATTCGGCTGCCTTACCGCACTTCTATGCTAACTTTGTGTTTCGTGTACAAGTATCCCAACTCCTTTTGTGTTGCAGCTTTTTGCAGCTTCCCTCCATTTAAATAAGACTGTGTCTTTTGTTCTCCTTTCCAAAATGGGAAACCTCACATTTTCCCCACATTATACTCCATTTGCCAAATCTTTGCCCACTTTATCTGTCATGATCTCTTTACAAGCTATTTGTATCTCTCTTGCAATTTGCCTTTCCACCTATTTTTGTGTCATCTGCATATTTTGCTACAGTATCTTGATTTTCAACCCTCCAACTCATTAATATATACTTTTAGAAGCCCTATCACTGGTACCTGTGAAACTGCATTGGTTATAGGTTTCCAACTTGCAACAGATCACCTTATTCCCCTTTTGCTGTTTTATGCCCATTAACCAATTTCTGTCCATGCTGATATACTACCTCCAACACTATAGGCTCTTGGTTAATGAATTAACCTCTTGTGAGGTACTTTGTTACTGCCTTCTAGAAGTCCATATTTGACATACATATTGATTCTCCTCCACGTACTTTGATTGAGACTACCTTGGAAAGGTCTAATAAATTAGTTAGACATGATTTCCTCCTCATGAACCCACCCTGACTCTGCTTGGTTAGGTTATGATTTCCCAAATGTTTGCCATTACTTCCTTAACAATGCCATACAGCATGGAAACAGACCCTTAAGTCCAACAAATCCATGTCAACCAGATTTCCCGAACTAAACTAGTTCCATTTGCCTGCATTTGGCCCACATCCATTCATAAACATGTACCTGACCAAATATCTCTTAAATGTTAGAACAGTACCTTTTAGCTACCATTTCCTGTGGCAGTTCATTACACACACGAACCACCCTGTATGTTTTTTTAAAAAATAAAGTTGCCCCTCCGGTCTCTCTCAAATCTTTCTCCTCACACCTTAAAAATATGCCCTCTAGTTTTGAACTCCTCCAGCCTACGGAAAAGATGTTTGCTATTCACCTTATCTATGCTTCTCATGATTTTATAAACCTTTATAAGGTCACCTCCAAGCCATCTATGTTCCAGGGAAAAAGGCCCATTTCCCTCCTTATAACTCACCGCCCCTCCCAACCCAGTCCCAGCAAACATCCCTGTAAATCTTTTCTGCATCCTCTCCAATTTAATAATATCCTTCCTATAGCCGGGCGACCAAAATTGTACACAGTACTCCAAAAGTGGCCTCACCAATGTCTTGTACAGCTGCAACATGACTTCCCAACTCCTATACTCAGTACTGTAACCAGTGAAGGCAAGCATGCTAGATGTCATCTTCCCCACCTTGATTACCAGTGACGCTACTTTCAGGTAACTATGTACATGTACCCCTAGGTCTCTCTGTTCAACAACACTCCCCAGAGCCCTACCATTAATTGTGTAACTTCTGCCCTGGTTTGTCTTACCAAAATGCAACACCTCACATTTATCTAAGTAAACCTGCATCTGCCATTACTTGCCCGTTGGCCCAGCTGATCAAGATCTTGTACTCTCAGAAAACTTTCTTCATACCTGTTATACCTCTAATTTTGGTGTCATCTGCAAATTTACTAACCATGCTTCTTATATAATGATTTAGATGAAAATATAAGCAACAAACAACAGTAGACACAGCACTGATCCTTGAGGCACACTGCTAATCACAGTCCTCTAATCTGAACAACAACCTTCTAACACCACCCTCTGTCTCCTAATGTCAAGCCAGTTTTGTATCCAGTTGGCTAACTATCCCTGGCTGCTATGTGATCTAGCCTTAGTAACCAGTCTACCATGTGGCACTAGGCCTTACTAAAGTCCATGTAGATAGGGTCCACTGCTCTGCTGTCATCTATCTTCTTGGTCACCTTTTCAAAAAATTAAATCAAGTTTATGAAACATGATTTCCCATGCATAAAGCTTACTGACTATCCCTAATCAGTCATTAACTTTGCAAATGCATGTTAATCCTGTCTGTCGGAATTCCCTGCAACAGCTTGCCCACTACTGACATCAGGCCCTCTAGTTTTGCCTGGTTTTGCTTTGCATCCTTTCTTAAATAAAGCCATAACATTAGCCACCTTCCAGTCTCCTGGCACCTCACCAGTCACTGTCAATGATACAAATATCTCTGCTAGGGGCCCCACAATTTCTTCCATAGCTTCTCACAGTGTCATGGTATACACCTGATCTGGTCCTGGGGATTTATCTACCTTTATGTGCTTTAATAGTTGATCCCAATATTTTTCTAAGAACATGTGTTTAGGTTATTTGGCATATAGTTATTTGCTGTTTTCCCTCTCTCCATTTTTGAATAGGAATGTCATGTTGGCAGTTTTCCAGTCTTCTAGTACTTCACCAGATTCAATACATCTACCACCACGAAAACTACCTCTTAGAAACCTAGGATGCAAGCCATCAGGACAAAGGGACTTCATTGCTTTTTGCCATATTAGTCTGTCTAATACTGCTTCTCTAGTGAAGGTGATAGTACTTAATTCCTCCCCTGCGTTCTTCAACATTAGTGAAATGTTCAATGCATCTTCCACCTTAAAAACTGACAGTAAATATCTGTTCAACTTCGTTACCATTTTCTTGTTCCCCATAACTATCTCGCCAAATTCTGTATTTAAAACTTTATATAATTAAGGCCATCACTGACCTTTACCTCCTTATTTGTTTTTTCATTCAACTGATTATTCTCCTTTGCTTCCTTGGTTAGACATAGTTGATTTATCCCTCTCTTAGAATCTTTCCTCTTTTCTAGTCAGTCTTGAATTACATCCTTCAACGTCTACCATTGCTTGCTTACTGTCTTTATTGCTAATCTCTCCACCCAGACCTCATGAACCAACTCTGTCCATGTTTCATTATAAATCCCTTTATTTAAGTTAAATATAGTTATTTCTGACCCAAGTTTCTCACTCGCAGACTGAATATTAAATTCTTCTATGTTGTAACCACTGTTTACTAAGGGATCTTTTTCTCTGGCCATTTATTAAACTTGCCTTATTACCAGATCCAAGACCGCCTGTTGTCTGGTTTGTTCCATTACATTTGGTGCAGGAAAGTATCCCTAATTTCAATTACTGTTTTAAAGAATTCAAGAAAATACTTACAATACACCTTAAAGCCCTTTTATTAAACAACTTTGTTGCTTCCTTCTCAATCTCTGTTTTATTTTGAGCAAACATATTTTGTTTGTGTCTGGCTAACTAGCATACTGATGTGACCCACTTCAAAACTGCAAAAAAAATCCATGGCTAGAAATTCTTAAAACTGACTTCCTCTTCAGAATAAGAGCTTTTAGACCCTCTTCATTTTTTCATTCATGGGATGAGGGTGTTGCTGAGGCAGCATTCGTCGCCTATCCCAAATTCCCAAATCCCCCAGAGGGCAATTACAAGTCAACCACACATTGCTGTGGATCTGGAGTCACATGTAGACCGGATCAGGTAAGAATGGTAGTTGCCTTCCCTAAAGGACATCGGTGAACCAGATGGGTTTTTCCCGAACAATTGATAATGGATTCCTGGTTATCATTGGATTCTTAGTTCCAGATATTTATTGAATTCAAATTCCACCATCTGCCGTGGTGGGATTTGAACTCGCATCCCCAGAATGTTATCTGAGTCTCTGGATCAACTGTCCAGTGATAATACCACGAGGCCATCGCCTCCCCGCTTAACACTGTACTTCCAGTTTGAAATACCTGAATGTATTTTCATTGAAAATGTTTTTATTTTCCAGACATTCACAAAAACTATTGCATCTTGAAGCAATGGGTGGTTTTTATATGCAAATATTTTCTTCACTGATTCTTCCTGACCCACCCTCACTCTCCAACAGCACTCAGCATTACTGTGGTCCATACTATTTTTATTGGTAATGCTGTTATCATGTTATAATTATTCTGATTTCTCTATTCTGTGGTAATGTATGACATTGGCGGAACTGTTTAGAGCCTTTAGGGCTCTTAATATATTTCTCCTGAAATTTGAACCGTAATGCATATATTTCGTGTTGTTTTCATTAAATGGTCTGGAGAGTTTGAAAAATGGAATGATCTTAAGTAAAATTTCATCAGAAAGCATGATTGCGAGATAGAAAATGCCAATATCAGTACTGTGATAGTTCAAAAATAATGAGGTGATGGTTAAATGTTGTGTTAACCCAATAAGCTCATATTCGGGGAGAGATCCAAACAAGAAAATCCTTATTTCAGCTCACATTTTTTTCAGCAAGGCAAATTGCATTTATTATTAGTGATTACCAAAAAGTAAGCTTTTTGCTTGCATTGATATTGGCAGAATGGAGAAGATTCACGTACCTATCTATTCTGATTAGAATTATTCTGGTATTCATCCATTCCCCCACACTATATGTTGAAATCCACTGAGTAAAAAATTTATTTTTTTCAACTGCTTTCAATAAGCATAGTAACTGTTTTCATTTTTGTGCCCCGGGCTAAAAAAAAATACACCTTGTAATATCACTGAACAGGACATCCAGTATTCTAAAGTTTTGTGTCTCTCAACACTTTTGTACTAGTGATTCAACTTGTTAGAATAGGTTATAGTAATGAACTCAAATTACATTGCTCATTGTGTATGAAATCTGAGAGAGAAAAAAATTCAAAGACATAATGATTATTAACTGTAGATAACGTGACACCATTGACAAACAGAAAAGTAAAACACTTCAATGTTATCATGTCGGGCTACATTTTTTTAAAAAAAGTTTCTACTAATTTCAGTATGTACCCAATAAATATTGGTTCCTGATATGTTTCAACATATAGTATTCTGAAAGTTAAATGCTGTGAGATAAACATGATGGTGTTTAACTAACCCCTTTTATGATCTCTTATTTTTCATAATGGTGTGAGAGTAATACACTACCTAGATAAATGTTGCATTATCCTTTATACAGAGTAATTTAACTTATTGAAATCTCTATATGTTCGTGAATGAAAAGTGAAAAAGTATAAATATGTACCAGGCTTTGGGTTTTTTTTTTCATTGGGAATTTAAGATAAAATGCAACATTGTTAGGAGTAGGAGTAGGAGTAACCAGAAGGCAAAGTACAGGGCTAATGGTAAGATTCTTAGTAGTGTAGATGAGCAGAGATATCTCGGTGTCCATGTACACAGATCCCTGAAAGTTGCCACCCAGGTTGACAGGGCCGTTAAGAAGGCATACAGTGTTTTAGCTTTTATTAATAGAGGGATCGAGTTCCGGAACCAAGAGGTTATGGTGAAGCTGTACAAAACTCTGGTGCGGCCGCACTTGGAGTATTGTGTACAGTTCTGGTCACCGCATTATAAGAAGGATGTGGAAGCTTTGGAAAGGGTGCAGAGGAGATTTACTAGGATGTTCCTGGTATGGAGGGAAGGTCTTATGAGGAAAGGCTGAGGGACTTGAGGCAGTTTTCATTAGAGAGAAGAAGGTTGAGAGGTGACTTAATTGAAAGATATAAAATAATCAGAGGGTTAGATAGGGTGGATAGGGAGAGTCTTTTTCCTAGGATGGTGATGGCGAGCACGAGGGGCCATAGCTTTAAATTGAGGGGTGAAAGATATAGGACAGATGTCAGAGGTGGTTTCTTTACTCAGAGAGTAGTAAGGGAATGGAATGCTTTGCCTGCAACGGTAGTAGATTCACCAACTTTAGGTACATTTAAGTCGTCATTGGATAAGCATATAGACGTACATGGAATAGTGTAGGCTAGATGGGCTTGAGATCGGTATGGCAGGTCGGCACAACATCGAGGGCCGAAGGGCCTGTACTGTGCTGTAATGTTCTATGTTAGTTTGCTGCAGTCTGAATCCCACTCTCCGCTTAGTTACGTTTTTTGTTCCCATGTAGGCTAGTGAGCTACCTGAGAGCAGATTGGTCTTTGCAAGGTTTTTGAAACTGGTTTAGTGAGAAGTACAGTTATTTGCTTTTAGTCTGTTCTGTCTTTTGCAGATCAATGGTTTCGGTTTGAGTCATATAAAATGTGGAGGGAAAGTTGTGAGATGAAAACAAAAATATCAAGTAGTCCAAAGTTTATGTACAAAACTCTCTTTGATACAATTTTTACTATAAGCCTGTTGCTGTACTGTAATTATATCTTTATTAACCGCAGTAAATTAAAATATTCCCAACTAGTGGAAATAGTTTACTTTCATCTACCCTGAATTTTCCTGTTAATATCTTGAACCCTTCAATCAGATGATCCTTTTAAACTTATAAATTTCTGAAGAAAACAGGCCCTAATTTGTATAATATCTCCTCAACTTAACCCCTGAAGTAAAAAGATGTCATTCTTGTAAACCAATGCTGTGCTCCCTCCAAGGTCAGTGTATCTTTCATGAGGTGTGGTACCCATACCTGCTGTCACTACACCATGTGTGGCCCTCCAGCATTTTGTACAATTGCAGCATGACTTCTACATCCTTGTACTCCAGTCCTCTAGGTATAAATGCCAGCATTCTGTTAGTTTTCTTGATTATTTTCTGCACTTTTTCATGATATTTAAAAGATCTATGCACCTGATGCCCAAGTCTCTTGGATGCCCACTGCATTTAACATCATACCAACTAGCCAGATCTACCCACTTTTCTCTATGTTTGAAATAATTATCTCA
This sequence comes from Stegostoma tigrinum, assembly GCF_030684315.1. NCBI lineage: Eukaryota > Metazoa > Chordata > Chondrichthyes > Orectolobiformes > Stegostomatidae > Stegostoma > Stegostoma tigrinum. The sequence continues at coordinate 67,642,705 of NC_081362.1, read as the reverse complement.
AGAAACTTCCCCACCACTGAAATTAAACTGTGATAATGGGAACTGCAGATGCTGGAGAATCCAAGATAATAAAATGTGAGGCTGGATGAACACAGCAGGCCAAGCAGCATCTCAGGAGCACAAAAGCTGACGTTTCAGGCCTGGACCCTTCATCAGAGAGGGAACTGGAATAAATAGGGAGAGAGGGGGAGGCGGACCGAAGATGGAGAGAAAAGAAGATAGGTGGAGAGGAGAGTATAGGTGGGGAGGTAGGGAGGGGATAGGTCAGTCCAGGGAAGACGGACAGGTCAAGGAGGTGGGATGAGGTTAGTAGGTAGGAGATGGAGGTGCGGCTTGGGGTGGGAGGAAGGGATGGGTGAGAGGAAGAACAGGTTAGGGAGGTAGAGACAACCGCTTTGCATAACACCTCCGCTCGGTTCGCAATAAACAACTGCACCTCCCAGTCGCAAACCATTTCCACTCCCCCTCCCATTCCTTAGATGACATGTCCATCATGGGCCTCCTGCAGTGCCACAATGATGTCACCCGAAGGTTGCAGGAACAGCAACTGATATTCCGCTTGGGAACCCTGCAGCCCAATGGTATCAATGTGGACCTCACCAGCTTCAAAATCTCCCCTTCCCCCACTGCATCCCAAAACCAGCCCAGTTCGTCCCCTCCCCCCACTGCACCACACAACCAGTCCAACCTGTCTCTGCCTCCCTAACGTGTTCTTCCTCTCACCCATCCCTTCCTCCCACCTCAAGCCGCACCTCCATCTCCTACCTACTAACCTCATCCCACCTCCTTGACCAGTCCGTCTTCCCTGGACTGACCTATCCCGTCCCTACCTCCCCACCAATACTCTCCTCTCCACCTATCTTGTTTTCTCTCCATCTTCGGTCCGCCTCCCCCTCTCTCCCTATTTATTCCAGTACCCTCACCCCATCCCCCTCTCTGATGAAGGGTCCAGGCCCGAAACGTCAGTTTTTGTGCTCCTGAGATGCTGCTTGGCTTGTGTTCATCCAGCCTCACATTTTATTACAGTGAAATTAAACTGGCTGGTTTGTAATTGCTGGGCTTATTCTTGTTTTCTGACATCTCCTACAAATCTAAGGAAAACTGAATGATTGCGGTCAGTATCCCTTGTTAACTTCAAGTACCGAAAGTCTATCCAACACTTCTGCCCTACCAATTTTGAATCTTTCCAGTGACTGAGTTCTCCTTAATTACCATTGTCTAGGTAGCATCTCTCTCTTTGGGAAAGGTAGATGCAATGTATTCATTTAACACCTGAACACCATCTGCAAGGTCATTGATCTCAGTTCTGCTGAGGTGCAACCTATCTAGTTTGTAGAGGTTCTGTTTCCCTCAGTGTTGGCCAGTGCCTCAAGAATCAAAATTCCTCCCCTCCAGCACAGTCTCTCCAGTCAAGCATCATCCAGTCTTTTCTCCTATACTTGATCTCATCAGCATATGGTTGATGCTAAGATTACTACTTTTTGAGGTCGTGATTTTTAATGGTTTTCCCAGTTCCCTACTTTGTGCTTGCAAGATCTTGTCCTCCCTTTCATTTATGAATTTGGTACCAATCTCTGGCTGTCCACCCTTCCCTTTCAGAATTCCTGCAGACACTCAATGACAGCATTGCCTCCCTGATGCCTGGAACAATGTACCATCCTGGTGTTCAGTCTGCACCACTGTAATATCTAAAAGCCCATCTTATGGTAAGATCACTCCTGCTACTGTTTCTCCTCCTCCCCCAGTACAGCTGAGGCACTTGTGATATCACAGACGTGGCTCATGCTGCATTCTCCTGCGAAACCATCTTTCCCAGCTCTCTGCATCCCAGAGGTTTAGTCTTGCCATTGGATCTCCTGAGGGATAGGCCATGATTATTAATCTTTAGGACTGAATAACTGCTAGCTTCTGGGCACCTGGGATGCCACTGTTTTGGCCTGTGATAGGTTGAGGTACTTGCCAAAGTATGCCATACAGCTGATTATTTGATTGGCGTGTGATTGGTTATTTTCTTGATGGCAAGTTAGTTCAGGCTTTGTATACCCCCATTACACTTGGTCCCAAAAGGGGAAAATCGTGGTCTGTGTATCAGAATAAGAGCTAGGCTATTTACGACAAAGATACATAAGAATTATTCACTGAGTGGGAGTTCTCTACCCCAGAAGGCTGTGGAATCTCCACAGTGGAGCATGTTCAAAGCAGAAATAAAAGATTTCTGGATAATAGTGACAACAAAAGAGATGTGGACGGTGCAGTAATGTGATATTCAGTTTAGATGATCAGCCGTGATGTAGTTACTTTCCCAGTTAACATTCCTTTCTATCTTGTTTTGCTGGTACATCTCATAATGATTATTTTTCTCTCTGTTTCAGTAATTTTGAGTTATTTTGTACGATTACGTGTAATGATTGCTGACAATGGTATAGTGTTTACCTTTATTATGTATACACACAGATTTTTGAAAAATTTGAAATTAAAATAGTACAAATTGTAGAGCTTTTTATTTTACATGATGCACCTGAATCCAGAGTTGGAGACAGAAACAATACTTGATTGATCCTACTGGAGAGCGAGACACTGAAAAATTTCTTGTACGAGTGTGCCGTCCCATTGCTCCAGAATTTAATTATTGTGGGAGATGTTTTGAAAACAACTTTTTTATTTTATCAGTTTTATTTCGTTGTTCCTTCTTTTATTTTGCTAATTTATATGATGTAATTTAACTTTGCTTCCTGTTTTTGATGCGTCATGTTTCAGATGCGTCATGTTTCAGTGCAAATTCTCCAGTCTGATCAACTGAAAAGGTGCATGTTATTTGACCTGTTAAAAGAGACTATACGTACCCTCCAGGGGTATTGTGCTGTATCAAACTCTTATAATTCACATGAAAAGACTGTGGTATATGTTCTGTATAGATTCAGCAAATAGTGAGTAGTCTTCTATTGCCACTGCACATAAAACCTGGGCTTTTGCCATATTTTTCATTGCAAAACAGGAAATGCATTTCAGTTTGAAATGTCTCCAACTGAATTACTTGAATGTACAGTGATTGTCAGGTAGACCCTTGTGTTTCACAAGAAAAAGTTATGCTTGAAAATAGTTTGCATTGATTATTTAAAGGAAATCCCACATGTTATTCATCCTTTTAATGAATGTGGTGATATTTTTCAAAATTTAATTAATAATTTTTTGGTCAATTATTACTTTACATATTAATTAATTGTTGTTTCCAAGATATTATTAACTTGTGACATTCTCTTTCATAACATTGAGACAATATTTTGACTTCCAACTTGGACATTTGTTATTTGAATTAGAGATACTAAATGTAACAGTTCTCTTTGAAAAAGTGAGTGATGATGATTCAAAGGGTTCGTGACATCCCTCATTAAAGACTTGGATCCAAACTTCTATTGCATGAAAAACATTTCTCCAGTGTAAAATTGATAAAGGTTTAATTCAAGGCCAGTTTTGCAATCGTTCTTCCCATTCTTCCGTTCATCTTATAGTCATTGTAGTATAGAACTCCCCACAGTACTTCATTTGAACATTACCTCTAATAGATTGCTGAATTGTGCACATAGATTGTTACCTGTAGGGCTACATAGAGGCTAGTAAATATTTTGGAAAATAAAAGTTAGGGAATATTTGGGAAATAAAATAAAAATTTGTGAATATTCTGGCGTTGCCTTGTAGGAATTAGGTCATTGTAAAATGAAATTGGAATTGATGTGCTGCCATGCTTGTCCCATTATGAAATGCCTTTGAAATAAGCCAACTATGGTATCCAGTGCAACTCAGGAATTTGACATTTGAATTCCTATTACTTCGAGGAGGTTTTTTCATGATAAACGTTTCAATATTTGTTATGAACTACAAATGCTGGAAAGTAATTTCACTGCACGATAACCTGAATGCAAACCATGTTTGTTTATAGAATACATTACAAGGGCGTGGATCATTATATTGAAAATATCCCTATAAAAGAATCACAAGATATATTGTTTTTGAACAAGCGCCTGAAAGAATACCAGTAGATTCTATGATTCTATGCCATGATATGAGCATACAAATTAGGAGCAGGTGTTGGCTATTTAACACCTCAAGCCTGCATTGCCATTCAATAAAATCATGGTGATCTGATTACATGACATTTCTGCATGGTAGCCTTTCATCCACTTCCTTACCAAGAATCCTTCTATCTTTGGAAGTAGCAAAGGCAACAATGACGGTCTCGGCAACATGGGCGAGGAGGTTGAATCAGGTAATAGTACAAAGGGAAAAATAGGCTGGTGTAGGAATTGGAGCGTTATTATTCTGTAAACCAGAATGTGTAGCCCCTTGTGCTGACCCACATTAAAATGTAGCGCCTTGTGCTTACCCACAATTAAAATGTATTTGCTGATTGTGCACCCGTTCCATCTGTGTTCATCACATTGTCCCAATTAGATATTATCAACAAATTTTTAGTGCCCCTCAAAGAACTGTAGAAAATGGGAGCAGGAAGAGGCCATTGATCATGCTCCTCAGTATCCTGTTCCCACTTTTGCACCATATGCTTCAATCCCTTTAGCCCCAAGAAGTATACCAAATTTCTTCTCAAAAACATTCAATGTTTTGGTCTCAACCACTTCTTATGGTGAGAAGTTTCTGCAGGCTCACCATTCTGTGTGAAAGAATTTAGTTTTATTTTAGGCCTAAATGACCTACCCCATATCCTTAGACTGTGACTCTTGGTTCCAAACTCTCCAGTAATCAGGAATATCCTTCTTATATTTATCTGTCTAGTCTTGCTAGAATTTTATAAGCTTCTGTGAGATGCCCCTCACCCTTATTTTGCTAAACTCAAGTGAATATAGTCCAAGCAGATCTAGTCTTTCTGCATACATTACTTCTACCATCCCAGGAATCAGTCTGGTGAACCTTTGTTCCACTCCCTCCATAGTCAGGACATCCTTCCTCAGATAAGAAGACTAAAACTGAATAGAGAATTGCGGATGTGGTCTCACTAAGACATCCCTGTACCTGTTGCAATGAAAGCCAGCACACCAAATGCCTTCTTCACCACTGCTGCATTTGTTTGCTTACTTCTGATGATTGATATATACAAGGTCTCATTACATCTTTCCCTTTCCCATATTTTGCCATTCAAATAATAATCTGCCTTCCTGTTTGTGCTGCCAAAGCAAGTAATTTCATAATAAGTCACATTACACTTTATCTGCCATGCATTCAGATATTCACTCAACTTGCCTAAATAACATTGCATCTCTGTATGGCTTACCCTCCAACCCAGCTTTGTGTCATCTACAGACTTAGAGATTTTACACTCAGCTCTTTCATCTAAATAATTAATATCTATTGTGCTGACCCCTGTACCTTAGGAAACATTGAAGTTTTAGAGTTGATATTTGACAGATACACTAGACTGCAATTTGATATGAGAAAATACAAAGATTGAAATTACTTCTTTGGAACATCGCAGATTATTGAACAAGATGGTAGAAGTATCAAAGTTATGAACAGTTGGATCAAAAGGCCAGAAATACATGATCAAGTGTAACAGAGTTTGAACCATGGTGAGAAAACCTTCTTTCTACAGAGTTCTACCCTCAAGCTGTAATGGTTCCCAGGTGGTACATTCCAGAATCCCGCCACCCTCTGAATGATTTTCTTTTCCCTTAAATCCATTCTAAACTCTTACCTTACACCTTAAAAATATGGCTATGTTCCATTTGGCCCTTCAGCTGAGGGGAACAGCTGCCTTCTATCCATCCTTTCCATGCCGTCATAATTTTATATATTTTAATCAGGTTCCCATTCAGCCTTCTGTGCGCTACGTATTCATAGCTGAACTGCCCTAGCCCAGGCCACATCCTAGTGCTCTCTTCTGGACCCCTTCCAATGCAGTCACATCCTCTTACAGTGCAGTGACCAGATTATTAACAATTGATAATGAAATACCAAAAATTGTGGACATTGTCACTTATCTAATGTTCAGCACAACTACCGTTAGACAACTGTATCTAACTCTTGCTAATATACCTTGTATTACAGTTTTTAAAAAAAGTAATGACTTGAGCATTTTAGAAAATGCCCTCCTGCAGAGTGCTTTGGATCAAGAGCGTTTGGCCAAGTTCCCATTTTCCATTATTTATGATGGAACCTTTGGGAAACTACACAAGTAAAGGTCAAGGTGCATTTCTAGCTATTCCTAAACATAGTGGTTTTTATTTTAATGCTGAATGTTGCAGAAGTCATCAGTGAACAAAAATGTAATAACATTTGGATGAAAGTGCTAGCTAAATGGAAAATATAGAGGTTATAATTTGAGATTTATCGTTTACGAACAACATCACATGCTGTTGATCCAGCAAAATATATGCTAGTCCTGTAAATTAGTACTGACGAACTTAATAAAACTTGCATTTTTTTTTGTACTACACGTTGACTCAGGTGAGACTGAATAGATAATTGACAAAATATCATTTAGGTCACTTAAGCTTTCTGCTGAAAATCTGCCAAATTTGCTTTACTGTCATTTTTAGTTTTCTTTTTATGTGAACTTATGTGCTAATGGAGATGATAATGCTGGGGCAGAGTTAATGTGATTGAGCTTTTATTTCCAAGACCATGTATAATGTTGTGGGCTAGAAAATGAAGTTTTCTCTACTTTGCATTAATCAAATCATTCAGCTCCACAGAACTTCAAGATTGGAAATTTGGGAAATGTGTAACAGATACAGTCTCCAATATCAGAGATAATGGGAACTGCAGATGCTGGAGAATTCCAAGATAACAAAATGTGAGGCTGGATGAACACAGCAGGCCAAGCAGCATCTCAGGAGCACAAAAGCTGACGTTTCGGGCCTGGACCCTTCATCAGATGAAGGGTCCAGGCCCGAAACGTCAGCTTTTGTGCTCCTGAGATGCTGCTTGGCCTGCTGTGTTCATCCAGCCTCACATTTTGTTATCACAGTCTCCAATATGTTTGTTTTATTTAAGCAAATAGATGTTGCTCCTATTAGTATGCAAACATTTTTGTTTCCTCTTCTTTCCTTCTCCTGTTACATGTCATTAATACTGTATTTTACAATTTTGGATTCCTGCTGGTTGTGCATCAACCTTCTACAAAAGCAAACTGAATTCTGAAAGTTTGAAATAAAAATAGTAAATGCTTAAAATACTCACCAGGTCCAAAGAAACAGAGTTGATGTTTGTTTTGAAGAAAAGTCATTAATCTGAAATGCTAACTTTTTTTTGCCGCCTTCAAACATGCTGTCAGAACTACGGAATATCTCCAGCTTTTGCAATTTTGATAATCAAAACCTAATTTTTTATCCTGTTCAGCTACATCTGTGAACATTCCCTGTCACTGCTTGGTGTGTATATATATATATATATATATATATAATGTATGACATATTCTATATATTTTAATAATTAGTTTTCTTTCTACACTTTATTATGCACTTTGAAGCATCTTATTACATCAATGAATTCAAGTTATTGTTTCCTGTACTCATGTTGCTCTTTCCACCTCGCCTTGTATGATTGATTGTAAAGAATTGCTGGCATTGAAAGGGTTATTGCTTACATGTCCTGTAAAGAAGTAAATGGATCATTCAAAATGTTACAAAACAAAATAATGAATTGTTGAATAAATTGGAACTCTTGTTAAAATTCCCTTGGAAGTGAATATATTTATATAGTAAAAGAATGTTGACTCCAAGCTAAAAATTTTATTTTTGCCAATTTTAAGTTAAGTCAGTTGCTTGCACAGGTTACGTTTGCTTTGTGAATCTAATTGTAAAGTTATGTATATCTTAAGGCATGTGCAAAAGGAGTTATCCATTTTCCCCCTTCTGACTATCCCCTACACCTTGCTGCCAGCACCTCAGCTAAAAATGGCCCATCTTTCAAGAGTGGTTTATATAAGAGTCTGGCTTAAAAACTTAAACAAAGAGAATGGTATCGATGCCTGAGCACCAGCTGATTTAAAGCTTCAGTTCTCTAGACTGAAGTTTCCCAGCTAATGAGTCTTAAGAATGCAAATATACTGGTTGGGCTGTTGCACAAATCTTTTCTTGTTGTTCTACCCTCTATCACTTTGTAGCACTTTCATTGTGTGCAGAAATTTCATAAAATTTCATAGAATCCCTACAGTGTGGAAGCAGGCCCTTTTGGCCCAACAAGTCCACACCGAACCTCAGGACATTCCACCCAGACTTATCCCCCTATAACCCACCTAATCTACACATCCTTAAGGGCAATTTAGCATGGTCAATTCCCCTAACCTGAACATGTTTGGACTGTGGAAGGAAACCGGAGCAAACCCACGCAGACACGGGGGAATATGCAAACTGCACACAGACAGTCGCCTGAGGCTGGAATCAAACCCGGGTCCCTTGATCTGTGAGGCAGCAGTGCTCACCACTAAGCCACTATGCTGCCCAATATTTGTAATGCATCCAAAACACAATATACGTTATATATGCAATGCTTTAATTTAGTTTATTCCATCTAGGAAGTCAATTGCTTATTTTCATTTCTGTAGTAGAGTAGATTTAAAGATTTTCTTGTGGCTATATGTTTTCACTTGTATATTTAACTTCAACAATAAGTTTTTGTAAAAAGTTGTGTTTTGAGCAAGCTGAAAAAGCTGCTGATTTTCTATTTTCTAATGTAATGGATGAGTCATAGGAAATAGAGCTCTTGTCTGAAATTTTCCTAAAACCTGTTGCATTGGAAAATGAGGCTGACCTTGTGTTGCTACTAGTTTTAAATTAACTTAAATTGAGACTGAGTTACTGCTGATCAACTTTTACTGGAATAATCTCCACGATCGTAAAATTAAAATTGTATAAAATGTTACTAACTGTCGAATTGTTAAACGGAGATCTTGGGAAGGTGCACAAATCAAAAAGCTTAATTGCCATATTTTGATCTTGAAAGCCAGTGGACTTTATGAAGAAGGGATGACCGGATGTAGTGAAAAGGAAAGAATTACTTAGTTACAGATAATATGATGTGTCTTCATTTCACTCTGGGGAGAAACAAGAATGTAATGATTTCTGTATATAGAGTTTTTTAAAAAATTCAAAGCAGCTACATCATCAGTAGAACAAACTATCCGCTAGTCCAACGGTCATATTTATATGTAATTCATCTTCATTGACGCACTATAAAGTCACTTTTGGAAAAAAAACTTTAAAATGTTGATGTCACTTTTATCCATTATTTTAAAAGAAAACAAATATCTCATGTTGTAATAATGCATGTTTGGTTAGATTGATGGCCTGGAGAAGAGTTGATTGCAACAGGTCGTTACAGTAGAAAAGTTTAAACAGTTGCAAAGGGATAATCCTTATACTTCAGTAAAATGGAAATGATCAGGGAGTTTGTTTTATGATGAGAGATGAATATGAACAAATCAAACACTGGTGGATACCTTACTTTGTATCCATTATGAGATCAGGAAATGGATAGTGATGGTACACAAGTCTTAAATAAATATATAAGATGTGATTGCAGAGTTTACTAAACTTGGTACCATATGAATCATCTAATACAGAATTCAGTGGACAGTTTATAGATGTAAACCATTTAATTCTCTGAATTTCTAAATTAAAGCATATCATAGAAGTAGCTGGGTTGTGTGTGTCAGAGATAATGGGAACTGCAGATGCTGGAGAATCCAAGATAACAAAGTGTGAAGCTGGATGAACACAGCAGGCCAAGCAGCATCTCAGGAGCACGAAAGCTGACGTTTCGGGCCTAGACCCTTCATCAGAGAGGGAGATGGGGAGAGGGTTCTGAAATAAATAGGGAGAGAGGGGGGAGGCGGACCAAAGATGGAGAGAAGAGGAGTGTATGGGTGGGGAGGTAGGGAGGGGATAGGTCAGTCCGGGGAGGACAGACAGGTCAAGGAGGTGGGATGAGGTTAGTAGGTAGGAAATGGAAGTGTGGCTTGAGGTGGGAGGAGGGGATAGGTGAGAGGAGGAACAGGTTAGGGAGGCGGGGACAAGCTGGGCTTGACTCCACCCCTATCTCCTACCCACTAACCTCATCCCGCCGCCTTGACCTGTCCGTCCTCCCCGGACTGACCTATCCCCTCCCTACCTCCCCACCCATACTCTCCTCTCCACCTACCTTCTTTTCTCTCCATCTTCGGTCCATCTCTCCCTATTTATTTCAGAACCCTGTCCCCATCCCCCTCTCTGATGAAGGGTCTAGGCCCGAAACGTCAGCTTTTGTGCTTCTGAGATGCTGCTTGGCCTGCTGTGTTCATCCAGCTTCACACTTTGTATGTGTTTATTTTCTGTTTTTGAGATTTCAGGAGTATGGTTGCACAAGGAAAGTCTTAGTATACATAAAATCAAATCTGCACCCTCACTTTTGTAATGTTATATCTATATTGTTAAAAATCTCTTCTGCATTGCTGTAAAATTCAGTTAACGTTCCTGATCATAAAAGAAATTGTGTAGGTTATTCACAAGGCATGCAGATTTGTTCAATTACAAAGAAAATGTAAATAAATTTTTAAAACATCAGTATTTTTTAAAAAAAACTACACATCTAATTGGTGCCAAGTTTTGTGGACTGTTTACCAGCATTTTGTCTTCAGCATTCAAATGTTTTTGTACCCAAGCATGCCAGACACACACCTAATTTGTTACTACTCGGATTAAGACGAGGAGAGTAGTAAGGGAATGGAACACTTTGCCTGCAACAGTGGTAGATTCGCCAACTTTAAGTACATTTAAGTCATCATTGGACAAGCATATGGACGTACATGGAATAGTGTAGTTAGATAGGCTTCAGATCGGTATGACAGGTCGGCACAACATCGAGGGCTGTAATGTTCTATGTATAACTGGCCACACTTCTCAGTCAAATTTATATAATCTGTTTTCTTGCAGGTGTGGCCACTCACCTGTATATCGCTCTCGTGAAATGGCAGCTTGTGCATTAGTTCCTTTTGTCGCAGTGAATCAAATACTTCCTATGGCAGTGTCCTTGATGGAAACCTTACCTGCTGCCACAGATCTTCACATACGACAGAACCACATCCATGGGGTACTACTGCAGGTAGAGTCCAAAACATTAAATCATAGCATTTTGAAAGTGGCTTTCATTTGTTGCTTAAATGATTAAGTGGACTGTGATAACAAAACAAACTAGTTTGTCTTTTAGTTTTTATCTGCAAATTAGGAGTATTTAAGGGCTGTCCTCAAGCTGTAACCCACACAGCACACTAGCCTACATGTGCTCAACCATCCACAGACCATGGTTACAAGTGACTTGTACCTCTGTTTTGTACATTCTAGGAAGGGTAAAAACATAAACCTGTCTTTTGACTCATGTCCCCAGGTGGGGTTCACACAAGGAGCCTTTCAGCAGTCAGTGAATTCCGTGCTTAGTTAAATTATTGGCCCAACTTGTGCTTTTTCCTTTGTTTAAAAGAAATAAGACGATCCGAAAATTCAATATGTCTGTAAGACATTCAGAGTTCTGATTCGTGGTCTGGCTATATTTGTCTAAATGAAGGAGTAGAAACATTTTGAGTGCTCACAAGCATCAAAAACTCTCCAGTTACATTGCCAGTTAAATATTCTGTTTAATCCATTGCATTTACTGTTTGATTTATCCTTTGCAGATTCTAAATTTCAGTGAAAATAATCCACTGTAGTTATGCCCAAAATCATTGAGTTTAAATAAAGAAGATGAAAATTGTTCTAATTCGTGGAAGGGTACAAAACAAGAGGACTTGGATTTAAAGGGATTGGTAAAAGAGTGAAAGAAAACTTGAGGAAACCTTTAAATAGCAAAACAGTACAGTCTGAATAGCTGCTCCTGAAAGGGTGACAGAAGTAACTTTCATCATGGCTTTCAGAAGAAAATTAACTAAGTACTCCTGAAGAGAAAACATTTGCAACATTAAGGAGTAAAGGAGGAGGAGTGGTACTAGTTGAATTACTTTTGAAGAGAGCAGGTGTGCACTTAATAGATTCATGGTCTGTTTCTGTGCTGCCACCATTCAGTGTTTCTGTGCTATGATTGTAAGTAAATCCAAGTTCTTGCCTGTGAATGACAATATTTGTTTTTGTGACACTAAGAACATTCCTTGCAACTCGCACAAATTATTGCGGTCTCATTTGTAGTGATTGTAATGAGGTCAGCCAGTTGGACCTCATAGAGTATGATTTCCCAGATTGAGGCTGTTATTCTGGCCCAATTAGGGAGTTCTGGCTGACAGATATAAACATGAGTGTCAGAGATACTGCCACTCTGAAAAGGCAGTACAAAGGTCAAGGACTGTTCACGTGCAAATAAAGGGTGACGTGGTGGTGAGGAGTTATTTCAGTGGTGACAAGAGTAAAGCACATTCCTGAAGAAGCTCACTTGCAACAGTAGTCTTTTGAGGTAATTATTTCTCATATCATGCCTTTGTTTGAGAAGCTTGACTTGTTCAACCTGCTGTCTAGGACAGGACCTAGTACATGGAAGGGATGAGTTATTGTTTTCCTGGCAAACAACTTTACGGCAGACAAACAGCAATGAGTAATTCTCCTGAAAGCCTGTGGAACCACAGCCTTTTCTGTTGTTAGCAGCCTAACTATCCCTGAGGCACCAGATACCAAAGTCTTTTAAGAAGTGACAGACATATTTAAGGAATATTAAGGACCCCAAGTTTCCTCTAATTCTGAGGCACTGCCATTTTCACTCAGCAATTTGAGAACTAGAGGAATCTATTTCGGGATTTTTTTTGTTAGGTTAGGATGACTGGTAAAAGCCTGTCGCTTTGGTTCATCCCTTAATGAGATGCTTTAAACCATTTAGTGTGTGAGATTAATGATGTAACCATGCAAAAAACACCGAGTAACTGAAGCCCAACTGGACTTCTAACCGGTGCTACAACTGGCTTTATCACTGGAAAATGCGGCAAGTGGAGCATTAGAGTTGCAGGCTATTTTGACGAAAGTCGACACCCTTGCCAGTCCACCTGCGCTTGGGGAGCACCATTTGAGTGCAGGCAATTGCACAGTCTCACTCAGGACATATCCTGACCAGAGGGAGTCCAGGCTGGCCCACAGCAAAACTCCAAAACAAAGCCAATCCTTGGCCAAACAGTTAAAATTTTCTTTGGTATCCTAGCCAGTAAGCCATTGCTGTTGTTGCTGGTACGTGAACTCAAATTGGCTAAAGAGTCCTGCTCGACCTAAGTTGAGTAAAATAACTCAAAGGCTTGTATCCAGGAGAGTTCATACCCTGGAAAATCCACCTGTATCTGGTTTTGAACAGTTAAATTCCTTAGCAACATCCAAATCACAATCAATCAAAACTAACGTCTGGTTAAATGGTCATCCAGCACTAATTGAGGTCAATACTAGCATGGCTGTATCAGAGACCACAGAACCAGTCTTTAACAAAATTCACTCTCGACTCCAGATCTTAAGTTTGTGTCTGACCTCAGCTAGACTGATAACCTATACTAGAAAATCTTTACAGGTTAGGAGTACAACTTTGGTTTTAGTTCTTTTGTGAGAAACATCTGGTTCAAATATCAGTGATTGTAGTTAATGGCTCAGGTCCAGGCTTTATAGAGCAAAGTTGTTTGTGAGTGATTCACCTATTGCTCAACAATTTTCAATTAGAAAATGGTTACCTGATTGAAGTCCTAATTAAATACCTAGACATCTTCCAGGAAGGTCTAGGGACTATCAGAGGACCCAAGGCCACTTTGCATGTTGACCAGAGAGCAGTTTCACGATTTTGCAAGGCCCATCCAGTACCTTACGGGAAAAAGTAGAGGCAGAAACCATGACTAGAAAACGAAGGAACAATCAAACCAGTACAATGGGCAACACCAGCCATATCAATTTTTCAAGCCCAGCACGTCAGTTTGCCTTTGTGGGAATTTTAAACAAACGATAAACTGCTTTTCGCAGTTGGATAAATGCACAGTCCCTTGCATTGAGGATTTGTATGCAAAGCTAGCAGGTGGGTTGACCTTCATGAAGCTGGGCATGAGCCATGTGTATTTGCAGTTACAGTTAGATGAGGATTCCCAGAAGTATGCCACAATTCATACCCATAAGGGTTTTACCAATATACAAGACTGCCATTTGGGATATCATCAGCCTGTGCAATTTTTCAGTGGGTGTTGGAAAGCATTTTACAAGATTACCTCAAGTCGCTATTTATCTAGATGACATTCGAAAAGCAGGAAAAACTGATAAGGAGCACTAAGAACTGGGATATAGTCCTAAGGCATTCTTCCAAGGTGGGCGTATGCCTAAGAAGGGAAAAATGTGTGTTCCAGGCTCCCCAAGTGAATGACTTGGGATACAGAGTTGACAAAACCCGGTTACATCTGTTGGAAGATAAAGTAAAGATGATTAATGGCGCCACGGCTCCCTCGTCTGTCAAGGAGCTAAAGTCATTTCTTGTTTTGGTAAATTATTATGGAGAGTTCATACATATCCTGACCTCCATCCTGACACCTTTGCATCAGTTCTTTAAAAAAGAGTCAGCCTTGGAAATGGTCATATGCATATGCTCTAGCTTTCAGTGATGTAAAGAAACAGCGATCATCCTGTAAGATGTTGGCAAACTATCATCCCAAGAATGATCTAGTATTGACATGTGGTACATCCCCATATAGCATCGAGGTGGTGTTAACTCATAGGTGGCCCCGTGGAGAAGAATGTCCGGTAGTGGATGCATCCAGTACTTTGTCTAATGCAGAGCGTAAATACATGCAGATGGAGAAAGAAGGATTGACAATCATATTTGGAGTCAGGAAGTTCCATCGATATCTTGATTGTCAAAAATTTGTGATAATCAGAGACCACAAACCCCTTCTTAGTCTGCTTAAAGAGGATAAGGCAGCCTGTAGCGTTGGGCCACATTTTGTGGTGGGCTATAATACCAAGTATTTATAATTACACGTTATAACACCGTCCGGGTGGCCGAGTAATGAACGCCGATACATTGAGACCCCTCCCATTAGCAGATACACTATTAGTGGTACCCTCAATAGAAGAGTTGGTAATGATATTGAATTTTCTGGACATGCGTCCAATCACAGCAGACAATATCAGGCTTTGGATACAGAAGGATCCAGTACTTTCAAAACTGAAGAAATTGGTGGTGATGGGAGAAACATAAGGGACATCACAACTACAATCGAAATCTTTTTGGAACTGAAGAGACCAGCTCATTAGAGAATTTTATTTTGTTACTGGGAGTAAGATTAATTGTCCTGGGCAAAAGTCGCTGCCGAATACTGTGTGAATTCCACCAGAACCATCCACAGGTCTCCAAAAGGAAGATGTTGGTGAGAAGTTACGTCTGGTGGATCAGTGCCCACAGTGCCAACAAAGACAAAATATGGCTTCAAACGAAGTTGTCTGTAAGAATCATGGAAATAGCCCTATTTGGGTAAGAGGCCTTGTCTTCACAAGATCAGGACCAATGATGTATGATGTTTGGATAGGTGTCACAGTCCTGAATTAACACGATGCGCCATATGAAAGCTATGAATTCATAAATGGTGGAGGAACAAAACTTGCCCGACCACTCGAAACACTTTGAAAGGCTGCTGGAACCCATTGTGTGTCCACCCTCTCCATTGAGTGTTGACAAGCCCTCGGAATCAGAGATGGACATGACCAATGTACCCTTTCGCTGCTGGATGGAGAGTGAAATTCTACTGAGGTGTTCCTGGTGCAAGAGGCAAGCAAAGTGTGTTACACGCTGCTCTTATCGGATGCCGAGGTGGAGGAACCTGACCCAGCAATAAAATGTGCCAGGAGGCTCTCTGATTTAAAAAAAAGGGTCGGCCTATGTCCTCACACTCCGAAGGGAAGCAAATTGTAACATGATCAGCCAGCTGGATGTCATAAAATAAGTTCCCTGATTGTGTCTGTTAATCTGGTCCAATTAGGGAGCTCTGGCAGACATAAAATGGGGAGTGTCAGAGATACTGACACTGTGATATCTGACTCTGAATGAGGTAGTACTAAAGCCAAGGATTGTTCATGACTAAATAAAATGTTACTCTGTGACGGATGGAGTTACTTTATCATCAAAATTGAATTCTACAGTGGAGTGCCTCCAATCGGTGGTACAGGTGCTACAGTGCAATTGAATAACAAATCACATCATGTTGCTTAATTCAGTCTCATAATCCAACTAATTCATTTAATATTGTAAAGTGAGTTATACAGTAAGATGATATGTGTAAGATGAGGTATGACTGAAATAATTTTTGCAGCGGTGTAGTACATAAATTTGCCGGTAAGTTTTCACTTAAAGTTGTCATTGTACTTCACAATGAAAAAGCTACAGTTAGATTCTGTAGGGCTTCTTCATCAGAAAGTAACGTCTAAAGGACTATACCCTATGCTTCACGTTGCTAAATTTCTATATTGGTGAATGCAATATGGTAACTTGCTACTTGGCTCCTCCTGCTTGCTGCCAGTCTTACTTCGCAAACTGCTCCTCATCTCACATTTGTTTCCTGTTCATCCTGATTGCTGTTGATCCTCTGATCCGAGGCCTCTCCTGTTCCGTAATCCATCCTATCGTTGATCCTTGATCTTGCTAGGCATTCTATTTTCTGAATCTGACTCCAACTCTTCACTCTCTTGGACCTGTAGTAAAAGCAAAGGCTGCACAGATGAGTGACAAGAGATAGGAACAGCATTGACTTTCTTGCTGCTGCATCTTGCTACACCTATCCAGAGTCCAGCTCACAGTGAGGGTTCAGAATTGGGAAGCAATGAGTGGAATGTACCAATACTGCAAGAAGTGAAAGAATGAGTGGTAAGAGGCTACAATTCGGAGGGTTGGTGTTTAGCGACCCGTAGAGGCGCTTCCACAATTGCACCACTTAGGTCTCTGTCCCATGTCAGGTCACTGAAGAGAATTTACTACTAAATTCCACAATGCTAATCAAGATTACAGGTTCATTAAAGAACTGCCACGAATCCAAGCAATGTAAAATGGGACAGTGGTAAATGAGCAATTGCTGTAAAGCTATTTTGCTGTCTGCTTCAATGCAATGCAGATAAGATTAGAGCAAACATTTTGAAGACTGAGTAATTTAGTTACGAGTGTGCTGTTCTGAAATATTGTACACGTTTGCATGATCTAATACAATCAATTGGGCAATAGCACAGAAAAAAAAATGATGTTTCAGTTGAAAATGGCTGAAATAACTTTAAAATATTCCTGTGATTTACAAAGAACAATTGTGCAGTCAGTAGTCTAGTCGTATGCCTTTAACTATTGCCAAGAGGTGCCACACCAATATCTTTGGATTAATAAAACATCAGTAACTGATGGTCATTATGGTTTTATCCAGAAACATGTAGAAACATACAGGATCCCATGGCTTTGAAGATTTCAGATTTGTTTTTCAGCTCGGAGAACAGTACTATTGTAGCCGCTGATTTCTCTGTGACTACCGTTCGAACAACAGGATCTGTATGACATGTTTGTCGACATTCCTCAAAGGTTAAATAGTACATCACCTGGTGACATGAATGAAACAAATACCGCACGTTCTAGGGCAATAATCAATTCTAAAAATCCACTTCAGTCTTTTTAAAATATGACCACCTTGCTCACTGTCATAAATCTCCAGTTAGTGATCAAGTCATGAACGCAATTTGAGACATCTGCAGTGGGCAACATGTTTTTATCTTGTGCAAAAACATAATAGAGTTTTTATGATTTTGCAAGTCCAGATGTTGAGGAAACTCTGGGTGGAATTTAATACCCTGCCTTGTCATTGGTTTAGTGAAAGTATGGGCATTCAATCTGGTGAGTACTTGATGGGTGGATCTTGCTTCTGATTCAGGGTTTAAGGACTATGGATTGACATTCTTCCAGTTGAAGTCCTGAAGTGGTTAATTATCTTGGGTAGGATCTTCATTGAAAGACACTAAATTGAAGATCAAGGGGTCCCTGATTAATAAGAGGCATGATCCACTAAGGACCATCCCCGAGCCTTTGCTACTGAAGGTGCCTTCCTGCGAACTACCCCAGCATCACTGACCTGTGGCCTAAATGCAGCAACAATAGCCGGCCTTATTGTTATTTACCAACAGCAGCTACTGCCCCCAAGTGATGTGATTCATTAGAGCTGCCAACTTCTCTGGCACTTGCTGCTCCCCCAACCCCCCAGTCCCCACAAAATTTATTACTTTGAGGTACTTGTTTGATCAGTAAGATCTATTTTCATTTGATTCAACAACTCTGAAATGCATACCCAGCAAGATTAGATGGAGTTGATGGACACCTTACTTTGCAGGTGCGTTTCAATACCTTTTTGTTCTAGCAGTAGTAAAACTGGGCACAGCTGAGACCTCTGCCATCCTAATTTTTAGTTGATTGACTCAACTGATCAATTGATTATGTGCGGGCTCCACCATTGGTAGTCAAAAGTATTGGGAGTGGATGCCGCAAAGCTTTAGCCCCAGATTATGATTTTAGTTTGAGGATGAGTCACTCAAGTATGTTTTGTAATTTTTAACGACTTGACAGTGTTGACTTTAGGAGATTGCACATTCTTCTCTCTCTCTTTTATTTGGTTGTTGTAGCTCGATTATATGAAAAATGAAGAGTTGATAGTTTCAGTGTTCCTCAATTATCTCTGTTCCCAAGTATCTGTTATACGTTAAGTTAATTAGCACTGCATTTTCAGGTGAATGTGTTTATACTTTCTGGCTTTGTAGAAGTATTTATTGAAATATTTTTCTTCTTGATCAAGACTTCATGAAATAATTCTTAATATGTAAATTATGCAGCAGTAATTAACGTTGTCTTTTAAATGACTAAATCTCTGGAAGCATATTGTATCCAAATTAAAGATTAAATTTTTTTTACCTATTGGACTAAGACTGCAAAGAAGCTAATGCATTAAAGATATTAATTACACAGAAGATGATTGATATGGGTGCAGTTTTAGTTCTCAAGCCTATTATTTTTCCCTACTCTTCTCCTAAAGGAGAACTTACTGTTACTGGCATATATATTCATGGGAACTGATAGTCCACTGTCCCTTAAAGTAGCCCTTCATATGTCGACAGGTTATGTTACTGTCTAAAGCAACATAACCTGACCATGTTACTAACCGGGAGGTACATGTTTTCCCTTCCGAAATAATCCCTTCTTTCACACCCCTTCTTTATCATTATTAAAGAGTATAGATGCTTTTAATTTCTACAAATTCTGATTCATCACATGTTCCCTTCGCAACCCCTTTGTCTCCACTTTGTGCAAAAAATGGCGAGGATTTCACTGTTGACAATGGCTGGTATTGTGCTTATGGCTGCCATAGCAGTTTTGCAATTAAGTCTCTCTTCAACCATACAGATTAAACAATCCTCACTGAGACACATAGAATCCAAGACAGGAAGTATAAATTGGAATATTTCATTCACTGTAAAATATACAGAAATCATGGAAAATCCCACAGCAGCTTCCTGATTGCTGTACTTCTTGAGCATATTTGAACAGTGGAACGCACTATTTAATTTCACTCTGATAGCCTCAATGTTAGACCTATCACAAAATCTAACTTTTTATTTCCAAAACATTAGGGTTCATTCATCTCCCTTACATAGCACTATTTGCAATTAAACCTTTGCTAAGCCCAGTCAATGAGCTATAAAGTCCAGAGCTTGAATTTTCCACTATGTTCAATTTGTCCAAAATTTGCCAAGCTAGTATAAAAGATCAAGACACTTCAAGAGAAAATTATATCCAGGTGTGATAACCCACATGTAATTTTGGAACAGTATGCTGTTGCTTTTCTCCCACTACTTCACAGGCTGCGATGTAAAATGAAAATAGTTTTTCCATTACCATGGAGACCAATTAAATATGTTTTTGTGTCAGATTTTAAATAATAAGTGCTCTCGATACAAACAAGGTTTCTTAATAAGCCCATTCTTGATTTATTAACAAAATAAAAATTATTCAAGAAAGAGTGACTATTTAGTTAACCTACACAGTCAATACTATAGAAGTTCAGAGATAACAAAGTGATGCTGCTAAGATGCTGCTTGGCCTGCTGTGTTCATCCAGCTCTACACTTTGTTATCTCGGATTCTCCAGCATCTGCAGTTCCTATTATCTCTGATACAATTTTACCCCCACTATAGAAGTGCAAATGCTTATTGCTCTTACAATCCTCAAACACACCGATTGTTCAGGAAGAGAAAAATAAAAACAGATTTTCCTCTGCAGAGATTGGCAGCCACACTTTGGCCAATAGTTTACTTTTGAATGCAAAAAATAAAGCATTGGATGTTCTGGAGTCTGTTGCTTTGATGCTATGGCATGTATGGTCGTCACCAAAGATGTATGATTGTCTCTGAAGCCTTGCAGATATAGCTCAGGAAATACAATCATGAGATGTTCTTTGAATCAGTCTTTCAAATGAACAAATAGATTTCAGATGTGGAGGCTATTCTTTTCAGAAATGGAAAGGATCAATTGGGCAGCTTCTTAGCCAGCTTTCCTCCAACTTGGCTTAACCTCCACATGAATCAGATAAAACAAAAACCTTTCCCAAGACAGAGATAATGGGAACTGCAGATGTTGCAGAATCCTATTTAACAAAGTGTGGAGCTGGATGAACACAGCAGGCCAAGCAGCATCTTAGGAGCACAAAGCTGACGTTTCGGGCCTAGACCCTTCATCAGAAAAAAGGGTCTAGGTCCGAAACATCAGCTTTTGTGCTCCTAAGATGCTGCTTGGCCTGCTGTGTTCATCCAGCTCCACACT
Organism: Stegostoma tigrinum; assembly: GCF_030684315.1. Lineage (NCBI taxonomy): Eukaryota > Metazoa > Chordata > Chondrichthyes > Orectolobiformes > Stegostomatidae > Stegostoma > Stegostoma tigrinum. Next base: position 67,621,900 of record NC_081362.1, on the reverse strand, counting down.
TTGTTGCCCCTTTCCCAAGACAGTCCCTGTTAAAGAAATGCCCCAGAAGAGTCCATAGCAAGGCAAGCAGTTAATACCTAGCATGTCATTTCTGAGAAGTCTATTTTAAAAAAATACTTCAGTGCCCACAGTGATCTTTCAATATCCAGTCTTGAAGAAAATGGCCTAGATATATTCACATACTTGAAATAATTATTTTTCCTACAGCCCTTCAACACTCAAGTTCTCCAAGTAATATCAAATGTAAGGTGTATTTGGCACATCGAATTTCTACAAACTTTTGTATCTGTTTAACAAGAGTAGCATTGGGAACTAGCCCTCCTTAGAAAACTGAGATCAAATTAATCACTATGCCAAATTTCCACTTCTTGCACCTTTTGGCAGACCTTTGTAGCAGTTCCTATATACAACAGCAAACCTTTCTTCAAAAAAGAGTGAGACTTGTATTTATATCATGCTTTTCATGACTACCAGATAACGTAAAGTGCATCACAGCCATTATAATACTGTTTGAAAAAACACTGCTCAGTTGCATTGGATCATGGCAGTTTTTCGATTGGGTGTAATGCAATTAAGTTTGTCTGAAATCTAGAGCAAAAAGTTTCACTTTGTGAAGCCAGCACAGTTTTGAATGCATCTTGTACTGTAATCACAAATTGTGCCTGATGTAGAGACTCTTAGTGATCAGAGATCATGGGAACTGCAGATGCTGGAGAATCAACAAAGTGTGGGGCTGGATGAACACAGCAGGCCAAGCAGCACCTTTCTTATTTGATGTATTTGGATGTTTTGAAAAGAGAATTTTACCATTTAAATTTTTTTCCTGCCCTCCATCTTGCTTGAGCAAGCTGGTACTAAGCTCCTGTCTGTTAAGTTCTCCACCAATCTGTCCATGACTGGGAGTAAAATATTGTCACGTTGTCACCAGCCCATAGGACTATGTTCTCATTAGAGAGACATGACTGCTGATGGTTTAACTTGAGGATCACCATGTCTCACGCAAGAGAGGAGGTTGAGAAAGAGTCATTCATTGTAACCTCAACTAATGTGGGAACTGAGTTCATGCTGTTGACATCACTCTGCATCACAAACCAGCTATCCACCCAAATATGTTTGCCCCACCTCCAACTGGGAGTCGCACTGGCTAGGTAATCAGTGGCTGCCATTCCCACGTGCAACTCGTAGGGTGTCTTAATTACAGTTGCCTTCACTACCAGAGCTGATTCCACCAGTTTTAAGAAAGATTGTGCCAAGCATGGAAGGTAGGGATTATTCAGCCTCTTGTTATAGTTCAAACCCTCTAACCCTGGCAACATCCTTGTGGATAAGCATATGGACGTACATGGAATAGTGTAGGTTAGATGGGCTTGAGATCGGTATGACAGGTCGGCACAACATCGAGGGCCGAAGAGCCTGTACTGTGCTGTAATGTTCTATGTTCTATGTTCTAAATCTTTTCTGTACTGTTTCAAGATTAACAACGTCTTTCCCATGTCTGGGAGATCAGAATTGAAAACAGTGTATGTAAAAGTGGCTTAACCAATGCAATAGCTTCTCTTCCTGCTCCTGCACCATTATTTTATGAATCATCGAACGATTTGCCCCCTTTCCCCTACTATTTTTCATTTCATTGTTGCCTCTTGGGTGACGTTATCTAATGACACTACTTTTACATGTGTGCTGACGATAACCAGCTTTCCCTTGTGAGAACATCTCAACTCTCCACTGTTGCAAAATTATCAGACCAGTTATCCAGCATCCAGTCTTCAATAAATAGAAAATAATTATCAGGAATTTTGACCCAATCCCAAGCTCAGTTCCTTAGCTATCACTTCCATTCCTCTTCCAGGCAACAGCCTGAGATTAAGTCAATCTCTTTGCAACTTTGGTATCATTTAATCCAAGATGAATTCTCAATCTTATTTGCACCATCACCCAGCTCATCCAATTTCCACCTCCTTGTCATCATTTAACTTCACCTCCTGCTGAAACCCTCACACACCTTTATTAACTCTGGATTCAGCTGTTCCAGCACAGTCCTGCTGTAGTTTCCCACATTCTGTTCTCCACACCGTGGTCCTATCTTCTAGCAAATACCATTTCCCTCTTATACTTGTGTTTGCTCATCTGCATTGGTTCCTGATAAACCAAATCATGATTTGGAAACTCTCACTTATGTTTTCAAATTCCAAATTCCTCCATGGCACTATCCAGTTAATCACCTCCAACTGCACAACATGCCCCCTGTGTGTTTTCAGTTATATTTGCTTCACCATCAATGATGAATGCCTTCAATTGCCAAATCTCTAACTTTTGGAATTCTCGTCCCACGACTCTGTAGTCTCTTTGTAGTTTCAGCACATAAGTGGTAAATTGAATTTGGAGCTAATCCTGTTTTGAATGAAAAAAAGTGTTGTTGGATTGGGGAGGGGGGAAGAGGGTCATATGAAAAGCCAGGAAACCCTTTGTGTGATTTAACACCAATCCCCTGTGCGGATCAGCACAAACATGAGATGGGTGTCCCTATCCAAATTAACCAGGATTAATCTCACTATATTAAGTAATAACACATGATTGAAATCAATATACATACTCTCTTTTGTTTAGAAAGAAGCCTTTGAACTTGTGAAGTTTATATTTAGGGGAGACCATTTTGTCTTCAGCTTTTAAATCAGCAACAAACAATTTTGCAAATGGTGGGTTTTCTAGAAAGACATCACACTATCTGCAAGCCATCCAAATAACCAGGTTGTAAAACGCCAATTCCTTGAAAGTGGAAGATCCTAACAGACAGAAGAATTCTCCATCCCCAGCCCAAACTTTCAAGGCTCGCTGAGAATCCCTCAGTTTACCAGGCCTTCATTTCAACTTTAAAACATCAACATTATCAAAGAAACTGTGTAAGACTGAGATACTTATAAGCCATTGCGGTATATTATTCCACCCGTATTGAATCTTTGTGCATGTATGAGACAAGTGAGTGAGATGGGACTTTTAAAAATCCAGTGTGAGTGTAATAATTAATTTTTGTTTTAGAATTTACAAAAGGCTTGCTGATTAAATTATTTAATTGGAAACTCACTCAGGTTAAGGAAACACAAATCTCACCTCCAAACATTCTGATCATTCAACACTTTCTATCATCTTTCCATCTGTGATAAGTGCAAAATTGTAAATGTAATACTCCTCAATGGAAAAAAATTTAAAAGTGAAGCAATAAAATTATCTTCAGGTTGAAAAGTAAAATTACATAGTAGAATAAGGATTGAAGCGTACAGGTGGGATTAAGATCAAAATGGAAGTACTAGAAATGGTTTTCTAAAATCTGCTTAAAAATATGCGGACTTTTTTAACATAGAAAAAAAAATCGATATTCCATAAATATAAAATTATTTATTTGGGCCTTAATGTTTTCAGTTGTTATTTTTGAACTTTAAGATGTGACTTTTCAAGAACTTTTACAATGAAACTGATGGTGTAAAAAGGCACATTCTCATCAGTTGAGTGATTTCTAATTGTTTCCAGTCTGAGAACACTTCAGCACATCCTTTGCAGAAGTGTGAAATAACTGATAGAAAACACTTGCATCTTTATTAATACATTTTTAAGCTCCAAAAGTCACTGTCAACTTTCATAGAATTATATTCCTGTTCTATTTTAACCTTCTGTCAAAGACTAAGGGTAGTGAATTTAAATTATGATTGTTTTTTCCCTGTCATAAACTTGGGGGTAGCACGAGGTCATGTTTGATTTGCATCTTTTCCTTTTTACCTCCATGACCTATAATCCGATTAACTGAGGCAGAGAGATAAGTATAAAGTATTGAAAATAAAGTGTAGCGTGATATGAAGCCAAGATCATGGTCGTGGAACACTTCAGCATCCAAGGACTTTTAGCCTCCGATCTTTGGGTAAGCGTCCTCTAAGGCAGCCTTTGAGATACAAAATAATATAGAATCGCCAAGCAGACATAACCACGTTCCATACTTATGAAGAAGGTTTAACTGTGTTCACACTACATGTAAGCCAACCATAGTGTTCTGTGTTATAAAATCTTTCTTTCTGTCCTGTTTTGACGTCATCACCATGATAAATTGTTATGGTCCCTCTATCTTAATTAATTTTTACAGTTTTGGATTACTTGTTACTTTGCCTAGACCCTTGGCATGCGACTCTTATGTCTTTCGTTCATGTTATTCCAGCCATTTAGTTTGCTTCCAGCACCACCGTATTTTTAATTTTTTTGTAACTAGCTCTCTGCCTCAATTAATTGGATCATCGGTCATCCCCTCACTTGCTATTGAGCTGTTGACACTTTGCTCACATTGTCTGACACTTTTGATTACCAGCAGAGACTTATTGTTCAGCCTGTCAACACTCCACTCACACCATTTGTGTGATCTTTTTAATCTCTTTGCCTATAAATTCTGTGCTGTGTGCTTCTCTTCTCTTGACTTCACCTGATGAAGGAGCAGTGCTCTGAAAGCTTATGATTTCAAATAAACCTGTTGGACTATAACCTGTTGTAATGTGACTTCTGACCTTGTCCACCCCAATCCAACACAGGCACCTTCATATCATTACACAAGTTGAACATCACCTCCCCCTCTATACCTCTGTTAATAAAGCCGAGAGCACTGTATGGTACATTAACTGCCCTCTCCACCTGCCCTGCCATATTCTGTGATTGATACATATACACACAGGTCTCTCTGCTTTAGCACCTGCAACAGCTCAACTTAATAGTTAAAAAAAATTCCATTTGAGATTGAAACACATAATTGTACTGTAGGATTTTTGTGACTGGATAGTTTTAGATTTGCTTATTGATTTAGATAGCGAGATTTCAGCACACCTGCTTCCAGATCACATTGCTTCAAGATCTAAGTACTTTGTTCTTATTTCTTGGCTGGAACCTCTTCAATTTATTATGTTAACAAAATTTGTTCTTTTCAAATAGGTTTTAAAAATTCTTTCTTTAATTTTCTAAAAACAAGGGACATTTGGTTGATGTTTTTTGAAGTTTATTTTCTGCTTACCGTTTATTAATTAACTTACTCATGGTTTGCAGTGAATATTTTTCATGTTCACAACCATTTGGTTTGTAACACATTCCTTCAGTTATTATTTACTTCTCATTGGATTTGTCTTTAATGGGCAGATGGAGTTAACAGGAGATATATTGTTGACAAACATTAATCTACTACTTAAACTGACATAGGCAGTTGAATGTGTTGTGAAGATCATGTTTTAAAAACTTCACTCAGTACACGACTGAACAATGTGTTGAGTTTCATTGTATGCTCTATTTGCCTGCTATGTTTTGGGCTTCAAATAACAGCTGTCAAATTTTAACTCTTAATTTTAAACTATAACATGACTTAATATTATATGTACAGCTATTAAGACTGTTCAGCTTTGTAAGATTTTAGCTTGCTGTACTTGATTTTTTTTTAGAAAAGGTGGAAAATAAGCAATTTAAGCTGATTCTGATTTTCCCCTTCCAATTCACATGCACTGTTATTTTAACATTCTCTAATTTCTGGACTGCTATGTAGGATATTTATTATAAAGCATTTTGTTTAAAATAAATTCAGAATCATGAGGCAGATATATTAAGAGGTGTTTTGCCGTTAGGATGTTTTAAAATAGTATCTAGTGGTGTAGTGTGCTTTTTTCATGTATTTTTTGGGATACTGTCATCATTCCCTCTTAAAAGTTGTATCAAAGCTGTAGTATATTCTTTTTTTGAAAGATTCTATAGCTAGCTTATCAATTTTTTTTCAATCAGGCCTTTGGTCTGCCTATAGGCAGTGTGTTTTGCAGCAGCATAACTTTCAGACACAAGATCAGATAGAAAGGAAATCTTAAAACATGTGCCTAGGCACTTTTTCTTTTTGTGAACTCTTCAGTGTCTGAGTTGTGAAGATTGTGGGATGATGTATTATTGTGGCTTATTGACTATTAGAAGAGTATGTGGCAGACTTCAAAAGGCATTAAATTGTAGAAATAACAACAGAAACAATAGTTCTAAAGAAGGGTCACTTGCAAATTGAGAATAAATCATGATCCCCAAAGCCATTGGAAAAGGTGTTCTTGTCAATTCAAAGAAAGGATGTTGATGTTCAAGCCCTGCTCTTCACAACAAAGGAAGCACTTGCTGTGGTTGGTTGGCTCGCCGAGCTGGTCCGTTAGTTTGCAGATGTTTCATCACCCTGCTGGGTAACATCATCAGTGCAGCCTCTGATGAAGCACTGTTGTGTTTTTCCACCTCTTGTTTAAACTCTAGGGTCCAATGATTTTGATTACCTAATTTACAGTTTTCCTTCTCAATGGTGTATATATAGGATCTAGTTCTATGTGTTAGTCAATGGCCTTCTTGGTGGAGAACCCGGCCTCTAGAAATTGCTGTGCTTGTCACTGTTTGGCCTGTCCTAGGATCCTGGTGTTCTCCCAATCAAACTTGTGGTTCTCCTTATTTGTGTGAATGGAGATGAGGTGAACTAATGAAACAGCTCAGCGAGCGAACCAACCACAGCATCCACAACCCAAGCTACAAATCTACTCAAGAACCTTAAAGGAAGCATTTGGCACGTGAGCCAAGCTGTAAAACAAAATAATAGAAAAACAAAGAACTATGGATGTTGGAATTCGGAAACTAAAGCAGAAGTTATTGGAAAAACTTAATAGGTCTGGTAGCATCTTTAGAGAGAAAACAGCCTTAACATTTTGGGTTCAGTGACCATCCTTTAGAACTATTGTTTCAATATTTTTCTGCAATCTAATGCCTTTAGAAGTCTGACATATACTCTTCTAAATGGTGAAAAAGGAAATCTCACAGCCAAGATTCAGTGATAACGTGTTATGGACAGGTTCTGACTTACTGTGTCATAATACAGATGAGCGACTCTGATAACACTTCTAATCCATATTTTATCAGTACGTCCCAAAGATTGGACAATTGCCTTAAATTTTGATGGCGGTCTGATTGTTCAGACTATTTAGAATTTTCTTCAGTAAGTTTCTTAACCGTGCTGATAATTTATATTCCTGTTTGAAGAAGCCACGTACAATGTACCCTGTTAGCCGAGCAACAGGCTATCCAAAAGTCTTTGGGTAGTCTTTATGAAAGTCAGTACTTTATGGACATACAGTCATGCAAAAGAAATAAATTGTCTGCACACTCAAAAACAATTAATTTTTTTTTCAATTTCTTTATTCGTTTGTGGGATATAGCATCTCTCGCTGGGCAACATTTATTGCCCATCCCCAGATGCCCTTGAGAAGGTGCTGGTGAGCTGTCTTCTTCGAATGGCTGTAGTCTACCTGATGTGGGTTGACCCACAATGCCATTAGGGAGGGAATTCCAGAATCCTGACCCAGTCACAGTGAAGGAATGGCGATATATTTCCAAGTCGGGATGGTGAGTGGCTTGGAGGGAAACTTGAAGGTGGTGGTGTTCCCATGTATCTGCTGCCCTTGGTCTTCTAGTTCAAAGTGGTTGTGGGTTTGGAAAGTGCTGTTTGATGAATTTCGACAGTGTGTCTAGTAGATAGTACACTGCTGCTATTGAGTGTCTGAGGTGAAGAGAGTACATGCTTATGGATGGAGTGCCAATCAAGCTGGTTGCTGTGTCCTGGATGGTGTCAAGCTTCTTAAGTGTTGTTGGGGCTGCACTCACCCAAGCAAATGGGGAGTTTTTCCATCACACTGCTGACTTGTGGACAAGCTTTGGTGAATCAGGAGATGAGTTACTCACCACAGTATTCCTAGCCTCTGAGCTGCTCTAGTAACCACAATGTTTATGTGGTGAGTCCAGTTGAGTTTTTGGTCAATGATAACCCCCAGGATGTTAATAGTGGAGGATTCCGTGATGGTAGCACCATTGAATGTTAAGAGATGGTGGATAGATTGTCTCTTATTTGTGATAGTTATAGCCTGGCGTTTGTGTGGTGCAAATATTCTTTGCCACCTGTCAGCCAAGCCTGGATATTGCCCAGATCTTGTTGTATTTGAAAATGGATGGCATCAGTATCTAAGGATCGCAAATGGTGCTGAACATTGTGCAATCATCGGCAAACATCCCTACTTCTGACCCTGTGATGGAGGGGCAGTCATTGATGAAGCAACTGAAGATGGTTGGACCTAGGACACTATCCTGAAGAATTCCTGCAGAGATGTCCTGGAGCTGAGATGACTGATCCACAACAATCACGACTGTCTTCCTATTCATCAGGTATGACTCCAACCATTGGAGACTTTGCCTTCTGACAGCTATTGATTCCAGTTTTGCTCGGGCTCCTTTGATGCTACACTCGGCTGAATGCAGTCTTGATGTCAAGGGCTGTAACTCTCACCTCCCCCCTTGAATTCAGCTCGTTGGTACAATTTGAACCAAGGCTGTAATGAGGTCAGAAGCTGAGTGGCCCTGGCAGAACCCAAACTGAGTGACACTGAATGGGTTGTTGCAGAGCCGGAGCAAATTGATAGCGCTGTTGATGACACTTTCCATCTCGTCGCTAATGATTGAGAGTAGACTGATGGGGCGGTAATTGACCAGGTTGGCTTTGTCCTGCTTTTTATAAATGGGACATACCTCAGTAATTTTCCACATTGTTGGATAGATTCCTGTGTTGTTGGAAGAGCTTGGTGAGAGGAGTGGCACTGGAGCAGAAGTCTTCAGTACAATTGCCGGAATGTTGTCAGGGCCCATAGCCTTTTCAGAATACGGTGCCTCGAACCGTTTCTTGAATATGGAGTGCATTGAATTGGTTGAAGACTGGTATCTGTAATGCTGGGATCACTGGAAATTATTATGTGAGCTTCCCAACAGTAGCTCATCAAGTTTACTAAAGTAAGCAATACATACTAGGTAGATAGCTCATGCAGTTTCTGACCTGTGCAAAACTACCTTTAGCAAAGACTTCAGTAGCTATAACTGATAGCAGAGATTGATTTAGAGAGAATACAGTTGAGTGCCTTTGCTTCCCATTGAGCCCAACTGGTGAAGGCAGTGTGGGATTTAACTTTGGTTTCCTATCTTCCAAAATCAAATAAATTATGAGGTTCATCGTCTAAGCTCATTTATGAATAAAACCTACTCATCTCAAAGTAGGGATCTTGCAGTGCCCGTGGATCCTACCATACTGTACAAATGGATCTCTGCTTTCAAGAGGGAAGAAATTAATTTTTTAAAAAATTATGTTACATCAGATTAAGATTCATTAATAGATCTAGAACAGTTCGTCTCCCACGTCCTGGACCATAGCATCACCTTTCCATACCTATCTGTCCCAGAGCTTCATTTAAAATCTTTGCAATCAGATTATCTCGCTGCTGAACCAAAATGGTGCTTAAAAATACTCTTACGTAACTGTGCGAAAGATATGCTGATGTTCCTCAGTTTGTCTGCAGTCTTTAAAACCGTTGATTAGACAGTTTTCCTGTGCCAGCCAGTTCATGGCACTGCACTCATTTGGGCCTCTTTTTAGTTATGCGTCTAGTGATTTGCAGAGACCAATGCCTTCTCCCTCTCTGCTGTGCACAGGGTTCTACCCTTAGACCCCTTTTAATTCTCACCTCTGTGTTGTTCATTGATAACCTTTGCCAGAAACTGCCAGTTTCCCTGTATATGTTTATTATGTTCAGCTCTGCCTCATTGCCACATCTGTAGATCCTTCTGCTGTGCAACTTGCCTGATGTCCAGGACTGGATGAGCGGAAAGTTCATTTCTTCAAATATTGAGAAGACTCAAGTCATTGTCTGCAGCCCCCATTCCAAGCTCTTTTATCTAACCACTGCCTTCATTCCTGCTCAAGCAACTATCAGAACCAATCTGATTACAATCTTGATGTGAAATTTGTCCCTGAGGAGAGCTTTTTGACTACTTCCATGCCGTCACTAGGTCGCCAGTTTCCATCATCATAATATTGTAGGACTTTGCCGCTGCCTCAGCTCATCTTCTGCTGAAATCCTTTCAAATGGCTGTTTCACTTATAAATTTGATTAGTAAACTTTAGGTCAGACAAAACTGTTACTAATGTCCATCCTTACACCAGATACCACCCTGATCCCCATACTGGCTGCTCTATTTTGCCTCCTGGTTAAACAGCACCTTAATTTTGAATGTTATCGGGCTTGTTTTCCTTCTCCAATCCCAAAATACTCCAAGGAATCTTGACCCTTCATTCAAGTGAATTGAACATTGTCAATTTTAATTGCTAAGTGCATCTTCAGTTACCTAAGCCCTAAACTCTGGAATTTACTCCCTAAACAGCTCTGATTTTTTAACATACTTTCTTTAAAGTACCCCTGTAAAACCTAACTCTGACCAAGTTTTTAGTCTTCTCCCTGTGATGAACTTTATTTCATCTGTAGAGCAAGATACTTATACTTAAAGATGCTTATTGAATACAGGTGGTTGATACATAGTGAGCAAGAAATGCAGAAAATGCTTAGCAGAGCATCCGGTATATGTTTAAGACATTGCGTAAAACATTTCTTTGACCAAACTCTTAATCATTTTGCGCAATACCTCCTTATTTGACTAGGTTTCATGTTTGTTTTGTAACTTGTTTTCTAACTTCTGTGAAGCACCTTGGAGAAGTTCATCATGTTAAAGGACAATACATTACAAACAACAATGGATCTGGTTCCTGTGGAACACCGCTGGTTACAGGCCTATAGTCTGAAAAGCAACCCCTCCACCACCACCTTGTCTCTAACTATTGAGCCAATTTTTTACCCAATTGGCAAGCTCTCCCTGAACCCTGTATGATCTAACTTTACGAACCAGTCTATCGTGCAGAACATTATCAAAGGCCTAACTAAAGTCCATTTGAACACTATCTAACGATCTACCCTCTTTTGTCATCTTTGTCACATCCTCAAAAAAACTTCTCAGTCAAATTTGTGAGACGTGGGAAATAGTCCTGGAGAAGTGGCCGATGCAGGGAAATAGCCCCAGAGCGGCAGCCAGCATGGGGGAGGCAGGCCTGGTTGGAGGGCTGGCATGGAGAAGCATCAGCATGTGAAACTTACCTTGGAGCAGTTAAGAGCTGGTACGGAGGAGACTGGAGGCCTGGAATCAAGCAGGGCTGCTTGTTGGACTGGCAGCTGGTGTGGGCGGTCAGATCACAGGGGAAGCCCCTGCACAGAGCTGCTGCAATGTACTGTTTATTTGGAATTTTGATTTTTATCTGACTGTAATGTCAATTCTTTGACGATGCCTTATTTCTAACTTATTCTTTAAACGCTGTAAAGTAATGCAACAACTTTTATTTGTATTCTTCTTTTGTATCGAAGGTTTGTGCCTAGATACTTGTACCTAAGATGATGTCATAAGAGGCAATATTGTAAAACTTCTCACTGTACTCCTGCATTTCTGTGCTGGAGTACATGTGACAACAAAGGGTATTCTGATTAGGTTAGATTAGATTAGATTCCCTACAGTGTGGAAACAGGCCCTTCAGCTCACCAAGTCCACATAGCCCCTTGAAGCATCCCACCCAGACCCATCCCCCTATAACCCACACACCCCTGAACACTGGCAATTTAGCATGGTCGATCCACCTAGCCTGCACATCTTTGGACTGTGGGAGGAAACTGGAGCACCCGGAGAAAACCCATGCAGACACAGGGAGAATGTGCAAACTCCACACAGGCAGTTGCCTGAGTTTGGAATCAAACCCGGGTTCCTGGTGCTGTGAAGCTGCAGTGCTAACCACTGAGCCACCATGCCGCCCTAATTCTATTCTATTTTCCATGCACAAAGCAACGTTGTCAATCCCTAATCCATCCTTCCCCCTCCAAATGCATGTAAATCCTGTCTCTCAGAATCCCCTCCAACACCATTGATGTCGGACTGCTAGGGGAAGAGGTAGAGGCAGGTATAAGTGAAACATTTAAAAGAGGCAGTGGCAGCAATATGTTTATTTTGATCTTCCAGTATTCCCTATTTGAACAGCTCCCTAGGTTTGTAAGGTAGCAAACATTGCACCACGTTATAAGATAGGATGAAGATAAAATTGAACAGGGAACCATCCACCAGTGTACTTAACATCAGTGGTGGGCCAAATACTAAAATCTATCAATGGCATGCAGTTAAAAAAATGCATTTTGAAATGACAGCTTTATTAAGTCAAATTATGTTTACCTACTTGGAATTCTTCAAGGCAGCAGAGGGGGTTGATGAGGGTAATACAGCTGATGCGGTGTACATGGACTTCAGAAAGGTGTTTGATAAAGCATCGTATATTTATACATAGATTGGTGAAAAAAAAATTTTCTCAGAGAGGAGAAGATCGAGATTTTATGGTGGCAAATCATAGTCCAGACAAAGTAGAGAGACAGAAGCGGTTCCTGTGGACGTTGAAGTCAAGAACCAGGGGACAGGAAACAGTGAGTAAGAATAAATAGGACATTTTTGTATTTGCTGACTCTAGCTGACAGGGCTTCAGAAGATCACTATTTGGGCGTTAGCTTTTTATAATCACATTGATGGCTTAGATGAGGGGATCCCGAGTAATTACTCCGTGTTCGCTTATTCACAATCTGGTGAGAAGGACACAAAAAGGTTGCAGAGGGATAGAAACAGATTGGAGGAGTGGACAAGAACATGGAAGATGGAATGCAATATGTCAAAGTGAATGTTATTACCTCTGCTAAAGCAAATAAAGAAGCACAATATTTTTAAAATTGGAACTGTGTGCATTCAGAACGATGTGGCTGACCTTGTATGTGAATCAAAGAAAATTAACAAAGAAGTACAAGAAGCAATTAAGAACCTAAACTATATGGTACTTTTTGTTCCAAAATGATTAGATTACAAAAGTAAAGAAGTTTTTCTACATTTATGTATTGGGCATTGATAAGATTATACATATGTGCAACTTAGATTTCAGTACCTAAGGAACTTAAGCAAATACATACTTGCTAGCGAAGTAGTGCAACAGGGTTTCATTAGAGTGATTCCTGGAATGAGAGCACTGTCTTAGGAAGCAATTCTTTCTCAAGTGCTCTAAATTTTTGAAATTTTCTACTTGAGAACAGCGAGTGCTCAGTTGTTGAGTATACTCATTTCAGATGATGACGCAATTCGGGCATTGAGGGATGTGGAGATATACAGGAAGTTTGGAGGTAGAAGATTAATTAAAGCGGTTTGAGTGGCAGAGTAAGCTCAGTGGATCAAACAGTGCATCTGGATTCTATATCTTGCTAATTTCCTCCTTTAACCTCTTAGGCTGCCTTTCTTTCTTGAAGGAGCTCCTCATAACCACTTCTTTGATAAAACTTTTGGTCATCTGCCTAGTATCCCCTTTAATATTTTTCTTTTATGCTTTCATGGGATTAGAGACTCAATAGCAAAGCTAATGTTTGTTGACCATCTCTAGTTACACTTCACCTGAGTGCTTGCAAGGTCTTTGCAGAGGATAGTTGAGAGGCAACCACGTTGATGTGGGGCTAATGTCACGTGTAGAACGGATTGGATAAGGATGCCAGATTCCTTCCTTGAAGGGCAATTGTAAACCAGATGGGTCTTACACAATTGATTGTTTCATTGTCACCATCTCTATCACTGAGACTAGCTTTATATTTCAGACAAATGAACTAAATCTAAATTCCACCAGCTCCAGTGGTAGGATTTGAACCCCAAACCCCAGAGCATTAATCCTGGCCCCCTCTATTATGGGTCCAGTGACATTATCACACTGCCACCATTTCCCATGTGGCTTGGTTTCAAATGGTATACAGTGCCTTGGACCACTGTTTTATGTTATTGTACAGATAATTAGTTGTTGATAAGGTCATGTAGCTGCAGCGTTTTCTGAAAAATGTTTGTAAAAAATCCAAATGATTTTTAAAGCTGACATGTTTAAGTCACTGTACCTTTGACTGTAACAGTGTTGTTTCCTAATTCAAGAATTCAATCCTGTCACCAACTTAGTATCAAATGATAATGTAGCAATGATACTTCGTCTCACTGACTTCTCAAATTTCCTAAATAATTGGATACTATTATTGAATTGAAATATTGAAAACTATTCTCTCTTTACCCACTTCTCCATCCGCCCAGTACTAACAGAAAAGGAAAGGACTCTTTATTTTGTGGTGATGAAATAATACCCCTTTCTGAAAGTATTTAACAGTTGTCAAATGTTTACCCCAAATAATATAAAAAAGGAAAAATAGAAGCCTTTTGAATTAAATCTCCTCGATCCATGAAACTGGATAATCTGAATGACTTGTGATCCAAAATGAGGCTATCTAACCCCAGGGAAACTATGCTGATTATTGAATTCAACATCACCAAAATGGAGGTACGGATTTTCAAAATAAATTAATCTTTTCATAAAATGGACTCCAGACACTTTTCATTTTACCTGAAGGTTTAAATGTAGAGTTTTATTTATCTCACCTCATTTACCTTCAAATCAATTAAAATAGATAAAAATCACTCATGTCTCCATTGTTTTCCTGTGTAGCAAGAAGTGATACGTAGCATATTTTTAAAAGCTGGAGTTGAGGTAATTATTGATTTAGGAAGAAATAAACTAATGTGCTGTGAGTTTTATCAGTGACAATTTATTTTTTTCTGCTGTTACCACTTTTCTTCAAAGTTTGTTCACACATTTAATATTGCAAGATACCGACATGGAGCTCTGCTCGTGCCTAACATGCTCCATTCTGCATCAAATATTTTCAACATGTAGATGGGCAGTTGTTAACTACTAAAGAATGAGTATTTTACTTACCTGACCATTCCTCTTTTTCTCTTTCCTCTTGAAAATCTGCCTGTCACTGATGGGAACAGTGTTGGAACAAATCTTCATTCATAAGGATGTTTCTGATCACCAGAGTATTGATTAACTGTTCTTCATAATTAAGAACGAACTTGGTATGCAGTTCAAAAGACTATGTAGAAGTCAAAAAGTGAGATGATGCTAAAGTCCATAGGGAAGATTTGAATAATAGGGCCACAAAGAAGAGTATCCTTGTGATTTAGCAAAAAGGATGAGGTCTTTTTAGTGACAAATTAGTGAAAGTTGGCATGGTAGAAAAAATATCAAGACAGATGCGCATAATAATCTGACAAAATGGAAAAGACACTAAGATGCTTTAAAGTCCCACTGATTAGATTAGATGCCGTACAGTGTGGAAACAGGCCCTTTGGCCCAACAAGTCCACACCGCCCCTTGAAGCATCCCACCCAGACCCATCCCCCCATAACCCACACACCCCTGAACATTACGGGCAATTTAGCATGGCCAGTCCACCTAACCTGCACATCTTTGGGCTGTGGGAGGAAACCCACACGGACACGGGGAGAATGTGCAAACAGGTGGGAATCAAACCCGGGTCCCTGGCGCTATGAGGCTGCAGTGCTAACCACTGAGCCACCATGCCACCCTTCTATTAGAATCTAATAGAAGCATATCAGGCCATTTAACCTCTTGCCTTCTGTTGACCTAACTACTGTATGTTGATGTTTAGGCACAACATGAATCACCTCCCCTTCTATCTACCTTATCTCAATTTTTAACATATTCTTCTTTTTCCTTTTCTGTCATATAATGTAAGAGCAAATCTTGTTGAATAAAGTTGCACTGGTAAGTTAGATTTAAGTAACTTGTATTTTTTTGAGGATGTAACAGAGAAGGTTGATGGGGCAATGCTTTTGTTGTTTTGTGTATGGACCAACATAAGGTATTTGACAATGCTGCTGAACAGACTTGTGTGCAAAGTTGTAGCTTAATGAATAGAAAAAAGTCAGTAAAATATTAGATTATAAAGAAGTCTAAGAAAGAAAATTTGGATAGTACTGAATAGGATAGGTTTGGTAACGGAGGAAAGTTTATCGTGGAGTTCCCCAGTTATCAAAATTGGAATTCCTTATTAAACATTGAACATCGAACAGTACAGGCCCTTCAGCCCACAATGTTGTGCCGACCTTTTATCCTACTAAGATCAATCTACCCTGCATACCCTACATTTTACTATCCTCCATATGCCTATCCAAGAGTTGCTTTAAAGTGTCTAAATGATCTGACTCCACTACCACTGCCGGCAGCGCATTCCACACGCCCACCACTCTCTGTGTGAAGAATCTATCTCTGACATCTCCCCTATACCTTCCTCCAATTAATGATAAATATTCATGACTATATACAATGACATATTATTATATTACAACCATGTCATTACATTATAAAAAATTATGTATTAATGTCATATATTATGTAGATACTATAACCTTGGTATAGAGAGCACAGTTTCAGTATTTGTGGATGATATAAAATTTGGAAAGACAGGTTGGTGGAATGGGTGAACAGGTAGCAGATGGAATTTAATGCAGAGATTAAATGCAAAGTGATTCATTTTTGCAGAAATATAACATTAAGGGTACAATTTTCATAATTTGTGGAAGAGAGAGGCGTCCTGGAAGTGTGTGTGCGTGTCATTGAGACAGCAGTTATTACAGTATATACTGCATCCTAAATTTTATTGAGGGGGGCATAGAGCATAAATGCAAGCAAATTGTGGTAAAACTTGTGTAGAATCCTAGTTCACCCTCAAAATGTGGCTCTGGGGCCACATTTTACCAAGGATGTGAGGAAATTAGAAACAGTAGAGATGAGATTCATTAAAAAATCTTGCTGGTGAGGAATTTCACTTACATAAATTGCAGAAATTGGGAGGTTTTTTGAGGTTTTTTTTAACTTGAAGAGAGGAGTGTTCAGAGATGATTTGATAGTGATTCAAAATCATAAGTGGTCTTGACAGAGTATATATGGAACAATTGTTCCTATTAGTGGAATGATCAAGAAGAAGAGGATACATATTGAAGGTCGGGGGGGGGGGGGGGCGGGGGGGAGATGAAAGAGATTTTCCAACAGTTATCCTCATTGCTGATCTGTCCAGAAGTTGATTTCTCAGGCGAGCCTGAAGATGGACGACGTTACAGAAGACATCCTACAGTGGTCACATAGCTTTGCTTGCCAGGCTTTCTCTCTGCAGTAGAATTCAGTCTGTCTTGCAGTTTGAATTTTTCTGCTGTACCACTAGGCAGGGAGTAAAGATGGCTGCCTTACCTATATGACTTTGTCCAAACATGGTATTGTGGTATTTTAATCAGGAGTTTGTTACCTATGTCCCACCTATGGTTTTATTTGGCCGAAACCACCTGCTTTTTAACAAAGCAAATCAGTGTTTTTATTCCAAAGGTGTCAAACAATTTATACCCTGACCAACGCCACAGTGAGTCATACTAAAATGAGTTAAATTTGTCCTCATAAGAGATGAGACAGTTTGGTCCACAAACTTCATGCAAGTACTAGCATGATATTGACCATTTGATGTGAAATATAAGCAACACAAACAAAAGTAGCTCTAATCACATGGCAAGCCATTATCTTTGGGACAGAGGCAATGCAGATAAAGTCACTGCCATAACACACAAAATTCTGCGGTTGCTCACTAATTCTTGCCTGGGTGTTTCAGCTTCAACAATCTTCAGTGTTTTCGAGAATCAGAGTGCAGAACTTAATGTCCTGTGACAGGGCAGGTTTGATGGCAGAAACGATTTAATCTGGCACGCAGGTGTACGGACTGCACCAGCATTCCACCTCCAGCCGTTTAGGTTTGTGGCAGGATGCTGTTTAACCTGGGGGCCAACTAAGCCCTTTCAGTCGCAGTTAAGGCCTACTAAAGGGCTTCATCCTGACACTACTGGTACTAACTAAGCAACAAGCAGGAAGCACAACAAGCAAACTTTATGGGTAGCTTGTAGAATTATGGTGAGCGTGGGGTCAAATCAGTATTTTAACTGCTACTAGAAAAGAGGAAGTTACAAATAAAAAATATGTGGCTGAAATTTTTAAAATTGTCATTCAGGCTGTCTATTTTTACTGCCATAATATAACTTCTCTCCACTTTTGCCTCATCTCTTCTACTGGATAAGCCCTCATCCATGAGTTTGTTACTTCCACACTATTCTAATGCATTCCTGGCTGACCTTCCACAGACTTAACTCCCCTAAAACTCTGCTGTCTGTGTCCTAAATGCCACTCATCCAATGGTTCCCAACCTTTTCAGTAACATGGACCACTCCAATCAGATGAACACTTCAACAGCGCATCTACTTTTTTTTTCATGCCCTTTAAATTTTGTCCTTTGGTTGTATGAGTCTAGAATGTTTTTTTTCAAATTAATTGAAAAATACCATACTTTTAATTTGACGATTGACTTTGTCAAATTTTATGAATCATAATTTTGATTAGATAGAATATCACTTAGGATAAAAAATTGAAACACAAGTAGACCATTCATCCTGTTGGGCCTGCTGTCCCACTCAGTAGGCTCATAGGTGATCTGGCACTCCTGATGACTACTTTCCTGCCCTTTCTTTGTAACGCTGGGTTCTCCAACTGATTAAGAATCACTCTATTGCTGCCTTAAGTATGTACAAGTATGAGGTCTCTGCTCCCACAGCTTTCTGTGGCAAGGATTTCCAAAGACTCAACCATCTAAGAGAAGAAATTCCTCCTTATTTTGGTCTTAAATTGTCATGCCTATATTCTAAGACTGTACCCTGTGGTCCTAGAGTCACCTATGAGTGGTAATGTTCTCTCAGTATTTAGTCTGTCAAGCCCCTCAAGAGTCCTTTATGTCTTAATAAGATCACCTCTCATTCTTCTAAATTCCAACGAGTAGAGACCCAACCTGTTTAATCTTTACTCGTAAAGTATTCCCCCAATCCAGGGATCATCCGACTGAACCTTCTGTAAACTGCCTCAATTGAAATGATATCTTTCCTTAAATAAAGGGACCAAAACTCTGCATGTTATTACAGATATGGTCTCACAAGCACCTTGTAATAGCTGCAGTAAGACTTCACGACTCTTCTATTCCAACCCCTTTGAAACAAGGGCCAATATCCCATTAGCCTTTATGATTACCTGTTGCACTTGTGTGCTAGCTTTCTGTGTTTCATGCGCAAGCCCCTTTGTTGCAGCTTTCTACAGTTTATCACTGTCTAAGCAATACTGTACTTTTGTTCTCCCTTCCAAAATGAACAACTTCACATCTTCTCACACCATAATCCATTTACCAACTTTTTGCCCACTTAACCTATCAATATCTCGGTCCTGTTTCCTGCCAAGGAGCCAATTTTCTATCCATGCCAGTATACTACCTCCAAAACCATGGCCTGTTATCTTATGACTTAAGCTTTTGTGAGACCTTTGTGAACGCCTTCTGGAAGTCCAAATACAACACATGTACAGGTTTCTCTCTATCCACTCTGGTTGAGACATCCTTGAAAATATCTAATAAATTTGTCAGCCATGATTACCCTCTCATGAAGTTGTGCTGCCTTTGCTTGATTAGGTTATGATTTTCCAAATGTTTTGCTGTTACTTCCTGAAAGGTTGATTCCAATATTTTTCCAACAACAGGTGTTTGATATTACATTGGCAGTTTTACAATTCTCTGGAAGTTTTACAGCATACAAGGATGTTTGCAAAATTACTACCAATGTATCCACCATCTCTGGAACTAACTCTTTTAGGATTCTCGGATGCCAGCCAATAAGGTCTAAGGACTTCTCAGGCTTTAGCCCCATTATTTTGTCTGAAACCACTACTCTAGTAATGTGATAGTACTTAATTTCTTCCATATATTCTTTAGCATTAATGGGATGTTCTTAGTGTGTTCTTAGTGTCCTCTGGTGAAGTTTGCCGATGATAGGAAGTTAGGTGGACAGGCAGGTAGTTCTGAGGAGGTGGGGAGGCTGCAGAAAGATTTAGACAGTTTAGTAGAGTGGTTCAGGAAATGGCTGATGAAATTCAATGTGAGCAAATACGAGTTCTTGCACTTTGGGAAAAAGAATACAGGCATGGACTATTTTCTAAACGGTGAGAAAATTCAAAAAGCAGAAGTACAAAGGGATCTGGCAATGTTGGTCCAGGATTCTCTAAAGGTTAACTTGCAAGTAGACTCTGTGATTAAGAAAGTGAATGTAATGTTGTCACTTATCTCAAGAGGGTTGGAATATAAAAGCAGTGATGTGCTTCTGAAACTTTATAAAGCTCCAGTTAGGCCCCACTTAGAATACGGTGTCCAATTTTGGACCCCACACCTCAGGAAGGACATACTGGCGCTGGAGCGTGTCCAGCGGAGATTCACACAGATGATCCCTGGGATGGTAGGTTTAACGTACAATGAATGGCTGAGGATCCTGGGATTGTATTCCTTAGAGTTTAGAAGGTTGAGGGGAGATCTAATAGAAACTTATGAGATGATGTATGGCTTAGAAAGGATGGATGCCTTGAAGTTGTTTGCGTTAGGCAGGGAGACTAGGACCCGTGGGCACAGCCTTAGAATTAGAGGGGGTAAATTTAAAACGGAAATGAGGAGACATTTCTTCAGCCAGAGAGTTGTAGGCCTGTGGAATTCATTGCCACGGAGCGCAGTGGAGGCTGGGATGTTAAATGCTTCAAGGCGGAGATTGATAAATTCTTGATCTCACAAGGAATTAAGGGCTGCAGGGAGAGTGCGGTAAGTGGAGTTGAAATGCCCATTAGCCATGATTAAATGGCGGAGTGGACTCGAAGGGCCGAATGGCCTTACTTCCACTCCTATGTCGTATGGTCTAATGGTCCCCATGTAGACTGATGCAAAATGTGTGTTTAACTCCTCTGCCATTTCCTTGTTCCCGATAACTGTCTATTCAGATTAATTGTCCAAGGCAGGGTGTCTTCCTTTGCTGGATTCTGAATGTATCTCTGTCTTTGGGGCTGTCACTGACTTTTGCTCTACTTGCTTTATTTTCAACGTAATATTTTCCTTGCATTCATTGGTTAGCCACGGTTGGTTTATCCCACTTTTAGATTCTTTGCTCCTTACTGGCTTTGTTTTTGCTAAGATTCACAAATTATCTCTTTAAATGCCTATCACTGCTTGCTTACTGACTTTCCTGCTAACCTATACACCAGTCCACTTTAGCTAATTCTACACTCATTTCACTGTAGCTCCCTTTATTTAAGTCAAATGACATTGTTTCTCACCCAAGTTTCTCACTCTCAAACTGGTTATTAAGTTCCATCATATTATCGTCACAACTTCCTAAGGAATCTTTTATTCTGAGGTAATTTATTAAACTTGCTTCACTACTCATTACCAGATACAAGAAAGCCTGTTCCCTGTTTGGCTGCATGGCATATGGCTCTGGAAAACTATCTCCTAAGGTATTGTATGAATTCATTGTCATACCTACTGTTCCCAATCTGAATAACCCATTCTTACAGAGATTAAAGTCATCCATAATTATTGCTGTATTCATTTTACATTGGCCTATTATTTGTTGATTTACAGTCTTTCCAGCAGATTAGCTACTATTTAGAGGTTTATGCACTACTCCCAACAATGTCTTCTATTCCTGTTTTTCAACCTCCGCCCATTAGGATTCTACATCATTCAAACCTGTCACAACTGTCCTCGTTTTATCTCTTATTAACACTGTTACACCACCACCTTTCCTTCCCTCCTGTCTTTCTGTAAGGTCAAACATCCCTGAATGTTAAGTTTCGAGGTTTGAGCTCTTCGTAATCATATCTGTAGTGGCTATGAAATCATATCCATTCACCTCGATTGCGTCTCAATTCATCTGCATATTCTGAATGCTTTGTGCACTAAGATACAAAGCCTCTAAGTTTGTTCTGTTATTGAATTTCCAAACACATTAATAATTTCCACTTGTGAGACATACTGCTCACACATTCTGTCCTTTTTTTTAAACTTTCTGGTAACAGTAAGCCCCAACAATAAACTATAATTCTGCCTCCTTCATTATCTTTGATTTTCTAATTTTCCATGCAGCTGAACCCACCCTCATTCTTCAGATGAAATAATGTTTGTTTTATATTGATTTTCGTCACCTTTGTGCAAAATTTCACAGCACACTTGGACAGTTCTCACTGCACTGAGCCAACATCCTGTTGAATATTGGCCTATACAGGCTCTTGATTAATGCCTCAATTTTAGAATTCCCATTATGGTTTTCAAATCTCTCCATTGTTTGCGCTCCCTATCTCTACAATCAACCCTTCCCCATAGAATTCCAAAATTTCACATTCCTTAGATTCTGGCATTTTGGAAATGCCTAATTTTAATCCCTATGCAATCAATATCTATATTTTCTGTTGTCAAGGTCCAATCTTGGAATTCTCTCCTCCTTTCCATCTCTCTATTTCACTTTTTTCTTTAAGCCATTTAATGAAAGAAGCAAGATTTTCTATAAGTTAAACCAAATAGAAATGGTGCAAATGTTGGAAATCTGAAATAATAACATTAAACCATACAAGTACTCATCAGGGAAGGCAGCACCTATGGAGTGATGAACAGTTAACATTTCAAGTTGACCTTTCTTTTGAATTGAAAGAAGTTTGTGATTTAACCCTAAGTGTTGAAGCAAGGAAATGGCCAGAGTGCAATTGGTAGAGAAGAGAAAAAATGGCAACAGGTCTGACATGCTGGACAGATTAACTAGACCAAAAGATTATGTTGTCAGGAAGAGAAGTTGGAAAATGGATGGATAAGAAAATGAATGATGGGCCCAAAGTGGGTGTAAATGGGCATAGCATTTTCTGTTCTTATTTTGTCAACTACCTGCTGTGGTTGAAATGACTAATTTTTAACAATTCCAAAAAAAGTACATAAGAATGTGACAGTACCAGAATTATGGAAAAATACTTTTGTAACATGTTAGACAGCCTTGGATTTTTAACTGTACATTTTTGTATATCTCAATATGGGTCACAAATTTAATTATAAATTGACCAATAAAAATAATTTCTCAACAAAACCCAGACATTCTCAACAAAAATACCCGTCAATAAAAGCTTATATTATTTAAAGTTCCCGATCCCCAGTCTCTGTCCCATTGTTACAATATACACAACTAATAGGATGCTTAAACTATTAGTCACATTTTCCCATGTCATGACAGAAGATTAGTGTTAGTTGAGAAATGTGAGGGTTAACTACTTTTACAGTTACATGTGATTAGATAATTGGCTGTTTAAAAGCACAAATTACTTTCAAAGGGTTTTTGCAAAGTAAAACTGCCCAGTCAAAAATACAGTGCGTTTGTGTAGTGGCAACAAACATGAGGAAATTCCTTTCACGTTGTCACTATCACTAAAAGGCCCATGAAAATGTATTTTCTACGGAGGGAAATAGAATATTATAACTTGGAACCTTACGAAACACAGTTGTGAAACTTGCTTGGAATCCTGTAAAATGAAACAGTTACTTCAGTGTTTTTCTTCTGCTTTTTATTTTTCAAAAAGATCTATTCATTTCATGACGACCTTTCTTTGATAGTTGTATTTATATGATTCTGACATTCTAATTATGCATTTTTTTTTGTGTGCCTCCAGCTCAGTCCTGTGTGCGGCATACTTTGGTCAGAGCTGTTGGTAAATTATTGGAGCCAAGTCCTTACCCACTATTTTCAAACTGTTGAGATCCTTTAATTTATTCCAAATCCTGGTTCAAAATAATAAATAGATTTATTAACATTCCTACAGCTCTGTTTGCTTTAATTATATGTACACTATAAATATTCACATTCCTGTGTGCTAAATTAGAACAACCCATGACTGTTCTGCTGTGACCCTGGTAAGTATTCTGACATCACTGTAGCTTGTACTTACCCCTGTGATCAGTTACAGAATTCACTGAGGGGGCATAGACATTTTAGAATTGCAATAAAGCACTCCAGTGTGCAAAATGATCACCATTTACAGGAAAATAAAAATAGGCACTCAACTATACCTACAATTAAAATTATTGGTGTTTTTTTAAAATTACTAGTTAACAT
This sequence comes from Stegostoma tigrinum, assembly GCF_030684315.1. Classification (NCBI taxonomy): domain Eukaryota; kingdom Metazoa; phylum Chordata; class Chondrichthyes; order Orectolobiformes; family Stegostomatidae; genus Stegostoma; species Stegostoma tigrinum. The sequence continues at coordinate 67,598,020 of NC_081362.1, read as the reverse complement.
TTATGTTTAACTCTGCTGAATGTTGTAATTTACATGATAAAGTTATTTTCTTGGCTCCTAGCCGTCTTTTAAAGCAATTTCTAGAAACGGGGAGCAGTAGTTCGTTGTTTGAACAGACTTTGAAAGTTGCCTTCCTTTACAGGCATCCCATTAATTCTTGTGAAAATGAAAAACTCGGAAAAATAAATGAATTGAAGTTTCAATTTAAGTTAACAGAGCCAGTGAAGGCAGTGCTGCCCACAGTGCAATATGTTGCTAAATGTATTTCAGCTGTAGCCCATCTGTCAAGGTGCTTGAAGCATAGCTCAAACAATATGTACTCAGAAAGCAATTGGCAGTTATACGTACTGAGATTTACATCAGTTTGTCAGTACTAAATCCAAAAACTCTGGGGTCACTCTTCATTTGTATATAGAGTCCAAATAAAATATCAGATATTGCTAAGCTGAATCATTGGAATGCATGTGGGAAGCAAGTGGTGTATTTTTAACAGAGAGTTCACTAAAGCCTCTTCTGGAAGCAGGGCATTAAAATCCAATAGCAACAGAAACTAATCCCATTGGGAAATTTATTTGAATTGGAGTTGTGTTTCTACTCCTTTTAGTGTAGTTCAAAATGGGCATGCAGGGGCTGATAACCCCAGTATGTTTTATGATGAAAGAGATCTGTGGGCGTACTAGTGAAATGCTAAGTAGATGTTATTTTGGATATACATTACAGGCATCTGCAATTATAAATGGCAGTGTTGTGTAAAGGGTCTGTCCTGAATTGACTTGAAATTTACAGTATATGCTTGCCTTGTCATTGTTATAATTCAGAATGGAGTAACAGGGATTGTAATTTTCTCAACATTTTGCAGAAGAGGTAACCACACAAACGAGATATTGGATTGCTGCGCTCTTCGCCGTGGGTGCTAATGTGTAGCGCTGTGTTCGTTGGATTAACTGAATGTGCACCTCATAAACATTTACAGTACAGAAATAGGCCATCTAGCCTAACATTCATGCCAGTCTCCAAAGATCTAACTACAGTAATCCCATTTTCCAGCTCCCCGCCCTTTACCCTGAAGGCTACGGCAACACAAATGAACGTCTAAATACTGTTTAAATGTTTCAAGAATTTCGGACTGAACCTCTCATTGAATTCCAGACTCCCACCACCTTCTGAGTGGGGGGAGAAAATTCTCTTCAACTCACTTCTTAGCCTTCCAACTCTTAAATCTTTGCCACTTGGCTATTGGAAGATGTATCTTTCTGTTCACTGAACTTGTGTGCCTCACAATCTAAAATTACTCTTTCACTTCCTGTTGAACCTTCACAGCTCCAAGAAAAGCAATGCCATCTTTCCCAGGCTTTGATCATAGCTCAGACCTGCAGCCCAGACAGCACCTTGGTAAAGCTCCTGTGTCCCTCTGTAATGCAATTACGTATTTCCTGTAATGTGATGACCATGTAGTTCTGTTAGCGTGCAGTTCTGGTCTTCACACTATATTCCCACTCGTATCGCCACAGACATGATTCTAGGTGAAGTGGAGATGAGAGATGTGTTCTTGGGAAAAACCTACAAAAATCATCCACAAAAGTCATCCTCCTCCTCTCTCTTCACAAAGCTTCCCTGTCTATGGACATCACTCCATTTCTAAACCTTGATTCAAAATAATTTGTAGGTTTATTTACATGTTTCTAGTTTTGTGTATGCTTTATTGATATGTGCATTATAAATACATTCATTCCTGCATCCTACCTTAGAACATCTTTGGACTGTTCCCCTCTGATACTTGGAAACATTCCATAGATTGTACCTACTTAGTTATTGTCTATAGAATTAACTGAGAGGCATATATATTTTCAAATTGCATGCTGTAGCCCCAGATGCATTATACCATGACAGCCCCGACCTTGTGCAAAATGGGGGCACTAAATCTTGTTGCCTCTCTATATGTATAATGCAGCTCTCCAAAAGACCTTCAACATCAGTTTATGTAACGAAACATTCCAAGTCACTCCACAGGCTCATTATAAATTAGGGTCTGACCATGAGCCACATGTCATTGGATCAGATTACCAAAATATTGTTCAAAGAGGCCTGTTTTAAAGAGTGCCTGAAAGGAGAAAATTGAGTTGGTCAGTTTGGAGGCGTGTGGAGAGCGTTTCAGGTCTTGGGATCTCAGCAACTGAAGGAGCAACTATAATTGAGAATATGGTAGAGGTCAAAAAATTAGAGGTAAGCAGATTTGTCAGTGTGTTGTAGGACTGGGAACATTACAGTTGTAGAAAGAGGCAAAACTGTGAAGGGATTTGGAAACAAGGATGAGACTTACATTCAAAGCCATGCTTGACCAGTCACTAGTGTAGTTCACAAGTACAGGGATGATAGAGGAAGAGGACTTCCTGCATGTTAGGACAGAGATAGCAGAGTTTCGGTTGACCTTATGTTTGTTGAGAATAGAATGTAGAAAGCTAAACAAGCTTAAAAGATAATCCAATACTTTTCCAAGGCAGAAGTAAGTTGAAAATGTCTCACTTGCACTTTGCTGTTTGGCTGTTTAATCAAAGCTCTTGGTGGGTCGCTTGTGCAGTTCAGGACCTGTTCACCGGTGATTGATTAGCTCATCAAATTTGCAGACCATGCTTGTGAAATGAGTGTCAAAACAGCCAGAAGAATAGTTCTGAGCCTTTTGGCAGACGCAGGTATGTCATCGCATGGCATGTCACAGAAATATGGGACAGTCTGGCCTACATCACAGCCAATACCTCTTCAAGGTTCTATAGCCCATTGGAGCCACAGAGTCCAAATTTGCAACTGATCTGCCTTGTTTGACTATACCGAAGTTTGTTTCTAATCTGAAATGACCTACCTGTGCAAGCGTTAATCAGACAGCCACTGTATATTTTTAGCATATTGAAAAGACAATTTTTTTTAAGTTTGTAACAGGCTTCTTCCACTGATGCAATAGTCATATTGCACGCACACAAAACAAGATCCTGGTCATACGTCCTATCCCCCCCTCAAAGCTGTCCTGATGAAGGATTAAGTTAAATTCTGGTGATGACCTCTATTCCTTCAAAAGTTGTTAATTTTGGAGGATAAAGCCTGGAGTTTTCAATTGGATTTAAAATGGGTTATCACCAACCTTAATGTCACATCAATTAAATCACCTGAACTTAAAGTTCATGCATACAGAAGGGAAACTGAAATACTTGGATTCAAATTGACCTGCTTGGTTTAGGTTTTATCTGCCAGTTGTTGTTATTTGTATGAACAAAGTGGACAACTTTCAACATTGGACACCATAACTATGAATGGTAGCGAGGAACACGTGATTTCTGACAAAGATTCTGTTGTACCCCATTCAAAAAAAAGTGTCTCATGACTGCATTACTTAACAGTTTAGGTGTGGTTCAAAACCTCAATTTGTGTACAGCTTAGCTTTGGAAACCTTTTGCCCAATAACATCAAATTGATTCCAACTTGGTAGTGTGAGTGACTTCATTTTTCTACATGGACTTGCATTTTTAAAAATTCCAAATACAGTAATTCCCAAGATCCTTTTTCCTTTCATTTTCAATTCCTGTAATATTAGATTCTGTTAATTATATTTAAAGCCATGTAATCTGATATTCTGCAAAGTTCAATAAGTTACTGCCAGCAGTGATGTGATCCTGTAGAACTAGATCCCACGAGCAAATTAACAAAGACTACCTTACAATTTTGCATAAACTAGCAAGGTATTGATGTGCCAACAGAAACCTCATAAACCACTGTTTGTTAACCTTTCCTTTGCCTAATACAGTCACCTCAGGAAGGCATTGGTATTTTGCTGAGATATGATTCCATGAGAATTGGGGATTTCAAGTACTTTGCCCCGCTGGCTAAGACAAAAATAGGGATTTTCTGCATTTCTTCTGTTTGATCCTTTTCAGAAATGAGCAGAATGGAACTTTGCATCCATCATATAGACATTTGTACCACCTTTCATAGGAATTTAAAAAATGAAAGAACTTGTATTTATTTGCCTTTCACAATTTCAATACTTTTGAAGTGTAATCAGTGTCATAAATGTAAACAATTAATGTGTGCACAGCAAAATTCTTCAATTTTATTTGGAACAGTGTATAACTCTAAGGTTAACTTATTTTTATGTTTAGGGTGGGAGGAGATGGTTTTCATTTCAATTTTTAAAAGCAGTTTTTCTAGGCTTTGTACCAGAGAGTCTGGAGACTAGTTTGTTTGAGTGCATTTTGAATGAAGTTTTGAAACCCCCTGCCATGAAAAAAAGTGGAGTTAGTAGAAAAATAAAAGCTGTGCTGTTGCCTTGTGATGGGGCCCAGAAACACACAAGACAGAAAAATCTTAAGGTATAGAAGTTGCCACCAGTGGCCTTGCCCTTTCTGGTTATGTTTCACCAGCCATAGATAATGTCAGAAGTCACATGACACTAGGTTATAGTCCAACAGGTTTATTTGAAATCACAGGCTTTCAGAGCAGTGTGCCATCATCGGGTGAAGTCCTGTCAAAGGAGCAGCGCTCTAAAGCTTGTGATTTCAAATAAACCTGGTGTCATACGACTTCTGATTTTGTTCATACTGTCGAACACTAGCACCTCCACATCATGGTAGTTATAGATAACAGTCAAGTATTGAGTTTAGGGTTGCAAAGGTACTTGGTTATACTATCTTTGTATTCATCTTCGTTCATTGTGGTCTTGCTATGCTTCCATTACTCAATTATACTGCTGTTTTGGTTTGTGCATCATGGCTAGATGTTTTTTCAAGAGAACCTTGATCTGAGCACTGGGATAAGTCCATATCTTATTTGGTAGTTGAAATGTGGGGCTGTTTTTCCCTGAGCTGCTGTTTCCTGATGTGTGCTGGTCAAGCTATCCCACCCCAACCCGTCCCCTCCCCTCTCGCTGCCTCACTTCGCCCCCACCCCACGCCACCCCACTCCATGGGCCATTACAGAGAGCAATTAATAGTTAACCTTGTTGCTGTAGATCTGGAATCACATGTCAGCCATGTTGGGCTTTTCCAACAATTGACAATGATTTCATGCTGATCCAGATTTTTTAAATTGAATTCAAATTCCACCATCTATCGTGGCAGGATTCGAAACCAAGTCCCCTGAACATCAGCTGATTTTCTGGATTAATAGACCAACGACAATACCACTAGGCCATCGCCTACCTGTTTAATGTGCATAATGTCCCAATCGTGTTGTACCTTCACGAGGTTAGCATCTTTATTTTGGGTATGCAAGTGGTGATGTTTCCATTTACCTGCTGCCTTTCTCTTTGTAAATGGTAGTGGTCATTGGTTTGGAAAGTTCTGTTTAAGGGTTCTTGTAAAATTTCTACAGTGCGTCTTGGTGGCACACACTGTGACTGACATTGGTAGTGGAGAATGTGAATGGTCCCAGGTAAGCGAGCTACTTTGTCCTAAATGATGTCAAACTTCTTGAGTGCTGTTGGAGCTGCATTCTTAAGGCAAGTGAGAAGTATTCCAGCACACTCTTGATTTTTTGCCTTTTAGATAATAGACAAGCACTGTAAACTCAGGAGGTGAGCTAATTGTTGAGGGGTTCTAGCTTCTAACCTAATCTTGTAGGCACAGTACTTAGTTGGTTTCTCCAGTTCTGCTTCTGATCAGTGTGCTAACGGCCAGCCAGTTTACTCTGAGCAGGGTTTTCCTTTGATTACTGTCACACCTGCTGCAGGCCCCATGCGACAGATTTTCTTTCTAAACTCTTAACTTGGCCATGCTTGATGATGGGTTTTGACATCAATCTGACAGGTACATTCTGTGTCCTTGCTACTATCAGTGTTATTTTTAAGTGATATTCATTATTTCTTTCAAGTGATATGCAGTGTGAAGGTGTAATCAGTAGGAGATAACCTTGCTCATATCTGTCCTAATACCATGAGACTGAAGCCTTGAGTGTGTCACTTCCTGATAGGTCTGTCTTAGTGGTGGAATGGGACAAGATGTGCCCAAGGATGGCGATAAGATTTGTACATTAGCTGAAAAATGATTGAATGGTATGGTTATGTCAGGCTAGTGCTTCAAGTTGTCTGTGGTTCACCTCACCAAACACTTACCAGGCAGACATTTTGCAGAATTGGCTGGATGGATTTTATTTTTGTTGTATCTGACGGCAAGGATGAAGCAATTGTTATATCTATCTTTGTTCATATGATACTCTTTCTAGCATTTGGATACAATTGAGTGGTTTTGTAGTCTACACTGTATTTCAGGGAACAGTTAAAAGTCACCCACTGGTTGTGAGCCTGCAGTTACAAGTTGGACAGTCCAGGTAAGATTGGCAGATTTCTTTCCCTGAAGGACGATTTACAGGGATATTACTTCCAAAATTAATAATTTAAATTAAAGGTTATCATAGTACCCTGTGTGGATTTCATTACCTATTGTAATTACCTTTAGCTGTAAACCACAGTCTTTTATGTGTCTTTCAAGTTGATTTTGAGAAAATGTTGAAGAGTTGTCACCTACTTGTCTGCTGCCCAGATTGGAATTGTAGTAAATTAAGCAAATGCTGTCAGTGGAGCCAATAACTTGTTGTTTTGCTTTCATTTATCCAGGCACTTCATTTACTGCGGTCTTACTTTGACACAAAACAAAGGATGAATTCAAGCCTTCCCCGGGAGTTACATGACATCATATCTTGTACCAGGGCCAAAATATGGTTGGCAACTCGGTAAGTTTGAATTTTATTCTAAGTCGTTCTAAATAAGGACTAGTTTAATAAGTTTTTTTTTTGAAGTGTTAGAATATTTAAATTCTCCTGTATTTTGTGGTGAATTCTCATATTTCTGTCCCAAGTATTGGCGGATTTAATGGTAGAATTTAATTTTTTCCTTTCATGGCTTTTATGCTAGTTGCCATGGTTTACACCCAAAATGGAAAGCTGTTTCTTTAGATCTTAGAGATAGTAGGAACCGCAGATGCTGGAGAACCTTTAGGAGAACAAGGTGTACAGCTGGATGAACACAGCAGGCCGAGCAGAAGGGCTGACGTTTTGGACCCAGACCCTTCTTCAGAAATAGGGAGGGGAAGGGGGTTCTGAAATAAATAGGGAGAGAGGGGGAGGTGGACAGAAGATGTATAGAGGAGAAGACAGGTGGAGAGGAGACAGACAGGTCAAAGAGGCAGAGATAGAGCGAATAAAGGTGAGTGTAGGTGGGGAGTTAGGGAGGAGCTAGGTCAGTCCAGGGAGGATGTACAGGTTAAGGGGGCGGGATGAGGTTAGTAGGTAGGAGATGGGTGTGGGGCTTGAGGTGGGAGGAGGGGATAGGTGGGAGGAAGGACAAGTTAGGGAGGTGGGGATGAGCTGGGCTGGTTTTGGGATGTGGAAGGGGAGGGGAGATTTTGAAGCTTGTGAAGTCCACATTGAGACCATTGAGCTGTAGGGTTCCCAAACGGAATATGAGCTGCTGTTCCTGCAACCTTTGGGTGGCATCGTTGTGGTACTGCAGGAGGCCCAGGGTTGACATGCCGCCTGACGAGTGGGAGGGGGAATTGAAATGGTTCATGACTGGGAGGTGCAGTTGTTTAGTGCGCCTCCCCGTCACTCCCTATTTATTTCAGAACTCCCTTCCCCTCCCCCATTTCTGAAGAAGGGTCCAGACCCGAAATATCAGCCTTCCTGCTCCTCTGATGCTGCTTGGCCTGCTGTGTTCATCCAGCTCTACACCTTATTATCTTTAAATCTTAAATCTTGTTAAGTTCTTGACAAAACTACCTGCATCAGATTTCACTATTAAGATAAATTAATATGTATTCAATCACTGCCAACACCCATTGGAAGTTATTTTTAGAATTTTGATTCTTCTTTTACCTCAGCACTGACAACAAATTGCAATTATGTAGCACTGTGAATGAAGTAAAACCTCCCACGACATTTTGCAGGAACAATTATCAAACAAACTTTGATGCTGAGCTACTTGAGATATCAAGATAAATGAGCAAGGGTTTATTCAAACAAATAGGCTTTAAGGAGGAGAAGTAGCCCTGGAAACATTCAGGGAGGAAATGCCAGGGATCAGGGCCCAGGTAGCTGCTGATAGCCTGGCTGCCCTTGGTGGAGTTAAAGAAAATCAGGAATGTGGAAGAGGCCAGAATTGAAAGTCACAGAGGGTTGTATGACTTGAGATTAAATAAATAGGGATGGGAAAAGCCGTAGAGAGATTTGAAAACAAGGAAGAAAATTTTAAAATTATGAAGGGAGCTACTATAAGTCCATAAGACATTGGAGTAGAAATAGACCATTCAGCCCATCGAGTCTGTTATGTCATTCCATGCGACCATGTCTGATCTGATAATCCTCAACTCCACTTTCTTTCCTATTCCCCTTAACCCTTGATTCTTACTGATTAAAAATTTGTCTGACTGAGCCTTGGATATCCTTATGAAACAGCCTCAACAACTCTGCAGTAAAGGATTCCCCAGATGTCTGAGAGAATAAATGCCTCCTCATCAGTTTTAAATGGGTGACCCCCAATTCTGAGATTATGTCCTCTGGACTGTCACAAGGGGAAACAACTTTTCTGCATCTACCCTAAGAATTTTTTGTGTTTCAGTAAAGCGGTGTCTCATTCTTCTGAACTTAAATATTACAGCCTATTCGGCTTTTTTTCATAAGAATATTCACTGTAGGTTAATGAGCACAGAAAATATGTCAAAGAGGCTTGGCGCAAGGTCTTGTAATAGAGGTTTGGACATCAAATGTGCAGAAGATGAAATGTGGGAGGTCAGGCATGAGAATGTTGGTATTGTAACTAGAGAATGAAAGGCACAGATGAGGGTTCAAGCAACAGGTCAGTTAAGGCAGGTAGATGAAATGGTCAATTTTTTAAGAATTGTTTAATATTTCAATACCAAGTCCAGTTTTTTTAATCCATCCACATTTTTAAAAAAAGAAACAATTTTCTTGAGAATAAAATCTGTTTAAAAATAAGTAAAAATAAGTACCTTCATTAAAAAAAGGTTTTTCTTATAGAGGCAATTGGAATATAATTATGCAGAAAGTTCATATTTACATGAACTAAACTTAAATTACTGCTGCAAGCTGTTGTTTGATTTTGCCCTTAATAGCAAGCAACATATATTTACAGAAGGGTGTTTTGCTGATTTTCCACAGCATATGTATTTTCATCACATTATGGTGGATATTGCTACATTTTGCTGTTTAAATTGTGCATTTTTTGATAGTCCATTCTATTAGTCAGATTTCCAACTATGCTCTGTTTCTATTTTTATATGTATTCAATGCCAATGTTTTAATTTACATTGTTAACCTAATGCTGGGCATGTGCCAAGATACTTGGACCTCCAAGTGTTTTTGATAATACGACAAGTGAAGTGAGCAGAACGGGCAGCCCTCCGCTCCCTCCGCTCCAACCCCAACCTCATCATCAAACCAGCAGACAAGGGAGGCACAGTGGTATTATGGCGCACTGACCTCTACATCGCCAAGGTCAAACGCCAACTCTCCGACACCACCTCCTATCGCCCCCTCGATCATGACCCCACCCCCGAGCACCAAACCATCATCTCCAGTACCATGCATGACCTCATCACCTCAGGGGACCTCCCACCCACAGCCTCCAACCTTATTGCTCCCCAACCCTGCACGGCTCGTTTCTATTTCCTTTCCAAAATCCAAAAACCTGCCTGCTCTGGTCGACCTATTGTCTCAGCCTGTTCCTGCCCCACCGAACTCATCTCCACCTTCTGGACTCCATTTTCTCCCCTTTGGTCCAGGAACTCACCACCCATGCCCTCCACCTCCTCCAGAACTTCCAATTCCCTGGCCCCCAGCACCTCCTTTTCACCATGGACATCCAGTCCCTATACAACTGTATTCCTCATGCAGATGGCCTCAAGGCCCTCCGCTTCTTCCTGTCCCGCAGGCCCGACCAGTCTCCCTCCACCGACACCCTGATCCGCCTGGCCGAACTCGTCCTCACCCTCAACAACTTCTCTTTTAATTCCGCCCACTTCCTACAGACAAAGGGGGTGCCATGGGTACCCGCATGGGCCCAAGCTATGCCTGCCTCTTTGTAGGTTACGTGAAATAGTCCTTCTTCCACACCTACACAGGCCCCAAACCCCAACCTCTTCCTCCGTTACATTGATGACTGTATCGGCGCCGTCTCTTGCTCCCAAGAGGTGCTTGAACAGTTCATCCACTTCACCAACACCTTCCACCCCAACCTCAAGTTCAGCTGGGCCATCTCCAACACATCCCTCACCTTCCTGGACCTCCCAGCCTCCATCTCAGGTAACCAGCTCGAAACTGATGCCCATTTCAAGCCCACCGACTCCCACAGCTACCTAGAATACACCTCCTCCCACCCACCCTCCTGCAAAAATTCCATCTCCTATTCCCAATTCCTCTGCCTCCGCTGCATCTGCTCCCAGGATGAGGCATTCCACTCCCGCACATCCCATATGTCCCCGTTCTTCAAGGACCACAACTTGCCCCCTGCAGTAGTCGAGAATGCCCTTGACCGCGTCTCCCGCATTTTCCTCAACACATCCCTCACACCCCGCCCCGCCACATCCGCCCCAAGAGGATCCCCCTCATCCTCACATACCACCCCACCACCCTCCGGACACAACACATCATCCTCCAACACTTCTGCCATCTACAATCCGACCCCAACACCCAAGACATTTTTCCATCCCCACCCTTGTCTGCCTTCTGAAGAGACCACTCTCTCCGTGACTCCCTTGTCCGCTCCACACTCCCCTCCAACCCCACCACAGCCGGCACCTTCCCCTGCAACCGCACGAAGTGCTACACTTGCCCCCACACCTCCTCCCTCACCCCCATCTCAGGCCCGAAGATGACTTTCCATATTAAGCAGATGTTCACCTGCACATCTGCCAATGTGGTATACTGTAGCCACTGTACCCGGTGTGTCTACCTCTACATTGAGGAAACCAAGCAGAGGCTTGGGGACCGCTTTGCAGAACACCTCCGCTCAGTTCGCAATAAACAGCTGCACCTCCCAGTTGCAAACCATTATAACTCCCCCTCCCATTCCTTAGATGACATGTCCATCATGGGCCTCCTGCAGTGCCACAATGATGCCACCTGAAGGTTGCAGGAACAGCAACTCGTATTCCGCTTGGGAACCCTGCAGCCCAATGGCATCAATGTGGACTTCACAAGCTTCAAAATCTCCCCTTCCCCCACTGCATCCCAAAAATCAGCCCAGCTTGTCCCCGCCTCCCTAACCTGTTCTTCCTCTCACCCATCCCTTCCTCCCACCTCAAGCTCCACGCCCATCTCCTAGCTACTAACCTCATCCCGCCTCCTTGACCTGTCCATCTTCCCTGGACTGACATATCCCCTCCCTACCTCTCCACCTATCTTCTTTTCTCTCCATCTTCGGTCCGCCTCTCCCTCTCTCCCTATTTATTTCAGAACCCTCTCCCCATCCCCCTCTCTGATGAAGAGTCTAGGCCCGAAACGTCAGCTTTTGTGCTCCTGAGATGCTGCTTGGCCTGCTGTGTTCATCCAGCTCCGCACTTTGTGAACTTTTGACATGTTGTGGAGAGAAAATTAAATATGTAAAAATCCGAAGACAGCTTTTATATCTTATTTAGTGAGTTCAGATATTGAATTTTGAACATTGTAAAACTGAAGTGTAATTAGTATAAAACTGAAGTATGATTAAAATGCTCAGTTAGTTTTGTTTCCAAATTTAAGTTTATTTTAATGTGTAGCAAGTAATAACATTTTTATTTTCATGAAGCATGACTTTTTGTATCAATAGACAACTCCCAAACTGGTGCTTATAACCAGGATCCTACTTAGTTGTAAAGTCACAGTAATAATTTGAAACCAATTCCGAAGGTTGCGAATATACAACTCGGCAAATTCTTACATGGCGTCATATTTTAAAAAAGTCATCCTGACCTTTTAAATTTCCTGTTCTGGATCAAAGCTTATTCTGAATCTGAAGGCAAGTAAAAATGTGTTTAGTGCAGTAGAGTGTGCCAGAATGTTCAAAGTGTGACCTTTGGTGCCATTTTACTAACTGTGCAGATTCAACTTCAGTTCAATGCAAGTGCAAGTAATTTGTTGGAAAACTGTAGGAAACATCTGTCTCCTATCACTTGTAGCCTTTGGCATCTCTGTATATTATTTTTGGATTGTGAATTCATGTTATCAAACTTCTCTTTACATTGGAATATAATTCATACAAGTGTTCTGTCCTGGCCTATCTTATCAAAGATTAATCCTAGTGCTGTTCATTTTGTAAAGGAAACTTGGAATTTATATGCCTTCAGATGGGCCAGACTGTACTTTGTGCATTTAAATCTGTTGCATATAGTTGAATCAGGAAAATGTTTGCATAATACAACATCATACTGCAGTAATAAATTGGAAAAAATGTTCTTCCACTAGATCAAATGCACATGTAGAGAGAAAATATATCACTGATTTTAGGCCCAGATAAACAAGAGGGAGGATCTCCTAGAGACTTAAAAAATTCTTACAAAGATAGTAGGAACTGCCAATGTTGGTGAATCTGAGATAACATGCTGTGAGGCTGGATGAACACAGGAGGCCAAGCAGCATCAGAGGGCAGGAAAGTTGATGTTTTGGGTCCACACCCTTCTTCAGAAGAAGGATCTTGACCTGAAACATCAACTTATAAAATTCTAACAGGACTGGACAGGGAGGATGTTCTCAATGGTGGGTGGGTCCAGGACCAGAACCAGAACCAGTATGAGGATTCAGGATAGATCATTTAGAATGGAAATAAGGAGATGTTTCTTCATTCAAAGAATGGAGAGCCTGTGGAATTCATTACCACGGGAAGTAGTTGATGCCAAAACATTGAATGTAATCAAGAGGCAAATAGATATAGCATTTGGGCTAAATGGGATCAGAGGTTTTGGGGAGAAAGCAGGATTAAGCTATTGAGTTGGACGAGCAGCCATATTCATGAAGAATGGCGGAGCAGGCTCGAAAGGCTGAATGGCCTCCTCCTGCTCCTATCTTCTATGTTTCTGTGTAACACCCCACCACCAGTTCTGTAACTACAATATTTAGGCTCTATCGCTAAATGTATAACTTTAGGCTCAATGTTTTCTACCCAGGCAGGCAGCACCATTCCAGAAGGAGTTTGTACATCTTTATGAATGCGTGACTAGGAGACCTGACCTTGTGAAAGAATTATTTTAGCAAGTGGTTTTTTTTTTAACAGTTAGCGAGAATTTGCTAACTTTGACTTTGTATGATTGATAACTTGAAATGGTTATGTAATAAATCGTTCTTTCTGTGGTTTCTTTTATCAATGATGCAGGACTCCTTGCAAAAGATTAAGAGATGTGAAGTGTTTGAAGATATTCTGGTTTTGATAGTTTAATGATCTTTCAGATGCTTTTATGGAGTTGGGGGAACTTATTTTGGAAACAGGATTTGTGAATATGTGTTTTTATTTTTATCAACAATTCCACTTATCCCTGCGTTACTATATGGCTCACTGGTTCTCAGTGAAGTGTTTTGCTTGGTCAAAGTATGCAAGGACCATGAGTTGCAATGTAGGATGAGTAACTTTGGAGATGAATGGCAGTGTGAGTTTGCATAGAGATTGATGGAAGGGGCTTGGGTAAGACCTTTTGAATTTACCATTCAAAGATTCCTAAATCCAGACCACATCTCACTATTTTCTAAATATTATTAATAGGAAGACAAAAGTATGATTGTAAAAATATAAGCACCAATTGTGAAAAAGTCATTTTAGCTCATTATTTTTATGGCCCTAACCTTCCTGTTTAATTTCCTGAAGCAATATTCTGCATTAACATTCTTTCATTTTGAAGGTAAGTAAACACATTTCCAGAATATTTATATATCACCCACAGCTGTACCCAAATACAGCAGTTTGGGAAGGGATTTGCGAGAAATTAAATTTAATGAGACATTGAAACCCTCCTCCTTTCATTTGCGTGGTCCAAACCACCACTTACTCTGTCTCCAAGATGATGATTTAGTTCATCAGCTGGGCTATAGCATTTGTGGGGAGATGGAGATGGGGTATAGTTGGCTGCCAACAATGCAATATTGTAATGACAATGGAAGTGTAATATCATGAGCTCTGTATTTTTAAGAGGATCCAAATGAAGTGAGGTTAAGATGCAAATGTAGTACTTCTACCTGTCATGGAGGAAAACTCTTTGATCTCAGGCTATTTATGAATTAAGGGATGAGAAGAGATAGATGCGGGGCTGGATTTAATTCACAGCTGGCAGTTTGAAGGCCAATTCGGGGGGTTTGGAGGAGGCCACTCCTCAATCCAGGGGGAAGCCTTCCTGTAACCTTCTTGCCTGCTCCTGCCATCTTCATAATTATTTCAACAGCATGGATGGTGTTAAGCAGACTGGCCACTAGTGGAGCAGTTGAGACCTTTAAGTGGGAAATTATATCCCCTTTTAAAGCCTCACCTTGCCACAAACAGCATTTAAACCAAAGCCAGCAAAACCCATGATAGACATTTAGCCCAGCAGGTTTCTCTGCACTTCCCCTATTTATCAGACCCCTTTATGTCCATCAGAGGCTGCTATGAAATTTTAGAGTGATAGATTTTTACAGCACACAAAGAAGCCCATTAAATCTGCACAGGTCATCAAATACCTATTTATTCAAGTTTCCACTTTTTAGCACTGAGTCCAAAGCCTTATTATGCTAAGGTATTTCACGTGTCAACTTCAATTCTTTTTAAATGTAACAGTCCCTGCCTCTGCCACCCTTTCAGACAGTGAATCTAGACACCAACATCTTCCAGATGAAAAGATTCTTCCTCAGCTCTGTTGTCTGGGTGGCTAGCTTGTGAGTAGAGTTATGTCAACACTGTGAATTCAATTCATGTACCAGCTGACATTACCATTGAAGGAATTTATTACCTAACCTCCCCTTGCCTCAGGTGTGGTGACCCTCAGGTTAAACCACAACCAGTTGTTTCTCTTTCTGTAATGAGAGAGCAGCCTTGTGGTCAGATCGTGTCTTAACATATTAAAATTGTTCTTCCCCCAATTCAGAACCTGAAGGTGATGTTGTTGGTGTGATGTACCTAGATGTCCAGAAGGCATTTGATACAGTGCGACATAAGAGACTCGCGAAAAAGGTTATAGCATGTTGTATAAAAGGAACAGTGACAATGTGGTCACAAAATTGGCTCTATGGCAGGAAACCGAGTGTAATGCTCAATGGATATTTTTGATTGGAGAAAGGTTGGTAGTGGCGTTCCCAGGGGTTGGTATTGAGACCCTTATTTTTCCTGCTATATATTAATGATCTGGATCTTGGTGTGCAGGGGACAATTTCAAAGTTTGCAGATGACACTATATTTGGAAGAATTATAAACTGAAGAGGTTACTTTGGAACTCCAAAAGGGCACTAACAAGCTGGTGCACAGCTCAGATAGGTGGCAAGATAGTGTAAAATAGGGACTACAATTCGAAATTGGGTGCTAGAGCAGGGAGACCTGAGTATAGAACATAGAACATTACAGCACGGTACAGGTCCTTCGGCCTTCGATGTTGTGCCGACCTGTCATACTGATGTGAAACCCACATAACCTACACTATTCCATGTACATCCATATGCTTGTCCAATGACAACATAAATGCAGTCAAAGTTGGCGAATCTACTACAGTTGCAGGCAAAGCGTTCCATTCCCTTACTACTCTCTGAGTAAAGAAACTACCTCTGACATCTGTCCTATATCTTTCACCCTTCAATTTAAAGCTATGCCCCCTTGTGCTCGCCGTCACCATCCTAGAAAAAGGGTCTCCCTATCCATCCTGTCTAACCTTCTGATTATTTTATATCTGACATTTTATATGTCTCAATTAAGTCACCTCTCAACCTTCTTCTCTCTAACGAAAATAGCCTCAAGTCCCTCAGCCTTTCCTCGTAAGACCTTCCCTCCATACCAGGCAACATCCTAGTAAATCTCCTCTGCACCCTTTCCAAAGCTTCCACATCCTTCTTATAATGCGGTGACCAGAACTGTACGTAATACTCCAAGTGCGGCCGCACCAGAGTTTTGTACAGCTGCAGCATAACCTCATGGTCCTGGAACTCGATCCCTCTATTAATAAAAGCTAAAACACTCTTTGCCTTCTTAACAACCCTGTCATCTATGTATATATGTGCATCGAGCATTGAAGGTCCCTAGACAGGTAGAGAGAGCAGTTAATGCATATGGTGCTCTCGGCTTTGTTAATAAGGGCATTTTCTCCATGCTTTTGTACTCAATGTTAAGCATATACAAGACGCTGTTAGACGTCAGTTGGAGTATTGTGTACAGTTGTGCATGCCAGATTATAGGAAAGAGGTGAATTCTTTTGACAAGAATCAGATCAGTTGTGAGGGTGGATTGGGGAGTGTAAGGCGGTTCTCCATGGAGAGAAAATGTCTGAGAAAAGATTCCATAGAGGTTATAAAATTCATGAGTTGGCTAGATAGAGTAGATAAGGAGAAGCTTTTCCTACTCATTAAGGATTCGGAGTGTATAGATTTAAAGTGATGTTCAAATGAAACATGGGTGTACAGGCCTTTTCACAGAATGAGTAATTAGCATACAGAATGCACTGCCTGGGAATGTGATGGAAACAGGTTCAGTTAAGGCATTCAAGAAGGCATTGGATGATTACTTGGATAGAAATAGAGCGCAGCAAAAAACCAGAGATTGAAACTAGGCAATAGAATTGGTGAAGGCACGATGGGCCAAATGGCCACCTCCTGTGTTAAAACAACTTTGAGATTCTTATTTCAATTTACCTTTATTCTTTGTCATGAGTACCTTGTATCTTACTGAGTTATGGTCACTATCACTGAAATTCTCCCCCACTTCTACCACTTGTCAGTCTTCACTCCCAAAAATTAGGTGCAGCGCCATCCTCTCTCTAGTAGGACTTTGTTCTTGCTCACTTTTAAAAACTTTTCTGGATACATTGTTAGAATTTCGCTTGCCCTAAGCCTTTTACACTTTATTTGTTGCAGTTAATATTAGTGGAGTTGCATATTGCTCCCATTACTACCCTTTTTTTCACACTTCAAAATTTCTCTAAAATCTGCCCTTCTATTTCTCCGTGACGATTTGGGAGTAATTTGAGTACCATTCATGTGATCTTATCTTCTATCCATATGGCCTCAATTTAGGAACCTTCTAAGATAGTGTAGCTTCTTTTTGCAGTAATTGACTCCTTGATAAATATTGCAACACATCCTCCTCTTTTACAAGATCCTATGTACCAGAATATTGAGCCCTTCGCTCTATATATCTGTAATAGCAATGATATCTTTTCTCCGTGTGGTAATTTGCTCTCTCAACTTATATTCCTTACTCAAGACTCCTTGCACAAAAATAAATTAAATTTAACACTTTATTAATGCCTCAACTCACCTTACTAATATTCAGGCACCTATCTTACCAAACTCACCAAATAAGTTCAAATATCAGGAAAAGTTGACCAGGAAAGCAAAGCGAGCATCTGGTGGATTTAGCTCACAACTTGCTGTAAACCACCAGCACCACCACCATGTTTTAAACTGGGCACCAACTTCTTGGGTCAAGCCTTATGAGCTGTGACCACCGAGCTGCATCAACAGATATTGGGATCTTAACTTTTGTCATCCTCTATGAACTCTAATGAAATATATTTCTGACCTATTTTCAAGATTCTTCTGCAATTCAATACTGCACCACAACTATTATTATAATGTTGTAGCTGGGACACTGAGTACTCAGGGACACAGACTCAGATCATGGACTAGACCAGGCTGTATCTCTGGGATTTTGACCACTCTTAAAGCACTCACTCACTTTGAACCTACCTGAATGCTGACAGCACCCGTAGCTTACATTGCTTTGTCTTGCCTTTTCATGCTTTGTCCCCTCAGCTAGAAATACCATGCTTTTATTTCTGCTGGCTTACCTCACTGTTGGATATAGAAACAGGACCAGAAAAGTTGCCATAGTTGTCAGCAGGCCTTTGCTTTGGTGTTCCTGGGGCAGTAAGTCAAGGTCAGCCTCTGATACCAGTCGAGGCGTCCTTGGACCAGGCTTGCATGGTATGGTATCCAAGCCTCCTCTAATAGTTCTTGGGGTGGAGAAAGTCCTGTGTTGGCACCGTCCTGTCCAACTGAGCCTCCAGTACCCTGCCCGCAAAATGAAGAACCCCAGATTCATGTCTGGCACATCTGGGGAAAATGTCAACATCTGTCCAGGGTAATTCCAGCGCGACATGCACGTCCACGTCCACGACGTGGGTTGCCGGTGAACTCTGACACAGGTAGTGAGTGACATGTTTGTCCTAGGAACTACACTTGGTAAGATGGGGTGGAAATCAAATATGACAGACACCAAAAGGGCTGTGGTGGAAAATTAATGAGACATGTTTGGTAAGATATAGCAAGTGAACTCTCTGGTCCTTGCGGCGAGAAACCTTCCAATTCACACTTAACAAAAGAAATGTGAATTTCAGCGTTGAGTCCCAAGTCCATAGACAGCTATCTCGAATGAGAATCTTAGTTAAACAGATGCACTTGACAACTTTGCTACAGTGCACTGATACAATGCGTTTTCATGTCTATGTCTATGTCATATGCATATGGAAATTATTTTCTTTTTAATTGTCGGCATTTGAAGTTTCAAGTGAAGCAACTGAAGAATAGGACTCAAAGTGAATCTAAAATGGAACTTGCAATATAACCCTGTGAAGTTGTTTTCATACTCATATTGGACAGGAGATTCCACTGATTTTGTTTTTCTTTTCTAAATTATTTTTCTAGCATGCTAGTTCAATTCAGTAGATCTATTCAGTTTTGTCACTTGTAATTGACTTTTCCTATCCATTGTTGCTTTTTTCACATGGTGCTTATGCACATAAAAGGCTTACTTTGTACATTGGCCAAAGCCACGAAATGTTCTATGTGACTGCAACTGTGGTATGTTATCCTTTCACCTGATTCGCTACACCTCTCCCAGAAAATTATAACTAAAGTTAAGACACAAACATTACTATAAATAGCAACACATATCTATGCATGAAGGATAGTAGCTAGAGGTATTTAAAAAGTACTAGGCCCACACAGACATTTACAAAAATAATTGTATTATACAGTGTATGCTGGGAGGGGGGGAGATGGAATACACAGCCAAAAGTTTGCAAGTGCCTAATCACTGCCTGTTGTTCATCAATATTTTTGCCTCGGTGCTTCCCAAAATTTTTCCCTCAGTGACCTCACTTTAAGGCTTGAAAGTTATTGTGACTCCACAATAATATCTGTTAGCGTTATAATTGTGGCTCCACAGAGGCCATTCCTGCTCAGAGCTGATAATGCCAAAGATTGAGCTGATGAACCCACATAGGTTCACAGTTCCACTTCGGGAAGCCCTGCTTTACTTTGGCAACACTGGTACATAACTGGAGAGTACCATATGCAGCAGGTGTTGGAACTGGAATCCCAGAAGGAACCTACATAGTGGGGAAGCTTTGTTTTGACTGTTCGTGACCACATAAACAACAATAAAATATCTTTGATGGATTGAATGAACAAAATTGCACATTAATCACCGGCTTCTTAAAATTAATTGTACTTTCTGGGGAAAAAAGTACAAATTAATATATCTTTAAGAGTTTGTATGATTCGTATGAAATGCAAGAAAATGTCATGAGTTTTAAATGGGCTTTTATAAGATTTCTTCCATTCTGATACTGCTACTTTGTCAGAAGCCCTGTTTATACCTTGGAACAGAATAGCTCTTGAGGAAAATTTTGTAATTTTTGTGAAATTAATCAATTTTACTAACTGAATTTGTTCATGGTTTAGAAACATAGCAAATAGGAGCAGGAGTAGGCCATTCACCCTTTGAAGCCTGCTCCGTCATTGAACATGATCATGGCTGTCCCTCTATTTCAATGCAATATTCTCACTTTCTCTCCTTGCCTCTATGTGCCATTCATATCTAAAAATTTACCTGTCTCTCTCTCTCTCGAATATATTCAATGACTTGATCTCCACAATCTTGTCTACTAGGAAATTCCACAGGCTCACTACCCTTTGAGTGAAGAAATGTTTTCTCATCTCTGTCCTAAATTACCTACTCTGTATCAAGAGACTCTGACTATGTGGTTCTAGACTTCCCAATAGAGAAATCACCATCACTGCATTGGGTATGTCCATCCCTGTTGGAATTTTATTCATTCCAATCAGTTAGTGCACCATATCTTCTCCCTCATACTCCTAAAGCGACAGAATAAACCGGTATAAATTTCACTCAAACCCGCTTATGAATTGAAGAGTGATTGATGCTTTACAATAGAACCCTTTGAGCTTTTGAACCCGTTTTGCTGCTTGTTATACAAACCACCAGAACAGGTCTAGGATACAAGCTAAAGGTCCGCCAGCACTACCTTACCAACAGGCTTCAAATCTAACACTCCCACTTTATCGTTACAGCATTTTTCATGTCCCATGCGAACCACGTTTATGGTCTCTGACATGGCTGAATTATCAGCAATTTTGAATCGAATTGAAACTGCCTACACTTGTTTCAATTAGGGCTGTCATAACCATTCACAAGAAATGAATTTTTGATCTCATCAATCGGGTTGCATTTTAATTTTAACTCCTGAAAGTGAAAATTTTTGTTCTTGGTCACCCAAGCACCCAGTTTTCATTGGTAAGCATTATCATTTTTAACAAAAACTCTTAGACATCAGTCCAAGTCATAGTTGCTGATAATTAGGACCTCTTAGTGAAATGTATTTGACATCTGATACATTTTTTTTGTTAATTAATGAGATAAGATCCTACAACCTAACTAAGTTGCAACAGATTTTTATTTTTAATATGGGCTGGACAGTCTCAGTTGTAAATACTTTGGTGATCCTTGAATAAAAAGTACATTGTTGCTTGTCAATGGCTGGGGTTTTTCCTGAACATCTGTTCTGATCTTCTATCAAAAATAAAATTTAATAGCAATTTTAAAGTCCACTTATTATTTAAATGTATTCCATTTCTTGACAAAAATATAAAGGTCTGCATATTTTCAGAATTGATCTGACTAAGAGCACTGATATGACTGTGCAAAAACAACGCAGTATGCAAAGAAAATACCATAGATTATAACAAGAAGTTTGTACATCTTTTATTCTGATTTTGCTACAGTTTAAACATTTCAAGTCAGCTAGCTGTTTGAAAGATAAACCGTATTGCAGTGTTGACTTTGCTCCACTTCCCTTTCCCTCTTATGGATATAATGAACTCAATTTGTTATTTTCTCACTGGTTGCATGATGGTTTGCTTTTGTTGTAACCTAATAGCTGTTTATTCTTTAATTAGTTTACATAGTTGATTGTTACTGATTTACTGTTTTCTAGGCAGAATCCTTGTTTCCTTACCAGAGCAACCTTTCTTGATATCATCAATATCTTGTGTCATCAGTTGGATAAGTCAAAAACAAGAGGTAAGAATTTATAGAATCAAGTTCTAAACCTTGCAGTGTTTTCAATAAATCGCTAATCACGTGTACAAGTTCAGACTTGTACATGTTTTCTACAAATTAAGGTATTTTAACAAATGATCTTGGGGGATCTTTAAGCCCATTTAATGTATGTATTAAAGCTAACATAGAATGGTATTTGTAGAATCGGTTCCTGGTGTGATGAAAAAGATGAACAACTGTCATGGCTGACAAAAATTACAGAACAGACATAATTAGCCATGTGGTCACTCCTATTTTTGATTTGTAGACAACAAAATTTAGAGAACAACCTTCAGTCATGCTGATGGCTGCACCTTATTGTAGATGATGTTGATTTCAAAAATAAAACTGTGAGGTTCAGACATTCGTACCTCAGTTACTAAGGTGTTATGAGACAGTGTTAGGAGTAATGTTTTTTTCAAAATCATTCAAATGAAAGTTTGCCAACTGCCTACTAGATTTTTGAGTACTTTAAATGTAGTTTGTCATTCAGTTAAAATGATACTGTATTTAATGTAAAGCTGAGGTGATATGAACTACTGTCCGGAGATGATAGGGGCAGTTTTAACTTAGAGATAAATGTTAAAAGTCAGATTCCCTAACACATTCCAATTCAATTTTGTGCGCCTCTCCCATTCCCTTCCCTTGTTCACCTACATCTTATGTATGTACCCTAGAGCTGAGAATTTAAAATTCTCATCTATATTTTGAAGCCATTCCATGATCTTTTTATCTAGTACAGACTGCTTCAGCTTCCCTTCTTCACAAAACACTGTGATCCACTTTTCCTGTTCTCTTAGATGCTTCTTCCTTGTCCCGACTTTTGTGTCCCTCTCGCTAGACATTCAGACCACTTCTACACAGTTCCAATTTTGAGTCCATTCACTCGTCCAGTTCAGTTTTTTGGTGACCCTTCCTAATATTTCTATTTTTAGGCTTGGTGTCCATATTTTTTCTTACACCACTTGCGATGACTTTTGGATGTTTATTCAAATTAAAGGCACAATACAAATGGAATTATTTTTATACGGTTATTATTGTAACCAGGAATTAGAATGCTGGTGTATCTAAGTCGATAACACATCAGTACAAAAGTTGAAGAAGTTGCTTTAATGTGGGGCTTGCCTTGACCTGGTGTCTGCTTTACTTCATATAGTTTATTAGTGACTAAATGGAGCAAGTTACATCAGCCAGTTTTTGATTTTTGAATACCCTTTAGTTTGTTGTGCCTCATACCTTGGATTTTCATAATGTCCTTTTCTTTAAACTGTAGCTCAGATGTTTTGTTGTTTCTGTAAAATTACTGACCTTGTTTCTTTAGATCAACATCAATCAGCCTTTGGTTTGATTGATCTTAAACAAATTCCTAGGTACTGTTGATAGCCGCAGAGTTTAATTTAAGGAATGCTACTATTTAATTTTGCCTCATTTTGGGCTTTAATAATAAAATATTACATTTTAATCATTGTCACATTTTCACTTTCTCAGATCTGCCAGTCACCCCTTAAGTGCATAAGGAAATACCATGTCACCAGCAAATCTCTTATGCAGCAAAACGTAACTGCAATTTTAGGTATGGTAACAGGGAATAGAACATAGAACATTACAGCACAGTACAGGCCCTTCGGCCCTCGATGTTGTGCCGACCTGTCATACCGATCTCAAGCCCGTCTAACCTACACTATTCCATGTACGTCCATATGCTTATCCAATGACGACTTAAATGTACCTAAAGTTGGCGAATCTACTACCGTTGCAGGAAAAGCGTTCCATTCCCTTACTACTCTGAGTAGAGAAACCACCTCTGACATCTGTCCTATATCTTTCACCCCTCCATTTAAAGCTATGCCCCCTCGTGCTCACCGTCACCATCCTAGGAAAAAGGCTCTCCCTATCCACCCTATCTAACCCTCTGATTATTTTATATGTTTCAATTAAGTCACCTCTCAACCTTCTTCTCTCTAATGAAAACAGCCTCAAGTCCCTCAGCCTTTCCTCGTAAGACCTTCCCTCCATACCAGTATCTTGAATCAGAATCTTGAATTTTTTTTTCCCTAGTACTATGTTCTTAATTCAGACCCCCATATGGGTCATCAACATAACCACCATTAGTTGTCAACCTAAAACTGTTGATATTTGTCCCTGATAAACAGGACAAAATATTCACAATACAAAGGAAATTTTGCACACAAATTGCGAATAATTTCCAATAATCTGTAATTCATTGTTTCTTATGTAGTTAAATCCTTGTGTCAAAACTTTCATGCTCACCAATGTGCTGCTGTGTTTCAATAGCTGGTATGTAACTGAAGCATTTCAGAGTGACACAGAACCTTCTGGAAGGAAGATGTTACAGGAGAACCATTCAGCTACAATAGAAACATGTTGTCTTTGGCTGTGACACATCAGATATGCTGTTATTTCAGGGAGAATTTTATGGATATAGGTAAAGATGAAGAAAAACTGTCTTTAAGAGAGCTGACACAGGCACACGGAGGCTAAATCTGATTCCCATATTTTTGAGTTCCAAGGTTACCTTTGTTGCATTTCATCTGCCTTTTATCTTAAAGAAAATAGAGGAAAAGAAGGGTAAGATGTAATATAGTGACAACAGTAAATTGTTCCAATGATTCAGAAGTACAATGACTTCAAACTCTGCAGTACTTAATATGTTTGCTGAAATTGTGTGGTTTTATAACTGGTAGCAGTACTGTATAGATTACTGTAATGAAACGATATGTTATAATTATTTAGGAACTTTGCCACTTTGCTGGACCATTTTCTTTTGGTCTAATCAATGTTAGAGTTACCTTAAGGGCTGGTTGCTCTGGTAGTTCTAGTAGATTTAGGTATTATTTTAGAACTTTAAGCTGTTGCAGCCTTTATGCCAACTTGATGAAATCACTGAGTCAGGGGGACAAAGCAACTCCTTGAGCTAGATAGGTTCAGTAAATTAGTCAAGAAAAATCTTCAGCAATGTCTAAAGAATTCCTACTGAATGTTCTGAGGTTTATGTTATCCAAGAAAAACATCAGTATTTATGGATAGCAATATTGTACTTGAGTTTGATTAGCTTCAGAACTAAATCTAAAGAAAATTTGTGTGAAACCTCAAAAGTTTATGTTCAAGACTAATTCAGAAAAAAATCAGGTTTTAAATGGATACTTTATATTTTGTCAAAAAATGCTCTTTATTATATGAATAGATTTTTGAAGTTGTCCATTCAAAAAGCTGAGAGTGAGGATGGTAAAGAAATGACAAAAATAACTCAATTTAAAGCTGATCATTTGCCGAGTGTTGATGCAAAAGGCAAACAAACCTATTTCATTCACAAAGTACTTTATATGGAGCATTGTGTATACAAACTGTTGAATTATCGTTGCAGCTGAATTGAAGGCAACATTAGAGAAAGCCATCAAGAGACCTCATGCTTTGCTTGTTTGGCTAATCAAGAGGAATTTTGTTAGTGCAGCTGTGCTGTTGGTTACAAACTGTACTGATAGACCTAGGTCACTGAAACATTTTGCCTTAATTGCCTGCCTTTTTGATTTATTTTTATAACTACATCACGCAGGAAAGCTTAAATATTTGGTTATTCTAATCTTTGAAATTCTGCAGCTGTGGTTTTCCATTTCTTTCCTGCTGCAGGCTATGGCGGAACTGCAGAGTATATATATTTGTGGGCATCTCCACAAAACTAAAAGCAAGGGGAGTTTCAGCCCATTATTCATTACTGATATTCATTTCTTTGACAACCTGACTTTATCACTGTCCACTCTGTTTGTATTTCCTGTGGTATTCATCCACCAAAATTAACCTTTTCCCCCAATTTGTGTATGTTTAAAAAGAACTTCAAGCGGTCAAACGTTTATTTTTCTTTCTCTGATTGAAAGAGTTGAAATATTAGTACTTTACATAGGTAGAAGTATGATGGTTCCTTGTCTGTAACTTGGAGAAATGATTGCAATAATTGGAATTTGATTTTAGATTGATATACATAGCTAAAACTGCTGAAATGACACCACATTTGGCAAAATGGCAACAAGAAGAGCGCTTTGATAAATTTTAAAATTTAAAAGGCTATTTTGTTCATTTATCAAAATCATTGTCGGTAACCAAAGAGGTATTTTCCAAACATTGACTTTGAAAACAACTGATGAAGATGCCTACAAAAATTATTCAATGGATTATCACTAAGAATAGGTTTTCCGTGTTGACCCTACAGTCAGAAAGCACACCAACACCTCTACTTCCTCAGAAGGGTAAGGAAATTCGGCACGTCCACAACAACTCTTAATTTTTATAGATACTCCACAGAAAGCATCAAATCCGGATGCAACACAGCTTGGTTTGGAAACTGCTTTGCTCAAGACTTCAAGAACTTACAGTGAATTATAAACACAGCCCTATCCATCATGAAAACCAGCCTTCATTCCATTGACTCTGTCTATGCTCCCCGCAATCTTGGGAAAGCAGCAACATAATCAAAGACCCCTCCTACCCAGTTATACTGACTTCCACCCTCTTCTATCAGGCAGAAAATGCAAACGTTTGAAAAACACATACCAACAGATTTAAGAACAGCTTATTTCCCACTGTTAACAGGCTTATGATTGGACACCTCATAGGTTAGAGTTGATCTTTCTCTGTACCTTCTTTGTAGCTGTAACATTGTTCTATATTCTGTTCTGTCTCCCTGATGTACTTAGGTAAGGTGTGATTTGTCTGGTTAGCATATAAAATAATACTTTCCACTGTATGTCAGTTCAGGTGACAATAATAAATCAAAATAAGTTGGTTGATCTCAGCTAGGGTGGCAGTAGAGTTTCCACAATTGACCTCCACTTCCCTGGCTAAGAAAGTAGAAAAATCAACCAGTTTCATCTGTTCGGAAGGAGAAACAGGAGTAGACTATTCAGCCCTTTGAGCCTGCTCCAGCACTGAATATTATTGTGGCTAATCTAACACTTCAGTATCTTTTGCCCAACTCATCCCCATAACCCTAGATGTCACTTTTCATCAGAAATCTATCAATCTTTATGCTAAACATGCTCAAATACTGAGATTCCACAGCCCTCTGAGAATTCTAAAGGTTTGCAATCCTCCAAGTAAACAGCATCCTCCTGATCTCTAAGTGGCATTCCTCATTATTTTAAATTGTGCACCCTAGTTCTAGACTATGCAATGAGGGGAAACATCTTACCTGCATCAATATTGTGTGTCCATTTAAGTAATTTTGAGTTTCAGTAAGATGACTTCTCATTCTTCAAAACCGTACAGAATAGAGACCCAGTTTGCCCAATCTTTCTCCATCGGACAGTCCCACCAGCCCAAGAATAAGTCTTGTGAACTTTTGTTGCAGTCTCTCTATGGCAATAATCTCTTCCCTGAAATAGGAGATGAAAACTGCACACAGTATTTTAGGTGAGGTTTAACCCAATTCCTAGGCAATTGAAGCAAGATTTCACTACTCCTGCATCCAAATCCTATTACAATAAAGGCTAACATTCAATTAGCCTTGCTTGCCTTGATTTCTAACCAGTTGGAAATATGCTTGCATTGTTATAATAATGATGTGAAGTTCTTACATCACTGGACCTATAGTTACCTAAGGCACAAGTACAAAAATAATGGAAGTACTCAATATACCTTAAGGCTATAAAGAGACAAGTTTACAATCAATTGTGTAGTTTACATCAAAAGAGCTATCAAGTACATAAGCTCTTTAGTAGGTTTGAATAGAAATGCATAATCAAGATTAATGTAGGTCATTATTTCAGCCACTCCTATCGCAAAGTTCAATTCCTACCACCCACACTGAACTTCCTTCCCTCCCTTGCATGCATGCACACACCTCCCCCACTCCTCTTCTGCTCTCAACTTTCCAGAGGTCTCTTTAGAATAATTTTGCTGATTTATTCTTCCCAAATGATATTTTGTCATACATCCATAGCTGATGGAAAAAATGTTCATCTTTTCCTCACACCATTGTCCATGACCCCAAACTATCCTGTCATGTGAAAGTGCACAAGTTTTGTCTCTTTACAAATATTGATTGACTTGTCATATATTTCCAGCATTTTCTGCTTCTGTCCTATATGTAGTTTTGACGTTCAGTTTTGTGGGGAGCATATTGAACAAGTGTTTCTTAAAGCATGCTTAGAACAATTCAAGCAAGGTTCCAGAAGTTGAATGGCTGCAAAAACTAACCTAGTGAAATTAGCAAAAGAAAATACTGAACATTCTTTAGAGAGATCGTAGGAACTGCAGATGATGGAGAATCTGAGATAACAAGGTGTAGAGCTGGATGAACACAGCAGGCCAAGCAGCATCAGAGGAGCAGGAAAAGAGAAAGGTCTTGACCTGAAACATCAGCTTTCCTGCTCCTCTGATGCTGCTTGGCCTGCTGTGTTCATCCAGCTCTACACCTTGTTATCACTGAACATTCTTTGTTGCTTTTCCCAGCATTTCAGTCAATCTGCCTACAGAAGTTAGGGGTTTTATCACATTCCCTGTGTTGTGATAAAGATTTATCATTATTTGTGAATTTGGGCTTTAAAGTATGGTTAAAATAGATGTCTGGTTTCAGTTCTGTAAAGGTCAAAATAAAACAATAAACGGCAACTTTTTTCTTTAAAGAGGTGAGAAATAATTTGGAACAATTAACTAAAAATAAGAAAACACGTGACATAACTGTGAA
This sequence comes from Stegostoma tigrinum, assembly GCF_030684315.1. Taxonomy (NCBI): domain Eukaryota; kingdom Metazoa; phylum Chordata; class Chondrichthyes; order Orectolobiformes; family Stegostomatidae; genus Stegostoma; species Stegostoma tigrinum. The sequence goes on along the minus strand of NC_081362.1, from coordinate 67,569,785 downwards.
GCAGGCTACCTATGGTGTTGATCAAATGTTTACAAAGTTTAGCTTTTAGGATGCATAGTGAAGAGCAGACCAGGGCCCAATAGTAAATCAGGTTTCAATTCAGAAATCAGTTTGAATTCACAGGAACAGTTTTATCAGTTTTATTAAGAAGGCCCATCTATTAGTTGTGTAGAAATTTCCAGTCTGGAAGATTTTCTACCTGCTTAAGAGACATTTAAATAAGAAATTAAAAAGTTAAGATAGGAGCCGTACTGCTTTGTGATTGGGTATCTCTAACTTGGGGAATGAGGTTAAATCATTTTGTTGATTATATTAAGATCCTTCTAAAGTGGCTCACACTTGCAGCTTTGTTTTGGTTTTCTTTTGTATAATTAACGTGTTATTTTGTTAAAGAAGATTGCTCTTGTATGAACATAATCAGTCTCTAACCACCACAGTAAACAACTATAAAAATTAAATGTAATATCTATCAAGCTGAGCATCGCTGTGGGATATTACTTGTTCAATAGGGCTAGCAGCTGGAATGATAACAGTGGCCATAAGTAGAGTATTGACATTCTTTGAAAATAGTTCTCTGAAATGTAGAGATAGTAGGAACTGCCAATGCTGGAGAATCTGTGATAACAAGGTGTAGAGCTGGACAAACACAGCAGGCCAAGCAGCATCAGAGGAAGAAGGGTCCAGACCCAAAACGTCAGCCTTCCTGCTCCTCTGATGCTGCCTGGCCTGCTGTGTTCATCCAGCTCTACACCTTGTTAACTCTGAAATGTACCCTGTTTCCACTGTCTCTACAACACTGTAGCGTATTAAAGGTGGGATGGAGGCCTTGAACTTGTGTTTCCAACTAACTTTCTGGTAAACTCCTTGAGGTTGGGTTTTTAGTGGACTCCAAAGGGCCAGTTACTTTCATCGAAACTTTTTGATTGATTCAATTTTTCCATTGAAAAAGTGACACGATAAATTTTCCTTTTTAAAAGTCCAACGTGACAAATCGTTAAAACCATTATTGACTAAAGACAACTTTCTTTTTGTAGTTGACATGTATTTTAATTTTTGAGTGTTTGACTACTCTACACCATGAGGCAGCTGGCCCTCTGCCCGACTTCCACTATTCTCCAATGTGGTGTCAGGCAGTCTAACAAACATTGAGGATGGTGCTTGCTGTCAGCATTTTGGCCCTGACAGGGGTTGGCATTACGAACTGGGTACTAATCTTGCTACCTGCCCAGTTGATGTATGTGCAGACAATGTTGTATGAAGCTTGTGTGAAGACATGGAAAGTTTTGGGCTAAATTTCATTTTACAAGGAGAGCTGCTGATGGTCCAATTGTGTTTTAATTAACATTTTGTACATTTTTACATTTACTGCTTTAGTCTGGTACTGTATCTCTCTTGCATAGCAAACTTAAATGCTGCACGTTTAGCCTATGTTGTTGCTAATTTACCTACTGCCTAGTTCACTTAATTATATATTTGAATACTATGGTCTTTTTATTGATTATATCAAAACGATTGAAAAAAATACTGGTACTGTGTGCAGCAGTGCTAACCACTGAGCCACCAAGGCTGCACAGTGGCTCACCGGTTAGCACTACTGCGTTACAGCACCAGAGATCGGGATGCATGTCTGCATGAGTTTCTGCTGGATACTCTGGTTTCCTTCTACAGTCCAAAGATGTTTAGGTCAGATAGACAGGCCGTGCTAAATTGCCTGGTAGTGTCCAGTGATGAGCAGGCGAGGTGGATTAGCCATGGTAAATATGAGTCAAAGAGATAGGGCTGGGGGCTGGATTTGGGTGGGAGGCTGCTCAGAAGGTCAGTGCGAACTCAATGGGCAAAATGGCCTTTTTTCACACTCGAGATTCTATTGTTCTATTTTGTAGAATGTTGAACAATGAGAGGTGATCTTATTGAAAACTTAGAAAATTTTTGCAAGCCATGACAGAATAAATATGGATAGGATGTTTTCCTTGATGGGTGAGTTTAGAACCAGAAGACACAGTCTCAAAGTAAGGGTAGGCCATTTAAGAGTTGGTGATCAAATAGCCTACACCTCCAATTTCCATCTACAACCATTATTTTTCCATCTAAAATGTAATACCTTACAATTATCCACAAAACCTTTTCAGTCTGCCTGCCAACTCAATAAGTTTTTTTGAATCTCTCCTCCTTGAGAAACTATAAATTCTGTTGGTTAAAGCAGTTGTGGAGTTGGCAACAAATTTTGATATTGTACTCCTTACACCAGAGAGGGTCCGCATAAGCATCATTTGCCCCTGTGCCTAAACGTTTGATTCAGTTTAGATAAGCCTGAACATTTGGATAAGGGATGAAGAACACTTCAATACCTTGCTCTGAAGATATAAGACATAATGGGGAGATGATAGCCTAATGATATTATCGCTGGACTATTAATCCAGTGATCCCAGCAATGTTCCGGGGATTTGGTTCGAATCCCACCATGGCAGACAGTGGAATTCGAATTCAGTAAAAAAAAATCTGGAACTAAGAGTCTACTAATTAATAATGATCATGAAACCATTGTACATTATCAGGAAAACCCATCTGGTTCACAAATGTCATTTGGGGAAGGAAACTGCCATCTTTACCTGGCCTGGCCTACATGTCACCCTAGGGCCATAATAATGTTGTTGACTCTTAACTGCCGATTGGGCATTTAGGGATGGGCAATATACGCTGGCCTAGCCAATGACTCCCTCATCCCATAAATGAATAAAGAAAATAAATGATCAGTGAACATTCTCACATAATTTGATCACAGAGAGAAAACTGAGCTCATGAATGTATAAAGAGTGCAGCAAAGGTTGAGAGCGGCTTTAGGGGTGAGTGACTTCAGTTTTGTGGATAGTTTGGAGAAGCTGTGGCAGTCCTTGGAGAAGAGAAGATTGAGCAGACATTTAGGAACACTTAGGAGGCAGCGATCATAATATGGTAGAGTTCAGTCTGCAGTTTGAAAGAGAGAAGGCAAAATCGGATGTAATGGTGTTACAGTTAAATAAAGGTAATTACAGGGGCATGAGAGAGGAATTGACGAAAATCGACTGGAAGCAGAGCCTAGCAGGGAAGACAGTAGACCAACAATGGCAGGAGTTTCTGGGTATAATTGAGGACACAGTACAGAGGTTCATCCCAAAGAAAAGAAAGATTATCTGGCATGGGATTAGACGGCCATGGCTGACAAAGGAAGTCAGGAAATATATCAAAGAAAAAGAGACAGCCTATAAAGTGGCCAAGAGCACTGGGAAATCAGAAGATTTGCGAAGGCTACAAAAACAGACAGAGGATAACAAAGAGAGCAGTAAGAAAGGAGAGGATCATATATGAAGGTAGGCTAGCTAGTAATATTAGAAATGGTAGTAAAAGATTCTTTTAATACATAAGAAACAAAGGAGAGACAAAAGTAGATATTGGGCCGTTCCAAATTGATGCTGGAAGGCTAGTGATGGGAGATAAGGAAATAGCTGAAGAACTTAATAAGTACTTTGTGTCAGTCTTCACAGTGGAAGACATGAGTAGTATGCCAACAATTAGGGAGAGCCAGGGGGCAGAGTTGAGTACGGTAGGCAATACAAAAGAGAAAGTGCTAGAAAAGCTAAAGGGTCTAAAAATTGATAAATCTCCTGGCCCTGATGGGCTGCATCCTAGAGTTCTGAGGGAGGTGGCTGAGGAAATAGCCGAGGCTTTGGTTGTGATCTTTCAAAAGTCACTGGAGTCAGGGAAAGTCCCAGATGATTGGAAAATTGCTGTTGTAACTCCCTTGTTTAAGAAAGGATCAAGGCAAAAGATGGAAAATGTTAGGCTGGTAAGCTTAACCTCAGTAGTTGGTAAAATTCTAGAATCCATTGTCGAGGATGAGATTTTTAAATTCCTGGAAGTGCAGGGTCAGATTAAAACAAGTCAGCATGGTTTTAGTAAGGGGAGGTCGTGCCTGACAAACCTGTTAGAATTCTTTGAAGAGGTAACAAGTATGTTAGACCAGGGAAACCCAATAGATGTTATCTATCTAGACTTCCAAAAGGCCTTTGATACAGTGCCTCACGGGAGGCTGCTGAGCAAGGTGAGGGCCCATGGTGTTTGAGGTGAACTACTGGCTTGGATTGAGGATTGGCTGTCTGACAAGGCAGAAAATTGGGATAAAAGGCTCTTTTTCGGAATGGCAACCGGTGACGAGCGGTGTCCCCTAAGGTTCAGTGTTGGGGCCACAGCTGTTCACCTTATATATTAATGATCTGGATGAAGGGACTGGGGGCATTCTGGCGAAGTTTGCCGATGATACGAAGATAGGTGGACAGGTGGGGAAGCTGCAGAAAGATTTAGACAGTCTAGGAGAGTAGTCCAGGAAATGGCTGATGAAATTCAATGTGAGTAAATGTGAGGTTTTGCACTTTGGAAAAAAGAATACAGGCATAGACTATTTTCTAAACGGTGAGAAAATTCGCAAATCAGAAGTGCAAAGGGATCTGGCAATGTTGGTCCAGGATTCTCTAAATGTTAACTTGCAGGTAGAGTCCGTAATTAAGAAAGTGAATGTAATGTTGTCGTTTATCTCAAGCGGGTTGGAATGTAAAAGCAGCGATGTGCTTCTGAGGCTTTATAAGACTCTAGTTAGGCCCCATTTAGAATACTGTGTCCAATTTTGGGCCCCACACCTCAGGAAGGACATACTAGCCCTGGAGCGTGTCCAGCAGAGATTCACACGGATGATCCCTGGAATGGTAGGTTTAACATATAATGAATGGCTAAGCATCCTGGGATTGTACTCATTAGAGTTTAGAAGGTTGAGGGGAGATCAAATAGAAACTTACAAGATAATGTATGGTTTAGAAGGGGTGGACGCTAGGAAGTTGTTTGCGTTAGGCGGGGAGACTAGGACCCGTGGGGCACAGCCTTAAAATTAGAGGGGGTAAATTTAAAACTGAAATGAGACGACATTTCTTCAGCCAGAGAGTGGTGGGCTTGTGGAATTCATTGCCGCAGAGTGCAGTGGAGTCCGGGACGTTGGATGCCTTCAGGGCAGAGATCGACAAATTCTTGATCTCGAAAGGAATCAAGGGCTACAGGGAGAGTGCAGGGAAGTGGTGTTGAAATGCCCATCAGCCATGATTTAAATGGCGGAGTGGACTTGATGGGCCGAATGGCCTTCCTTCCACTCCTGTGTTTTATGGTCTTATTTGATTCAATTAATTTTATTTGATTGATTCAAAGTCATGAGGTTCCGGACAGCATTGACTACAACTGTTTCCTTTGGCTGGGGGGCAGAAAGCCAAAGAGTATTGACAGAAAAACCAAAGACGATATGATCCAACAACTTTTGCACAACCATTGATTAGGATCTGGAATGCACTGCCTAGATGGTGGTTATGGCATTTTTGGTTGTCGTTTTCAAATGGGAATTGGATAAATACTTGAAGGTATTAAAATTCTGTGCTATAACCATTTTTTAATCCATATTGATACACTCCATGAGGTCCATATCAGCAGGAGCCATGGGATATCTGTATCCTGAAGCCTGTTGTTTGCACTTGCCTGCTGCAATGAGCCAACAAAGTAAAAACGGGGAATAAAACTTTGTAGCTTTAACTATTCCTTCTTTTTGAAACACTGTTTTCCTCAATAAATCTGTGTTGATCTAATCATGCATTTTTAAATGTATGTTTATTTAACTTGGATATTTGGCAAAGGTGTCTTTAAACAAAAGATGAGGTGCTTCCCCAAATGTTAGGGAAGGATAGGCATAGGTAGAAATGGTTGGTGGTGTATGTCTTATGTGAGCTCATTGTAGAGCTGTGCTTTCCTGTATGTCGCATCCATGCCAACTGCTTTGTAATTTGCCTGTCTGGTTCAATTTTATATTCTTCTAACAAGAATAAATTTGAGTAATGAGGGAAATCCACCAATTAAAACAAACTGAAAATTACACAATTAAAGTTTTGCTTATTTTATCCTGGGAGAGGACAGTGTTGGCAAAACTACGTTGTTGATTTCCCTCGTGCCCTGCAAAGGTGCTGATGGACTTTTGCCTTGAAGTACTGTAGCCCTTGTGTTGCTGGGGCTTCCACAGATGTGTTAAGTAGGAAAATTGAGGAGATTGCAGTCATGATGAACAGATGACATATGTGCAAACGAGAATGATATCTGTTTTAGAGAGGGACTTCCAGGTGGTGCTGATCCCATCATGTTGATGTCCTGGTTTGGCTCCTTGGTAGAACTGTGGCCAATGTGTTATTTCATATTTTCCACTGTGTATGCTGTAGATCATTTATAATGCCGCCACAGTCCATTATGGTAAAGGTTGGGTGTGGATTCAAACATGATGGTCTCCAGTCAAGCAAACCATTTGGAATACAGGTAACATGTTTAGGATTGAAATAACCTCCTCACACAATGCCTTTAGATTTGCTGATATCCCATCTAGTAGCTTTGAGCAACAACAGAATTATTGCTCCTTGCCAGGGAACTCTTATCAGTCACGCTTTTAAAGCAGTCTTTTCTGTGTATCTTTTCTATTTCTGTCATCATCATGAAATCTCATAGCAATTTCCTTTTGTTTGTTTTATCTTTCTGCACTTGTCAAAGTTTATAAAGTGAATACAGATCTTTTTTTACTCATTCACCTTCTTTTCCAGGTCAGCCATCATGCATGCAGTCCCTGAATCATTCGCGAAGAGTATATTGTTGACTTTAAGAATAAGCAGTGAAGTCACACCACCATAACAAACTTAAGTTATATAGTGATGTTTGAAAAAGTCTTGTTTGCTGCACCTTTGTGTTGCTAAGAGATTTAGCAAGTGTTTACATTGGGATTGCCAACTTTGAAGTCTTATCACTGAAGTAGAAGCACAATTGCAAAGTTCAGCAAAAGTTTTATTTCTGCAATCTGGAGATCCGTAGACTTAAAATTGTTGTGAATTACAACGATCTTTGTAATCAATCTTGTGATCAAATTTATAAAATGCTTGCAAAAAATTCATTACCTGACAACTATACAGTTGTTTTGGGGAGCAGTGACTTGGTGCTCTGTAGGAATCTGTTGATTTTAAGGGGAATTTTAGAATGGTCTGCATGATATGGACTATGTCAAGATTTGTAACAAGATAGAACGAGAAGTCTGTGAGATGTACCTCAGCTTGTTGCATCTTTTATGCAATTGCAGAGCAGCGAGATAACTTTCTCTATGGCAGCAGCAAGTAACCAATTAAGGAGGATTGTAGGTTGTTAAAGTGATATTAACAGCACACCACGCTCAATAATATTTAGCTTCCAGCCTTAAATAAATGTCAAAAGTGTGGCAAATTCTTGATGTGGAAGTCAAAGCAGGTATCTGATGACTTCAGCTTGCTGCTTGCCTGAAAGAATATCCATATTGGCCACAAGAGACCAACGTCTCAGGGCACATTCCATGGCCCCGGGAACATGCACTGCACTTCATGATCATTGGTTAGGAATACTGCGGTAAGTAACTCACACCTGCCTCCCCAAAGTATGCCCATCATCTGCAAGGCAAAAGTCAGGAGTGTGATTGAATACTCCCCACTTGCCTGCACATGCAACTCGAACAACAATCAAGAAGCTTGTCACCATCCAAGACAAATCAGCCCATTTGATTGGTGCTACATCCACAAGCACCCACTCTCTCCACCACCAAAGCTCAGTGGCAGAAGTGTGTACAATCTACAAGATGCACTGCAGAAATTCACCAAAATGTTCAGACAGCACCTTCCACAAACCCATAACCACTTCCATCTAGAAGGAAACATAGTGAGATTGTGTATGAAGGGTGCAGAAAATATTTACAACGACGTTACCTGGACTGGAGGATTTGAGTTGTAAGGAGAGACTGGATAGATTGGGAATTTTTTTCCCTGGAGTGTTGGAGGCTGAGGGGTAACGTTATAGAGATTTATAAAATCATGAGGGACACAAATAAGGTGAATAGCAAAGGTCTTTTCCCTAGGGTAGGGGAATAGGTTTAAGGTGAGAGGAGAAAAATTTAAAAAGGACATAAGGCAACATTTCCACACAGAGGGTGGCATGTGTTTGGAATGAACTATCAGAGGAAGTGGTAGATGCGGGTCAGGTTACAACATTTAAATGATATTTGGACAGGTGGATGGATAGGAAAGGTCTAGAGAGATATAAGTCAAATGCTGGCCAATGGGGCTAGTTTTGTTTCGGGAAATCTGGTGGTCATGGATATGTTGGGCTGTTGCTGTATGACTGTGTGAAAGGCCAGTAGATATATGGTGACCCCACAGCCTTTAAGTTCCCCCCAAGTGTCTCACCATCCTGACTTGGAAATATTTTGCAGCTCTTTCCCTCCCCCTGGGTAAAAATCCTGGAAGTCTTTACTGAAGGGACAACCCACAGCACATGGACTGCAGAGGTCCAAGAAGACAGCTTCCCACTAGCTTCTCAAGTGCAAATAGGGAAGGCAATAAATGCAGGTGAAGTAGTGAAGCCCACATCCTATGAATGAACTGGAAAAAAATTGGCATCCTACATGGCTCATTTGTAATCCGCTTACTGGATACTCTGAACTTCCCTGCTGCACCTTTGGGCACAGTAGCAACTATTGTTGTAATGTTGCAGCAAGGACACTTTGCACTCAAGGATATGGATCCTGTTCATGGACTGAATCAGTCTGCATCTGCAGTTCGTGGGCTTTCTTAGCTCTCGCTGATTTTGAGCCTACCTAGATGCTTACAGAATCTTTTGTCTTTTTTTAATTCATTTCTGGGATAAGGGTGTCACTGGCTAGGCCAGCATTTATTGCGCATCCCTGATTGTCTGGAGGGCAGTTTAGAGTCGATCGCATTACTGTGTGTCAGCAGTCACGTGTAAGCCAGATGTGTTTTTGTAATAGTCGACAATAGTTTCATGGCCGTTATTAGACATTTAATTCCGGCTTGCATTGCTTTGCCTTTTTGTGCTATGCCCCTTCAGCTGGAGCAATTAAGCTCATATTTCTTCTGTCTTGCCTTATCATGCAGCACGGACCCAAAGGAAAGAAGCTTGTCATGTTTGTCACCAGGTCATAGGCAAGTCAAGGCAGTTAGCTTTCACTCAAGGTATGCCAGCATTATAAGTCAAAGGCAGCCCCTGATACCAGTCTAGTGGCTGAGACACAGTTGGAGTCAGAATGCTCTGTACATAAGTGGTAAGGTTGAATAGTGTATCCATCACCTTGACTCTTTCTGCCCTATTGTGAGCAGTTTTCCTCCTGGAATGAAAGAGAAATGGGGGAGTATTAATGCAGATGACAGTTTGTGGCAGAGCTGGTTAATTTGGTACAGGTGGGAGGTGTGCCAAGCAAGTGAGCAGGCAACACAGCGGGCATGCCAGTTTGGTGATGTTGGAGTTTGGGATGGGTGACAGTTCATGAGGAGGGAAGATGTTGCAGGCAATACTGAGGGAGGCAGAATATGAGTGTTAGTGGGAGGTGAGTACAGTAGTAGATACACAGTGAGTGAGAGGTAGCAGAGAGGATCGTGGCACTTATGCTCGCTGACTGGAGGAGATCATTGACCTTCCTCCTACATTGCTATGCATTCCTCTAAACAGCTGAGACTGCACTGACCCATTGGCAACCTTGAACCAAGCTGGCATGGCCTGGTGTCATGGCATCCACTGCTGGTCCTGGGGAAGACTATATCTTGCCGATGTCCCACTGCATACAGCAGGACCTCTCTGTCCCTACCCACAAAAAGGGGTGCTAGTCACCTCTTTTCTGTCCTATTCACGGCAAATATCAGGAACCATGCAGGGCAGCGCCAGACTGACAGGGCTTGTCCAGGTGTCCAACAGGCTTTTAAAGATAACGCTAGGACCAGAGATTTTTTTTGAAGTATTGGTTCACAGGGTGTGAGCATCTCTGACTAGAACAGCATTTATTGCCCAACCCAGTTTTAGAGTCAGCTGCATTGGTTCTGAATTCACACATAGGCCAGAACAGGTGAGGATGGAAGATATCATTCCCCAAAGGGCATTAGTGAACCAGATGAATTTTTGTAACATTGGACCATGATTACATGCTTTTAATTCCAGTTTTCTTTTTATTAAATTCATCTGCCATAGTGGGATTTGAACGTAATTCTCCAGAATATTAGCCCAGGTTTTTGGGCTACTGGTCCAGTAAAATTACCACTACACCACCACCATCCAGTTGTTTCTGGAACAGTGCCTGATAAGATGGGGCTAGAATTGGACAAGAGGGACCCTTTAGGGGTGTGGTAGGTAGTTGATGAGACAACAACAAGGTGTAGAGCTGGATGAACACAGCAGGCCAAGCAGTCCCAGAGGAGCAGGAAAGCTGACGTTTCGGGTTTAGACCATTCTTCAGAAGTGGGAGAGGGGAAGGGGATTCTGAAATAAATAGGGAGAGGGGGGAGACGGATAGAAGATGGATAAAGGAGAAGGTAGGTGGAGAGGAGACAGTCTGGTCAAAGAGGTGGGGTTGGAGCCAGTAAAGGTGAGTGGAGGTGGGGATTTAGTGGGGGTAAGTCAGTCCAGGGAGGAAGGACATGTCACGGGAGCGGGATGAGGCTGGTAGGTATGTGACAAGTTTGGTTGTTATACAGTGAGAATGCTCATTGAGCTCCATGGCCAAAAAAACCCCTCCAGAATAGTCAACGCAATTCACCCATAACCAAAAAAATTAAGATTCCATAATCTTGAACTTTGGAAGCCAAAAACAGATTGGTTTGCTCAACACTGTTCGATCCACATGTCTAACCCAGTTTTCTGTACACAGCTCCCTGGTATGCTCCAATGCATCTCAATTTAATCTCAAGGTCAAGCACCTCACCTTTTGATTAGGTGCTAGACAGCCATCTAGATTCTCAGTAAAACTCAGTGATTTCAGACTATAGTCTGTGCTCCTGTTTTGGTTCCTTTTGCTTTTCAGGTTGTAGTTTTATTCTCATTCTTCATCTGGTTTTGATTTTGAATGGCATCTGTATATCATTTTTCTATTCTAATCTTCTAATAAAGATTATTAAACGTGTATGCATACAGTTTTATAATAGAATTTGCTAAATTTATGACAGCAATAACCTAGTGATTTCTCCTCATCCTTTTGCAAGGCTTTGGGATATCCTGAAGTTGTAAAAAAACACTATATGAATGCAATTTTTGTTTCTCTTGTTATATGGCAGCAGTTGATATTATTCTCATCTCTAACTTTGCACATATTAGTTTCTCAGCTCCCACTTTACTAGAGTTGTCTCCAGAAAGCTCACTTTTTTTCAATCACATTAAGACTTAACTACTGGTGCTACATTTTTGAAAGACATTAAATCCTGCTTTTGCTCTCAGATACAATGCAAGTAAACAACTTATCATAGTTAATAAAATGTGAGGCTGGATGAACACAGCAGGCCAAGCAGCATCTCAGGAGCACAAAAGCTGACGTTTCGGGCCTAGACCCTTCATCAGAGAGGGGGATGGGGAGAGGGAACTGGAATAAATAGGGAGAGAGGGGGAGGCGGACCGAAGATGGAGAGTAAAGAAGATAGGTGGAGAGGGTGTAGGTGGGGAGGTAGGGAGGGGATAGGTCAGTCCAGGGAAGACGGACGGGTCAAGGAGGTGGGATGAGGTTAGTAGGTAGCTGGGGGTGCGGCTTGGGGTGGGAGGAAGGGATGGGTGAGAGGAAGAACCGGTTAGGGAGGCAGAGACAGGTTGGACTGGTTTTGGGATGCAGTGGGTGGGGGGGAAGAGCTGGGCTGGTTGTGTGGTGCAGTGGGGGGAGGGGATGAACTGGGATGGTTTAGGGATGCAGTAGGGGAAGGGGAGATTTTGAAACTGGTGAAGTCCACATTGATACCATATGGCTGCAGGGTTCCCAGGCGGAATATGAGTTGCTGTTCCTGCAACCTTCGGGTGGCATCATTGTGGCAGTGCAGGAGGCCCATGATGGACATGTCATCAAGAGAATGGGAGGGGGAGTGGAAATGGTTTGCGACTGGGAGGTGCAGTTGTTTGTTGCGAACTGAGCGGAGGTGTTCTGCAAAGCGGTCCCCAAGCCTCCGCTTGGTTTCCCCAATGTAGAGGAAGCCGCACCGGGTACAGTGGATGCAGTATACCACATTGGCAGATGTGCAGGTGAACCTCTGCTTAATGTGGAATGTCATCTTGGGGCCCCGCACGGCCCGGTTCTATCTCCTTCCCAAAATCCACAAACCTGCCTGCCCTGGTCGACCCATCGTCTCAGCCTGCTCCTGCCCCACCGAACTCATCTCCACCTATCTGGACTCCATTTTCTCCCCTTTGGTCCAGGAACTCCCCACCTATGTCCGTGACACCACCCACGCCCTCCACCTCCTCCAGGACTTCCAATTCCCTGGCCCCCAACACCTCATATTCACCATGGACGTCCAGTCCCTGTACACCTGCATTCCGCATGGAGATGGCCTCAAGGCCCTCCGCTTCTTCCTGTCCCGCAGGCCCGACCAGGCCCCCTTGACCGACACTCTCATCCGCCTAGCGGAACTCGTCCTCACACTCAACAACTTCTCTTTTGACTCCTCCCACTTCCTACAGACTAAGGGGGTGGCCATGGGCACCCGCATGGGCCCCATCTATGCCTGCCTCTTTGTAGGTCACGTGGAACAGTCCATCTTCCGCACCTACACAGGCCCCAAACCCCACCTCTTCCTCCGGTACATTGATGACTGTATCGGCGCCGCCGCTTGCTCCCCAGAGGAGCTCGAACAGTTCATCCACTTCACCAACACCTTCCACCCCAACCTTCAGTTCACCTGGGCCATCTCCAGCACATCCCTCACCTTCCTGGACCTCTCAGTCTCCATCTCAGGCAACCAGCTTGTAACTGATGTCCATTTCAAGCCCACCGACTCCCACAGCTACCTAGAATACACCTCCTCCCACCCACCCTCCTGCAAAAATTCCATCCCCTATTCCCAATTCCTCCGCCTCCGCCGCATCTGCTCCCACGATAAGACATTCCACTCCCGCACATCCCAGATGTCCAAGTTCTTTAAGGACCGCAACTTTCCCCCCACGGTGATTGAGAACGCCCTTGACCGCGTCTCCCACATTTCCCGCGACACATCCCTCACACCCCGCCCCCGCCACAACCGCCCCAAGAGGATCCCCCTCGTTCTCACACACCACCCTACCAACCTCCGGATACAACGCATTATCCTCCGACACTTCCGCCATTTACAATCCGACCCCACCACCCAAGACATTTTTCCATCCCCTCCCCTGTCTGCTTTCCGGAGAGACCACTCTCTCCGTGACTCCCTTGTTTGCTCCACACTGCCCTCCAACCCCACCACACCCGGCACCTTCCCCTGCAACCGCAGGAAATGCTACACTTGTCCCCACACCTCCTCCCTCACCCCCATCCCAGGCCCCAAGATGACATTCCACATTAAGCAGAGGTTCACCTGCACATCTGCCAATGTGGTATACTGCATCCACTGTACCTGGTGCGGCTTCCTCTACATTGGGGAAACCAAGCGGAGGCTTGGGGACCGCTTTGCAGAACACCTCCGCTCAGTTCGCAACAAACAACTGCACCTCCCAGTCGCAAACCATTTCCACTCCCCCTCCCATTCTCTTGATGACATGTCCATCATGGGCCTCCTGCACTGCCACAATGATGCCACCCGAAGGTTGCAGGAACAGCAACTCATATTCCGCCTGGGAACCCTGCAGCCATATGGTATCAATGTGGACTTCACCAGTTTCAAAATCTCCCCTTCCCCCACTGCATCCCTAAACCAGCCCAGTTCATCCCCTCCCCCCACTGCACCACAGAACCAGCCCAGCTCTTCCCCCCCCACCCACTGCATCCCAAAACCAGTCCAACCTGTCTCTGCCTCCCTAACCGGTTCTTCCTCTCACCCATCCCTTCCTCCCACCCCAAGCCGCACCCCCAGCTACCTACTAACCTCATCCCACCTCCTTGACCCATCCGTCTTCCCTGGACTGACCTATCCCCTCCCTACCTCCCCACCTACACCCTCTCCACCTATCTTCTTTACTCTCCATCTTCGGTCCGCCTCCCCCTCTCTCCCTATTTATTCCAGTTCCCTCCCCCCATCCCCCTCTCTGATGAAGGGTCTAGGCCCGAAACGTCAGCTTTTGTGCTCCTGAGATGCTGCTTGGCCTGCTGTGTTCATCCAGCCTCACATTTTATTATCTTGGAATCTCCAGCATCTGCAGTTCCCATTATCTCTGATACTAACTTATCATAGTTATTCTTTTTTACCATTAGCCCTATCTCATACAACCTTAGTCTTTCTTGTTCTCTCTGCTGCTCATATATAGCCTAAACTTTGCAGTCAAAATGGTGAGATTTTCAGTGCTCACCATTTCAAAAATGTAAATCAAACTACAACATTTGGTGACTGTACATGTTGTGAAGTCTGGAGATCTGGAAGTTATTGAGTTGCCTTGCTTCTTCAAAAGTTGCATGATTACTATCTTGCCAGGAATTCTGCATTGAAATAAATAGAATGACACAAAGCTGTCACACTTGCATGCAAGATACCCAGCAGACAGAAATTTTTAGGAACTCTACATCCTCACACCCTACTCCCTGCAAAGATTTCATCCCATTCTCTCAGTTCCTCCATCTCCATCTTCAACAAGGGAGCCTCTGAAATGTCAACCCTCTTCCTCAACTGAGGATTCCCCAGCACCATTGTTGACAGGGCCCTCAACCGGTCCGACCCATCTCTCACACTTGCGCCCTCACCTTTTCTCTTCCTTCCTGCAACAGTGATAGGGTTCCCCTTGTCCTTACCTACCATTCCACCAGCATCCACATCCGGAAGATCATCAGATGCCATTTCTGGCACCTCAATTGAGATGCCACCACCAGACATTTATTCCCCTCCCCTCCCTTGTCCACCTTCCGCAGGGACTGTTCCGTCTGGGATACCCTGGTCCACACTTCCTTCACCCTCAACATGCCCCCTCTGCTCTATGGCACCTTCTCCTGTAACCAGCGAAGATGCAACACCTGCCCATTTACATCCTCCCTCCCCACTATCCAAGGGCCCAAACATACCTTCCAGGTAAAGCAAGACTTCACCTGCACTCCCCAGAATCTAGTCCTACTGCATTTGCTGCTCACACTGTGGTCTCATCTACATCAGAAACATCGACTAGGTGACCACTTCTCACAACATCTACATTCTGTAAATGTAGGCCTAAACTCTCCCGTGACCCAGCTCCCTACCCCATACACCATGCCTTGTTATCACGTAGCTTGCCATTACACACCCACCTGTTAGTAATCACCAATAGTCCCCATTAACAACTATTCACCCTCCCAGCCAGATTGTTATCAATTCCTTTGTCTGCCCAACTGTTCTTCTCCTCTTCTCTCTCTTCAGGCTGTATCCTATCATTTACTCCCTACCCCACCCACCCTCCCTATTTTTTGCATATAAACTGACATTTTCCCAGCCATCATCAGTTCTGAGGAGGGGTTACCGGACCCAAAACATTAACTCTGAGATTTCCTTCACATATGCTGCCAGACCTGCTGAACTTTTCCAGCAACTTAGTTTTTGTTTCAGAAATTGTTAGGGTTTGTGCATCCAGGAGTAAATCATCTTTTAAAGTCATATTAAGGCGCAATTGCTTCTAAATAACCATTCTGACAGTAATATATAACTTGCGTGCATAAAGTATCAGTCTTTCAGATTTTGCTTATGCTTGAAATTTAATTTAGTTTTTTTTCTGTCTCCTATACATATTGTGTACTCTATCCTCTCACATATCTTAATTTCCTATATTTTTGTGATATATGCATGATTTGATATTGAATTCAGTGCTTTAATTTATACTTCCAATTTTGCCTCAGTAAGCATTGCATAGTCTGATTAGCAAAGGCGATACAGTTATTTCTCCTTTACATGGGTTCCATTTTCCTGTGGCGGACGCTTAGCTGATTTCCAATGAAAAAGGTCAGAGACCAAAGTCATGTGTTGCTGACTGCAATATCAAGGGCCAATATCTTTCTACTTATATGCTTTCTACAACAAGCACACAAAACCTCTTCTTACTGTGCTTCTAAGTCAGCAAACTGCTGCTTTAAGCTGATTAATCTAGTTGACAAATTGTGCATTATGAATCTTTATGCAGATGGAGAAACTCACAGCCATAGCAAAAATGGGCACAAGTCCAGAAATCGTTCCTGTGATTTTAGCCTCTATCATTTTTCACAGCAGGCAACAAGGGGGGCATATTCACAGTGCAGTTGCTCATGTTAAAGTTGTGGCTCCCTTAGGTCTAATGATCGCCAGTTGACTATCCAATGCATGACTTTACATTTTAGATCTGGTTGGAGAAGTTATAAACTTAGGAGAATACCTTGGACGGGTAAGGTACCTTTTTGGATAGGGTCCTGGTACACTTTTTGCCATTTGGTAATAGCTAAAAATAGACATGAATGTGCCTAAAATATGCATAGATGTATTGCAGTTGTTAGGTTTGTTGGGTCTGTTATCAAAGCTTAAAAATGAGATTTCAGCTGTCAAGGTATTGAAAACTCCTGCCTTTTTTAAATATATGCCTGCAGTGTGCTTTTTCACTCTCTTTTGGCATAAGCCTGAGGATTTTCATCATAGATTTAGAATTGCATGCTTGATTTCACAACCTATGATATTGCATTGGGTGCCAGTTAGTTCACTCTGGTGGACAGCTCCAAACCAAAATGTACTCTTTGAAATGGGATTAATGGATCAAATACAACAAAAACAGAAATTACTGGTAAAGCTCAGCAGGTCTGGCAGCATCTGTGGAGAAAAATCAGAGCTAACGTTTTGGATCAAGTGACCCTTCCTCAGAATGGGAGTAGTTACTCAATTGTGTCTGGACTAGCACAGAAAACCTCCACAAGAGAATGAATTACTTGGACTTTTTGATCATTTAGGAATTTCAGAATTCAGCATTTGATCCATGTTTTTCAGAACGTGATACTTTAGCCCTAATTTTAACTCATGTTAAAATACCAGCAAACTATTGCAGCCTCATCAACATAGTCCAGGGTAATATTATTCATGTTCAAGTCCCTGGTTAGTTTCCTACTTGAAACAGGTTTGAAATTGCGACTGTCGGAAGCACTCAAAAAAAGCAGTCTGTCATGCTTGGTCACAGATCACGGGGACAGTGTTTAAGCAGAGCTTTGCTACAAAGAGAAGATAGGAGTGACTTAGATTTTCCTCATAATTCAGAAGAACACTCTTGGTTTGTTTCCATTCGAGAAGCTTGCAGATCTGCCATACTAACCGAGACTGGTTTACATTTTACTTTAGGCCCATATCAACCACTTGCATCAAACCACTTCACAAACTAACAAGCAATGGTTCAAGCAGTAGAGCTACAATTGACTTTGGGAAACTAGGCTTAGGAAATAATTGATGGCCCTGCCAATAATTTTGAGAAATAATTTTTTAAAATTTATCTCTTTTGGACCCTGCTCTTATTTCAACAAGGTTCACCAGACAGAAAACTTGTACTGGCTTTACCACTGACGTTACTGGTTAAAATAGCAGTTGATCTACATTAATATCATTGACCCATATTATGGACCAGACAAAGCCCCCTCAAAATATTGAGAATAAAGTCTTATCTCTAACTTTTTCTTTCTTGAGGTAAGTGTAAGGTACTGTCTTCTACCTACAATTTGATTGGTCAAACTACCCATTTTATGCAAAACACAATTTGTTCAAACACTATAGTAACATGCAACGAAAGGAAGAAGAACTTGGAATAACAACTCAATTGGAAAATGTAACATAATAATTGATTATTTTACCACTAAACACTAACTGCTGCAATATAGTAACATCCCATTAACACACCCTTGTCAAAAGGCAAATTCAGAAAACAGCTTTGTGTCACATGCAACTCCCAGCAGCCCAGGAGGAAAAATACAACAGAAAATTCAGACTGTGTGTGTAACAGCCAGGAGGGATTCACTGCAGCTTCCAATCCTGCTGAGACTCCAGCAACAGTTGCTGCTGGAGAAATTAAAAACCCTGGTTCTGTAAGAGCTTGACGACACCATTCAGGCTGCTTCATTATTATAACTTTTAAAAAAAAACCCAAAGCTCCTCAAGCATCTTGCACAGATGGTTCTGGTAAGACTGTTTGGCACCTCTGCCTTAAAACTTTTCTTTTAAAAAAATTCTAGGACAAAATAACATCTTAAAGCCACAGCATTGTCGCATTCACATGTATGATTTTTAAAAATAGACCTTGCAGTTTTCAAACAAATGTCGATCAGAGGTGGTTAACATTGAACATAGCAACATGGGCGGGGTTGAAGTTCATTCAATCTTTAGTGCAAAATATTTTGGTTAAAGTGTCCCACATTGGCATCATAATTTATGGGAGCTGTGTTGGTAGCAGAACCTTTGGCTTTAAGTATAGTATCTATGAAAGTTTCTTAAAATTTATCTTTAAAAATGGTTTTGAAAAGTGTTAAGATGACCATTCAAAAGCAAATTACTTTGTTTAGTTATGAAGCCTTAACTTGTAAATGCTTTTTTTCAGACCCAGAGATCTTAAACTTCTGGCAGACTGCCCACAACGTTATTTTGGAATCAGAACTATTTACAGATGAGCACAAGTTTTCTCCAGTACCTGGACTGATTCAGTGGCAAAGAAACATTATCAAACTAACATTGTCAGTATTGGGAATATCAGTTTCTCCACAAGCAATGTCATTGTCACCAGATGCAGCTCATAAATTGACTTCTGGAACTGCTGAAATTCAATCCAGCCTGTTACTGTCTCATCTCCTATGTTCAAAATTTCTTGAAGCACGTTTGCTGACCCTGGAAACAGTGTTGTTGTGGCTGGAGGAGATGGATTCCAACCAGGTCAAAGAGACAAATGGGAATGTACTGTTCCTGTTATCACAAGTTGAGGACACTCTGAAAAAGCTAGCAATGCAGGAAAAACACCCAGAATGTCTTGCCAAGGTGAGATATTATCTGATATAGCAACATGGAATATCAATGAGAAGTTCATTAGTAATTATCTCACGTATAGCTTCTGTAAATTTTACCTATAGCTTTGCAAATAAAATGAGTAAGTAGCCAAAGTGTATTTACATATTAAATAAAAACTATGAATGAACTTGGTCGTACTAATGGACTAATAGAATGGATCACTTTTTTAAACCAGTTTAGAGTTCTATCTGAAAGCACAAGGTTAATTGATATTGATATTTAGCTTGAAACATAAGTGGAGTCTGTGTACAGTTTTATAGCTAACTACTGATATTTTAAATACTCTAGGTCCTGAAAATATTGTGCCTTCTAAATATAGAGAAACGGTTGCCCTGGAACGCGAATGCATCAGTAATGAGTGAGGCCAAACTTCTCAAGTGGATCTTGTCAGTTACAGAAACTGTAAAAAACAGGTACCCTTCTAATATTTTTGAGTTTAAAATGATGATCTTAAAATTTCAGCTATTTATTAGTCTGCCACTAGCCCACAATTTAATGAAAGTTTTTAGCTTGCCCATACCACTGTGGTTGTGTATATCACCATGTTTGTTATTATATTCAAGGACGAGTTTAGAAATGCAGAGCATCTTTGGAAAGTAGGTGTGGCATAAAGCTTAAAAATGTTATTCTCAAGAGTCTTTGTTTTATATTCAGTGAAACAGATACCGTAAGAAGTTTCAGACCTTGAGTTTTATCGCAAACACTCCTGTATTGAAAATCAACTAAGGTCAGAGACAGGATTATCAGCCAATTTTACACAAGTAAACTTCATGCATGACTGTTAACGTTAAATGTGCATTTGTGTTATCTTTATTATTGTTTGCTTTCATCCTACTACTGAAATACCCCTATCAGAGAATTTCTGAAAAACTCAAGTTCACTTTTGCAAGTCAGAATGAGTCCTAGCTGT
Source organism: Stegostoma tigrinum (assembly GCF_030684315.1). Taxonomy (NCBI): domain Eukaryota; kingdom Metazoa; phylum Chordata; class Chondrichthyes; order Orectolobiformes; family Stegostomatidae; genus Stegostoma; species Stegostoma tigrinum. The sequence continues at coordinate 67,549,856 of NC_081362.1, read as the reverse complement.
ATACCGAGATGTCCTCACGGGTACAGTGTCACATTCACATGCTCTGCAAGAAGACTATGCCAAGCTTGGAAGTAAAACGTTGGATGCAGAAGAAAGAGCATAGAGCAAGATTATTTGGCTAATCAATTCCCACACTTAGCTTTGCCCATATCCTTAATATCTTGGGTTAAAATAAATCTGCCAGTCTTAGATTTAATATAACAATTGACTTGGCATGGACCAGATGTGAGTGCCAAATCTTTTCCATTCTTTGGGTGTAGAAGTATTTCCTAACATTGCTCCTGAAAGATGTGACTCTGGCTTTTATGCTATAACATTTAACCCCGTACACCCCATTCAGCGAAAATGCTTGATAGAGAGAAATGATTAATTTCCCCTTAATATCTTGACACCTTGAATAAAATTATTCTGTAATATTCCAAATTCTAGGGAATACATTGGTAATTTTTGCAATATTGTAGTCCAGGCATAATTATGATAAGTCTATGCTGCACTCTTTCTAAGGTGACTATATTCTTCCTCGGGTGTAACGTTCAGAACAAAACATAATCGTCCCACGAATATAAACAGAACTGAAATGTCATCAACCTGAAATATTGACTGTCTCTCTTTACAGGCGTTGCCAAAGCTGCTGAATATTTTCTGTTTTCATCTCAGCATCCCAGTGTTCACACTATTTTGCTTTTGTTTTTCAGTTTCTGCTGTGGTTTAACCAGGGCTAAGAATAGCTGTGGCATAACCCCTGTCCCTTTTGTATTCTAATCCTGTAACTATAAAGATTAGCATTCCACTAGCTTTATATTCTCTGTATCTGACCATGCTATTTTAACTATGTATATACACAGACCACAAGTCTCTTTAAACTTGCATTTTTTTTAACCTTTTCACTGTTTAGAAAATATTTTGATCTGTCCTTTTCTAGGCCCAAAAGTTGTTGACCTCACTCAAGACTATGCAGAAAATCCATTTGTCACAGTTTTGCTAATTCCACATAATCACTATCTCTCTATGATGTCATGCTTCCATTCCCTTTGCCATTGCTAAACTTGTGTATATGTGACTCTCCATTTCATCAAAGTCATTTATAAATATCTATAGTTGAGGCCTCAAAGGATACGGTGCACCAAGGTGAAAACAAAATATTGTGGTTGTTGGAAACCTGAAATAAAACCATGAAAAGTTGGAAATACTTAGCAGGTCTGGCAACGTCTGTGGAGAATGAAGCAATTAATGTTTCAGACTATGGATTGTTTTTGTCAGAACCTAAGTAAGATTTAAATGTAGTATGTTTAATGCCTATGAAAGATCAAAGTGGGCAGGAATGAAAGGGAATGTTGATGGGGTGTATAGGAGAAGGGGTTAAATGAAACAGAGTTCAGGTTACAAAAGCCAAGGGAGAAGTAATGGTTGTAGGAAAGAAATAAAATATTTTGCCAGAGTGGGTGTGAGTGGCAGAATAATGAACAGCTGTGTCCAAACATAAAGATTAAAATTGGTACATACAAAAAATAGCTGAAGTTAAATGGGACCAGAGCTAATGATCTGAAATTGTTGAACTCAGTGTTGAGTCCAGAAGGCTATAGAGTATCTAAGCAGAAGATGAAGTACTACTCTTCAAGATTCATTACAGCACTGCAAATTGGTGAGAGTGCAGATAAAGAGTGAGGTGAGGGTTTAAGGGGCAAGCAACTAGAAACTCAGAATCATGCTTGCATTTTAATATCACATCAGTTACCTAGTTAAATTTAAGGATAAACAGGTTATGGGTGTTTCTTGATTAATAGCCTTTGAGCACATATTAAAAGGAGAGAAGAAGTTTGTGGCACAGTCTCATCTCTGGGCCAGAACATCTGAGTTCTGACTCTCATTTGCTTTAAATGTATCATAATATATGCAAACACAATGATTAAAAATTATTGTTGAAAGGTGACAGCAGGGATACTGGAATCTGTAATATGAGGTTCTATTACACTATAAAACATTTAGAAAAAATTTATTGTTGAGGAGAAGACCTGTGCATTTGTTCCTAATTCACTGTTGGCCTCAGATCCACTGAGGATGTTTGCTTAAACATAAGCATTGGAAACCAAGATTTTCTTTTTCCGGACACAAGATGTTAACTGGAGTTACCTTTGAGAAGATAGTAACTCGAGTTATTTTTCAGAAATGTGACTATAACCATGAGTAACCTCATGACCAGTGGATACATGAAAGGAATATGTGAACATGGGTTATGTACTTACTACGATAAAAGCAAGATATACCTTTGGTACTGTCAACCCACAGCAGGAGGACTGCACCAGTTCCAAAAGGCAGCTCACCACCACCTTCTCAAGGGCAACTCAAGGAACACTGGCCAGCCAATGACGCCCACATCCCACAAATGAATAAAAAAAAAATCATTTCTTTCTGGCTAGTTCCTGGTCTGTAGTCACTTTTTGACTGTCATAGAGTCCTACAGCATGGAGACAGGCCCTTTGGTCCAAACTGGTCCAAGCCAATCAAAATGTCCATCCATGGTAAGCCCATTTCCCTGCACTTGGCCCATATCCTTCTAAACCCTTCCTATCCCTGTATTTTTCCAAATGTCTTTTAAATGTTTTTAATGTACCCACCTCAACCACTTCCGCTGGCAGCTCATTTCCATATGCGTACCAACCTCTGTGTAAAAAAAGTTGCCCCTCAGCTTCCCATGTATTCTTTCCCCTCTTACCTTAAACAGATGGCATCTAATCCTCGATTCCCCAACCGTGGGAAAAAGATTGAGTGCGTTCACCCTGTCCATGCCTCATGTGATCTTGTACACTTCTATAAGACACCCCCTCAGTCTCCTAAGCTCGAAAGAAAAAGTCCTAGCTTGTCCAACCTATCACTATAATTTAGTCCTTTGAGTTACATTGACATCATTGACAATGTATTCCCACCCAATCAACTTGAGAGGATGTTTACTTTTGGGAAACTGCAAACATCAGTGAATAGTTGATAGGAAAGTCTTTACCTGCTGAACAGCTGACACTCTGTCCAAGAGGTTTATTCTCTGCCTGTATTGACATCACTATCTGGAGTTGGAGTTTGGTGCGAAACATATAGAGCAGCAAGCAGCTGAGGAGAAGGTTGGTGTTGTTGAATCTGCTGGTCTTGTTGCTGCTGCTGCTTCTCCCCTTGATCCTCATTGGAGTTCCCCAGTGGAGCTGCATAAGAGATTCCCATGCTGATCTAAAGGCTGATGACATGGAATTATAAGGCGAAAATTTTTAAAAATCCAATGCAGTAGAAATATATTTCTGTATAGCTAAAGTATTGGGGATCACCTCCAAAGCACTGAAAGCACAAAGGATCCTGTGAGCAAATACTCTGTCGTTAGGTAGGGAAATAACTATGCGATCGCAGTATTACAGCCTTTGTTGCCTCTCAGTAATTTAGTCCTCTTAACTCCTGTTGTCTTTATTCCTGGCTTTATCTGGAAGCCGAAGCAATACCTGAGTTTAGAGTTAATGTCAGTATGCTATAATGAAAAACCTGCCAATGAAAATTTATCACATATAATTTGAACCCATGTGGGATTCCTGCATGCTTAACGAAGTGTTTGTGTTAAAGGTCAAAATCTTGACACACGAGCAATTTCAGAAGTTTTACCTCGTTTCCTTTACAGTAACTCTCCCATCTTGACAAATTGAAATCCACTTCCCCCATACCCCCCCACCACCACCAATGTCTGGAAAATGTTCTAAAAAATAAGTAAGAAAGACAAAAATATGCCCAATAACAGCAACTTTTATTTATATATTGCCTATAATCTGTTAAGATGCACCAAGGTTCTTCACAGAAGATTTAGGTCATAGATCATAAAATCCCTACAGTGTGGAAACAGGCCCTTTTGGCCCAACAAGTCCACACTGACCCATAGAGCATCCCACTCAGACCCATCCACTTACAACTCGCCTCATCTACACATCCCTGAACGCTATGGGCAATTTAGCATGGCCAATCCACCTATCCTGCACATCTTTGGACAATGGAAAGAAACTGGAGCACCCAGAGGAAACTCACACAGACACTGGGAGAATGTGGGAACTTCACCCAGATAGTTACCTAATAGTGGAATAGAATCCAGGTCCCTGGTATTATGAGACAGCAGTGTTAACCACTGAGCCACCGTTCTGCCAAAAGTATGGTACCAAGTTAGATTAGGAATTTTAGGTCTTGATTTTGGAATAAAGAAGTACAGTTCTCCAACCAAGTTTTGAATAGTAAGACCAGAATCTCACTAATGAGTGGAATGAAACCTATTTGCATCCATTTTCATGTATTAGCATTGCATTTGTACTTGATCTCATTCTCTGAGAAAGGTAGTTTCCTTTTCTGCCACCTGTCAGATATAAACTAGCTGGTGACAATTCCCAAACTGAAGGTTGGAGCAGTGCCTAGTTACTCTAGCGCACTGCTTGCACTTCCTGCACTTCCGTACCTCCATCTTGGACAGCAATCACCAATATCTCAGGGCATGCTCATTGGCAGTGACCAATTACAGCCCCTGACCACGGAGGTTGGTATCTGATACGCACCACCGTCAACACACCCTCATAGATCTTCAACCAGCTGACAGTATAGTTCTGCTGTTCCATATTGTAGTTTGGAGCACCACCTGCAGCTTTTGTTGTAATTTTGCTGCCAGGACACTTTGTGCACAGCGACAGGCACCCATTTTGTGGATTTGACCAGGGTTCACCACCTCGCTTGCTGTCTTGGCACTCACTCACTTTGCACCTCGTGGCCCTTTGCCTTGTCTTTTTTCACTATTCTCTTCTCTCTTCTCTCCACCGCCCCCCCCCCATGGATGTCTGCAGTTATCAGTCAAAAGGGTAAAAATATTGTTAAACACCACCTGAAATATGTGTCAACAACATATGCAGCAAATACACTACATGTGCTTTAAACAAATGCCATGTCTCAAAGTCTATAGGGGGTATTCCTCAGTCAGATCAAGAGAAATACCCTTCAGCCTGGGGGTCCTGGCACAGGAAGCCCTGGGCAGAGTCCAGTATCAGTCCAGAGGCTTGGACACAGTCAGTTGGCCACTTAGATGGTCAGGGAGTCTACATCATTGCAGTCCGTGAAGTGAGGTATGCCTTAACCACTTGCTTCCATCAGGTGTGAGGCTCTATAGAGTGCATTCCATTTCGCAGTTAACTTCGTCAATAGAAAAGGATTCCATTCAACAATGTACAAATTATCTGTGAGCAATGGAATAACATCTTAGAAAACTTCGCCAGCTACTGTGAGAGCTGCCATGATGCCTATGTCCTTGAGAACACTTGTATTCTTGCTTCGTTTCAAAGACTGGAGGCCTTTATAAGGATGGTTGCTGAGAGACAAAGGCTACTCTGTGCATCTGTGGCTGTTCACTGCATCACACAATACCCTGACTGAGGCATAGATGCAATGCAGCTCATGCTTCGATCAGATGATAGGCCTCCTGAAGCTGAGGTTCCAAGGCTTGGATCAATCTTGGGTGTACAGTCATGCAGCATACACAAGTCAGAGTGTGCTGCAGAATCCTACTTTGCTGCGCTCTGCATAACTGGACTAAGCAAAGAAAGGACGCGATGCACTCTGAAAAACTGGTAGAGCAGCAGCTGTCTTCCAAAGAGGATGGTGAGGATATTGGGCAAGAGGTCCATCATCTTCAGTGTAATAGAGAGCTGCACCTGAGGCAAAGCAAGCCAGACAGGAGTTGATTGACACCTGGTTCTAATAGATATGAGCTGGATGCAGGCATCACTCATGGACTGTAAATATGTTGCTGCTTGAAAATCGAGCAGTCTTTGTTTTATTCACAGAATCAAATACAGTTCTTGCAGAGTCATTCAACATGGAAACTACTTGTTTGTTTTTTCCTCAGTTTTGCTGTTGCTGAGTAAAATTGAAAGTTTTCATCTGTTTGAAGGCTTTCCATGATGTGATGGTTGTACATTGAACAATGAGAAATTGTTCTGCTTTGGTGGCATTGGGGAAAGAGTATCAATCCCTTACACAGTTCCAAGATGGGATGATGTTAAGGACGGATAACTTGTGTGGCTTGGTTCTTCAATAGAAATACTTCTACGAATGTGTACTTGTATTTGCAATTAACTGCCAGCTGTGCCACCTATGTGTTCTGAGACATGTTGGTCCCTATCACCCCCCGCCCACAAACACTGTGCGCAGTGAAGCGCAACTCATGTCTGGGCTTGACCTGCTGTGGAGATTTAAAAATTGTGCCAGTGGCAGGAATCTCAGGAGGTCCTGACAATGCTGAATACTTCCACTTCAGGTGAGAGGGAAGATAGAACAAGCCAGGCATCAGAGAGACGTGGTGCATAGGTAAGGGGCCACATACAGAGAATAGCATGAGAAAACTTACTAATGCTCAGAGAAATGCTGCACAAAACCTACCAAAATTGACACATTTTGAGTAAAATCCAGCCCATTTTTCTAGATTGTACATGTAAATAGACTTTACATAAACTTTACAGCATTATTAGGGCATCAGAATTGTGAATCAGAATAGTAAGTATGCAAAATTTGGGGGCTGATTTTGCAGCTTCTACCTGGATACAATTGGCATGCCATGTCCTCGCTGAGGCAATTAACTGGACCCTTCAACTTTCTAACCAACATTAATAAGTTAATAATGCAAGTTTCTTAATCAGCTCACAGCACTAAAATATGGGAAACTGTAGAAACAGGCGATGCAGCAAAATGTTTACTGTGTATTTTCGATTGCTTTACAATGGGAAAGCAAATAGTGATTGAATCATTTAGTGTAATATCCATTGGTAGAAAATAGAGCATCACCATAAACAATGTAATACAGAGGGAGATGTAAGGGACCTGAGAATAATTATGGACTTCTTGTCTTATGGGATCAAACAGATAGAGTGCTTGAATATATAATCACAAGAATGTAGTTATCCAGATGTTGTACTGAGGCTGAGCAGTGCGTTAGGCAAATCTGTCTCAAAGCATTCACTATGTTAAAGTTTAGTCACCGTCACCGAGGAGATACGCATTGAAGCATTGGGGACTTTGCATAGAAATGTAAAAAGAGGATTAAACTTTAATAACATATGAAGAAATTCACACGCTTTTGTGAACTAAAGAGAGCCAAGTTAAATTAAGTTGATCTGGGAGAGGATGCTTTGTTATTAACTTCATAAGAGACCAAACGAGGGGACAGGTGAATAACGAAGGGGAGTCAGTTCATCCCTCCTTACCTGGGAGCTTGACAATGTTAGGTATCCAGTTGGAAATATAATGAGCAAAGAACCGTCACTTGTGGTCTGTTTGTAACAGGATGCATTTTTCAATTTTTTTCCAAAAGGACACTAACTCCGTGCCTGTCAAATGTTATTTGTGAATTAAGGTAATTTGCATAAGGCTTGTTATAAGCTTTATCTTCGCCCTTTGTTATTCTGAAAAATTCATGTGTTTTGTGCTCAATGTGCTAGCTGGTGCATGAGTTGACTTAATCAACTTGATTCAAACCAATTGTGCGTTTTTCTGTTGTAAATAGTATTCTAACCCTGAGATTCTTAAAGAAATATTTCAGGCTGAGGCAGTACTTTGCCTTTGTACAGGGAAACAAAACATTCCCAAGGAATTATAAGGAATTGTAAAAACAAAGAAGTTTATGCCAGGTATCTGTGCAGTCTGTTGGAGAATCAAAATAATCCTACTGACCTGCTATCTCTCCATGGTTTCAAATGTTCATCTAATTTTCCATTTAAAAATATACTGGCGTCTGCTTCAAATATCCTCTAAGGCAAAGAATCACGAGGTTTTGCTGTTATCCGTGCAAAGAAAACATTTGTACTGTTTTAAAGAGGGTGAAAGAAGAGTGGGACCTGATGGACACAAATGTTTGAAAATAGGTGGACAAGCAAACAAGGTAGGATTCTTTTCAAAATAAAGGTTTGTAAAATTAGGAGAGGCATACGTTGAGTGGGTAGGAAGACATTTTCTGTAAGTAGAGAGCTGAATAATCAGGGAGCATAGATTTAAAGTGAGAGGTAGAAAAGTTTAAGAGGGGAGGTAAGGAGAAAGTTTATCTCACACAAAATGAAAAAGTGATTGAATCAGAAACACTCTACATTTGAGCAGTATTTAGATAGTCACTTATATTGCCATAGTCTCTAAGGCTGTGGACCAAAATCTGGAAAATGGGATGAGTGTACTCAAATCTTTGTTCGCCGGCATTGTGGGCCAAGTGGTTTCCTTCCTGTAAACATATAGGAGTCGGGATCATTTCTTTCGACACTATTTTCCTGCACAATTCCTGCAACCCTGGATATTTTTAATATCTAGAACTCTATTGACCTCAATCTTGAATGTACTCAGCAATTGAGCCTCCACAGCTCCCTGGGGATGAGAATATTTGTTTTATCGAAGCCCTTCAAAGGAACCAAAAGTTATTACAGAAATAATATAATTTTAAATGCCTTGCACTTCGACCACAGTTGGGATGCCTTTTGTTACATTTGTTACAGGATTGCACATTCAGGAATTTTTTAAATAGGGATACTTGAGGATTCAGGTCACTGATGTATTTCGTCCTGGATTATTTTGTTTTAACCCAGTTGACCAATTAAAAAGGTGCACCTTAAAAGTGCATTATATTATATGGTGGTAACGTCCGATAAAATGGTCAGAAGTGTAACCCATATTAATGTGCAGTGCCTCAGAAAAATCTCAAAGTGACTGCAGTGTGATCATTTCTTTTTTAGCTACAAGAGGAGCTTTGTTTCTTCTCTTTACTCGTTAAATGACTAATTTGATTGTTACAAGTTTAATTACTGGTCTCAGTTTTTGTTGCTGATGACCAAAAACTAGTGAAATGCAAAAAAAATTAAAAGTCAACATAACCATTTTCACAGCAGACAGATTGTGTTGCTTGTATTTCTATGCTTTGATACTTTAAGCCTTTTATTGGTGCATATTCTTTTTTCTCAACTACTTTCTTTTCTGTAATGGGAAACTGTAGATGGTTTCAGCTATCAGAGGAAAAAAACTGCTGCAAAATGACAGAGAATGTGTAAAGTGACAGCTGTCCAAGCAAACCACTGACTAGTTTGGCTGAATACCTTAGATGTGATAAGTTTACATTATTATTGTCATTGTAATTTAAGTTTTAACAAAAGTACCCAAGAATTCCAGGCCAGATCTTTTTTTATCGATTAATTGCAGACCTGTGTCTGGGAGAGTAATGCAAGTAATATTTGTGACACACAAATGCCATGCAATGACCATCACCAATGAGATCTTCAATCCAACTACCAACTCCTTGACATTCAATTGCATTCCCATCACTGAATTTCCCATCTATCAATGTTCTGGGTTACCTGAAATCTAACCGGAGTAGCCATATAAGAACAGCGGCTACAAGAACCAGTCAGGGTCTAGGAATACTGCAGCAAGTAACTCACCACCTGATTCCCCAAAGCCTGTCCACCATCCACCAGGTACAAGCGAGGAGCGTGATGGAATACTCTCCACTTGCTTGGATTGGTGCAGTGCAACCATACTATAGAAGTTTGACACCAACCAGCACAAAACAACGCTTTTAACTGACACCACAGCCCTAAGAAGTCACTTCCTCTACCATCAAAGCACAACAGCAATTGTGCACGTAACCAACAAGATGCACTGCAACAATTCACCAAGGCTCCTTGGAAAGTATCGTCCAAATGGATGACCACTGTCATCTAGAAACTCAAGGTCAGCCAATACATTTCAGCACCAGTACCAGCAAATTTCCACTTAAGCTACTCAGCACTTAACATCTGTAACGGTGGATTCAACTATGTGGAAAAAATATGAAAGAAATGACAAGGAAGAAGAACTCAGGAGAGGCTATTAAAGTCTCCAGCAAAGACACAAATAGGCCAGAGTGTTTGAAAAGGGCTAGCAATGAAACTTCAAGCACATTGGATAAACAAATAACAATGAGAAGAGGGATGGTTAATACAGAACTGAAGGTGTTATATCTGAATGGATGCAGTATAAGGAATAAGGTAAATGAGCTTGTGGCACAAATCAAAATTGGCAGGTATCATGTGGTGGGCATTACGGAGATGTGGCTGCAAGTGGATCAGGATTGGGAACTGAATATCTAAGGATATACATCCTATTGAAAAAGTAGGCAAATGGGCCGAGGGGGTGGAGTTGCCTTAGTAGTAAGAAATGAAATTAAATCAATTGGAAGAAAGGAAGTAGGGTCAGATGGTGTAGAATCTGCGTGGATAAAATTGAGGAACCACAAAGGTAAAACCATAGTTGGAGTTGTGTACAGGCCTCCAAACAGTAGTCAGGAGCTGGGATGCAAGATACATGAGATAGAAGAGGTGTGTAAGAATGGCAAAGTCACAGTGATCATGGGGGATTTCAATATGCAGATGGACTGGGGAGATCATGTTAGTCGTGGATTGCAAGAATAGGAATTTGTGGAATGTCTATGAGATGGCTTTTTGAATCAGCTTGTGGTGGAGCCCACAAGGGAACAGGCAATACCGGATTTGCTGTTATGCAATGAGACAGACTTGGTAGGGGAACTGAAGGTAAAGGAACCCTTAGGAGGCAGTGATCATAAGATGATAGAATTTACTCTGCAACTCTGCAATTTGAGAGGGAGAAGATAGAATCAGAGGTAACAGTATTACAGCTGAATAAAGGAGACTACAGAGGTATAAGGGAGGAGTTGGGCAGAATTGACTGGAAGGGGAGCCTAGCAAGAAAGACAGTGGAACAGCAATGATGGGAGTTTCTGGGAGTAATTCAGGAGACACAGCAAAAATTCATCCCTAGGGAAAAGAAGCATGCTACAGGGAGGATGAGGCAACCATGGCTGACTAGGGGAGTCAGTGGTGGCATAAAAACAAAAGAGAAAGCATGTAATGTGGCGAAGGGCAGTGGGAAACCCGTGGATTGGGAAGCTTACAAAGACCAACAGAGGGCAACAAAAAAAGAAATAGAGGGAGAAGATTAAAATACGACGGTAAGCTAGCCAGTAATATAAATGAAGACTAAGAGTCTCTTTAGATATATCAAGGGCAAAAGTGAGTCAAAATTGGACATTGGACCACTGGAAAATGACACTGGAGAGATGGTACTGGGGATTAAGGAAATAACTGAGGATCTCAGTTATTACTTCACGTCAGTCTTTACGTTGGAAGACACGAGTAATATCCCAAAAATTCAAGAGAGTCAGGGGGCAGAGCTGAGTATGGTGGCCATCACCAAGGAAAAGGTGCTAGTAAAATAGATTGGCCTGACGGTGGATAAATAACCTGGACCAGATGGACTACATCCCAGAATTCTAAAGGAGATGGCTGAAGAGATGGTGGAAGCATTAGTGGTGATCTTTCAGGAATCGGTAGACTCAGGGATGGCCCCAGAGGACTGAAAATCGCTAACATGACACCCATGTTTAAAAAGGGAGTTAGGCAAAAGCGGAAAATTACAGGCCGATTAGCCTAACCTCAGTCGTGGGTAGATTTTGGAGTCCATTGCGAAGGAGGAGATTTCTGAGTATTTGGAAGTTAATGGTAAAATAGGGCAAGGTCAGTATGGTTTCATCAAGGGAGGGTTATTCTTGACAAATCTGCTAGACTTCTTGGAAGAAGTAACGAACAGGGTAAAATGTTTAATGTTATCTATCTGGACTTCAAGAAGGCCTTTGATAAGGTGCCACGCAGGAGGCTGCTGAGTAAGATTAGGGCCTGTGCTGTTAGAGGCAAGGTGCTAGCATGGATAGAAGTTTGGCCGTCTGGCAGAAAGCAGAGAGTGGGGATAAAACTGTCTTTCTCAGGATGGCAGCCTGTGACAAGTGGTGTTCCGCAAGGTCAGTGTTGTGACCACAACTTTTCATTTTTCTATGTTAATTATCTAGATGAAGGAACTGTGGGCATTCTGGCTAAGTTTGCGAGGATACAAAGGTAAGTGGAGGGATAGGTAGTATTGAGGAGGTGGAGAGGCTGCAGAAGGATTTGGACAGGTTAGGAGAGTGGGCAAAGAAGTGGCAGTTGGAGTACAACGTGGGAAATGTGTGAGGCCATGCACTTTAGTAAGAAGAATAAAAGCATGGACTATTTTCTAAATGGGTAGGAAATTCAGAAATCTGAAGTGCAAAGGGACTTGGGAGTTCTAGTCCAGGATTCTCTCAAGGTAGACTTGCAGGTTGAGTCAGTGGTCAGGAAGGCAAATGCAATGTTGGCATTTATTTTGTGAGGACTTGAATATAAAAGCAGGGATGTACTACTGAGGCTTTATAAGGCTCTGGTCAGCCCACATTTGGAGTATTCTGTGCAGTTTTGGGCCCCATATCTCAGGAAGGATGTACTGGCTCTGGATCAGGTTCAGAGGAGGTTCACGAGAATGGTCCCAGGAATGAGAAGCTTAACATATGAGGAATGTTTGAGGACTCTGGGACTACACTCATTGGAGTTTAGAAGGATAGGGAAGGGGTCTAATTGAAACTTATGGAACACTGAATGGCCTTGACAAAGTGGATGTTGGGGAGAAGCTTCCATTGGTAGGAGAGACTAGGACCTGAGGGCACAGCTTTAGAGTAAAGAGAAGACCTTTTAGAATGGAGATAAGGAGAAACTTCTTCAGCCAGAGAGGGTGAATCTATGGAATTCACTGCCACAGAAGGCTGTGGAGGCCAGGTCATTGAGTATATTTAAGACTGAGATAGATAGGTTCTTGATGATCAAGGGTTACAGGGAGAAAACGGGAGAATGGGCTTGAGAAACTTATCAGCCACTATTGAATGGTGGAGCAGACTCAATTGGCCATATGGCCTAGTTTCTGCTCCTATGTTTTATGGTCTTACTGCACTAACTTGGAAACACATAGCTGTTCCTTCTGTGTCACTGGGTCAAAATCCCAGAACTCCCTTCCTAAAAGCATTGTGATGGTGGGAAGGTCACTGAGGCAGCCCAAATTTTTTTTTGGACCTAGGACACTACCCTAAGGAACTCCTGAAGAGATGTCCAAATATTGAGATAACTAACTTGCAACAACAACAAACTTTGTGCCAGATAGGACTCCCAAATAGAGGAAAATATTTCGCCCGATAGCCTTGTGTTTTGCTAACGTTCCTCAAAGTCATACTCTTGTCAAATGCAGCCTTGTTTCAAAGGCAGTCATTCTCACCTCACCTCCGGAATTCAGCTTTATTGTCTTTGTTTGAACCAAGGCAGTCACTTGCTCATGAGCTGAGCAGTCCTGGTGGAACCCAAACTGTGTGTTAGTGAGCTTGTTATTGCTGGGTAGGTACTGTTGGATAGTATTGTTGATGACATATTCCATTACTTCAAGTCATAGAGTCATACAACACAGAAACAGACCCTTTGGTCCAGGTTGTCCATACCGACCAAGTTTCCCAAACTAAATAAACTGGTCTCGTATGCCTGCATTTGCCCACATCCCTCTAAACCTTTTTTATTCGTGTACCTTTCCAAATGTCTTTTAAATGTTGCAACTGTACCTCTCTGGCTGTTCATTCCACATACGAACCACCTCTGTGTGAACATGTTGCCCCTCAGGTCCCTTTTAAACCTTTCTCCTCTGATCTTAAAATTATGCTGTCCAGTTTTGAACTCCCCCACCCTTTGGAAAAGACCTTTGATATTCACCTTATCAATGCCTCTCATCATTTTATACACCTCTATGAAGTCACCCCTCAACCTCTTACACTCCAGGGAAAAAAATCCCCAGCCTGCCCAGTCTTTACTCGTAACTCAAACCCTTCAGTGCTGGTAACAAACTTGTATGTCTTTTCTGTATCCTATCTGATTTAATAATATCCTTCCCATTTGCAGGGCAGCCAAAACTGTATACAGTGCTTCAAAAAACGTCCTTATCAGTGTCATGTACAACATGACACTGCATCCCAATTTCTATACTCAATGTCTGAACAAAGAAGATGTGTGCTAAACGCTTTCTTAACCACCAGGTCTACTTGTTGCACAACTTTCAACAAACTATATACCTGAATCTCTAGGTCCCTTTGTTCAACAGTTCTACCCTTGTTCATCTTATCAAAGTGCAATATTTCACATTTATTTAAATTGAACTCCATTTGCCACACCTAGGTCCATTGACCCAATTGATCAAGATCACTTTGTAATCTTAGATATCCTTCTTCACTGTCCACTATACTGCCAATTTTGGTTTCATCTGCAAACTTGCTAAGCATTCTTCCTAACTTCTCATCCAAATTGTCTATGTAAATGACAAACATCGGTGGGCCCAGCACCAATCCCTGCAGAACACTGCTGGTCACGTGTCTCCAGTCTGAAAAACAACCCTCTACCACCAATCTCTGTCTCCTATCGTCAAGCCAATTTTGCATCCAGTTGGCAGGCTCTCCCTGACTCCCATGTGATCTAACTTTACTCACCAGTCTCCCATGCAGAGCCATGTCAAAGGCTTTACTAAAGTCCATATTAATTGCTTTCGTCTATCTTCTTGGTTACGTCCTCAAAAAACTTTATCAAGTTTGTGAGACATGATTTCTGTTGCACAAGGCCATGCTGACTATCTCTAATCAGGCCTCGCTTGATTGATGATTGAGAATAGACAAATGGGAGATGAATTGGCTGTGTTGGGTATGTCCTGATTTTTGTATACAGGAAATACCTGGGCAATTTTCCATATTGTTGAGCAGATGCCAGTATTGTAGCACGGCATGTAAAAGATCTCATGACACAATTTTGAAGCAAAGCATTACATCCCTTCCCTTCGTTCTGCCCAGTATTTATCATTTACTGCCATCACTAAAACATCATTTCATCATTACCTCAAATTATTTTGCTGTGTTTCCTTCATTATATTCAAGTCAATCTCTTATGGGGAAGCACACAATATTAATCTAATGGCTGCGTAAAGGTTCCATTTACATGGCATAGTCTGTAACTTGAACAGAATAACAAAATCTATAGTACTTACTGAAGCACTCTTGATGGTGAAGCTTCCATGTAAAATTCAACACTGCCACTGTTTTTTAAGCAAAAATGATTATGATGACTGTCAAACCATTGTGAAATAGACCCATGCCATTGCTCGTAAAACGGATTTTCTATTATATTTGGTTCTGCTATAATGTGATGTTGCATAGGAACAAAACTATTGCATTACAGAAAATGGCACTGTGGAAATAACAGGGCTAATGGGAAAAGTGGAGTTATGTGCAGATCACCAAAAAAAATCGCTCAAAATTGCTCCAAAATCACACAAAGGATAGTATAATTTGAATAAATGTTTAGTTCAAACCTAGTAATGAATGAAAAGTAAATTTAACACTTTGTTGACAAAATATGAAGATGATTTGATGGGGGGTGGAAGTTACATAATACCTTGCCAGCGTGGAGTCTGTTTTGGTGCTAACATTGTACACATTCACGACAAAGCCCGTGAAACAATCATGTGATGTTGATGCATACCCCTCCGATGGAATCGCTTTATAGCCAGCACAAGTTTGTGTTTTAGAAATAGCATCCCCCTATTTGCCAATCACATGTTAGCCAACTTGAGTTGATGGAACATGCATTAAAGCAGAACCAACTGTACTTAGCTGGCATAAATAAAAGACATTTAGGCTGCATTTAATTCTTAAGGAATTATTTTTCCCAAGCCTATTCGCACTACTTGCAGAAGCCATTGTTTAAATTGCTGGGATGATGAAATTTAGCTAACCTCAACTAGAAATTCAGTCAGAAAGAGCCTTCACTGAATTAACATTAATTTGCATACTTTTATTCCTAGATATTGATACAAAGCCATTGATACCAATCAATACAGCTGTTTGCACAGGTATTATTGGACTCGAAGAACAACCTGTCTGTGTGTAGGTTAATATCTAGCTAAGGATTTAAGTTATTTTGTCATCAGTAATGACTCATGAATACATTGTGTAATGACATATTATGTGTAAGAAATAACATTCCTTCACAGCAAACCTCTAGAAAGTCCCCAACAACCCCTTACAATGTTCTGTAAATTGTTAGGTCATATGCAACCTTTGTGGGTGGTTGTAATAAACTTCCACAGATTTTGATAAAAGATTGATACTTCTTCCAAAAATTTTTAAGAGGCATTTGTAGGTAAAGTTAAAGTTGCAATGGCTCAAGGGAAAAATATAACACACAATAAACTGCTAAATTGGCTTTGGACATGGCAGATTTTTAGCATTCTTAAATTCTCGCCAACATAGATGTTTTCACAATGTTAAGTGACAATGTTAAGTGAAATGTATTCAAGTGACAAGTTTTGGATTGAAAGCCATCATCATGACTTGCACCTTTAACCTGAAACACAACTCTTGAATCAGAATTAGCTTAATAATGTATGTTCGGTGTCGTGATTGTGACCCACAAAACAGAAATTCTGGTCACTAACCTTACAAAGGCTGCATTCCCAGAAGTGTTTTCTTTTTATAGATACCTAAACGCATTTATTTTAATTAATTGCTCTGTATAAGAAATATTTTATAAAGGTATTACGAGGCTGTTGAGTATTTATATCTGAAATTCACTGATAAATGTTTATATTTATGAGCTTCCTTTTTCACTTCTGTTCGGATCTTTTGGATGTAGGAATTGCACTTAACTGTCAAATACCTTGTAAGCAATTATGTTCAAGTCTCTTGTGGATGATTTTTTTCACCCACACTTGAAAATAAAGAACTATTCTGTAAGTGAAAAGCAATGCCAGAATTTTATATGGAAGTTGTGGTCCCATCCACCAGTCAGATAATTAGGGGTAACATGCAACATGCATCTGCCAACCCTGGAAGAAGACTCTGTCAGTGACGTGGAGCCTTTGTTGTGAGCAGTGGTGGTGAGGTGGATGTCAGCCTCCATTAGCCGTAGAGTGCCTGATCAAGAGGGAACCCTCACCAAGCATGCCAGATTTCCAAGAACAGTCTTCCCAGGTGGTGAAACACTCAATCAGTGCTGGCCACATCTGCAGTTCCCATTATCACTGGCCACATAAGTGATTTGTCAGTCTGAGAACAGGGAGACCACCTGCCACCTACTCCATTGCTGTAAAATAGCCACTACCTGGCCTACTCCTAGTCTGGGGATTGTAGTAATTATATCAATGTCAGCCAGATGGAGCTCATAGAATATGAGTTCCCTGATTGGGCTGGTCCACTCGGGGAGCCCTAGCTGACAAATATAAACAAGAGTGTCAGATGTTCTGTTCATTCTGAAAACTGGCTCTGAGGAAGCTGGACCAGTGAAAAGTACTATGCAGCTGTAAATAGAGGGTGATTTGGTTACGGGATACCAGTCTCTGTGCAGTTATTTCATGGTGTGTGCGTAAAATTCTGGCCTGCTCTTCAATGAAAATTAAGTGATGTGTCTATATTATCAGTTTTTCAGTGTATACCAAATGGAGCAGTTGTTTGCTGTCTGTTCATGGACATTTTTTTCATTTGCATATTTGTTGAATTGGTTCTTACAGTTTTTTACAGTTGAGTACTGCTGCTTACAGGAATAATATGTTGCCATAGCTCTTATGCTTATTACGTATCAAGAGTACCCCAGCTGTTAACTGACCAGTGAAGTAAATACAAAAAATCAAAAGTTAGAAATAGTAATGAAATATAATACTGCTTGTTGGATATGTTGTCATAATAAACTGTTTAACAGGGGAACTTTATATATCCCCATACCTGTGCAAAAGCTTAAAATACCAAGGAGTGAATGGAAGTTTTTTTAAAAAATATTTTAGGTTTTATTATGTTATTTGAAGGCTTGGATTTACACGATGCAATTACCTCAGACTTTTTAGTATGCTATGAGAAATCAGACTACTCACATGGAAACTGTAACAATCAAGGAAAATTAAAATAATGTTTTGAAATTGTTTATTAAAATACATTTTTTGATCACTAAGCTAATGTATTCAATTGCATCACTTTGTCCTTAATATTGTCCTTATAGTGTCTTAGAAACATCATTTGCTTCAATGATGACTAAATGAAGTCCCAAAGAATTCAAAGAAAGCTGCGAGTAAACTTTGCAACATTTCGTGATTTCTAGCACATAGAAAAGCTAAAACCTAACTTTTTGTTCCAGATCTCTTTAGATAATTTGTATTTTTAACAAAGAATTACTTAATTGATAAGCCATATTCCAACAACATGCTTTAGATTTCTCAAGACCATTTCCAAAATTGTTGAAGATATACTAGGCTGAATTTTTAGCAGTAATGGATTGTGTCATTTTCATTGTGTTTCATGGAGGGTTGCTCTTTCTGTGAGTTCTAACTGTCATCCCAAACTCAGTTTATTAACTAGGTACCAAGCCCCTATGGTGCCCTGCTTGTCTGTTGCTAGCCTGATCTTCCTATGCCAGGACTTCCCAGGTTCACTGGCCTTGGCACCATCTTCAACGTTATAGTGCTTGAATGAGTGTATGGCGTCAGGAGCTGTCCTGCCCAGATCATGACATTTGCTCTGGACACGGCAGATAAGGGGAGATTGGCAAATCACTTTATGAACAACTGGAGGTCCTGGTACAGGACAGTGCAGCGTGAGGTCACCTTCTTCCCCCAGGGTTGGTAGAAGATGTCACTGTAGATAGACCCTGCCAGTTTGGTCTGAAATTGCCACCTAGTCAGTGTGGTATTAACCATCTGGAGGAAAGACTAACAGTCCTACAAGAATATCAATGACCTCCTCTCCTCCACAATGGTAACTGCCACGATCATCACTCTGCCACCTCACACCATCTCTGCTGCTGCATCTTCCACTAAGGCTGATGATTTGGCACTTTCACTGTTGCATGCAATAACTCCCTCATTCCCTCACACACAGTGCAAAAGTCTTTCCTTTTCATTTTTCTGTATTTTTCATTGTTGACTGAAATGAGAAAAGGACTGTTTTAAAAACCAAGGGTTGTGGAAGGGATTGCTGCACTTTTTAAAAGCAAGTTACTGAAACTCATTGGAAGTAATGTTTACACTACTACGTTGTTCAACCTTTGTGGGAGGCTAGTTGCAGACATGCAGGCACTGGGGGTATATGCAAACTGAGATTCAACCAGTAACAAGGAGTTGATTGGTTTGTGGAGCTGTGACCAGCTGGGATGACAATGACCATCTGCCTGCCGACAGCTATGTGATTGGCTTATTGGTGTGAACAATATTAGTCACAAAACTTTGGGCAACAGATGGGGATGGTGACTCTGTGCGGTAGAAAATGCCCAAAGCCTGAAGAAAGCCAGTGCTTCTGACCTTCACCAGTTGTAAGCTGTTGCTTTTAACAAGTAAGACAGAGACTGTCATTTGTGTACTAGTCACTTTGTGCTCCTGCAAGGAAATGAGAAGAACCCAGAGAAGAGAAATTTGAAGAACAGCAAGTTATAATCAGCAAAAGAATAATTTAAGTGAACCCTGTGGTCAGGAGCCATTGAACTACCTTCATAGTTTACTTTCCCTTATACCAATAACACCATTTGATTTTTGTCTGTCTTCTATCTGAATGTGTTGGAGGAGGAGTTTTACAAGGAGGTCTAAGTTTTAACCAGTAATATTTGTAATAAATAGTAATTCTTAAATAGAGAAACCTGGTATGTGTTTTCTGTCTGTCTGTGTTTAACAACACATTTGATTTGGGATCTATATGGTGTGAGACTGGTCAAGTCAGGCACCATCAGAGAAGCAGGCATGTCAATGTTTCAGATTTACATCCTCCAGCTTCACACTGTATTGACTCTGACTCCAGCGTCTGTAGTTCTTGCTATCTCCAATTGAATTGGGGAACTTTTGCGTGCTTTTAAATTCATAAATGTCTGTGACAACTTTGGAATAGTTATTTCCTGCACACTATCCCAGTGGAATACATCCAATCCTCCCAGTCTACTAACCACACATCACTTCTACACATTCCTACTCACTCGCTCAGGAATCATCACCACCATTGCTTAATCTGTGCAAGTTACTTTCATCTCAATCAATCCTCCCTTTGACTTATTCCAGAGGAAAATGTCAGAAAGAGCCAAGACAGATGATGGACAGATGACCTTTAGCTTATCGCTACCTATGAGGAGAGGATCCTGACTGTGACCACCTGAAGCAGCAAACCATACCTGAGCCCTGAAGTGATATCAGAAGCTTCCCTTGACCTCCTGTACCAGAGCCCCCTGACTGAAGGGTGTCTCCCTTGACTTAACTGAGGACAATTTCACTTGTATTTTGAGAGATGGCCATTTGGTTGTGTTAGAACCCTTGCTGATTTTTAATTATTTTTGTTATTCTTTCATTAATTTTCGTTTTGAGTAGTGAAGTGAGAACAGAGCTGAAAATGACCTTTGGGCCATGGGCAACAGCTTGTATTTAAAAAAAACAAACAAAGCTTTTGTTGGTTTGAGAGGCCAAGCCTGGAAGTTAATTGCAGGTTGGTTCTTCTTCAAAAGATTTTACAGATACTGTGACACCAGGGGAGAGCACTATATTTAAACAAATAGCAGACATTGACCATTAACAAGGTCAGCACCTGGGAAGTGGTTCCAGTAAGTCTGGGAAAGACCTATGTTCCAGCAGATAGCAAATGTTGAATGGTAACTGAGACCTTGCAGGGAGACAGTCAGTCTGAAAGGGAAAGTCCAAAGTTTTGAACTGGGTTTTGGACTGTGTTTGCTGGGAGAAAGGATTCTGGCTGTTGATGTTACAGCATGAAGATTCGAAAGCTATCTGCCTAACCTTTGATATCAGCTATTGGCAGTCCAAAAAATCACATTATATCTCTGAATCAGTTGCGAGGATGGCCCTGATCGACATCTTCAGAAAAGCATCATCTTCAAGAAACCACATAAGCCTGGGGAACAAGGCATTATGAAAACCACTTAAATAATATGGGCTGTTTTGTTGTATCAGTGATAACTTCTTCAGGTTCTTCCTCTCACCCATCCCTTCCTCCCACCCCAAGCCGCACCTCCATCTCCTACCTACTAACCTCATCCCACCTCCTTGACCTGTCCGTCTTCCCTGGACTGACCTAACTCCTCCCTACCTCCCCACCTATACTCTCCTCTCCACCTATCTTCTTTTCTCTCCATCTTTGGTCCGCCTCCCCCTCTCTCCCTATTTACTCCAGAACCCTCACCCCATCCCCCTCTCTGATGAAGGGTCAAGGCCCGATACGTCAGCTTTAGTGCTCCTGAGATGCTGCTGGGCCTGCTGTATTCATCCAGCCTCGCATTTCATTATCTTGGGCTGTTTTGTTGTTTTCTTTTATTTATTCCTTAACTCTGTTTGTATGTATGTCTTTTATATGAATGGCGTTAAAGGCAAAGGTTATTGGGTTTAAACATATATATCAGTTAGATTACTTTGTTGTTTAAGATCTCTCTGCAGAAGTTTGATAAGGTTCCCCATGGAAGGCTCATTCAGAAGGTCAGGAGGAATGGGATACAGGGGAACTTAGCTGCTTGGATACAGAATTGGCTGGCCAACAGAAGACAGCGAGTGGTAGTAGAAGGAAAATATTCTGCCTGGAAGTCAGTGGTGAGTGGGGTTCCACAGGGCTCTGTCCTTGGGCCTCTACTGTTTGTAATTTTTATTAATGACTTGGACGAGGGAATTGAAGGATGGGTCAGCAAGTTTGCAGACGACACAAAGGTCGGAGGTGTCGTTGACAGTGTAGAGGGCTGTTGTAGGCTGCAGCGGGACATTGACAGGATGCAGAGATGGGCTGAGAGGTGGCAGATGGAGTTCAACCTGGATAAATGCGAGGTGATGCATTTTGGAAGGTCGAATTTGAAAGCTGAGTACAGGATTAAGGATAGGATTCTTGGCAGCGTGGAGGAACAGAGGGATCTTGGTGTGCAGATACATAGATCCCTTAAAATGGCCACCCAAGTGGACAGGGTTGTTAAGAAAGCATATGGTGTTTTGGCTTTCATTAACAGGGGGATTGAGTTTAAGAGTCGTGAGATCTTGTTGCAGCTCTATAAAACTTTGGTTAGACCGCACTTGGAATACTGCGTCCAGTTCTGGGCGCCCTATTATAGGAAAGATGTGGATGCTTTGGAGAGGGTTCAGAGGAGGTTTACCAGGATGCTGCCTGGACTGGAGGGCTTATCTTATGAAGAGAGGTTGACTGAGCTCGGTCTCTTTTCATTGGAGAAAAGGAGGAGGAGAGGGGACCTAATTGAGGTATACAAGATAATGAGAGGCATAGATAGAGTCGATAGCCAGAGACTATTTCCCAGGGCAGAAATGGCTAGCACGAGGGGTCATAGTTTTAAGCTGGTTGGTGGAAAGTATAGAGGGGATGTCAGAGGCAGGTTCTTTACGCAGAGAGTTGTGAGAGCATGGAATGCGTTGCCAGCAGCAGTTGTGGAAGCAAGGTCATTGGGGTCATTTAAGAGACTGCTGGACATGCATATGGTCACAGAAATTTGAGGGTGCATCCATGAGGATCAATGGTCGGCACAACATTGTGGGCTGAAGGGCCTGTTCTGTGCTGTACTGTTCTATGTTCTATGTTCTAAGTTATTGTATTGCTAATAAAATGCCAAGTCTTTCGTTTAATCTATAAAACTAGTGTCTAGATTGATTATTTAGCATTTAGGATTGTTTATTCAAAGTTTGGTTAGGAACCTTGGTAGTCAATTTTGAGGGTCTTTTAAGATTTCAGTTTTACTCTGTTGCAAATACAGAGATAGAAAGGCTGATTTGGTTTGGCTGTCTGTCTCTATATTGTAACAGAAGCGCATACAGAGTGCTTGCTACATAAAGTGTTAGCACATGCTACGGGCGTGAAATTGGATAGCCGGTGCCACACAGCAACATTTCTCTCCCCTTGACTGATGATTGCTCATAATCGTGACAAACTGCCTGGCTTTATGGCTGGACTGAAAAACATGTCAAGATAGAAGTACAGTCCACTTGTTAGCTCTGGCTAAGAAGGCAAAGTGCAAAAAGACAAGGCAGGGATGTTGTGAACGTTGAAATAGGCACAAGGTGAGTGAACACTAACAGAAGGAGCGAGCAGTCCTGAGATGCTCCCAGTCTAATTAAATAGTTGGGTGTCCTTGTGGCAGCATTGTGATGATAGGTGCCAGTACACTTGAAACACAAAACCATCTCATGGGTATCAGAGATAATGGGAACTGCAGATGTGCCATGATGTTGCTGTGAGGCTGCTATGTGTCTGATGCCAAGGTCTGTGGACATGGAGGGTGTGCGGCTGTTGCTCGTGGGTTGCCCAGAGTTGCTGGTGCTAGCTGTTCAAGATGCAGGTTTGAAGCAAGTGACCATGTATTGCTCTGATTTTTTTATATTGGGAATTCTCAGCATCCAGTTTTTAATTAGGTATGTTACTGAGACAAGATTAAATAATAATGAGTGTTAATGAGTTATGATGCATACTAACAGGATGCTTGCCACTCACTAGTGAGA
The DNA here is from genome assembly GCF_030684315.1 of Stegostoma tigrinum. Taxonomy (NCBI): domain Eukaryota; kingdom Metazoa; phylum Chordata; class Chondrichthyes; order Orectolobiformes; family Stegostomatidae; genus Stegostoma; species Stegostoma tigrinum. The sequence continues at coordinate 67,526,399 of NC_081362.1, read as the reverse complement.
ATCTCATCTCGATATCCAAAACTTAATGTAAAATGGGACATTTTAGTCTCCTCGTTGAGAGGTATTTCGCTGGAATTTCACCTGATTTTCTAAAATTTCTTGTCATGGCCATTGTTGTTCTATCTGCTCTGTAGCTTTTAATTTGGCCGTAATCAGTCTTGATGGCTATACAATGTGAAGTGAGGGGGTAGAGGAAGAAAATGATTCTGACAGTTTTATCTATTAAATTGAACTTGGATTCTGAGCCTCCTCCAACAAAACTAAATGGTATATTTATGCTGTAGTTTTCCTTCAAGATGAGGATGTAATTCTCAGGAATAGAATTTTATTTCCTGGTTAAACACAGTGGCTGTGTCAGTCTCCTCCACAAGAGTGTAATGAAACTCAATGCTGTGTAAAGACCTCCTGATGTAACTTGTTTTATTCTTGAAACACAATTTTGGGATCAATATTATACAACAGAACATCAGCTGGTTCAGTGATGGTAGGAAGTGCAGATGCTGGAGAATCTGAGATAACAAGGTGAAAAGCTAGATGAACACAGCAGGCCAAGCAGCATCAGAGGAAGGCTGACGTTTTGGGCCTAGCTGGTTCAACCCACTACCCAGAAGAGAGAAATGTTTCCATTATGCAGAAAATGGTTGCAAGTATGCATTAAATGCTTCTAGATGTTTTCAGTTAATTTTGCATTGGCTATGAGTCTCAGATCCGAAGTAGACTAATTTTGTATCATTAGCACAAACTGAAGCAGTAACACTCACTTTTCTGGGTGTGAACTTTTAGTTATGGACCTACATCATTTCTGGCAAGCTTTTATTCCTTTTTCTTCTCCACTATATTTGCCTTCGAAATGTTTTAACCTTTTATCTTAACCCTGAGGATCAACTTCCTCACTGCCTATGTACCCTACAGCCCTCAGGACTCAACATTGAGTTAATGATTTAAAGTATGAACGGCTCTCTCCATATTCATTATCCATCCCGACACCCGTCGGTCCTGTTCTGTCTGGATTGTTGCCGGCATGACCAGCCAATTTTTGATTATTTATTGTCCCTGTTACCACCAGCATTCACCTCTGCTTACTATTGGCCATTCTTTGTCTGTTTCATTTTTTTTCCCCCTCTGTCTCCCTGGGCAACATCTCCATCTATTCGTCATTCAAAGAGTTTTTATTTTTGTGATGAGAGGATTAGATGCTGTCATAACTTCCTGACTTTGAAATGCATGCTGAAATGGCTATTATTGAGTGTAAAACCAAGTTATTATTTCCCTATTTCATCTTCCTTTCTTCCCCAATGCATTATGCATTGAGTTGAGCATATCGTTAACAGTTCCTTAGAATCCCTACAGTGTGGAAGCAGGCCATTTGGCCCAACAGGCCCACACTGATTCTCTGAAGAACATATCACCCAGATGACCCCCATACCCTGTTCTTATAACCCTGCGTTTCACATGGTTAACCCACCTAGCCTACACATCCCTCAACACTAGGTGCAATTTAGCATGGCCAATCCTCCGAACCTGCATATCTTTGGATTGTGGGAGGAAATTGGAGCACCAGGACGAAATCCATGCAGACACAGGTAAAAGGTGCAGATTCTACACGGACAGTCACCCAAGGCTGGAATTGAACACTGGTCCCTGGCACTGTGAGACAACAGTGCTAACCACTGAACCACCGTGCCACCTTAAGTTTCTCTTAAACGTTTACTTTTAGTATCAATTTCCATATAATTAGCCTGCCTCATTAGATCGAGTTCAACAAACACAGTAGTGGCTTCATAAGATGTTATGTGCAGTATTAATGAATAGCAGTGGAATGTTAAAGTTTCATGTGTGTCATTTTCTTCCAAGCTAAGGTCATCATTCAAGTATGCATGGTCAAAAATTTGAATTATGGTGGATAGTAGAACATCTACAATGTCTACATCTATGAAACGCAGACATTTTTGAAGAAATGTAAAGATACACCATGAAAGGATAAAAATGGGCAATGCCTCAATTGCTTTTTGTTTGTTTCAGCTGAACATGGATGGTGGTTGTACATTCATTTTGAAATTTTGTTAAATGTAGATATAAATTGCAATTTTTTCTTCTGAATTTTTAGCACTGAGATGCAAAGCGTTACGCTCACATTGGCTTCAAAGTTAGTGATCTGTCTAATGCTGAAGAAACAGGAGGTAATGGAAACTACCCACTTGCATACTTACAAAATGAATGTGCTACTTCTGAGAGAGGCTTCTATCATGTTCTCATATGTGGCTTTCTCAACAGAAATCCTTGGATTCCATAAGTCAAGATCTCAGACAGTGGGTTCATTTAGTTGCGCGGAGTTGTGGAGCTGAGCAGCAGACAGAAATCCGATTGACAGCTGCAAAAGTTCTCATTGATATTATCCCATCTTTGCTTGCCAATAAACAACTTTATTTTGGTGAGTAAATACTTCACGCTGAATAGAAGATGTAGGCAGGAAATGTGTTTGCTGATGCACTGTGAATAGATGCTTGAATCCAAATATATTTGCATCTGATTTGTTTATATTCTTTCCCAGAGGTATTTGTAAATACTTTGTATAGCAAACTTAGCTTCAGCTATATATTGCGTACATTTGTAACACATTTCATTTTTTGATAGCTTTAATATTGCTGCGACTTGTTGCAGTATCACTGCACGCAGTGCAACACTTCTTCACAGTTGATGAAAACTTCCTTTAAACGCACCAAATGGCCCTTAAAATTTTGTTTGACATTTGTTACTTCGTTGTAGCTGAAGGCTCCACCTTGACCGGTCTGAACATTTTCTAAAATATATCAGTTCATGAAAAGTAGTTCTAATTGATTTCAAATCTTGAGTAGATTTTATAATTTTCCTTTGGAGGCTTAATCAATCCAAATCTTATCTACCTTGACTTGATAGGTAAATATTCTGATCAAAATAGTACACACAACTTTGAATGCTGCAGGATATTGAGGTCAGGTTTATCTGAATGTGGGAGAATAAAAATACATTTCAGTACCAAAAATGATATATTAATATAACTCAGCTTTTGTAAGCTGACTAAAAGAGAAATTATTACAAATTATTATTCTGTGCTTGCCTCTTAACCAAGTACTGAAGGCACTACAAAGTTTAGTACTGCACGATACAGACCAGAACTACTTAATTCATACTTTGAGTTTTATTACAGTAAGTCAAGTAGAAGATCTTATGGTCTTACTACTTAGGAACGAGAGAAGTTAATCTTGCTCATAATCAGAATTGAATGATCCATGCTGGAGAGTATGACGTAGAAAAGCAGTGCACAATGCCACTTGAACTAAACAGCTAATATAGTGAACAGGCAGACTCTGAGGATGCACTGGATGCATGCCACCTGCCATATTAATAAAAGTAGCAACAGTGTTGTCCAGACCCATGGAGAATTAGACTCCCTTAGTTAGATTGCTATAGGTGCAGCCAGTTAAAGAGCTGGATTTTTTAAGAGTTTAGAATCTAGATCAGAGAATGATGGGCACACAATTTGGTGCTGCCACGTTCTGTGCCAGTTCACTGCCATGATCCTGAGCTCTTCTATATGAAGTGCAGCATTATGTTAGAATCACCAGTTCATATTCATATTCCACTCTTGATCTCTATTCCTATCTCACTTCTGATTTTTCTTGTTCTGTCCACTTTTGATTGTTACTGTTTTCTTCTTCTCCCAACTATGCATCCTCCATTTCCAACCATCCCCTGTCCACAGCATGAGGACCATTATTGTTAGTTTAGCAGCCGGCATTGAAATCCCCTTCACTAGCTAACTGCCTGGGGATGTCCAAAATAGGCCTATGCAAAACAATTTCTAAACAAGTAAGTGTTTGGGAATGTGAAAGTAGGATAGCTTTTATAGTAAAATAGCATTTGACTTTTATTGTCTAATGTGAAATTTAAGTTTAGATACTTGAGCGAGGTTTTATAGGGCTGCTGTAAAACCAATCGGAAGTCGAAAGTTAGGTGGGAACTGGGGGGAAAAAAATCAAATTGTTATAAATCAGTGCCTAAAAGTTGTACATTTGAAACAGGACACTTTTCAGGTGGCTGTCACAATGTCATTTATAAACCTACTTCTGCTATACAGATCTTCTAAATACATTAACACTGTGGAGATGTATCTTCACCCTTCTACAAGATGAAGAACGAGTTGTGAGGGACAAGGCCACGGATATTATACAGATGATTCCACCTTTTTTGAAGGCTTGTAAGGAGGATGGTATGATTTCTTCTTCTATTTGTGAAAGAGAAGCTGATTTGTAACCAAAATAATTTTTGGGCATACAAGAAATACATGCATCTAGTTTATAATAATGACCAAACAAAATTGAAGCATGAAACATGTATTTAGAAGGGTGAGGAGACTATCATTGTTTTATAACAACTTCAAAATGCATGTTTTATGAAGAGATCACATTACATCACATTGCAGTACTTCAGTGATATATGTAAAAATTCAGTATTTTTCAACATCAGGACATAGTCATGACCAGTTCAGTTGACATACAGCACATGAAAAACGTCTGGCTTGTAGTAATGAAAATATCTATGATAGAATGGAAATAATAAATAAAAACAGAAGTTGCTGGAAAAGCTCAGCACAGCATCTGTGAAGAGAAATTGGAATTAACGTTAGGGGCCAGTGACCCTTCCTCAGAACCAGACCTGGACCCGCCAAAAGTTTTCTGTTACCTACACTGTCCCACTTACCCCACACTAGGCCCGGTAACCTTGAATCGTATGGTACATAGAGTTCTCATCCAAATACTTTTAAAAGTTGTGAGGTTCCTGCCTCAACTGCCCTCACTGGCAATGCATTCAGACACCCACCCCCCAATACCCTGGGTGAAAATGTTTTTCCTCAACTCCCCTTTCAAACTCCTGCCTTTCACTTTAAAACTGCGTGTCCTTTTTATTGACCCTCCAATCAAGGGGGACAATTGCAATCTATTCTTCTCCATGGTCTTCAAACTTTCACGCCTCTGTCAGGCCCCTCCCCCAACCCCAATCCCAAACCTTCTCTGCTCCAACTGCTGTGATATTCAGTGCCTCAGCAAATAAAGGGAAACATTACTTATGCCTTCTTAATCACTTTATTGACCTGAAATTCTAGTCAAGCTATATCCCCAATTCTGTTTCCTCCATGTTAATTACATTTAATTATGATGGATGCAAGCTGGGATCCATCTTTCAATGCTGACTTAACAGTTTGATAGCTTGTCATTTTAACCAGTGCATTTCTTTCATTACACAATAGATATGTAGATATACTGTAATTGGTATGTTCATTGCCATTTATATCAATACAGTGATCTAATGTGATGTTTTGCTTATATAATGACTCTAAGTTGGATTATTCCTTAACAGAGTGGAGCGTGCAAGGTATGTTCACTGAGCTGGACAGTACTGAGAACTACATACTTGTTAGACGGTGCATTAACAACATTTTCTAAGGTCTATCAAAGTGATTTTTTGGATTTTCACTTATAAAAGAAGTAATGCTTTGAAATAAATTAAGTGTATATCATGAATAGTTGATGTGTTATTCCCAAAACAGATCAACTGTATTATTAAAGATAAGGCAATGTTTTGAGTTAATGGAACCATGAATATAGTCCCCTTATCCTTTACCCTCCTTCCAATAATTTCCTCCATTCCTTTTCCAAATTGAAAATATTTATTTTGGATGTAGACTTCATTAATGAACTCTCTCTCTCAAAAGCTGGTTAGTGCTAGTTTGACAAACTGGACTTTAAGAAATTGAGTATTTATTTTCATTTGCCAAAGTGCATTAAATGAAATGCTACCATGTATTTTTTCCTCTTTGCTGTCTGTAATTCATTCTACCTCCTTGATGCTGATACTCCCTCATGCAGCAATGAAGAAACAAATGATGCAGTAAGATTATAGATGGCAATAAGTCAAAACTAATAACTGATATTCAGACTGAAATCTTAAACTTAAGTGAAGAGCCTTGAGTGTCCTGTGTTCTTATGGAACATCGATACCCAGTGTAACATAACACAATGGCACAGCTATTCTGAAATGTGAAAGTCTGTTTCATATGACAGTTAATGGATGAGAAAATGGAGCAGGGAACAAAAAATTAAGTAATTTTTGTATTCACTCATGGGATTTGGGCACTGTTGATTGGCCAACATTTATTCTGTTTGGCAATGTTGTACTTAATTAAAATTCAGCATACAGTTCTGTGATGGAATTGCAACAAGCTAAGTTGCTTTGTATCACAGCAATAATTCGCATCTACAAATCTTCATACAGCCCACTCCATGTCAGCTTCACTATTAAAGGAAGTTGCGATTGCAAATTGAAAGAAATTGAAAGACATTTTTCAAGTATGAGAACGTGTTGACACATGCTAACTCTTCCTTAAAGAATTACAATACAACAATTTTGTTATAATTTAACATTAATAATGTTATAGTCTTGAGCTTAACAATGCTTTTAACTATGTGCAAAAAGCTGCTTTACAGAACACATCAGTGTGGTTAGCGCACACGTTACAGTGTTGCCAACAAATAAGATTCTATAAAGATTTTGTTGACCTGTACTTTTACTTTAGATGTTGCATTTCATAGTAACAAAATGGTGTAAGGGAAATACTTTTTACTTCTCCTTCCTATCCCTGTGAGTTGTACACATTACAATAATTATACCAACTCAGTAAATAATTAACATTGTTGGCTTTCCAGCATGAGTTTGTGCTCATTATTTCCCTAATGACAGTTGGAGTAATGAAAGGATTTGCACTGGGACTCCGTCACTTGTAAATTACTGTATTATTCATGTTTGTACGCTAGTTCCTGACTCTACGATTGACTGAGAAAATTTATCTGATGTATTTCAGAAAGCAAAACCTACAGTTCTCACTGGTAGTGCATATGGAAACAGGAAAGATATTTAAGTAGACAGGATGGTGGCGCAACTGAACACTGCTACCTTCCTGCCTCACCTAAATTGGTCAACCAGGGTCAACTTTCCTGCTGTTCCACTTGTTGAGGTCCTTAAGTGAGCAATTAATATCTACCTTCCTAAAAGCAGGATTCAGTTTAACCAGGGATAATGGGAACTGCAGATGCTGGAGAATCCAAGATAATAAAGTGTGAAGCTAGGTGAACACAGCAGACCAAGCAGCATCTCAGGAGCACAAAAGCTGACGTTTCGGGCCTAGACCCTTCATCAGAGAGGGGGATGGGGAGAGGGTTCTGGAATAAATAGGGAGAGGGGGGGAGGCGGACTGAAGATGGAGAGAAAAGAAGATAGGTGGAGAGGAGAGTATAGGTGGGGAAGTAGGGAGGGGATAGGTCAGTCCAGGGAAGACGGACAGGTCAAGGAGGTGGGATGAGGTTAGTAGGTAGGAAATGGAGGTGCGGCTTGAGGTGGGAGGAAGGGATGGGTGAGAGGAAGAACAGGTTAGGGAGGCAGAGACAGGCTGGGCTGGTTTTGGGATGCAGTGGATAGGGGATGAGCTGGGCTGGTTCGGTGATGCAGTGGGGGGAGGGGACGAGCTGGGGTCTCCCCATTCCCCTCTCTGATGAAGGTTCTAGGCCCGAAACGTCAGCTTTTGTGCTCCTGAGATGCTGCTTGGCCTGCTGTGTTCATCCAGCCTCACACTTTATTGTCTTCAGTTTAACCAGGCGCTGAGTCCATAAAAGACTGAGCTCATTAGTTACTGAACGTGAGAGGAAATAATAAAAGAGTACACATACAAACACAGATTAGAAGTGGGAAGTGAATTCAAAAATACAATTTGGAAGGTGAAAGGATCATCTTATTTGATCTGATGCAAGGAGTAGGTAGTGAGACATTGGAAACTGAAACGTCAGTTTGGGATTTTTTTTGGCTTTTACTGGTTAGTTGAGATCAATTTGTCCTGTTTACTTATGATGATGAATAGCTGCCAGCTCTGAGAATGAGAGAGTCCTTCTCTTCTCTCCCCTTTTGACTGGCTTCCTGGCTAGCTGGCTTGTAACAATCAGATGAGAGTCCTCGTCCTGTAAGGTAGGCATGACTTGTGGGTGTTACTTTGATGATGAAATCCACAGCACACTCGTGCTCAAATCCAGGCTAGTGCACAGCACAGTCTAGCACCTTAGCCCATTGGTGCATGCAAATATCTCAGTTGTCTAGATGTGTTCACGTCTTCCACCATCACTTACAAATTGGTTGAACCAGTTTTTAACCATTGTTCTTGCACATTCTTGAAAGCAGAGATATAAAACATAACTTGCTGAGACTACTGGAATTTCCTCCCTACAGCATTTTGGGTTTACTACAATGCATGGACTGCAGTGTTTCAAGAAGGCAGCACACCACCATCTTCTCAAGGGCAGCTATAGACAGGCAAGAAATGTTGACCCAGCCACTGACACCCATATCACATCAGTGAGTTAAAATAAAATTACAGTTCAGTTTGTAGTCCTTTTCTGAGATGAAAACAGAAATTGCTCGACAATCTCAGCAGGTCTGGCAGCCTCTGTGGAGAGAAAACAGAACTGAAGATGGTTCACTGGACCTAATTGTCTCTGATTTTGCTGCACAGATGCTGCCAGACCTGTTGAGATTTTCCAGCAATTTCTGGTTTTAATTCAGATTTCCAGCATCTGCAGTTCTTTTGTTTATTTGTAGTCCTTTCTCCCTTTTTAAGCCCATCCCTTTCAACTTCCTTTACAACCTTATCAAGTCTGATATTACAGTATTTTTCTCTGTCTTAAGAGCACTGAACTTACATCCATGGGCATCTTTGGGCTGTTGCCACTTTTTTAAATAAAGCAACAGTTTCGGAATTAAAGTTTGGTATGTCCATAGGCGATCTGGTGTTACGATTTGTGGACATAACACAAGGTTGATCACATTTACCCTGTTAGCATAAGCTGTGCTGGGATTGGTTATCCTGTCTGTACTGGTATCGCATGAAAATGCAGCAATATGAAAGTTTTGTTTGTTACTCAACACTTAAGCACTGATTTGATTGTAGAACTATACTTGCTGCTGGACCGTTTAAGCATGGAAACAGATGGTAATATGATATGCATTACTCCTTTACAATGCACATGTCTTTAAATACTTTTCCTATGATCCACACTCCATTGTCAGATCCTGCCTATCCCAGGACATTAAATAAAGTGAAAATAATAGTCGTCATTTCACGGGTGGTTGTACCTTCTGTGTTGCTAACTTGTGAATAATGGAAATTTGGAGAAGTGATATATCAGAAGGATATAATCTTCCTTGTTCATTGTGAATAGGTCTGTTATTATCTTAATCTAAGCAGGGGGTGGACAATTGTGTGGATGAAGAGACTTCCCTGTTGCTTCGGTCAATATATTTTGCATTCTTATGTGCTTTCATGAGCCGGTGAATACCGTAATTCATCTCTGGCCAGCACCAAGATTCACATGCTAGCTGTCTTATGTGATCAATACTCTTATGCCCTAGTATAACATGAATGTAATATCCTGACATAATGCTTTCGATATTGGGACATGTGTGCCTTTGAAAGTAACTCTTTTTTTTGAAATAGAGCATATGTTGTTTTATTTGACACCTTGTGAACTGGCAGCCTTGATAAACCAGCAAAAATTACATATCTCAAATACTGCAATGTTTACCATATTATTGTCAAATCATCATCATTTTTCTAAAAATGTATTTACCTCAGTTTAAATATACTTCTTCAATTGAATGGCCACATGAAATATCAACAGTTGATTCAATTTCTCCTCAAATACTGCAGTCCATTGTAGTCTGAGTCGTCAGTTGAGGGTGTGAGTGAAAGGGCTGTCTGCCAGTATATTTAATTTAAGGCAAAGTTGCTTTATTATTTAAGTGATTTATGCTGTAAATAAAGTACAACAGTGATGTGTTTACCCCTTAGATTATGTTTCTATTACTTGGTATGTGTTTTTACATTGATTATGTGGACCTCTTGATTATGCTGAATATTTGATCCTTCGGTCACCTCAGATTTGTACCATTAATCATTAGTATTCATGAGGTAAAAGCTTTAAGGAATGTGAGTTTGCCTCTTGGCACATGACTGTGTGGTTCTACAAGTACAAAGAATTGATGATCCATTATACACTTGAGACAGTTTCATGTTACATTCTACATAGTGTCCCTAGCTTAGAGACATTTCTTTTAAAGGATGCATTTGGTAATATGCTGGTGCCAGTTTCTATGTCAATTTTAGCTTTCAAGATGTACCATCCTGTCTTTCCAAGGCAGAATGTGTTATTGGGTAGAAATGCTTCTCATCACCTTCTACCATTGGCATGATGTCCAAAGTTAACAATATGTACAGTTTGACCATCTTCTGAAATTTGCCTTTTTCTTGGTTGATTCTGAACATTATTGGCGTATTTGCACTTGTGCATAAACTTAACATTTGCCTTGCTTACTTATGGTCATTCACTTTCTAGCTGGTCACCTGTATTTTGTTCTGGATCTGGCTTGGCCTTTGGAGACAGGTTTTCTGCATGTGTTGCCAGTATCTTTTGTTGCCATTAAAAGTCATAGAGTTATACAGCACGGAAACTGGCCGTGCTGTACAACTCATTCATGCCGACAAGATGTCCTAAACTGATCAATTGCCAATTGTCAGCATTTGACCCATATTCTTATAAACCCTTCCTATTCATGTACTCATCCAGATGCCTTTTAAATGTTGCAAATGTACCGTCCTCCACCACTCCCTATGGCAACTTGTTCCATACACACACTGCCATCTGCATGAAAATGTTGTCCCTCAGGTCCCTTCTAAGTCTTTCTCCTCTCACTTTAAACCAATGCCCTCTAGTTTTAGACTCTCCTATCCTTGGAAAAAGACATTGGCTATTCACCCTATTCCATACCCCTCATGATTTTGTAAACTCCTATAAGCTCACACTTCGGCCTCCAATACTCCAGGGAAAATTGTCCCAGACTATTCAGTCTCTCCCTATAGGTCAAACACTCCAATCCCAGCAATATATTTGTAAATCTTCTCTGAATTCCTTCAAGTTTAGCAACATATTTTCTTTAGCAGGGACTCTAGAATTGAACAAAGTATTTTAAAAATAACCAAATCAAGGTCCTGTACAGCCGTAATATGACATCCTAACTCCTGTACTCAACGCATTGCCCGATGAAGACAAGCGTGCTAAATGCCTTTTCACCACTCTGTCTACCTGTGACTCCTCTTTCAAGGAACTATGCACCTGCACCCGTAGATTCCTTTGTTCAGCAACACTTCCCAGGACTCCACCAATGACTGTATAAATTTTGCCCGGATTTGCCTGACCAAAATGCAACATATTACAGTTATCTAAATTAAACTCGGTGTGCGTTATATGAATGATTTGGATGTGAGTATAAGAAATACAGTTAGTAAGTTTGCAGATGACACCAAAATTAGCGGTGTAGTGGATAGTGGAAAATTTATCTCAGTGTACAACAGGATCGTGATCAGATTAGCCAATGGGCCCACGTGCTTTGCACATATTATGAAAGACTGTATACTGTATTTGTTATAGATTTTGTTGGTTTGGTGTGCTTTTTTGGCCATAGCAATCATGTTGGTTGTGCGTAATGCATGTAATTATTGTTGGCCTGAGATTGTAGCCTCATATGTGTGTCCATCCTCAAGTAATGTAACCATAATATTGTCCTTTGTCTTGCCCAGAAGATCTTTCCTGGAGGTGATAAGGAAGCCTTAGGAAGATTTGCTTTGGAAAGGTCATATACATAACCTTTACAGCATCTTCTGTCACCCCATCAGTTGGCTCTCAAATTCTGAACTGTATGACATAAGTTGGAGTTTATTAATCGTCAAGTTAATTCTTAGCTTTTACTGGTTTCTCAGTAACTTCTAAATCCTTTTTGGATCTTTCTGGTCATTCAGGGAAAGATTAGATTTAATAATTCTGTGAAGCTCCTCCTTATTGACAACAAGCTAAATTTTCAGAGCTTCTTTTCCCTCATCTTATGAGGAATCATCTTATGACTTGAACTGCAAAATAAAATTGCATAAGTTGTTTGTACAGGTATAATTCACGAATGGCAGCATAGGCCATCCAGACCATAATTAATTGTCTTCCATTTCTTGTTGAATGTATTTGATTTGTTTTTAATAGAAGTAAAATGCAATGCATTGTTTGTTTTATTGCCTTTACTAGTTTTGTTTTTTTTCCATTTTTTTTTCTGCCGCTGTTTCCCTTTGTTTTTCTTGATGGTGCTCCATTTTGGGCTTTGCCTATTTAAACCTGTTCCTTCAAGAAATGCGGGTTTGCAGTAGTAGGCTGTCTCGAAAGGTGGCATTTGTACAAAATAAGCTGTCATTATGACAGAGATGGTAGGAACTGCAGATGCTGGAGAATTTGAGATATAAAGGTGTAGAGCTGGATGAACACAGCAGATCAAGCAGCATCAGAGGAGCAGGAAAGCTGACGTTTTGGGCCTGGACCCTTCTTCAGAAACTGGCTTGCATCAACTTTGTTTCAATTTGAGTAAACAAAATAGCGAAAAGAACCAGCCTTTGCATACTGTTAATCCTTCTTAACATAGAAAATGTTTCTTTAGCTGTATTTCTTTCAGGAGAGATTTATAGCTGTGTGATAGGGAGAACTTGACTACCTTTTAAAAATCAGAACTCCAGAGACACTGTTTTGTCTTAAAGAGAGAAAGGTTTTCTTCCTTGAAAGAACAAATTTTAATAAGAAAGAAAGTAGCTTTGTATTGTAGCTGTGTTAATGGGAACTGCAGATGCTGGAGAATCCAAGATAATAAAATGTGAGAGATAATGGGAACTGCAGATACTATATAATAAAATGTGAGGCTGGATGAACACAGCAGGCCCAGCAGCATCTCAGGAGCACAAAAGCTGACGTTTCGGGCCTAGACCCTTCTTCAGAGAGGGGGATGGGGTGAGGGTTCTTGAATAAATAGGGAGAGGGGGGAGGCGGACCAAAGGTGGAGAGGAGAGTGTAGGTGGGGAGGTAGGGAGGGGATAGGTCAGTCCAGGGAAGACGGACAGGTCAAGGAGGTGGGATGAGGTTATAACCTCATCCCACCTTCTTGACCTGTCCGTCTTCCCTGGACTGACCTATCCCCTCCCTACCTCCCCACCTATACTCTCCTCTCCACCTATCTTCTTTTCTCTCCATCTTCGGTCCGCCTCCCCCTCTCTCGCTATTTATTCCAGAACCCTCACCCCATCCCCCTCTCTGATGAAGGGTCTAGGCCCGAAACGTCAGCTTTTGTGCTCCTGAGATGCTGCTGGGCCTGCTGTGTTCATCCAGCCTCACATTTTATTATTTTGTATTGTAGCTGTTCAGTGCCCAATCCACATACATGTACTTTTCCCATCTTTTACACTTCAAAGATTACAGACCCACCCATAAAACAGCAGTATTTATTAAAGAGGTGTCTACTGTACAAGGAAGCAAATTAGGCTGAACTGTTCCTTCCAAAATGGCCAGTGACATAATCAGCGTGTCATGTGATTGAATTCATAAAGTGACACACCAAGATATTTCTTTAAATATGCAACAACCAGCCACCAAACCCCTGCCCCTCCCTATCCCCAACCTACATTACTGGCTCTGTGTTCCTGGAACTTTGTGTGGTGTTCTTCCTTCAGCAGCCACAGCTATCTATGCAGTGGTGGTAAGCACAAGGATTACCAGGCCCTGATTAGCTTTGTTATGCTCAGTAGATAAGATTTTCACCCTGGTGACACAGAGACCACATTGATTCCAGGCAAGGCATTGCCACTTAGAGCTGTTTTTGGTTTGGCTGGCCTTTGTTAAAATACAGATGTTTCGGGCTTAGACCCTTCTTCAGAAATGGGGGAGGGGAAGAGGTTTCTGAAATAAATAGGGAGAGAGGGGGATATGTTCCATCCCAACCTTAAGTTCACCTGGACTATCTCTAACACCTCCCTCCCCTTCCAGGACCCCTCTGTCTCCATCCTGGCAACCACCTAGAAACCGATGTCCATTTCAAGCCCACCAACTAACACAGCTACCTAGAATACACCTCTTCCCACCCACCTTCCTGCAAAAGTGCCATCCCCTATTCCCAACTCCTTCGTCTCTGCCGTATCTGCTCCCAGGATGAGGCATTCCACTCCTGTACATCTCAGATGTCCTCGTTTTTCAAGGACTGCAACCATGTCTCCTGCATTTCCTGCAACTCATCCCTCACACCCCATCCCCGCAATAACAACCAAAAGAGAATGCTTTTCGTCCTCACGTACCACCGCATCAACCTCCAGATCCAACGCATCGTTCTCCGACACTTCGCTATCTGCAATCGGACCCCACCACCAAAGACATTTTTCCCTCCCCACCCTTGTCAACTTTCCGGAAGGACCACTCTCTCCGTAACTCCCTTCTCTGCTCCACACTCCCCTCCAGCCCCACCACCACCAGCACTTTTCCCTGCAACCGCAGGAAGTGCTACACCTGCCCCTCACCCCCATCCCAGGCCCCAAGAAGACTTTCCACATCAAGCAGAGGTTCACTAGCACATCTGCTAATGTGGTATACTGCATCCTCTGGACGCGTTGTGGCCTCCTCTACATCGGGGAAACCAAGCAGAGGCTTGGGGACTGCTTTACAGAACACCTACGCTCGGTTCGCAATGAACAGCTGCACCTCCCAGTCACGAAACATTTCAACTCCCCCTCCCATTCCTTAGATGACATGTCCATCCCAGGCCTCCTGCAGTACCACAACAATGCCACCCGAAGGTTGCAGGAACAGTAACTCATGTTCTGCTTGGAAACCCTGTAGCCCAATGTTATCAATGTGGATTTCACAAGTTTCAAAATCTCCCCTCCCCCCACCGCATCCCAAAACCAGCCCAGCTTGTCCCCGCCTCCCTAACCTGTTCTTACTCTCACCCATCCCCTCCTCCCACCTCCAGCCGCACTCCCATTTTCTACCTACTAACCTCATCCCACCCCCTTGACCTGTCCGTCCACCCTGGACTGACCTATCTCCTCCCTACCTCCCCACCTACACTCACTTTTACTGGCTCCATCCCCGCCTCTTTAACTTGTTTGTCTCCTCTCTACCTATCTTCTCCTCCATCCATCTTCAATCCGCCTCCCCTCTCTCCCTATTTATTTGAGAATCCTATCACCCTCCCCCATTTCTGATAAAGGGTCTAGGCCCGAAACGTCAGGTTTCCTGCTCCTCTGGTGCTGCTTGGCCTGCTATGTTCATCCAGCTCCACCCCTTGTTATCTCGGATTCTCCAACACCTGCAGTTCCTATTATCTCTGATACAGTTTATTAAAATGCAGCCCAGATTCCTCATCAATTCTCTAATCGCAGGCAAGTTCCCCAAGACATCCACAAGTTTCCACTCAGAATGGCTGCATTATGTTTTGCAAACAAAGCCAAAACACACACAAGCTATGTTTCAGATTTTTAAATGAAATTCAGTTTGAGTATTCATTTTGTCATGTAATGTCATAACGACAAGCTTAGATTAAAAAGCAATGAATAGTGTTTGCAACAGCATAGTACTAAAGACACACTCTAATTTTGAACAGTTGTTTTAAGTTTCTGCAGCAATGTCTTAATGTCCAGGATATAAAATTCGGATTTTCAATGATTATCGCTGTTTCTGTAAATAAAAATGGTTTGCAGAAGATTTGGCAGCTCTCTTTGAGATTCGTATCCACCTCCTCCCAAAATGGAAGTACATATTTAGTCATTTAAGTGTGTGTTACTTTATGAATCATTGAGCTTGATGTGGTTAAATATTTTGCTGTTGGGCTGAAGTCCATAGATTTGGCTTTGGAGTCGTGAGACAGGGCCTCAGACTGTAACCTCTGTCACTTCCTGGCAGTTGGAAAAGTATTCCTATGAATATGTTAACACAGAACATTTACCAAAACTTCAGAGACTAGACAAAACTCCAGTCTTGAAAATCATCCCAAGGATAATTGAGATAATGTTACAAAGGCATAGTGGGAGTGGATAGAAGAAGCAAGCATGTCATAATAGCATGTATATAGAAAATTAGCAAAGTCTTGCCAACAGTTGCCACTTCAAAAGCAATCCTTAACATAGATCTTCTGACAGGTGAAGAGAAGTAGTTGACACAAAAACAGAGTTTCCTGATGAAGGGTCTAGGCCCGAAACATCAGCTTTCCTGCTCTTAAGATGCTGCTTGGCCTGCTGTGTTCATCCAGCTCTACACCTTGTTATCAGGGAAATGATTTATTAATATTTAAGCCTATTTTATTCCAAAAACAATCGGGCAGCATGGTGGCTCAGTGATTAGCACTGCCGCCTCACAGCGCCAGGAACCTGGGTTTGATTTCACCCTTGGGCAACTGTCTGTGTGGAGTTTGCAATTCTCCCTGTGTCTGCATGGGTTTCCTCTGGGTGCTACTGTTTCCTCCCACAGTCCAAAGATGTGCAGACTAATTGGATTGGTCATACTAAATTGCCTGTATGTTCAAATAGGTGTAGATAAGGCGGATGGATCTGTAGCAGGAAGATCTGAGAGTCGTTGTGGACTTGTCGGGCCAAAGGGCCTGTTTCCACACTGTAAGGATTCTATGATAGCAAGTTGTGAAAAGATTTGTAGCTCAGGTTGAGGTTCTGGATGTAAGTTTGCTTGCTGAACTGGAAGGTTTGTTTTCAGATGTTTCGTCACCATTCTAGGTAACATCATCAGTGAGCCTCTGGTGAAGTGCTGGTGTTATGTCCCGCTTTCTATTTATGTGTTTAGGTTTCCTAAGCACCAGCGCTTCACCGGAGGCTCACTGATGATGTTACCTAGAATGGTGACGAAACGTCTGAAAACGAACCTTCCAGCTCAGCGAGCAAATTTACATCCATGATCTATGATGTAATACAATGAAATCCCACTAAACAAGATTTTGTCACAATGGATTTTTTAAAAAAAATTACAGCAGTGTTTTCATGAGTATTGAAGACTTGAGTTCATGGCACTTAGCCTCTTGAGACACTCTCCACTCCTCTTTTCACAAATTTTCTAACATTGTAAGGTGTACTATTTTTCTGCTTACTAAGCCAAAACAATTGCTTCTTCAATAGTTACTTATGCTTTCACACTGATACAACTTTTCAACTCCTTTCATTAGGGAGATGTTTCTGTTTGATATATTTCAGTTTGTAGAAATAGGTCTTTAATAATATCCATCCTCTGTAACCCAATCAGCAGTCTGTTCAACATTCACAAACAGTCTTGAGTATAGTATCTAGTTTCCATAGTAACCACGAGCAAGTGGAAGCTTACTTGGATTGAGGACCTGCTGATTTATCTGTACTGCACATTTCAAATGAGCATCATCTTATCCAGCTTAAGCATAGTTAAGGGTGAATCATTGTAATTGAAACAAACCTGCCAAACCAAGTTGCATCAAAATCTTATGGTTAAATCATGTCTGTTGCTTCTTCCATACACAGGGATTTTATCCTTCCTGTGAACTCAAAAATTAGTCTCCTGGTTGGAAGATGATACTCAACTCGCCTGTCACACTGTTAATTAAGGCTCTGATATGTAACTGGCTCATTATACATTCGTCAAGGCAGGCAAGAAAAGTGGCAGCATTCTCAAATATTGAGAGGGTGACTTGGCTGCTGCATTTATTGGGTAGCCTTGAATTATCCCAGTCAAGGATTGATTGGGAACACAGGCGGGCAGGCAAGGAAGTCTACATCATTCATGCTCTTACTCTCTCTCCCTCTCTCTCCTCTCCCTCTCTCCCTCTCCCTCTCTCCCTCTCCCTCTCCCTCTCTCCCTCTCTCCCTCTCCCTCTCTCACTAACTCACATGCACGTCTCTCACACACGTGCACACACATAGACACACACACGCACACAGTCACTTGCTTTTCTGCGGTTGCTAGTATTCAGTACTACTCTACAGCCATCAGCCTGGGCCTCTGAAGCAACACGGCTTCTCACAAAAGCTCCTGGCCTTTCATTGGCCAGCACTTTAAGTAGGGCAGGATGTCACTGTCCCATGAAGTAATACACCAAGAAGCCTACCAAGTCACCGCTTAAGTGTCTGATTGGCATCAGCAGTCATCTGGATGGTTGTGTCCTGCGCATAAAGATTCCTACCTCGCAACCTTTAAAAAAAAGTGAAACCTGGCCTTAGTTTTTTTTTTAAAACTTTAAAACACTAAACTAAATGTGTAAAGGTCTATTGTCTTAACAGAAAAATTGACTGTTTTAAATTCACTAACTCATAGCATCGAGTGAATTCTTGTTTTTCTTGCTATTTATCAGACTTCATTTCTTATATAGGAAATAGAAATTACATGATACACTGCAGTTATTGAAGATATTTAAAATTCAGAGAAACATGGTTTGCATAAATAACCTTTCTGGGTGGACCAGGGTGACGTTTTCATTTATGCTCTTATTGATTTATCATTGTCACTTTTCATATTTTTGACTGCCTGATATAGATAATGAGGACACTTTCTCAAGCTGTTGCACAGTAACAAAACAACTGTTAGCCTAGGCACACAAACAAACCAAAAGACAGCTTTTCAGAGTGCAGAACATGTCTGAATGCTGCATCTCATCCATTCACAGACACCAACTTAAATCAGGCTTAAGTTGTTTGTCATGAAATCCTTAATACAGCTATTCCATTAGCAATTTTTAAATGAAGTAAAATTCATTTCCATTCCTTATTTTAATTCAAAATAATGACAATTTTTACTTGTTCTGCTATTCTCTGTTGTCAATCTGTGTAGTTCTTTGTTATCCCTACTTCCTTCAAAGTGTAATCAGATTAATTGATTCAAACATCCTTCAATCCCATAAAAAAATGCTAACTAACTGATAGATGGTTGAAATGCTAGTTTCAATTCAAAATTATGGCATTTGGTCTGAAGTCAAACTGTGTAGAGATCAGCTCAATCAAACCCTTTAACTGATTGTAAAATACGCTTTAATCAATGAAGTTTCACAGGAGACACTGTGATAGGGTGTTGAGATATGTAGGGGTGCTGAAGGGAAGCCAATGGAGCAATTGATTGAGGTAATGTAATAATGATCCAAGCGTGGCACATTACTGACTGAATGTCTGCAGTGACACCAGCATATGTTTGAAATCCAACAATTCCATAAATTCGAGAGTCTGAAAAAGGATCAGAGGATTGAAAACAGACAATGTGACACCACTATTCAAAAATGGAAGGAAGCAAAAATTAGGTTAGCCTAATCATCAATTGTTTGTAAAATTTTGGAATCAATTATTAATAAATTAATGGCAGAACACATTGAAAATTATAACCTACCTGAATCAGCACGGGTTTCATGAGAGAGAAATCATTTCTCACTAACTTACTAAAGTTCTTCAAGTAAGTATCAAACTGTTTGTATTTTAACTTCCAGAAGAAGCTCGACAAGTTGCCACAGTGGTGATATGGCATACTGGTATGAATAAAGAATTGGCTAATGGGCGGAAACAGTGAGTGGGGCTAAGGGTTTCTTTTTCTGGTTTGTGACCTGTGACCAGTGGGGTTCCACAGGGATCATTGCTGGGACCATAGCTGTTTGCAGTATCTACCAATGACTTACAAGAAGGAAGTGAGTGCACTGTAGCCAAATTTGAAGACAACAAAAAAAAGGCAGTTTGCAAGAGAAATACAAATAGTTTAGGGAGAGATATTAATTCATTAAGCAGGTAAAATGTTGGAAAATTGAATATAATGTGGGGAAAATAAGAAGTTGTTCAATTTTAGTCCCCTTATTTAGGGAAAGACATCATTTCATTGGAGACAGAAAAGAGAAGTTTCAGTACAATGATTGGGATGGAGTGAATGTCTTATTAGCGAAGGCTAAACAAGTTGGGGTTCTACTCACTGGCATTTAGAAGAATGAGAGATGATCTCATTGAGACATATAGTGTCTTTGGGGGTGTGACTGAGGGGGTGTTTCCCCTCATGGAATAGTCTAGGATCAGAGGGTATTCTCCATAATAAAGCGGTGCCAATTTAAGACTGGCAAGAAACATTTCTTCTCTCAGATGGCTGAGTGTCTTTGGAGCTCCTTGTCACAGAGAGCTGTGGGACAGAGTCTTGTGTATATTTAAGGCTGAGATAGACTGATTTTTGATCAGTCGGCAATCAAAGATAATGGGGACAATGCAGCAAATCGATATTAGGGATTTCAGATCACCCTTGATCCTATTGAATGACAGAGTAGGTTCAAGGGGCCGAATAGTCTGCTGCTGTACCTATTTCTTATGGTCATCTTTACTGGATGAAACGATGAAGATTTGCTCTAGACAGAGCACATGGAGTCGTAATTCCATGCAGAGGTCAAATATGTCAACAAACAAACATTGGAGATGATGCAATTGAAGGCAGCTGAATTGAAATTACAAACATTGATTCTGGAAAGGGTACCCTGATACATTGTCTTACTAATAGGAGTAAGCTGTACCACTTCTCAGACTTACTCTTCCATTGTACTTGATTGTGGCTCATTTATACCTTAGTCTTATTGAGCCACCTTTGCTCCATATTCCATAGTACCATAGCCTGATAAAAAATAATCTACCAATGTCTGTCTTGAAATCTCAAATTAACCTAGCATCCAGAGCGGGGAGTGGAGAGTTGGGGGATGGGAAATGTTTTGGTTTAAGTTCCAGATTTCTGCTACACATTTTAAAGCGTACTTAGTCATTTCAAACCCAGAAAGCTTAACTTTAATTTTAAAGATCTTGGATGAGATTTTCCCTTTTAAATTATTCATTGATATTTGAACTGTTGCAGTCCTGCCACTTGCCTGGTTTTGCCAGCTCACTATACTTCTCCCCTCAGTGAGGGGCCGCAAATTCTGAAGGCAGGAAGGGAGATAGGCACTTGCCTAATTGGCCTGTTTAGAAGGCCTCCCTCCATCGATGGAACATTGCCGTGATACAGTAGCTGAGTGTGAGGAAGTCTAATGCTTATTAATGCTTAATCTAAAGATGTGCAGGCTAGGTGGATTGGCCATGCTAAATTGCCTGTAGTGTTCAGGGATGTGTGGATTAGGTGGCTTATAGGGGGATGGGTCTAGGGAGGATGCTATGAGGGTCGATGTGGACTTGTTGGTTTGAAGGCCCTTTTTCTACACTGTAGGGATTCTGTGATTCTATTGCTATATATGGACTCATAAGCCACCCACTTTCTGAAGCTGATCAAAAGAGCCAGCAACAGGAAACAAGATTTGAACACTTTATATGAGATCCCATGCTCCTCTATTTCACTGTACACTTGTGGGTTTGTCTCCTGTTGGGATGGGAAAATCCAGTTATCTCTTGTCATTGGTCTTGATTTCTTTAATCGTAGTTACCCGTTTCTCTGTATATATCATTTAAAACCTTTTTAATGTTTTAATTCACTCTTTGGATCACCCATTTGATTTCCTACACCTCAGAGAATACAAGCCAACTGAAGCACTAGCTATTTTTGTAACTCAACTCACTTAGGACAAAGACCAACAATTCATGTGCCACAATGTTTCTTTATAGCCCTGCACATCAATCTGTTTCCATGCACCCGAAACTAGACTATTAAATTCAGTCTTTGTCTGTACATTCATTTGAAATGTCCTAAGCCTTCTAAATAAGAAGCATTTATCTTGGAATTGTGCTGATAATTACTAACCTAGCTGTATTTTGCACATTGTATTTCTCAAATTTCTAATCCTAAGTAGCACGGCCTCAATCTCACAGGCATGTGTGGCACAAAAAAGCAATATAGTAGATCATTTGTGTTGTAGTGTGATCATTTAGACACAATACAGTTACTGACACAAAATGTTGGCAGACACTGAGAAAATTGACTAATGGATCGTGTTATAGGTAGTTTGTATCACCTGGGGAACAGTTGTTCTCAAAAGGCAAAAATAAAAATGATGACCTGAAGAGTAAACTCAGAATTTTTTTGTTTGTTTTTGTTTCTTCATTTCATTGTGCAATAAACAGTTTGGAAGTTTGGACTGAAGAAATGTTTTTATAACTCAAACTTCTAGAAGCAAAGGAAATGAAATGTAAATGAACTCTCCATAGATTATTGATCCAAGCCTTCCGCTGCCCCAGAAGAAACATGCTAAATAATTCTAACTAATAATACTGTACGCATTTAATAGTGTGTATTGGAAACCAACATAAAACTTGGGAGAATTTAAATTGTAGTGTACACTTAAATGTGATGCAAGTCATTATGTATATGTAAGTGATTTGAAGCGTGCAATATGAAGTGACCATTTTTAACTCTGTGGTAACCTAGAGTGTAAAAAAGAAATTGCACCATTTAGATAATACATTATAATTTACAACAGCTGCACTTCGGAAAATCAAACACGCAGATGTGATGGGCTGAAAAGTGAATTAATGAAGTCCAATAGTTCCAAGTACCTTATTGCAGCCTTCGGGTACTTTTATATGTTTGCATATTTGCGGGCCTAGTCAGCAGCCTCATTGTGCAGATTTATCACAAAGGATGTAATCCTCAGGACCTAAGACAGCCTGTCCTTTACATGAACAATTTTCTGCATGTCTCTCAGAATGTCATCAAGAGGATCGAATAAAAATCTTCCTGTGAATCATTTTTATGTGCATCTATCACAGAATCCATAACCATGAAGACTAACCCATTGGTGATGGCCTGTCTTCTATATAAACTAGTCTAAATGTTTGATATATTCTTTTACATTTGTTTCCCTGTTGTTTTGATTCTGAAATCAAGTTCCTCAGCTTCATTGTAATGTGCAGTAGATTCATAGACTTCATTGTCACCAAGATTAAATCTACCCATTTAGCTGCCTCTGCTGTTTTCTATTCCCTCTCCATGCTCATGGAGGAAAACATCCCATGAATTCCTTTGTCTTTGCTCTGAACACAGTGATCTAGTTTTTCATCCCTTTATTCTGACGGATGTGTGTAGAGCTTCTGCTTTGATGATTATTTCATTTTAAAAGTGTGTAATGAGTGGGTTCAGTTAGTTGAATGGCTGGATGACAATG
This sequence comes from Stegostoma tigrinum, assembly GCF_030684315.1. NCBI lineage: Eukaryota > Metazoa > Chordata > Chondrichthyes > Orectolobiformes > Stegostomatidae > Stegostoma > Stegostoma tigrinum. Next base: position 67,503,350 of record NC_081362.1, on the reverse strand, counting down.
TAAACCAACACCAACAGCATGAGTTCAATTCTCACACTGGCTGAGGTGACCATGAAGACCTGTCTCAACCTGTTCCCTTATCTGAAGCATAGTGATACTCAGGTTAAACTACCACCAATTATCTCTTTATAATGGGAGCAGCCCTTTGGGATTATAGTTATTTTACCGTTTTTTGCAATTACAAAACTCAAGTCACAGTTTTCCTGTGTATCATTTCTGTCTTTACATAAAGCCCACATGTATGCACCACTTCCCTGTAAATGTGACCGGACAGAAATCAGGAAAAGCAGCCTGGGCTTTTTCAGCCTCCATTTGTTTCAGCTCATAGATGCTGAAGCCAACTGTGGTACCAGTAGACTTGAACTTAGGAGGAATGGTTCGTAAGTTTGCAGATGACACCAAATTGGTGGCATGGTGGACAGCCAACGGGAGTACAACGGGACCTTGATCAGATGGGCAGGTGGGCTAAGGAGTCGGAGATGGAGTCTAGTTTACATAAATGTGAGGTGCTGCATTTTGGAAAAGCAAATCAGGGCAGGATTTACGCGCTTAATGGTAAGGCCCTGGGGAGTGTTGCTGAACAAAGAAACCTTGGAGTGTAGGTTCATAGTTCCTTGAAAGTAGAGTCTCAGTTTGACAGGATGTAAAGAAGGCTTTTGGTATGCTTGCCTTTATTGGTCTGGGCATTGAATATAGGAATTGGGAAATCATGTTGCAACTGTACAGGATATTGGTTAGGCCATATTTGGAATACTGCTTTCAGTTCTGGTCTTCCTGCAGTAAGACGGATGTTGTGTAACTTGAAAGAGTTCAAAAAAGATTTACAAGGATTTGCTAGGGTTGGAGGGTTTGAGCTATAGGGAGAGGCTGAATGTGCTGAGACTTTTTCCGTAGAGCGTTGGAAGCTGAGGGGTGACCTTACAGATACTTATAAAATCATGAGGGGCATCGATAGGATGAATACCAAGGTCTTTTCCCCAGGGTAGCGAAGTCTAAAACCAGAGGACTTAAGTTTAAGGTGAGAGCGGAAAGATTTAAAGGGGACTTCAGGGGCAACTTTTTCACACAGAGGGTGGTGCATGTATGGAATGAACTGCCAGATGAAGTGCTGGAGGCTGGTATAACTACAGCATTTAAAAGGCACCTGGATGGTGTATATGAATGGGAAGTGTTTAGAGGGATATGGGCCAAGTGCTATCAAATGGGACTGGATCAATTTAGGATATCTAGTCAGCATGGGCAACTGGACTGAAGGGTCTGTTTCCAAGTTGTACAACTCTGTGACTCTATAACTTGTTATTAATGTGTTTAGCTGCCTTACCAAATCATGTATGATGTACCAGCTTAATGAATTCTGCAGGGTTTCTATTTGTATGTTTTCCAGTGGAAAATTGCCTTTGCACTTTTTTGGGGTTAGAATTTGCACGAGTAAAACTGTAAATTTAGTATCATTTTATGTACTTGTGAATCTGCAGTTTAACATAAGAAGAGTCAATTTAACTAATGTGCAAAAGCACACTGCCTAAGGTTAACTAGATAAGACTTTTTATAACTGTTGTTTCATAGTGAGTCTGAAGTTGATTGCATTTATAGCCATATAAACATCCCTGAGGAAGATAGGGATTATTGCCAGGCACAACACCTTAGGCAGCTCTCAGAAGTAACTGTGCAGAGGTATTAGTTCTCTGTCTATCACAGAGTCAGTTAATTCAAAAACAACTTTATTAAGCAAAGAACATTTAAAGACATTTATATTACAAATCCAGGTGCAATCCTTTAACCTATTTTCCCATCATATGATCTACCTAACCATTATGTTAAGACTAGAATTTAAGCACCAGCCTCCTCTTCAGACGTTGACTGCTTTAGCGCTATTTTACTTTTCAAATAAAAGCTGTAGGCCCTAGTTAAATGTATATTCTGTGATATGGAAATTTTTGCACTTAATTTGTACTTTATATTGTAGTATGAATGATTATATTTTTGATTATTAGATTATTATACAGTTTGTGTTTTGCTTTGCATACTACAATACTAAGAGCAAATGGGTGCATAGTACCCAAATATATCTTGATTTATTCCCCTGATTTTCTTGTTCTCTTTCTTTATCTGCCTGACAGTATGAAGTTGCCACCTCAATAACATGACTCCAAACTTTCATAGTGCTTGATAAGGTATAATTTTGCCATAGTGACTAATCATCTTTGATGTTTAATGAGCTGAAAGCCTTAATTGTCTATGTTTCTGCCCCAACAAGCACAGTCTTATGACCTCAATAAGGCAAAGTTCATCATTTTGTAACCAAGCATGTACGTGACTTCCTCTCATTGTGAAGCATATCCTTAGGAAAGAAAAGTCCAGCATGACATTTCAGCTTGTGGACATGAGTACTGGAGCAAAACCTATTTGCTGAATGTCAAATTTGCCAAAGTCCTCTGTGTAAAAGAAGTAAATACAGAGCAAAATACTTGATGGCATGTGTTTCTTCTGCACATGTGAAATTGCTTCTAAAGTATAATTTGCACATAATTTGTTTTTTACATCAGACGGTTCATTTAAAATGGTGCTTATGCATTTACTTGGTCCTCTCTATGTAGTAACCAGAGTTGTTTTTAATTTTACTGTTTCTTCAACTGAGCTATGATAGCCAAAATTTAATGCCCAACCCAGTGGCATTATTAGAAGCAGGGGATGCTTAAATCACATGGAGGGAGAGAAATGAGGAGGAATTGGGGTGAACACACACTACCTCCATTCAATTAAGTCTAGGCTGTGAGAGTTTACAGCTTTCCAGCCTTACCTAATTGTGGCACTTTTGTGTACAATTATCACCCACTTAAGAACCTCATGCTGTGAATAGCTTGCTATTCAACCAACATATTGGACAGGAGACAAAACAATCTACAGATCCTGAAAGAAAAGTTAGACAAACAAGCAGGCCAGGCAGCATCTGGAGGAAAGGAGCAGTCAATGTTTTTGGTTATTTCCCTTCTTCGGGACTCATTCCTGAAAATTCCTGATCTATTTAGGTTTTATTTCTATGTGTACTCGAGTACATGAATGCTGGAGTACAGTGAAAATTAGACAAAGTTGCCATTCTCCAGCACCATTTTAGGATTAGTAAAAGAAACAGACAAAAGAAAAGAAAATGACCAGGTGACGCCCTGCCTTTGCCATGAGTCCTTGCCGCCAGAAAAAACTAATCCGCAAAGTCCCTCAGTCTGTGAACACTCAGGTGCCCCGTGTGCCTGCATGCCACTGCAGCCAGTATGCCACACTCTCTGCTGTCAGTTACTTGGCCCAGCTATGTCCTTGAGCTGTGCCACTGCCACTGAAACTGCATTGCCGTTCTTTGGTGCCACCTTGCTTCCATTAACGTGGTCACTGGCATGAGTCCCCGGTGTGCTGATCACGGCAATGTAGCAACTGCTGATACTGCCAGGCCCTGAACTGGGATTAAACTCAAAATTGGGCCTACCAAGCTAAAGCAGCTGGTGCCTTGTTCTGCCTTACATTGCTGCTACCTCCTGGGACTGCCCTTCCGTACTTCCTGTCCCCCCAGGAAGGGCACTGGTCTTGCCCTGCCAAAACTCCAGAAGGGGGACCGCTCCCACTTCGCCAATGCTTTGGGAAGGGGACCACTCCCATGCCGCCAACATTCTGGGATGGGGCTTAAGCTGCTGATAAAGGAGAATAAAAAGGGGACAAAGGTAAAAGAAAAAGAGAGAAAAAAAGTGATGTAAAAAAGGCAGATGGAAGTGGACATGCGTTGGACTCAGGACCTGGGCACAAAAGCTCCTACTCCACATTTCGACCCCCTTCTCTGCCCCCTCTCCCTGTTTAATGTGTTTTAGTTGATTAATGGTGTTACAAATTGAGAGTAATTGTTTCCTCTGGTAAATGAGTCCAGAACAAGAGAATAGAATCTTAAAATACCATTTAGGCGTGGTGTCAGGTAACACCTCTTCAAAAGAAGTTGAGTAAATATCCGAAACTTCAGCCCCAAAAAAAGCTTTTCAGGCTAGGTCAATTGAACATTTCAAAAGTTAGATTGATGGATTTTTGTGCAACAAGAGTATTAAGAGTTAAAGAACTAAGGTAGGTAGATGCAGTTATGATGTAAAGCAGCCCTGATCTAACTAAATTGTAGAACAGATGAATGGCCTACTGCAGATACTATGTTTCTTCACTTAGCTTTCTTTGTCACTATTTACATCTGCATCTTCCTTTCTTTATCACTAGTGGATTTGTGTTGATGGATGTCTAGCTTTCTTCAGATTGTATGAGTAGGTTCAACAACACCAGTACTGGACTTATTGAGATTTTCTAATAAATGCAGTTATGGTTTATTTCCTCTATTTTGCTTTTGGAACTTCCTAAAATTAGCCATCTGTTTAACGAACAAACTAATAGTAATCCAAGACAATTGTGGGTGCTGGTAATGAAACTGAAGGAAAAGAAACTGTCCCCTCAGTGGACAGGTAAAACCTAATTAAGAACCCCAGCCCGTAGCTTAAATTTACAGACTGCTGGTCAGTTAAAGATAAAGTTGTGCCTCGTTTCCAGGTTTCCTATGTCAGTTAGGACCTCCACTACAATTTTTTACCTTCCTTCTATCCCCTACTTTGTCCATCATGGCCGTCCCAAAACTCATGAGGGCCCAATGAGCTGACTGATGTCTTGGAGATACCAAATACATAATATCCGTGGTACCTTTTCTTCCCAGACCTCCTACAGTATCTGCTCTGGCCACAATATTAGTGTGGTGGAGAGTTGCTGGCCTTCAATTGACCAGCAACTCTAAAAGACAGAATTTCCTCCTGGAGATGGGCCAAAGTCTAGCTACATAGTAATTAAAGGGATGTTCACTGAAAAATTAAAGTGTCGTGATCTAACCAAGCAGAGTCAGGTTTGACTCAAATTTAGACTGGGATGCAGGGAGCCCAACATCACTGTATAACCTACCATCCCATCCAAGAGCCTGTTTCATGATTTGAAGACATAATTACAATAGAGCAAGTCAGGAATCAATTAAGTATGTTGCAATATAGGCTGCTGTTGTGTATGAAACAATTACTTCTGAAAAGGATGAATTAGAAACATTATTTCAATCAAGCCTGTAGCCCTAAAAGAAATTTGCATCAAGTAGCTGAAGCACCAATTAATGACGTTTGCAATTTGGATCCACACAGTAGGTTATTGTGTGCATCCTGGCTCCACTGTTGGTCTTCTTTTCACCAGTGAGGTGTGAAGTTGTGCAGTTTGTCTTATCACTCTCAGTGTGGGATGTGTGTAAGAGAGTCTGAACTGAACTAATGTAAATTAAGGTTATTTCTTGGAAAAAAAATTGAATTAATAAGTCTTGACAGTTCCAAGCCTAGACCTGTTCACTTGTCTTGGGACCTAACTAAGTTCAATTAAATAACATCTGAACTTTGGAAATTTACTTCAGTCAAAAGGGCATCTTTACTGGCAATGCAATGCTGCCTTACTATCACCTTAGAGATATGCATACTGTATTGTGACTATGTAACAACATCACAGCTCTTCTCAATCCCTATTTCAAAAATTTACTTCTACGGGTTTTGGTCTACCCTCAGTGCAGTCCATAGCCTACTCTTGTACCAAGTTATAAAGCTTCTCTGATTTCGATTCTGAATTGAGTACATACACACCGATATCCATTACAAACTCACCAATTTCCACAGTCAGCTTATACTCACAACCTGCTTCCTGTAAGATCTCCATAACATTCTTTCAGTTTCTCATCTCTGTTACATCTGTTCTAATAAAGCCACCTTTCGCAAGGTGGGCCTTAGAAATGTACATCATTTTCCTCAACTGAGGATCCCCCATTACTATGGCTGATAGGCCTCTTAGCTGTGTCAGACCCATCTCCCGCGTTTCTCCCCTCATCCTTTCTCTTCTCCCTCCCCGCAAAAATGATAGCGTCCCACTGGTCCTCACTTACCACCCTTACCAGCTTCAGCATTCAAAAGATCATAAGCTGCCATTTCTGTCACCTGAAGTGGAATGCCACACTGGACAAACATTCCCTTCCCTTCTCTTGCCTACATTCTACAGTGACCATTCCCTCTGGGACATGTCGATACAATCCTCCTCCATTACCAACACTTCCCACACCTCCATGATATCTGCCCATACATTTGCAGAAGATGTAACACCTGCCAGTTTTACCTCCTCACTCCTCACTGTCCAAGGTCCCAGACAGTTTTTCCAAGTGAAGTAATGATTTACCTCAACTTCATTCAATGTACTCTATTGTGTTCACTGTTATTCTGAACTCTTTTATTTCTCTTTTTTTGTAAATTTTTGCTGGACTTCTTATATCTTTATTTTTCTAATTTTTCCCTAAGAATTTGTACTTAAGAATCTGTACCTTTGTGCCTAAGGTGGTGCTGTAAGTGGTGACTTGTAAACGTTTCACTATACTCACGTGAGTACATGTGACAATAAAGTTAATCCATGATTCCTGTAATTCACGGTGTGGTTTTCTGTACATTAGGGAGATGAAAAGCAGACTTGGTGACTGCTGTGCAAAACATCTATATCTTGTCTTTAAAAATGACTTCCCACTTCTAGTTGCCTGCCACGTCAACACCCCACTGTGTTCCAACGCCAACATTTCTGTCTCTGGCCTGCTGTAGTGTTCCAGCAAGCCTCAATGCGAGCTTGAAGAACAGCATCTCATTTTCCACTTGGAGACCCTACAGCCGTTCTGACTCAGCATGAAGTTCAATGACTTTAGAGCCTGATCCTGTTCTTCCAAGGTTTTTATACACCCCCACACCCTGGGTTCCTTCCAGCACAGCCAACCCATTCTCACCTACTCTTGTTCCTATGATTTCATGACATGGATTTATTTCAGCATATTCTGTTCTCCTTGTCAGCTCTCAGTATCACTTATTCATCCTCTCTTCTGTCCTGGCTTAATATCCACAATCCCCTTGTCTGCCTACCCCTTTCTTGTCTCTCTCTGGGCTTTGCCTCCATATCATCCACTCACCTCCAGTTAAAAAAACCCCAACACCTCCCCAACCTCACCAAATTGTCTTCAGCACAAATACCATGGCAGCACGGTGACTCAGTGGTTAGCACTGCTGCCTCACAGCACCAGGGACCTGGGTTCATTTCCGCCCTCAGGCGACTGTCTGTGTGAAGTTTGCACATTCTCCCTGTGTCTGTTTGAGTTTCCTCCAGGTGCTCCAGTTTCCTTGCAGAGTCCAAAGACGTGCAGGTTAGATGGATGGGCCGTGCTAAATTGCCTGTAGTGTTCAGGGCTGTGTAGCTTAGGTGGGTGATGGGGGAATGGGTCTGGATGGGATGCACCAAGGGTCGGTGGGGACTTGTTGGGCCAAAGGGCCTGTTTCCACACTGTAGGGATTCTATGATTCAAATACCACTTTTTCCTAGCTGCTGTCAGCACTGGTGAAGACTCACCTGACGCAAAACATTGACTCTGCTTTCTCCCCTCAGCTCCCAGACCTGAGTTTTGCCAGCAATTTCTGTTTTTGTTGCACACTTTTAGTTATGTACTGTGAATTTTCTGTCAAGTTGCATTAGTTCAAAACATGCTGCGGTTGCGTAAACATGAAGACATTCATTGTTCACTTGTGGCTTCTGTTCAACATGACATTGTCACATGTATAGTTAACCAAATGAAACAAAGCTTAAATTTGCAAAATCTTTTAGCCAATGATGGTTTTTTTAAAATATACTATTCCATGTCACAAGTGTTATCCTGTAAAATGGCAAGTTTCTAGATGACATCAAGCAGTTTGAACATGCCACTGGACTGCATCAATTTTTTCAGAACACAGCAGTAGCTGCATTGAATGGAAGCCAGATAGAGGAAGAAATTGACTAGGGAAGTAATCCAGTACTGCAGTTGTGCTCATTTTGATGACAGGCTCAAGAACAATATTTAATGGAGGTCTTGAAGCAATTCAGATTATTTGCAATCAAGTGATGAAGCACAAAGAGGTGGAGGAGGAAGCAGAGCCAAAACAAATGTTGTCAGCAGAGAACAAATGAACTCTTTAATGAATGTGAATCCTATAACGTGCCAAATTGAACACAGACTTGTCTACTGCCCAAAACTAAAATGATGCCATTTCCTCTGCAATTATTATTTGTGATTTGTAAGCAGTTTCAGCTTGATACTTCATTCATAATGATCCATTTCGCTATAATATTTTGCATTTTGAGCAGTCCATAGCTGCTTGCATTCATATGTATTACCACTTCCAGTAGGAGTGGGCCAGTTCTTTAGTTTTTCTCACTGAAGAGATATAAGTCACAAAAATCAGTGCTGAAAAAAGTGATTTTTAGGAGAGTTTCTATCTTTTTATATTCTTGTAACTTTTTGTACAATAAAGACCACAAACTTGTTCCACATCTGTTGAATTCTTGGCCCTAGGCTGCTCAGCAGAATGCATTTGTGAACTCACTCATGAATTATAAGTTGTATTACTATTTTATGCTACAAGATATGTTGAAAGCACAGATGTTTTTGGGTATAAATGTTGTATTATTTTTAGATTGTGCTGATATGTATTGTGAGCAGAGTTATTTGGAAAATATCTTTAGTTTGTTTTCTTTTTCTCTTTTAAATTCATTTTCACATTACTCATTTTCCTCCTGAGTGTTTTTAGGGACTGCTACGCTGTGTTAATGAATAACATATGCATCTTTCATTTTGAAGCAGAGCGACCAGAATCTGTAAGCAGTGATATCCTTTTTGCAACATAAGTATGTTAATCATTCGGAAATGTTATTATTTATTTTTCAAAATTTTGAGTAACGTCTTGGAGTACAGCAAAAACTGGAGATTTTCTGACAATGAAGTGTTTTCAAGAGGAAGAAATATTTATTCAGAATTATTTAAGTGCTTATTCAGTTGAATTTCTAGATAGCTGTTTTGCTTTAAAAGATCATGTGAGGTCTGCGGTCATGTCACTGCGCCATGTCAGAAACCTGCACATGATTACAAAAGTTCAGACTTTTCAAAAAAAGTCAGAAATATTCAATTTCATTTGTTTACTTAGAGATTTCTGTGTAAGTTTTGCTGTATGTCCTTGTGGGTGGAAAATATATTTGTGAGCCGTAAAGCAACTTATACAAGGCCAAAGAGGCTGCTGTTCCCCATAGGAGTCTACATACTATTTCTCACCAAAAGTTTCTCTACTTAACAATTATGCAGTTTTCCAAAATCACAAGAGGGCTGAAAGTACTGTAAATATAAAGTTTCATTAGATGTTCTGTCTCTTATGCAACAATTCTGACAGACTGTTTTCAAACACTGACAAATAGTGAGTGGGAGAAACTCTCTTTGTCCACTTTGTATAGCAAAATCCTAATTATGTTATTTATCTTGTGTTTACATTTTTACTGCATTTAGCACATAGAGGTAATCTCTTTGGTGTATTTTTATTTATTTGCTAACTACCTCTTTTAATCAATCAAACAAAATGGCATTGTCTCTTCAGCAGAGATCTCCGCTCTCTTCAAGACAGATTAAAAGAGAATGAGGGAAATTGGAGGTACCTTAAGAAGATACATTTACAACTAAACTGTTGAACTTCTTCCCATTTAACTCCCCCCACCATTCCTAAAAGTGTCAGCTGATTTCACCTTTACTAGCATTTACAATCATCAAAACAAACAGGGAGTGTGGTGCTTTTCTGTCTATAATGGACTCTCATGTATTGGTTATAACATTATGTTAATGTTGGTTGTATGTTTGAACTGGCTGCACATTCTCACAGTTCACATCTATGATAGTATAACTCCTTCAGTGGTGCATGCTTGGTCATCCTGGATAAGGACATTTATAGAATTGCATGGAAGATATAGTGCAGAAACAGACCATTTGGCCAAACCAGTCCATGCCTGTGTTTACAGCACTCACAGCCTCCTTCTGATTTTCTTCATCTATATCTTTGAGCATACCTCAGAATTCCCTTCACAGTTGTGTTTATCTACACTTTCCTTAAATGGATTTATACTATTCAGTTCACCCACACCTTGTTGTAAAAATTCAGCCCTTTTTCTTAAGAGAAAAGAAAACCAGTAAACCAGCCTGTTCTTTCTTTCCTGATTGGTGTACTCTCACTGTCCTGGTAGTATCCCTGTAAATCTTCTTTGCACTGTCTCGTGTGCTGTTGTATCCTGTTTATTGTTTTGCAGCCAGAATCATTTCTACATTTTTGTAGAATAGATTTTGTCCTTTTTTAACTTGCTCCCCAACAACCTGCTTCTATCCTTCTCCCCTGAAGGTTAAGGGAATGCATTTCCATGAATACCAAATGCTCTTCCATACTTCATTCCCCTTGCATTCTTTGTGTATGAACCTATACAGTACATGTTAGAAAGCAACTTGACCACAGGAAGTACAACTGCCGAGTCCAGTTCTGTGCTCAGCCAACATCTATGCAGACACAATTTGTCCTGGAGGCTATTGGATAACCATTCAAGTGTGAAAGCTAGCTGATCTTTTCTTCCCTAACCTAGGTAGGCTGAGGATCAGTTGAAGTGCTTAAGTAATTTATGCAATAACTATGATCCCAGAAAGTTGTGCCAAATGAGGAAGAAAATTGAAACCCTTGCAGAAATATTTGCATCATCTTTAACTAAGGTGAGGTGCCTGATGACTGGAGGGAAGCTAATGTTGTACCTTTGTTTAAGAAAGGTTGTAAGGAGAAACCGGAGAATCAAAGACCTGAGAGTCTGACTTTGGTTGCGGGTAACTTGTTGGACGCCATTATAAAAGATAGGATATGTGGACATTTAAAAGAAGTGAAAATTGAATAGGGATTGGTAGCATGGTTTTGTGCAAAAAATTCATGTTTCACAAATTTAAGAGTTTTTTGTAAAAGTTACCAAAAAGATTGATGGCAGAGCAGTAGATGTTGTTTACTTGGATTTTAGTAAAGCCTTTGACAAGGTTCCACATGGTAGCCTAATTGATAAAGTTAGGCCACATGGGATTCAGGGTGAGTTTGCTAACTGGATACATAACTGGCTCAACGGCAGGAGACCGAAAGCCAAAGTGGAGAGCTGCTTTTCAGACTGGAGACCTGTGACCAACAGTGTTCCACAGGGATTGGTTCTGGGTCCTCTTTTTGGTGGCATAGTAGACAGTGAAGAAGGTTTTCTAAGATTACAGAGGGATCTTGATCAAATGGGTCAATTGGCTGAAAAATAGCAGATGGAGTTCAGTCTGGATAAATGTGAAGTATTGGGCCTTGGGTAGTATTGTAGAACAGTGGGATCTAGGGGTGCAGGTACATAATTTTTTAAGTTTGCGTCACATACAGACAGGGTGGTTTAAAAAGGCGTTTGACACACTTGCCTTCATTGCTCAGTCCTTTGCACATAGGAGTTAAGTAGTCATGCTGAGGTTGTACGGGACATTGGTAAGGCCTCTTCTGGAGTACTGTGCCCACTTCTGGTCACCCAGTCATACGAAGGACATTGTTATGCTGGACAGGGTTCTAGAAGGGTCTAGGCCTGAAACATCAGCTTTTGTGCTCTTAAGATGCTGCTTGGCCTGCTGTGTTCATCCAGCTCCACACTTTGTTATCTCTTTACAAGGATGTTGCTGGGTATGGAAGGTTTGAGTTATAAAGAAAGGTTGGATAGGCTAGGACTTCTTTCACTAGAGTGTTGGAAGTTGAGAGACAACCTGATAGAAGTTTATAAAATAGTCAGAGGTATGGAAAAAGTTAATGGCAGTTGTCTTTTCCCTAGGATGGGGGATTTCAAGACCATGGGGCACATTTTTAAGGTGAGAGGAGAGAGATTTAAAAACGACATCGGGGCAAATGTTTTAAGCACTGGGTGGGTCGCTTGTGGAATGAATTTCCTGAGGAAGTGCTGGATGCAGGTACAATTTCCCTGGTTAAAAGACATTTGAATAAGTACATATAAAGAAAAAGCTTGAAGGGATATGGGCCAGGAGCAGGCAGTTAGGATAGGAGTGATCTCAACATGAATGCATAAGATGCTTCTCCAGATCCTAACTCAATGTTTCTATCAAATACTGTTTGTTTTAGTTTGGGATTATGTTTGGACCGAGGGGTCTGTTTCCACACTCTATGACTGTATGAGGAGTGCCATGTGATCAACTGAATTCATCCAAAAAGAGCCTGAAGTCCCCCAAGTTCAATGGCTAATGTTTCAGAAATGGTTCCAGAATTGCTAATACGATATTCTACCCAAAGTCTGTTTGTGGGAAACTATTCCGATTAGTGCTAAATATTCATTTTATTAATTTATACTTGTATCCCTTGTTCTACATTAACTCTCGACATTCAGTGGTGTTACCATAACTGAATCCCCATTCAACATCCATTGAGGATGAGGGGGTGTGTTACCATTCTCCAGAAACTGAACTGGACTCGCCATGTAAATATAGTAGCTACAAGAATATATCAATGCCTAGGAATCCTGCAGCAATTAACTCACCTCTTGACTCTCCTAACCCTGTCTGCCATCTACAAGGTACATGCCAGGAGTGTGGTAGAATAAGCTTCACTTGCCTGGACATGTGCAGCCTCGACAACACTCCAGAACCTTGACACCATCCAGGACAAAGCCTGCCTGGTTGGCACCACATCCACAAACACTCACTTTCTCTTCCACTGGTATTCAGTGACAGCAGTGTTTACCATCTACAAAATGCAGCACAAAAAATCATCAAAGCTCCTTAAAACCTACCAAATCGTCAAACACTTCAATCTAGACACGAAAAGCAGCAGATACTTGGAAACACTACCGCCTGCAAGTACTACTCCCAGCCACTTACCATCCTAACTTGGAAAAATATTGCCTTTCCTTCATTGTTGTTAGGCTAAAATCCTGGAATTCCCTCCCTAACAGCATTGTGGAGCTACCTACAGCGTGTGGACTGCAGTGGTTAAAGAAGGCAGCATACCACCACCTTTTTGTGGATAATTGGGGATGGGTAGTATCTGCTGGCCCAGTCATTGATGCACACGTCCTATGAATGAATGAAGAAAAGCTATCATTAATTTTTCTGCCTGACAATTGCTATCCTACATAAATCTACAAGGTTACATTTTGTGCAGGAACCAATAATCTCTTTGCTGCGTGTTAGAACCAGAACATTAGTCGATGTGTGATCTGAACAAATTATTGTTCTGTTTGATCATAACTTCTTAGATTTTTATTCTACACTTCTGACTGTAAAGTCTCAAAAGTTTTCTTGGATTTGTTGATTGCAAGTCTGCATTGGTTGGATGTGTTGAGCAGAGAACCAAATGTTTCCAGGTTTATTTTAGCATCATCTCTAGCTGTCTCAGCAACATCTTAACTTGTGTGTTCTTCCAGTGGGTACTTTTTGCACTAAATCCTATCTCTCGTCATTCCATCTCTTTATATTTTTTTTTCTAATTGGTTTAAAATTTTCTAGACCCCTTTCTTCAGTTCCACTGCATATGCTAGTTTTGTATCAGGTACAAATTAACTAAATTTGCTTTGAGTTTTCAATGTAAATCAGAAATAGCAGTGATCTCAACATAAATGTATAAGACACTTCTCCAGATCCTAGCTTAACGTTTCTATCAAATACTGTCATTTAAACTTGGGAACGCAAGTCAATACAAACTAATTGAACTGAAGAGCTGCTTTGTTTTTACAGGTAATCCTTTAAAGAAACAAGCCTTCAAGCAGCCATGCTGTCAGAGAACGCAGCAAATTAGATGATTGATAAGACTACTTTACTTTTCTTTCTACCAAGGATGATGATTTTTAATACTGGATGTACCTGCTATTATCTCCAGACCAAATTGGTGCAGAAACCTTTAACCATGATACACCAAATGGGAAAGAAGCATTTTAATCATACCAGTGCACTAAAATGTTCCTGATTGACTGGGTGACCTACTGCTGTGCCCACAGTAATCCAGGATCAGTCAATACTATGAAATTAAACTAATTATTAAAATGACATCAGTATAAAATTGGGGGGAAAAAAATCTTGGTGATGGAAGTATAGAAGTAGCTTGGACTTACTGTTTAACGCTTCACAATTTTTACCTTCTTCAACGTGATTAAGTTATATTCTCATAAAGGAGGTAAATAAACAATTTTGAGATTCTTTAGTCTATTATGGTATCAAAAGATAGACTTATAACCTAAAGTGCTGCTTTCTACTCTGTTAGTAGGTAGAAAATAAACTTTTGCAGGCCAAGCAGGTGGAATAATCTCTAATTTCAGTGGAAAAGTTTATATATAAAATATTATAGTTACTAAATTTACTTCAAGGAGTGAGAGACATGATACTACACTGTACAAAAATATTAAATCAGCAAATACTTTTACAACTACCCTCAAACAGTTGTTTTCAAATGACAGACGGCTAATGTTCTGGAAGTAATTAGACAAATTATCATGAGTGAATTTAAATGGCTATTTTTCAGTTTTCAGGTCATGTAAATACAGTGGGCTGAACCTTGTCATATTTTGGCTAAGCATCAGTTTGGAGAGTTTTGTGAAGGAGTTCTCAGTGAGACCCAACAAGATTTCTTCCCATATTGTCCTCATTAGCTACCTACCCACTCCTACAGTGACACTGCCATCGACATTAGTCTGATTCTATTACTCATTATGCATGGAAGTAATTTTCAGTGCTGGTCTAATCTGGAATAGATAGCCATCCGTGGAGCTGGCACCATCTCTAACAGGCCGTCACGCACCAGACAAGCACTGTGTGACTGGAGCTGCCCTGTGTGGTGACTTACACATGACAGAGAGGGAGAAATTAGCACCTTGTCTTCAGGGAAGGGTCTTGGAGGTCCTGGCTAATGAGTCCTCTTCCTCAAGATCAGTAGTGGAGCCGATGACACCACGTCCTGATAATCTAGATCAAGGTTGCCACCTAGTCAGTGCAATCACATCCTACTAGAGGAATGCTCAGCAGTGCAGGGGGAAGATCAATGACCTCCTCCACTCTGCCAGGGTAACAGCTGCCATTATCTCAACAATAATCATCGTAGAATCATCATAGAATCCCTACAGTGTGGAAACAGGCCCTTAAGCCCAACAAGTCCACATTGACCCTCAGAGCATCCCGCCCAGACCCATCCCCTTTTAACCCACCTAATCTAGGCATCCCTGAAAACTACAGGCAATTTAGCATGACCAGTGCACTTAACCAGCACATCTTTGGACTGTGGGAGGAAACCAGAGCACCTGGAGGAAACCCACACAGACATGGGGAGAACGTGCAAACTGCACACAGACAGTTGCCCAAAGGTGGAATCGAACCCAAGTCCCTGGTGCTGTGAGGCAGTAGTGCTAAGCACCGAGCCACTGTACTTTCTTATCTATCTTTGCCATTACACACTACTTCCCGCAAGGTTTATGCTATACCATTCTCACTATTGCATGTAACAGTTCTGTTCACTTGCTGTCACTCACCCCAACACCACAGCTGACTTGTCCTCTGCACTGCCTACTCACTCACTCAGAGCAACTCAACACTTTTCTCCTAAATGCACCATCATTATCCATCTGTGCTACCTACTTCATCTCACTCAATCCTTCCTTTTCTGCTCATTCCAGGAAAAAATAGACCACATTTTGGCAGAAAGTATCAAGATGAATGGTTTCCGGCATTCAGCTCCTCGCCCTAATGAGGAGACAAACTTGACCCTAATGGCCCAAGTGACTTTGCCCAAGCCTCAGGACAGATATCAGGGGCTGCCCTTCACTAAATATATTGGGTTGCCCTGTTCGAAGACTGTCTCCCTTGACGCTCCTGAGGACTGCTTATGATCATGACAAGCTGTCTGGCTTTGTGTCTGCATTAAACCTGGTAGCCTCTGGCCTGGTGGACAAAGCAGAAATCAAGGCAGGAATGCTGTGACCATCCAGGTATGCTCAAGGTAACCTAAAGAGAGTAAATGAATAGTGCAAGAGCAGCAGCCTGCTTAATCCATGAGCTGAGTGCCTGACCCTTCATGCAAAGTAGTTCTCAATCCATTCCGAAGTGCAGCTTTAAAGTGCAGAAGCATGCCATCTGTGGATCAGAAAAGTGCCATTCAGATCCTGAGAGGCTGGCAGGTCTTGGATGCTAGTGTCTGTAGATGTGGGATACCTAAGGCTACTTAGCTGAGTCAGGCCCTGAAATGTTGTTACTGAGTGCCCAAAGTTATGACCCAACTAGGAGCAAATGCTGACCTGAAGTTACCACGTAACCATTCTAACTTTCTGTGGTACCTATGTTCCTCACAGTGAGTGATCGAATAGGAAACTGTTCATTAATGAGGTAAGATTTGCAGTTAATGAGGCAAACAATAAGCTGTAATCCTTGTTAACAGGTATTTTGCCACTGCAAGAATCTTGTCTCAACAGCAGAATTCAATTTTAAGTTGCTTTCAACATTAAGAAAGCCACACCCAACGTCTCACATGATTCACCATGGCCCACATCAGTTAGATCCAGAGAGGAGCACTCACCTTCCTGCAAAAATGCTATCCCATACTCTCAATTCCTCCGTCTCTGCCGCGTTTGCTCCAGTATGATGTGTTCTACTCCGAGACATCCCAGATATCCTCCTACTTTAGACACCACAGTTTTCTCTCCTTTGTAATTAAGGATGCACTTCTGCCCTCAAACCCGTTCCCCAACAACAAGAAGGATAGAGTCTCCCAGTCCTCGCATACTACCCCACCAACCTCCGAATCCAAAATACCATCTCCCACATTTCTGACATCTACAATCGGACCCCACCATCAGAAAGATATTTCCTTCCCTGCTCTGTCTGCTTTCCACAAGGACCGTTCACTTCGCAAATCCCTCGTCAGCTCTACACTCCCCACCAACCCCTTCGCTACGCCTGGTACCTTCCCCTGCAACCGCAATAGGTGCAGTGCTTGTCCCCACACTTCCCCTTTTATCTCTGTCCAAGGCTCCAAACAGTCCTTTCAGGTCTTGCAGAGATTCACTTGCACCTCATCCAACCTGATTTATCACATAAGTTGCTCCTGATGTATTCTCCTCTATATCGAGGAGACCAAACGCAGACCAGGGGACTGGTTCACGGAGCATCTGTGCTCTGCACGCAACAACCAACCTGACTTCCCATTTTAATATCCCCCCAACCCCCCGGGATCATGTCTATACTTGGCCTCCTCCACTCTGAGTGAGGTCAAATGTAAACTGCAGGAACCAGCATCTGATATTTCACCTTAGGACCTTACAACCCAAGGGCCTGAATGTTGACTTCACCAGCTTCGAAATTCCCTCCACCCTCAGCCTTATCCTATGACTCACCTCCCTGAGCAGTGCTAACCCATCCATCTTTCTACTCAACTATCCGCTCCACTCTTCCCACTGTCCAAAACTATGACCACTTAACTGCATCCACCATCACTATCCCACCTACCCATCCCCAGCCGCACTCTCCTCCCTCTATCTATTTCTGGGCTCCTCTCCCCCTTACCCAGAGCTGATGAACAATTTTGGCCCGAAACGTTGACTTTCTTGATCCTCTGATGCTGTCTGACCCGCCATGTTTGCCCAGCTCCAAGTTATTTGAATGTATTGACACAGAACTACTTTTTTTAAATGTGCCCATCAGAGTGACAGGGATATTGTAACTTATCGCTAGCACAGGCGGGAAATAATTAGCCTACCAGTGTGATACATCCATTTTGCAGACCAGCCAGCCTTGTGTCTTAAGTATAATTACTGATTGTTCACAGTCTGAAAAGTGAAGGTTTTCACCTGGAACTGAGATGAGATTCTCCTAACTCCTTTTTCTTCAAGCTCCTAATTCTACCACAAAAAGAATTGTTACCTCATTCTTTGGGCTGAATTGAAGCACAGGTTTTTTAGGCGAATGAGCAGTGTGACTGATCCGAGCACTATCAATTTCCACAACTTTGTTGTTACAATGAGCTGCTCTAAACTATTTTTAAAATAATGGCAGTATTGTCTACACTGTTAGATGACATAGTACCAAAGATTTTCTGAATGAAAGCTTGCTAAAACCTGAGTGTATGATCACTTCCAACTGTTTGCATTTACTTCCTTACATTCCTCCTATGGAATCTGTGAACATTAATCTATATTATATTTAGCTAGAAAGCATAATCACATCAAAGTTTTCCAAAATGGAATCTGCTAACCAGATGGCATGATGCAATAAAGCTCTGACATGTGGCATATGTGGTGGACAATTAAACAACTCACTGGAGGAGGAGGCTGCACAGATATTCCCAGCAGCAATAATAGGGGAGCCTAGCACATCAGTGCAAAAGATAATGCTAAAGCACTTGCAAGTAACTTCAGCTAAAAGTGATAAGTGAATAAACCATTTCAGCCTTGACCAAAATCTGCCGTGTTACAGATGCCAGACGTCAGCCAATTCAGTCTGGTTCACATGTTGTCAAGTAATGGTAGAAGGCACTGGATACTGCAAAGATAATGGGTCTTTATAACATTTAAACAATTGTACTGAAAACTTGTGATTCAGAACTTGATGTGTACCCCTTGCCAAGCTAGTAACCAGTACTGTACCGCTACAGCACTAGCATTTACCTTACAATGTGGAAAATTGCCCAGGTGTGTCTGCACAGGACAGATCCATCCAGGTCAATTTCTGTCCCATCAGTCTACTGCTCGTCAATAAAGTGATTGAAGGTGTCAGAACTATCAATAAGCAATTGTGTAGCAATAACCTGATAACTGACATTCACGTTGGGTTATATCAGGGTCACTCAGCTCTGAATCTAATTATAGCCTTTGTTCAAACATCAACAAAAGAATTGAATTCCTGAGGTGAGGTGAGAATGGCTGCACTTGACATTGAGTTTGTATTTAAGAGCGTGATATTAAGAGCCTTAGCAAGATTGGAATCAATCAGAATCAGGGGTTGGGGAGTCGGGGAAGGGTGTTCCCTAAGGCTAGAGTGTTGCCTGGCACAAAGGAAAATAGTTATGTAATTTCAGTTCAGTTATCTCAGCTCCAGGCCATCTGTACAGGAGTTGCTGAGGGGAGTGTCCTGGGCCCATTCATCTTCAGCTGCTTCATCAATGACCTTCCCTCTATAACGTCAGAAATACAGGTGTTCATTGACGATTGCACAATGTTCAGTACCACTCATGACACTTCAGAAACTGAGAGTCCATGTCCAAATGCAGCAACAGCCTATCAGTATCTAGGTTTGACCAACAAGTGGACAGTGACGTTAATGCTACAGAAGTATCAGGCATTGACCAGGAGAGAATCTAACCATTGGCACTTAACATTTATTGGCATTTTCATCATTGAAACCCTCATTTTAAACATCTTAAGGGTTACTAGCTTGGTAAACACTGGTGGGATATACATTGTTCCCATGAAGCTCCATGTGCACAGTGTTGCTCTAGAACAGGCAGTCAGAAGAATGCTCTTAGCTACCGCACAGAGACTAAGCAAAATTAACTGGTAAGCATGGGCATTCCTTTGACAACTAATGAGAAGACATGAATACTTATAGTATTATTGGCAGACTCCAGAGAGTTTCTGCCCTGTCTCAATCAGGACATCAGTCAAGTCAGACTTGACATAATGACACTGAAGAGGGCCTGGAGAAAATACATGTGAAAGAAAAGAGGAAGGAGTGACTCTCACTCAACAAAATTCTCATTTTCGGTCTGTTCTATTTCCTCTATGAAGAGCAGAAGTCTCTTTTACATCATTTCAGTTCTGTGTTCCCTTTCAGTTCCCTAAATTCTGTTGACTTTGCCACAAACTATTAGGATATGTGAAATCTGTTATATTAATGGTTGTCCTGTACCTCTGACTGCAGATATTTTTATAATCACATCAATAACTTTCAGCACCTTTTTTATATAAAAATGAAGCCATGGGTAAATTATTAGTACATTTTTAACATCAATTTTGAGCTGGTTAGTTATAACTTTTGATTATGCTGACCTCTTGGGTCACATGTTCTCAGTATCAACTATAATACTACTATATAGGTGTGACTATGCAGATTTAACATTTCATCTGGTTTTTCATTAAATGGAATGATGAAACAAAGTATGTTCAACCTATTGTTGTATTGTAGGAAATGGATTGCTCAATATGAATATGCCTTTTAAAATCAATTTGTATGATGCAAGTATGCTGTGATGCGGTATCTTATAGAGGCTTGAATGACGTGGGCAATGACAAGAAATGAGGCAGAAGTGCATGAGAAGTCCAGTGAGGTCATTCTTAACATCTTTGAACTATGTTCCATGCTTTGAGGTGAGATTCTTCCGAGGCAGCACTCTGCTATGGGGGATTATTACTTGACGATATTAACTGCACGTTTCACGACATTAATAGCCAGCTTCCTATCTTTTCAGCTCCTCTCTTCCTCCAAATGAGCTCCATATTAGACACTAATACCAACATCTCAAGGCACCACCCAGATGCAACCTACATCCTTAGACACTAGCATCTGACATGTGCCAACCTCTGAAAATTATCATGGTACATCTTTAATCCACTAACAGCAGCTTTGTGAACTTCAGTGCTGCAATGGGGATGTAGCAGCAACCAGCATTGAAATGGAGTTAGCATGGTGTTTCAGTGCTTAGCATTGCTGCCTCACAGCACCAGTGACTGTCTGTGTTGAGTTTGCACATGGTCCCTGTGTCTACAGGGTCTACAGGAAAACAACACATACGGACCAAATACTGAACTACAGGAGCAACCATCCCAACACCCACAAACGAAGCTGCAGTAGAACATTATTCCAACAAGCCACCACACACTGCAGCACAGAGGAACTACGAAGAGCAGAAGAAAATCACCTATACAGCATATTCAAAAAGAATGGGTACCCAATGAACACAGTCCGCCGATTTCTCAGCAACAAACCCAAACAAACAGACAAAACGGGCCCAGAAACCATAACCACTCTCCCCTACATCAAAGACATTTCCGAAATGGCTGCCAGACTACTTGGACCTCTTGGCATCAGGGTAGCCCACAAACCCACCAACACACTAAAACAGCAGCTAATGAACTTAAAAGACCCCATACAGACAGCAAGCGAAACAAACATCATCTACAAAATACCTTGCAAGAACTGTGACAAACACTACATTGGACAAACAGGCAGAAAGCTAGCCACCAGGATACATGAACATCAACTAGCCACAAAACGACATGACCCACTATCACTCGTATCCTTACATACAGATGAGGAAGGACACCACTTTGATTGGGACAACACATTCCATCCTAGGACAAGCCAAACAGAGACACGCACGAGAATTCCTAGAAGCATAGCATTCCAACCGGAACTCCAACAAATACATTGATTTGAAGCCAATCTACCGTCCTCTGAGAAAAAGAACAGGAAATGACATCACCAACCCAAGGAAACCTAAACAGATAAAGAGAAAACGGGACATAACACCAGCGCTTCATGGGAGGCTCACTGTTGATGTTACCTAGAATGGTGACAAAACATCTGGGAACAAACCTTCAAGCTCAGTGAACCAGCTTACATCTGGAACAAATTAAAGACCCACTCTCTTGTGGACCGAGAGGAGGAGAGTGCTGTGTTGGAGGTGAAAGGAAGACGTCGGGTTGGCTGTGCACCCTTGCAACCAGTGGATCTTAATGCTGGCTTCGGCCTAACGCTGGTTCAGGGGAGCAGCCAACCTGCAACGATGGCTGCGGCAAGTGCTCGTGCCCCAGGTCAGGGGGTCCGGAACACCATCTGTGTTTCCATAAAGAAGGTGGATGAAGGTGCACCTGTGGACCGCGCCTTCTTCGTGAAGAGGGTCCTGTTGGACTGTTGCGGGTTCGCTGCTGCGGACATTTACTGCCTGCAGGATTTCCCCGGAGGAAGTTTTTACGATGTGACCTTCAGGAGTGCCAAGCTTTGTGAGCGCTTCCTGGAGGTTTTCAAGGACAAAGGAGGGGAGGGCCCCTTCTCTGTATTGACCGCTGTCCTGCTGTTTGTGATGCCAGCGCAGAGGAGCCGTATGGTGACTGTACACATGTACAACCCGCATGTGCCAGCAGCTGATGTCCTGACCTTCCTCGGAAGGTACGTGAAGGTGGAAGGGGACCTAACTGACATCATGGACCCCTTTGGCATCTGGACCAGTAAGAGGCAGGTCAGGGTGACGCTGAGGATGGGCGTGGACGGGAACGTCATACACCCACCGTCCAGCTTCGCAATCGGCGGGAGCAAGGGCTACCTGACCTATGCAGGGCAACCTAAAGTCTGCCATGCCTGTGGTAAGTCAGGTCATGTGGCGGCCGACTGCAAAGCCACCATCTGCAGGAACTGCAGGGAGGAGGGACACCTTGCAAAGAATTGCCCACAAGAAAAAAGCTGCAACCTTTGCGGGGAAGCGGGCCACCTCTATAGGGCATGCCCGCGGCGGGGGACCACCTACGCCCAGGTCGCCGTCAGGGGCAATGTGGGGCCAGCCGCCCCCCCCCCCCCCCCCCCACCCCCCCTGGAGGAGAGGAAGGCACCAGGCCCAGCAAGGACCCCACTAATGGCAAGGAGGGCCAGGTCGTGCAGGAGGGCCCAGCCCCGCAGGATGGGCCCGAGGCCAGCAAAGCGCCCCTGCAGGCTCCACTCCCCCCCGACAACCCGGAGTCGATGGAGGCGGCGACAGGCGACCCAGGGGAGTGGACGACAGTCCGGAAAGCGAGGAGGAGGGTGCGTCGGCGGGCCCAGGAACTGCAACCATCAGGTGGGAAGAGGCAGCTACATGGGGGCTATAAGAGCTCCTCTGACGAGGGTGATTCGGAGACGGCCCTCCCGAAGCAGAAGTTAAAGATCTCCAGGGAGAAGGAAAGCAGAACCATGCTTCCAGGTGACGGGAGGCGTCCTGAGGCTCCCTCCGACACCCAGTCACGTGCCGCTGGGGCACTGGAGGGCCCCCCGGAACTTCCAGGCGGGAAGGAGGAAACAGCACGTCCCCAGCCTGACCCAGAGCCGGACCCTCCTGCCTCCGTACCCCCGACGGGGGAATGCCACCTGGAAGGCAGCACGGACAGTTTCCTCAGCCCGGAGAGCGTCCAGCAGTTAGCCCGGGCAATGGGCATGAAGGGACAGATGGAGGGGCTGGACTTGGACTTGGAGAGGGTACTGCGGTCACTGCCCACAATGGGGGTACGAGTTGCGAGCATTAATGTGCGCAGTGTCAAGTCCACTGCAAGATGTGTATCCACGTTGGCCTACCTGACCACCATCAAGGCGGACCTCCTGTTTCTGCAGGAGTGCGGGATACCGCACCTCAGCAGGTACGGGAAATGGCCCGGTGCCTGGACCTGTGGGCCTTCGATCTGGTCGGGGGTAACGACTGTCGCTCCTCGGGCCTGGCTATTCTGCTGAGGAGGCGCGACTTCACCACCTCTCAAGTTCAGGAGGTGGTGGGGGGGCGCCTCCTAGTGGGTGACGTCACCTACAGGAACGCTCTCCTGAGGTTGATCAACATGTACGCCCCAGCGGTACGGAGTGAGCGGTTGGCCGTCCTGCAGCGGCTCCCACCCCTGCTGGCTACGTCCAGGCCGGTCATCCTGGGCGGAGACTTCAACTGCATCATCGATGCAGATGGAAGATCCGGCTTGGGGACAGCGGGTGGGGGGAGTCAACTGGACGTCACGTCCAGATTCCTGATGGGCACGGTGAAGGACGCCAAGCTGCTCGACGTCTTCAGCACCCCTGCAGATGGAGCGCAGCAGAGGTACACCTGGTTGCGGCCAGACGGGTCGATTCACTCAAGGATAGACTTCCTCTTTGTATCACGGGCATTCTCGGTCAGGTCCACTGGCGTCGAGCCAGTGTTCTTCTTTGATCACTGCCTCCTGCTGGCCGACTGTCACTTACAGGACGACCAGCCGGCCGGCAAGGGAACATGGAAGCTCAACACCACTCTGTTGACCCCAGAGAACGTCGAGGAGCTTAAGAGGGAGTACGTCGGTTGGAGAACCGTGAAACCCCTCTTTGAGTCTCCGGGCGACTGGTGGGAGACGGTGAAGGAGAACATCAAGAGGTTCTTTGTCCTCAAGGGTGTTCGGAAGGCGAGATAGAGGTGGGGAAAGCTGTCGCGACTCCAGAAAAGGGTGCAGAACCTGCTTCTTCTGCAGTTCCTGGGGGTCGGTGTCATGGAGGACCTCCACGAGGTGAGGGGCCAGCAAGCCTCGCTCTTCGCCGCGGAGGCCTCCAGGATAATCTTCCAGTCCAGGGTCCACTCTGTGGAGCAGGACGAGACATGCTCGCGTTTCTTCTTTCAGAAGGTGCACAAAGAGAGCTCTGTGCTTAGCCGGCTGAAGGAGGATGACGGCTCGGTGACGTCGTCTCGGCCCGACATTTTGAGGATCAGTAGATCCTTCTATGCCGGACTGTACGACACAAAGCCCACGGATAGCACGGCCTCAGAGTCGTTCCTGTCGTCTATCACGGAGGTCTTAGACGATGGCACGAGGGAGTGGCTGGACCGGCCAATATCCCTGGACGAGCTGACCAGAGCCCTCAAGTCCTTGGAGAGGAATAGGACTCCCGGGAGCAACAGCTTACCGGTCGAGCTGTGTTCCGCTCTGTGGGACCTGGTCGGCCAGGACCTGCTGGAGGTGTACGATAGTGCGCTTCGGGCAGGAGAAATGTGCAAGTCCATGAGGAAGGGCATCACCACCCTCATTTACGAGAGGAAGTGGGAGAGGGAAGAAATTAAGAATTGGCGTCCCATTTCACTATTGAACGTGGACTACAAAATCCTGGCCAAGGTGATAGCCAACCGGGTCAGGTCTGTCCTGGAGTCGGTGATTCATCCTGACCAAACCTGTGCTGTGCCGGGCAGGAAGATCGCTGAGAGCCTCGCGCTCATCAGGGATACGATTGCCTACGTACAGGACAGGCGGGTGGACACCTGCCTCGTCAGCCTGGACCAGGAGAAGGCCTTCGACAGGGTCTCTCATGCTTACATGAGGGACGTCCTCTCCAAATTGGGGTTCAGGGAGGGCATCTGCAATTGGATCCGGCTGCTCTACGCCAACATCGTTAGCGCAGTTTCGATCAACGGGTGGGAATCGGACAGTTTTCCCGTCAGATCTGGAGTCAAGCAGGGCTGCCCACTCTCTCCTGCCTTGTTCGTATGCTGTGTGGAGCCCTTCACCGCATTCATCAGGAAGGACATGAGCCTGAAGGGCGTGACTATCCCGGGCAGCGGAGGCCTTCAGGTCAAGACCTCCCTGTACATGGACCATGTTGCCGTCTTCTGCACCGATCATCGGTCGGTGAGTAGACTATTGGACATCTGCGGCCACTTTAAACTGGCCTTGGGTGCCAAAGTCAATAGGGGTAAGAGCGAGGTCATGTTCTTCGGGAACTGGGACGACTGCTCCTTCATCCCCTTCACCGTCAGGACAGACTACCTGAAGGTGCTGGGTGTTTGGTTTGGTGCAGCTGGGGCATGCACTAAGACTTGGGAGGAGCGTATCACCAAATTGAAGCAGAAGCTGGGCAGGTGGACGCTCCAGTCCCCCTCCATCGCGGGTAAGAACCCGCGGGTTGTCAGGTGCGAGGGGCTTTCGGTACTGTTGTATGTGGCACAGGCCTGGCCTATTCCCTGGACCTGCGCCACTGCGGTCACCAGGGCCATCTTCCACTTCATTTGGGGGTCGAGGATGGACCGGGTCCGCAGGGACACCATGTACAAAGACCTGGAAAATGGGGGAAAGGGCGTACCGAACGCCACCCTCGCCCTGACGGCTACCTTTGTGTGCGGCTGCATCAAGCTGTGCGTAGATCCTCAGTACGCAAACACCAAGTGTCACTACTTACTGAGGTTCTACCTGTCCCCGGTGTTGCGAAGGATGGGCCTGGCCTTGTTGCCGCGGAACTCTCCGAGTAGTTGGACCGTTCCGTACCACCTGTCCTTCGTGGAGAAATTTTTGAAAGGAAACACCTTTGACCACAAGGCCGTCGGGCAGTGGTCAGCACGTAGTATCCTCGAGACCCTTCGGGAAAAGGAGAGGGTGGATCCCGTCATGTGGTTCCCCACGCAGACTGCCAAAGTCGTTTGGCAGAATGCCTCATCGCCAGAACTTTCAAACAATTGACAAGGACATTGCTTGGCTGGCGGTGAGAGGGGCTCTGCCAGTGAGACCCTTTATGCATGCCCGGAATCTCTGTGCCACCGCACGCTGCCCTCGAGGTGGCTGCGGGGGGGACGAGACTGTCGATCACCTCCTTCTGGAGCGTGCCTATGCGCAGGAGGTCTGGAGGGGGATGCAGTGGTATTTGTCAAGGTTCGTCCCGAGCAGCTCCGTGACCCGGGACTCCGTGCTCTACGGGCTGTTTCCCGGGACACACAGCAAGACCAACATCTGATGAAGGGTCTAGGCCCGAAACGTCAGCTTTTGTGCTCCTGAGATGCTGCTTGGCCTGCTGTGTTCATCCAGCTTCACATTTTATTATCCAACATCAACTGCGCCTGGAGGACCATCAATGCGGTGAAAGACACTCTTTGGTCTGCCCGCAACTTGCTGGTCTGCCAGCTGAAAGAACTGACCCCAACCGAATGTTGCAGACTGGCGCACTCCAAGGTCCAGGACTACGTGCTGAGGGACACGCTAAAGCTTGGGACAGCCGCCGCCAAGGCGCGGTGGGGAAAGACCACGGTATGAAACCCTTCGTCCAGAATAGAAAAAAGGGCCCTATGTGGTAAATGGGCCCAGCTGGCGCCTTCCCCAACCTGTCAGGGAGCCAACTGGGACTGTGCGGGGTGACGACTGCCGGGGTATTTTTGTTTGCTTTGTTTTTTTTTTCTTCTTTGTTTGTTTTTTTTCCTTTAGTTGATGTATGTACCCCCTGGGTAACCCGGAGCGGCTTGCATGACTGGGTAGGTGTATAAATATGTTTTATTTCTTTGTATATCTTATGAATAAAGTATGTTTTTTCAAAAAAAAAGTGACGAAACGTCTGAAAACTAACCTTCCAGCTCAGCGAGCAAACTCACATCCAGAACACATGCTCCCTGTGCTTGCGTAGGTTGCCTGCAGGTGCTCCAGTTTCCTGTCTCAGTCCAAAGATATGCAGGTCAGGTGAATTAGCCATGGGTCATGTAGGCTTCCAGAGATCGGGGAGGGACTGTCTCTTTGGAGGTTCAGTGTGGACTTGATGGGCTGTAGGGATTCTAAGAAGTGCTGCTGCAAGGATATTTTGTGCCCAGGGACACACGCCCCGCTCATAGACTGGATCAGGCTTCATCTCTGGGCTCCTGGCACTTACCGCTAATTCATGTTGATATTTACTGCAGCCTTACCTTACCCATTAGGCAAAGAAATCGGTCTTAATACAATGCTGTATTGCTGGTTAGCACAGACACAAGGCGAGGAGTAGTTTCATGGTTGATAGTAGCCCTTAGTAGAGTCAAAGGGGATGGCTTTCTGTTTGGGCACCCTGGCATAGTGAGTCACAAGGGCAGCCTCCATTGTATGTCCAGGGGTTTGGACACAGTTGATCACTGCTCAGGATGGTCAGATAAGGATGCTTTCCACATAAGAGGAGCTGCAGCCCATGTCCCCATTTTCTGTTCCGTTGTGGGTGCTTTCCTTCTGGAATGACAGAGGTAGGTCAATAAAGGTGATTAAATTGGAATGGCAGAGATGCTATTTTTGGTGCCGTTAAAGAGGTGTCCTGAGTGAGTGAGTCAGCAAGCAGGCACTCACATAGCGTACATGGTTGGTGGTGTTGGGTGTTCTGGGTAGGTAACTGAGTGAGGAAGATGTTGCAGGCAATATTGAAAGTGGTAGACAATGAACTTTGGTAGGAGGTGAGTGCAGTAGCAAAAATGTAGTGAGTGTGAGGTTTTAGAAAGATTGTGGTGACATTTACCGTGGTGCAATGGAGAAGGTCACTGACCTTCCTACATTGCTGTAGTGTCGTCCAAAAAGCTAAGCCTACATTGATCCAATTGGCAATCTCAGAAAGGTTTCATGGTCTGGTGTTGTGGGGTCCTTGTGGGGAGAGAAATGGACAATCCACCAGGACCTCTAGTTCCTGATCCACAAAATAGGATGCCAATTTCCCCTTGTCTGCTATGTCTAGGGCAAGTGTCAGGAAGAGGGTAGGATAACTCTTGTGCTTGACAGTGCTTGTTTGGGTGCACAACAGCCACTTAAACATGAATAACTATTCATTCTGGGATATCCATGCAGTGGTCAGCTGTTCCGGGTAGAGGAAGTGGTCGGGGTGAGAGGGGTGCTGTAGGTGTGAGGTGGGCAGTTAATGAGGTGAATTTGGTAAGAGACAGTGAGAAATCTCACTGGGCCAAGTGGAGAGTAATACTACATAAAGCTCGTTTAAATTGACACTTAGCCAAAAAAAAAGTAAAAATCAGCCCATTAGTTGCACCAGAATCACAAAAATTGTTAAGCGTAGCGTGGTGTTGCTTTTTGTTGGAAGATGCAGTGGAATCCAAGATTTTCTCCCCTTCCACATTTTCCTACTATCTCCTATTGGATTTATTTTAGATCTTTAGTACCTCATTCAACCAAATATTTTTCATACACCTAAACAGTACTGTATTTACGACGTTCAACACAAAGCATATCATGGCTGAGCCCAACACTGTTCTCACCCTGAGCCACTGAACAGCCCCCAGGAGCATAATTTTGGGCTGAATATTTTGCTTCTGGTTAAGTTGAGGCAGTGAAGCTAATTGCAGTTTTCTAGCTGCTGCCCTAGCTGAGATGAGCTAATGCAGCCATACTGGAAGTCTAAGCAAGTACCTTGCTCTTCTCTGTGGCATTCCCTACAGCACATGGACTGCAGCAATTCAAGAAAGCAGCTCACCACTACCCCTCAAGGGCATTTAGGGATGGGCAATAAATGCTGGCCAGCCAGTGACACCCACATTCCATGACAGAATTTTAAATATGAAATGATGCTGTGCCCCAATTGAAAAAAGGAACTTCACTTTTGCTATATTAGCATAGGTCTCAAGTCTTCTATAGCCAAGGCATTTTTCCTGTTCAAAATGAACAGTTTAGCATACTTGCATCAGACAGAAAGTTTTCTCATAAACAGACTAAACTTTCATGCCCAAATATTATTGTCATTATTAAACTGTAGTTAGCTCACAGGCAGCATAGGTCTTGTTCCTTTTAATCCACAACAAAAAAAATGATATTATAAATGCACTCCTTTGTTAAAAATTTCATGCCAAACCCGTAAGTATTTTGTAAGAGAGTTCTGAAAGAATTTGTACTGTTGAAATGTTCTCTTTTGAGAGTGGGAAAGGAGAGGTCATCTTAATTTCATTTGTGACATTCATATCAGACCTGAATGTCATTATTTCAGATGCAGCAAGGAGATTGGAAATTCCTTTGTTGATCGTATTTAATGTGTAGAATTTGATGGGAATTGTACCAGGAAGTTCGTTAGATTGTCAAGAATATACTTATACTTGGTGAGCTATTTCTGTAGAGCAAAACTTGTTTTGAAGTGGAGTAAGTGTTATTCACTCATCAATCCCATTTTGTGTCATCTGGCGCTTGGGAGATTTTGTTTGTTTGTTTTGCCCTTTGACTGCAAAACATCATGAAAAGATTACTTTGACTTTTGGAATCTTGCATTATAAACTATGAACCAAAGGACAAAGTAGTCAAATGAAAACCAGATGAATGGCCTTATGCTGTTCACTAGAATCATATCAACTTTATTCCATTTTTAAAACTGTGCAATGTTAGACTTATCCATTTTGATTACACAGTTCTGGCAAATTTTTAAACTGCATTAACCCATTTAAGTAACAAACATCTTTTGGATAACAGATAACCAGATGCCAGGCTTTTTAGAATGTCTTGGAAGTATATGATACTTCAAATTTTAAAAATTGCAGGAAATTAAGGGAATTTCCCAATTAAGCATTTGACTGTCTGGAATTAGTCTGCCAAAAAATTTATAACAAATGACTGTATTTGTTACATTGCTTTACTGGAAGCATGTGCTGGTTTTGATGCCACTTTCATGTGTAAAAGAATGCCTGAAACTGCAACCAGTGAAACAGTAGGACAACACTATCATGATACTCTCTTCACCAACAGTGTTTGCATAAAGCTAGCTCAGTCCAGCTCCTTCCTTGAATGTGTACTTTCTTGTATACAGCCTATAGTGAATATCTGTAGAGGTCTTTATTTTTCTTTATAATGTGATTACTTACATTTTTACAAACACAGTTGTAATGATTATGCTGTTTGTAGAGGAGGAACCAAGAGTTTTATGATTACACAGTCAACATGATCAATAAAACTTGATTGCAGTCAGAGTCTGATCACGCAGCATAGGGTATTCTTCACCGTCAGTTATAGAAAACACTACATCTTTTAATGAATTGCCATTTCTTTGGCTTTGAAATGTTTATTTTTCTAATATTCCTTTTTTTTCCTGCACTGTGTTATTCAGGTACATCAGAAGCCTCAATGAAATCTTGGTGCAAATGCATATCCTTAAATAAACATACATCTGCAAGAGTATAAAATAAACATGACTGGAAGAGATCAGCTTATCTTTGATAGATTCCACAATTTTGTTTTTTTAACCTACCATCAGCATCCATTTTTATCTGCCATGCCATCTAGGAAGATGTAAATTTGTATGTGTTTGTGAGGAAATCTCAATTGTGTCTGTTTGGACAATTGTGCACAATTCCAAACTTCTTTCCTAAATGCACGCGTCGTACTTTGTGTGTATTGTAACAATGCACCTTTAAGATCTTAATTTGAAATTACAGTTGTTCAAACTGCTAAATGCACATTTATATATAAGCAATTATTGGACCAACTGGTGGAGAATAAATTGTGATTTAAATGTGAATACTTTGCCCTCAGAGCAAGTTGATTGGCTTGCAGGCAAACTTTTATATTCCTTTCAAGTAAATAGAATTTTCCAAAAGCAAAACATTCGTTAACAGGACTAAGCTGGAATTCTTGTTTTCATTATTAATATTTTACCTAATGTAAAAATATTGTTGAAGGAAAAGCAATGTGTTTATAATTGGAATGTCTGACATCAAGAGCTTAATGACATGAGAAGAAATCTGAATCAGTAGAAGTTGGTGAGCTATTTCTGTAGAGCAAAACTTGTTTTGAAGTGGAATAAGTGTTATTCACTCATCAATCCCATTTTGTAACCTGGCTCAGAAACAGCTTAATTTAAAATCCAAATCCTTTATTTGAAATCCTTCCATGGCCCCTCATCCTCCACATCAATTCTCCATTTGAAACTTCTTACAACTCTCAGGTCTCTAGCTTTTTCCTATTCTGGCTGTTATGGATTCAACAATTTTTATCACTCATCCTTAGCAGACTGCTTTCAGCTTCCTAATCCCTAAACTCTGGAATCACCTCCTTTAAACTTACTCTTAACCTCTCTCTGCTCCTCCTCAGGACACTCCTTAAAGGCCATCTTTTTGATCAGTTTTTTTTGCCACCTGACCTTATATTTCTGCATGGAACTTGGTGTCAAATTTTATTTAACAATGCTCCTGTGGGACACCTTGATGTGATTTAGTGCATCAAACTATATATACAGTCATTGTAATCTGATAGGAACACCAATAATTAATTAGCAAGGTAGAGATAGATACTGGAAGGGTGTTTCCTTTGGCTGGGTATCTAGAAGCAGGAAGAGAGAGAGTATCAGATTAAGAGGCTGTTAGGTGAGTAAGAATTTCTTCACTTAGAGGATGGTGAATCTTTGGAATTCTTTTCCTTATTGACTACATTCAAGACTGAGATCAATAGATTTCTGAATATTAAGATATTGAGGGATAGTACAGAAATATGCTGATCAAGTATTAGATCAGCCTATTTGAATGGTGGTGCAAGCTCAAAGGGCCTTGTGTTCTTATATGTAGATGAGAAAAGCTATATGATGGCCTTGTGTTCTTATATGTAGATGAGAAAAGCTATACGATCAAATTGAAACATTCTTGCTGAGCCTTCACTTTGTTGTGGGCCCTTTAACTGAATAAGAAGACACGGATTTTAAATGCCAGCTGTAGTCATAATTATGCCTCCAGTTTTAGCTGTAAGCATAAATTTGTAAAGAAATGCCTCCAAAGCTTAGAGGAGGAGCTAAGCCACATTCAGTTAGATAGATTGTTGATTTACTCAGTTAAATGTATGACTGGGATTACTTTTAAATCTAACCACCAGTTTTCAAATTCAGGACTTATTGGCAGCTGTATTCAGGAGAATTTAAGGAACTGGAACTGTTCTAAGTGTCTAAGCAACTTAGTCACTTGGAACTTTCAGAGAATGACAGCTAAGAGCAACTTAACTGTTGTGAGGCTTTATGAAGGTGAACCACAATTGAAGATTTACTATAAAGTAGTAACTGAGCACCTAGTTTTCAATCATTTCTTCAAGCAGCTTCTTGGGGTCTGAATCTTACGTTTTATAGATAAGTCAGAGTTTGGTCATTTTTTTGGAGGAATTTCCGATGCAAAGCCAAGCCAGTTTTCTTGTCGTAACTTAACAAACTTGCCGAAGTAATTAAAAACCAAAAGAACTGTGGATGCTGTAAATCAGGAACAAAAACCAAGTTGCTGGAAATGCTCAGCAGGTCTGAGCTGAATTAACGTTTCGGGTCCGGTGACCCTTCCTCAGAAGGTTCTTAGGAAGGGTCACCGGACCGGAATAGTTAAGAAGGGTCACCGGACCTGAAATGTTAATTCAGCTCAGACTCTGTTTTCTTCTTCACAGAAGCTGCCAGACCTGCTGAGCTTTTCCAGAAACTTTATTTTTGTTGCCAAAGTAATTACCTGCCTCACCCCTTATGGTGTCTGTGATGCCTCATTCCAGCTCCATCTTCCCATGTGCCATTTCCACAACAACTCGCCAGTCAGCAGTTACCTACTGAAAGACTGACAGCCCTCGCACCTTGACAAGTGTTGGCAGTCCGACAATGCCCCTCACCAGCAATGTCATGACACAACAGCCATAAAGCAGTGCTGCTCACAGCACAAAGCTGAGTTGGCTGACACTTTCTCACTCTTAAAACCCCATTCTCTCACCTTTGCTGTCTAATTATTACACCACACACTTTACCAGTCTGAAGGTACACACTGTCTGAACAGTCTTGAAATCAGCATGATCCTGTCCCCAGTGCCCACTGTCGACCTATAGCTTGCCATTGTCCAGTATGGGAGCATCCCAATTGGTCAAATACAAACATATTGCAAACAACTGAAATGAAAAGTGCCCTTCCAAAAATTATAAGGAGCAAGAAGATACTAGGGAAAGGATAGGTCCACTTGAAGACAAAGAAAGAAATTTTTGCGTGGAGTCAGAGGAAGTGGGAAATACCCTCAACAAATACTTTGCATTGGTATTCACAAAAGAGGTCAAGGTGGATGGTGAATTTCGGGAGTGGTATGTTGACATTTGTGGACATGTCAGTATAAAAAAAAGTGTTGGCTGTTTTAAAAAACACTAGGGTGGACAAATTCCTGGGACCTGATGGGATCTATCCTAGAATGCTGAGGGAGGCAAGTGAGGAAATTGCTTGTATGAGATCTTTGGATCCTGGTTAATCACAGAAGAGGTCCCAGAGGATTACGGAATAGCCATTGTTGCTCCTTTGTTTAAGAAGGGCAACGGGGATAATCTGGGAAATTACAGACCAGTGAGCCTTATGCCAGTGGGTCAGGAATTATTGGAGAAAATTCTCAGGGACAGGATTTACTCACATTTGGAAAAATATGGACTTCATTAATGATAGGCAGCATGGCTTTGTGTGGGGAAGGTCATGTCTTACAAACTTGATTGAGTTTTTTTAAGGAAGTGACAACGATTATTGATGAGGGCAAGGTGGTAAATGTCTATATGAACTTCATTAAGTCCTTTAACAAGGTCCCTCCTGGCAGGCTGATAGAAAAGGAGAAGTCACATGGAATTAACAGTGAGCTGTTAAGATGGATACAGAACTGGCTTAGCCATGGAAGACAGAATGTAGCCATTGACGGGTATTTGTCTGACTAGAGGTTTGTGATCGGTGGTGATCTGCAGGAATTGGTGCTGGTACCCCTGTTGCTTGAAATATATGTAAATGATTTGGTGGCGCATTAGTCATTAGTAAGTTTGCAGCTAACACAAAGATTGTTGGAGCTGCGGGTATCGAGGAGGATTGCCCCAGCACATGGCAGATATAGATAGGCTGGAGACTTGGGTGGACAAATGACAGATGAAGCTTAATCCAGATAAATGTAAGGTGACACATTTTAGAATGCAGGAGGGAAGTATACAGTAAATGGCACAACACTTAGAGGGGAATGGTGGGATCTGGTTGTAGAGGTCCACTGAAATTTGCAACACCGGTGGATAAGGTGGTCAAGAAGGCAAATGACATGCTTGCCTTCATTAGTCAGGCATAAAGTGTAAAAAGCTTCCCATTTGGCAGTTGTAAAGAATCTTAGTTCGGCCACATTTGAAATATTATGCATAGTTCTGGTTGCCAACTATCAAAGATGTGGAGACTTTGGAGAGGGCACAGAAAACTTTAGCAGAATTTTGCAGGGTTTGGGCTATGCAGAATGATTGGACAAACTTGATTTGTTTTCACCTGAACGCCAGAGGTTGAGGGGCACCTTGACAGAAGTTTACAAAATTATGTGAGGCATCGATAGATTGAGAGTCAGTGTTTTTTTTCCCCCAGGGTAGAAATGTCACTTACTAATGGCCATTGGTTTAAGGTAAAAGAGGATAAGTTTAAAGGGGATGTGAGAGCCAGGTTTTTTTTTTACACAGAGGGTGGTAAGTACCGAGAATGCGCTTCCAGACGAGGTGGTGGAGACAGATTCAAGAGGCATCTTGACAGGTGTATGAATAGGCAGGGAGTAGCGGAATACAGACCGCACAGGCAAAAGTTTTTAATTTGGAAAGGCATCATGTGTCGGCTCAGTCTTGGTCAGCTGAAGGACTGCTCCTGTGTTGTACTGTTCTTTACTCTTTTTCTAGTTTGAACTTCTCCCCTGGCTCCTTGTCCTGATGTGTTTTTGAAGCATATTCTACTTCCTTTACTTATTGATTACTAACTGTTGTATCCTTCAATCATCTCATTTCAAGATGAAAAGTCCAAGTTTCTTGAGTCTCTCCTCAATACAGTCCTTTTATATGAGGGGTTGGCCATTTGGTTTTTTCGTTCACCAACTCACTGCTTGAGTGTCTTCTGGATATTTCAGTAGACAGATTGGACCTGATACACAATATACAGTCTAACCGACTGAAAGTGCAATTTCAGTATGATTTTCTTTAAATTGTGCTCTATTATGTTACCATTTAGTTTAATGCTATTTGCCTGGTTGATTACTGCTCCACAATGATTAGTTGAATCTAGTAACCTAAAGATTCCTTTCATGTTGTTTGCTAGTTTGAGACCATTTTGTGGAGTGTTTATCCACGTTAATCCTATCTTCATTGTGATTTAGGAATGTTGCCTTACTTTGTAGTACACAATCTGTTTTTTTGGAATCAGCTGCTTTTCTCAGTTTAGAATCCTTTATAAATTTAATAATTTGATGTTGCGGCATCTACAATTTTTAATTTAGATGAATAACTTGGAACCATAACACAGTGTAAAATTATTAAATTTGTTGAGGTTTCTAACTGAGAAAGGCAGCTGATTCCTAAAAAACAATATCTCACTCGGCACTTCCACCTCAATATCATACTCCTAGCAATTCCCCACTTCTTCCGAACATGTTTCTTTAGCTATTCAAAAGTTCCACCCAGACTGTGCGTCAGTTTAAGGTTAGGCTTTTTCGTAATAATTTTTGTTTTTTTTTTGAAGAACTTAAATGCAATACTTTAGGGTTTTCCACAGTCCACTGAGCATGTCTCAGCCTCAGGAAAGAAAGAATCAATTAGAACATTTTAGGCAGACCTTCCTCTCTTAAATTTACACTGACTGCTACTTACCAGGTTATTATCTCTCAGGTATTCATGGAGTGAATGATTATTATACCAAGACTAGGAGATAAACATGGCGCCACTACATGTTAACTTGCAATGCATAACAGCTGTAAGCTAGGTAATACAAGGACAATGCTACTCATTAATCACATTCATTATGTGCAGTTATTGCTTTTGCCCTGAATGGAAAAGTTTGAGATTGATGGTCTTGCGGTCCTCTCACTGAAAACTATTTTAGAAAGGTTTAAAAAGATATGGTATGTTAACGTGCTTGTGAAAGCTGTTTCAAATTCTTTGTTAAGCATACATATAATATTATTTATTCATTCATTCCAGGATATATCATTGTTATGAAAATAGTAGACATTTGTTATCTTCTCCTATCCAGTTTTTAATAGTTTCTCCTTTTAAATTATTAAGTTTAATTGCAACTGATGTACAGTAAGTTTGAATAACAGTTTTCCTGTGCTCAGCCAAGTTACAGATGGATTGATATTCATAAATATAGTGAGTCTGTAAGAGAATACGTACACATATCAAGCTGAGATTACTGTAGTTATTTCATGCAGTACGCAACATTTGTACATTCAGTGTGTTACTACACACTCCAGAACAGTACCCTGTTTTGAGGGACAAAATCTGTTAGTGATGGGAGTTTCACTAGTTCGGGGATATTCAAATGTGCTGAAATAAAACAAATTTAATGCCTTGCCCTGAGGTGAGTTAGGAGCCAGGGGAGTATGGTTGGGGATACCATAATCTTTCAGCTTCTCAATGAAATCATGGGAAGTAGCAGTCACATGGACAACTTAGTCAGTTCCCACTGAAGGGCCTCCATCTGCTGATGCTGGCAGGCATTTGCTACATGGGAGGAATACAAAGCAAACCCTGTCTTGCTTATTGGCTCTTGAAGGTGTGGAGTTGGGGGGTTTCCTCAATGTCATGCACTCAGTGCTTGGTTGATGGACCTTTCTTCTAATAGCCTCAACCTGCGACCCCTCCTGGCAACTTTTGTCGTGTCATCACTGTCCTCTGGCTCAATTGTGTATCTCTAATGAGTGCATTGCTAGCTGATACCGCCACTTTCCTAATGGCGCTGACAGCAGTGGTGAGCTGTTGGCCTCTGTTTGGTTGGGAGCTCTAGTGGGGGAGGGGGATTTCCATTGTTAGGGTCCTTGACCCTAGGTAAATCACACCATTGCATTAGGCAGCCCACTATCCCCAATGGAGACAATACAGGGCTCTCGCCAGCACCCCAGTTGGTGGATGAGTACTTGTTTCATTTCTTGACTAAGTTCTGCTCATAGACATTGCGAAGTTACTAATAGTGAAATCCTAAAATGAAGCAAAAGTTAGTTTGATCCAGTTGAACACATGGACTCAATAACCGTACATTAAATGACCCTTTCAGTTTGTAAGGATAGTGGTGGGCCATGACTGCATGCCAGTTACCAGCATCATGCCACAAAATACTGAGTAATGTATGTTAAGAATCCCATTCTGCTGATTAGAACCACATAGTTGTTGGGAGGCTCTAAGCAGAAGTTGGGTTCTTCCTCAAAAACAAATGACAAGAGTATGCTTTGTTATTTTTGGCCATTTTTCTGTTTTCACAAACTGCTGAGTCAAGAAGTGAACTGGAAGAGAACGTATGCAGATTGCAAATGCAGGCGTTTTAAGCACTTGTAAAATTAGAAGAAAATATCATATGAGACAAGGCAGTTGGACCAGCCAAGTCCACAATTTCCATTGCCTTTCACTCTTAATTAAACCAAGGACTCCTCACCAATTCACCTACCTTGGAAATTAAACAAAATACTAATTTGTCCTCACATCTCCATTATTTGAAACTTATTACTGGGGCACCAAGGTAAGCTAAAGTTTTTGTCATACAGTTATGTCCCAAATTTACTGTTCAAATCACCTTGGCATGTATTACAAGGATTTCCTCAAGTACATGTGCAAGACAGTGAAATGTATTTGTGGCAAAATGAAGAAATTATTGGAGATGGAGAGGACCAGATTACACTGCTTTGTCAATAAGTAACCTGGAAGGAGACATAGTCTTATTGCTTTAAATTTATCCAATGCATTTCACTTCCCAGTTCCTTTCAGAGAATTTCCAACCGTAGATTCGATGTGGATTGGAAGCTTTCTCATATTAGGTGAGTGAAGCAGACCAATAAAATCAAGCTGGGACAGTAAACTAATGTTGATTTGATACTGCCCAACTAATGCCTGAAAGCCAAAAGGAAATTCTCCCTGTGCTGATTTCCATTAGTAATACACGTGTGTTCCCACCATTACTCTGGGAAGATCTAGGCAACTCCTTCAATCCCATCATTCTATGACATGTCAAGTCTGTACCAAGCAGTAAGGTTGAACTTCTCAGGATCGGATACATTGCTGCATGAAACAAAGATGAGTAAA
The DNA here is from genome assembly GCF_030684315.1 of Stegostoma tigrinum. Taxonomy (NCBI): domain Eukaryota; kingdom Metazoa; phylum Chordata; class Chondrichthyes; order Orectolobiformes; family Stegostomatidae; genus Stegostoma; species Stegostoma tigrinum. The sequence goes on along the minus strand of NC_081362.1, from coordinate 67,464,941 downwards.
ACAAGAAATCACCATAATTATACCTGATCAGTTTACAAAATAGTGTGACCAAAATATCTCAAAGATCAAAGTTTTATTTTAAATATCACATGGAATTATCTTCAATGTGCATTTTTCCTTACTTTGGATACAGTCCATCATTAATTCTGTTCAATTAAATTTTTGAAATGCAGTAGGGTTGGGGTCAGGGTCTACAAGAATTGTGCTTATAAAGCTTAAGCCTTAGTGTACACATGTTGTATGTGCTACTATTTCATTTTCTCCCAAGTTAACATTTAAATTCAATTACCCATTATTGTGTTATGTTTACTCACTGTACTACTATGTGCTTCTAATTCACAGTGAGCTTTTATTGTTGAAAAATTGTTTTCCACCTACAACTGGGTGTTTTCCTCCTTAACTGTGGTGCAGTATTGTGTGTTTATCAGTAGAGCTTGTGGGGAAGCCCAAGTACAAGGATTTTAATAAAACCATTTAAACTTCACCCATGTTGTATTCCAGTAACTGCAATATAAACTAGATTTGATTTAATTTCTGTTCTTCGTTTGGGGATCTGTTTTCTTTCTTTATTTGTATTTGTTTTAAAACAAACAGACAATGTTCTATAAAAACATGAAAAGTCCAGTTTGTACTTTGAAATAGTTATTGATATTGACAAAAGGGAAATGCGTGGGTGCATTTTTCCTCTGCTTACTAACGGAAAAACAAGTAAAGTTGTTATTTAACAAATGGCTAAAAGAATAATGGCAGCTCCACTGCCTTATGCTATGTAAGATAGAAGTAGTGTCTAATGGACTGAAAACCATTGGTTTGTTTGAGCAACTTAAATATCCTTCCTTCTATAGTTGTTGCATGTCACATGCTGCATAAAATGCAAGTGTTGTTTTGAAGAATAATATTTAAGACTTCCTGTGGCATTTGTAGGAGCACAACACCTTTTAGGTGACTGCTTATTCCATGAAGAAGCATCTGCTCTCTGCTCAGTATTTTCTGGTAACACATATAAATCAAGAACTCGGCAGTGGGGAAAAAACTGCTGGTGAGAACCTGCATCACATCATTAATGTGTTCGTACTGCAGTACAAAGTGTCTCATTCAGCACAGCCATTTAAAAAACAAGTATCAATTGAATCAATTGGATTTGTCACTACCATTTCCAGGCTCATCATTTTGTTAAGTATGTTTTATCTCCTTAAATATCTTCTACTGACTACTAACTTGGAAAGAAAAGCTCACTACTTGGTAAAAGTTATTGAAATATGTAGCATTCTTGAAAGCCTTGACAGGATATTGGTGGAGAACTTACAATTGGGATGGGGGGAGCGCAGATTCAGGACAAGAAGTTGACTAGGTCTAAGCTAAGGAGAATTTTCTTCAATTATAGGGTTGCAAACATTTGGAATTCCCTGCACCAGAGAGCTATGGATTCTCTGGCATGCCACGTTTGAGCCAAAGATGGATAGACTTTTGGATACTAAGGGGATTAAGTTTGGTTTTACACATTTCCTTCAAGTTCTGCATTGAAATTGAGTTATCAAGATATTGTGTTCCTGCCACTCGAATAATGCAAAACTGTAAAAATATGTTTCCTGGCTTAATTTTATCTTTACTGCGGTAAAGCGATGTCCTTTTACATAGAATTCCTGCCATTTGGTGTTAGTGCCATAAAGAAGCTTCTCCTTGGTGTTACATTTCTCTGCTTGTGCTGTCTGTTATGTCAGTTGTTAGAACTTTTTGTACTATTTTACAAGTCAACACAGGTGTGGTGGTGGTTAGGACTGAACATTGAATTCTTAATGTGTGTTCTTAATCAAATACAAATAATGTGAATCTATTTACCTTACTAATTTATTATGCCACCTTTCTGTCATTGAAATTTTCCAAAAAAACAAGTCCATATCAGTGATAGTAGGAACTGCCGATGCTGGAGTCTGAGACCAGTCCATATTAGTTCCACTTTTGTATGTCAGAATTTGAATTCTGTGAAAGTCAGGGATTAAAGGTCTAATGATGACCATGAAACCGTTGTCGATTGTAAGAAAACCCACATAGTTCAGTAACGTCCTTTAGGTAAGGAAATATGCCATCTTTACCCGGTCTGGCCTACATGTGACTCCAAACCTATATAAGCAATGTGGTTGACTCTCATCTGGGCAGGTAGGGATGGCCAATAAACACTGGCCTGGCCAGTGACATCCACATTCCATGAATGAATTGAAAAAATTTCATAATCAGACATTAGTACAGGTTTTGCAGTTAAGTTTATTTTCATAATTTTATTCCTCCTTAACCCACCATGCAGATATTTCATTTTCTGCTGTGAATCCATCCCGGGCTATGGATCTTGGCCTTGGTGTGCTGTGTGAACTACTACAGATCTGGAATAAAACTTCTGTCGGAATTGTAACCCTAATGGAATGGATGCTGGGAGAAGATGATATGGAAGGCGATGCAATAAATGAAAATGTGGTATGTTTCTAATGAACACAAGTCTTTACAAAAGATTACCAAACATGTAAACCTCTTCTTCCACCATCCACACCCACACACACATTTTTGTTTTGTTTCTTTTTTACTGCATTCTAAGTAAGGTCTGACACATCTGTGGTGGGATCTGTGGTAACCAGTCACAACCCACTTTACCCAACTAGCTGTTGTTTTATAAGAACAAGGAAATGTGGACACTGGAGGGACTGAGGAAATATTGCACCTGAGCCCAATTCTGCTGGAACCCAGGGTCTGTTTTTACACATTTTCAGTGGGGGTGGCACCTGTGACATTGAGAGTGGAGGGGGCTGTAAGAGAGAGTAGTCACTAAATTCTGTGCACAGAGGAAAGGTTTTTTGACTTTATATCTTTCTGGCTTAGAACCATATTGACAAAATGTAGTGGACTAAATAATAACTCAAGACTACAAACAGAAAGGAGGGCCGGGTTTGCAGATGAAAACATTGGAAGTAAGAGTTGCCTGTGATGTCTCCTGAACTACAGGGCCTGATTTAAATTGTCTCAACAGTTATTTTTGGTCCAGCCACCATGTAGCTTTAGGGAATGATTGTGGAAATAAAGAGCAGCAGGAAACAAAATACAGGTAGATTCGGCATGGTGTAGAGTTGAGAATGGTAACCAGATATAGAAGCACGGTGGGGGTATGGCGGAGAAACAAAACTTGCTGTGTTTGGTGGGGAGGGATGGTTAAAAGTCTGCCAGATAAAATTGAAGCAGAGAAAGTACTCTAAGCCCTCCTGGTTCACAAGTAGTGCAATAAGGGCACTTAGTTCATGGATCTGGGCCTGTCTGTTGGAGGTCACTGACAGTTGGTTCCTTCTGGCTTCAGATGCCTGCCAATGCTTACCCCATGTCCAACTCAATTCATCACTGCTTCCGTGATGTATCTGTAAGTTGTAATCTCAGTGATAGCAGCCAAATTTTCCACTGTTCTGACCCCACAAGATCCACCACCTTTCTAAATTAGTGTCCACAGTCACTGCTTGTATGCAGACAAAAGCTGAAGCTCAATAGGGGAAAATTGTCTCCTTCAAGTTGATCTTCCCCGTGTTCCAAGAGACTAGCCTGCAGAACTCAGAAATGAAGCATTATTTATAACTTAGGAGTGCGGCCTCTGTAAAATATTTTGCTGGCCAGTCCGGTTTCAAAGAGGTTTGTTTACCCGTCCTCTGACCTGCCTCCAACACATGACTTTCCCATTGCCTTTCCTCTCAACCCCTGACCTGTAGAGAACTTTACATGGGGACATAGAGGCCAGGACAACCCACCCACATACCCTTGGGCTTATTGAGGCACTTAGGTGGTCCATGATTTTACCCACAGCAGAAGGAAGCCCCTACTGTGCATGTATAGGTTTTGGGCAAGGTTGAGAAGGCGGTAACTTCTTGTCCTGATCCCCTGTGCCCATCAGAGGCCACCTGCTGTGAGATCACCCCCCTCATCCAAGATCGCTCATTGTTTAGCCTCCCTGGTGCACATGTACACATGCTCACAGCTTTTTACCTCGGTGTCCAGCTACAGAGCTGCTGGCTATCTGATTGATCAGCAGCTCTTATTGGAATGACTTTCTGTCCCAGAGGGGCAGGATCAAGGGCTCAACATTTTTAACTGTCCAGCTGGCTATCAAATGTCAACGAGGCAGCTGTTTTTCTCCTGAACAAGCCTGCCGTGAACCTTTTAACCCAGGCCTAGTGTCTTTAAATTTCGCTTGTTTATCTTTTCCATTTGCTGAAGAGAAATGGACATTTTAAAAAATATATATATTTTATTTACATTTTATTTTAATCTTCTACAGCCCATCTTGATGCAAAATTTAATCTCACCTGTGCTGTGTGTGTCTGTGTGCTATAAATATTTGAAAGAAGAGCTTAAGCACAAGTAGTAACATTCAACTGACTACATTTGCAAGAAATTCAGGACCATAGAGTCATAGAGATGTACAGAAAGGAAACAGACTCTTCAGTCCAACTTGTCCACACTGACCAGATGTCCTAAACTGATCTCGTCCCACTTTCCAGCATTTGGCTCATATCCCTCTAAATCCTTCCTATTCACGTACCCATCCGGGTGCCTTTTAAACGTTGTAATTGTACCTGCCTCCATCACCTCCTCTAGCAGCTTGTTTCCCCTCAAGTCCCTTCTAAATATTTCCCCCTCACCTTAAATCTATGTCTTCTGGTTTTGGACTCCCGTACCCTGGGGTCAAAGACCTCAGCTGTTCATCCTGTTAGCCTTCACCTTCTGACACTCCAGGGAAGATGGCCGCCATCTATTCAGCCTCTCCCTGTAGCTCAAACCCTCCAATCCCTAGTAAATCTTTTCTGAACCCTTTCAAGTTTAACTGTATCTTTCCTATACTAGGGAGATCAGAATTGAACACAGTATTCTAAAATTGGCCTCACCGATGTACTGTACAGCCACAATTTGAGGTCCCAACTCCTATACCAGTAGGCTCCTATTCATTTGTTTATAAACTAATAATGACTATTGAAATTGCCTTCCTGTGCTGTCAAGTATTGGGGCATGCTCAGCATTTGGGCTCACTCATCATTGTATAATCCCTAGAGAATCTGGAAATGTGGAATTATCGCTACCCTCTGCTGTTTAATTCTTGGAACCCAGGCCTACTGTAAGCGTAAGCAACACTGCATTTATTTTAAAACTGTACATTGTTGCAGGGTATTTCTAACTGTAGTGGCAGAGTTGATACATTAACAACACAATACTGCCTACTCAGTTCCTTTTTTTTGAAAAATATAAATTTTTGTTACACTTTATAAAATTAGAACTCGTACAAGACTTATCAGAATTGATTTATCCTCAGTATCATAAGGATTTATCATCAGTATTCTTTTCAGAATCTTGGAACTCCCTACCTAACACACTGTGGGAGAGTATCTTCGCCCACTGATTTTATTGATTGAAAAATGTGGTTCACCATCGCCTTCTCAAGGATATTTTGGAATGGACACTGAATTGCCGGTGACAAATGACAATTAACAAATAAAAATGTGTTATAGCTTTAGTTTCAAGTGGCAAATCTTTAAATTATGCTTTTCCCTTATTGACTCAATGTATTTCCATTATTTTTAGGAAAATTATGACCTGCTTTTTGATAAAGGTGAATTTAACCTTTGGGCAGAAAAGATTATGTTTGCCAATCTACTCCAGAAGCATCTCCTAAACCTCATCTCCCAGTCACACTTCGTTCCAGGTTACGAATCAGGACTCCACCAGTTAACAACAATGGCTGCCAACCAAGCCCAGCGTGTAGCGTGGCTCTTAAAGGGCCTACCACTTGCACCAGAATTTTCTAGAACAGCAGACTACACAAGGCTAAGCATTCAAAAACTGAGACTTTTGAATGTAGCTGAGCTACTGAACTTGTTTGGATTGGGTGCTGTTATTACAGGACATTTCTGAAGTGAATGATCTCATTATTTGACTTGGCCAGTAACTGAGGAAAAACAGATCGACTGAAGCAAACTCATGACAAAGAGAGGCTTGTTGGGACTTGAAAAGGCTGTATCCTATGGATGTGTGTGTCTTACCACATGAAGATTTTTGTGCCAACAGTAATTACATGACAGCTATTTCCTCATTTCACTGTTGAGCACTGGATTGTATTGGCAGCAAAAATGAACTTCTGTTCATGCCTAAGTAATAGTTTGTGCACACACCTGTAATTCAGAATTATACATTATAAATAGGACAAGGGAAAAGTATGGATCATTAATCATTCAAGTGTTCAATGTCATATTTTAATCAAATAAATTGAAGTGTAATTTTTAATTTATGGTTGTGTTACTCAACACTACAAAGATTTGACAGCCAGATGTAGAAAAGCAACATGAGGATTTATTTGTTTTCTCAGTGGCTTTATTGAAATATCAAACTCTTCCAACACATCCTATGTCCAAGTTAGGTCCAGCCCATGTTTAAAAAGAAATTATCTTGCAGCGTAATTTATAAATTTTATGAAGGAACTGTCACATGTTTTGAAAGCAGAATTTGCCCTGTAATAGAAGAACAACAGCTTTATTCCATTTCCAACACAACAGGAAGTGGGGTTCCCACACTGCAAAATCACAGGGTGAATGCATGCATTCAGAGTCTAACTACCAAATTAGCATAACTGCCTGTTTGCAATTTATCCCCCAGTTTGAATGAAGATCTGGAAAAAGTATCTAGGTTTGCTTTTATTCCTTTGTTTTTATTTCTCCAATTTTGTGTTCCTTTGTAGACTATGTTAATCACATTTGACTTATTTCACTTTTAGCTCCATCCTCCTACTTTTGCCCTTCATCTTTTATTTTTCAGCTGCACAATATGTAACCGTAGGCTTAACTGAATCAAGGAGAGAAATCTGGAGTTTGGTGGGTATCTCACTCGCTCCCTGAAAAAAAATGTCAAGACACCTATGTTGGCATTTAGGATGAAATCCCACTCAATCTTTTGCCAACAGGTAGTTTTGAGGCCACCAATGAGCTTTTGTCTCAAATCAGGTACCCAAAGATAGAGATCTTTCCAAACAGCTCAGACTGGCAATGCTGTGTAGAAGCTGCAGCTGCTGCCAGCATCACAATATCAGAGACCAAGGTTCCAGGCCAAAGATGGGTGGTCCGTGCAATTTGGGAGACAGAGGTTGATGGGCACAGAGGTCAGAAGCAAGGAACAGAGTCGATCTTGGTAGTCAACTCCTGCCCTATGTGCATGGCCTTGAACAGGCAACTAGGCAATCAAGATCTCTGAACCTCAAACAAACTGACAAAAAGCAATCAGACTATTGTCCTGTCCCTCCAGGAGAAACAATTGTCAGGAGCCCACTTACAAATGACCAGTTGTCAGCCAGTTAAGGGACTCGATTAGATTTGCCTTATTTTAATTTTTGAGCAGGTCAGAAGTTCAGTCATTCTGCACAAAACTGTCTGAAAGCAAACATGACAAATGAGAAATGAGAACGGGTGAAGTGGAAAGTTGCTAAAACATTTAGTTTAAAAACAACCTTCAGTATTATCCTTTATTTAGTGCCTTCCTTTTCTGTGGGTGGGGGGAAACACCATTTGGAAAGTCTAGAAAGAACCACCAGTAGATGTAACAAATAAAAATATTCTGTGGAGAAGACTGGGCGGGTAATAAGATACAGTAAAGATCAGCTTGTTCAAAGGGGCGTGCTCTATAAAAAAAACTCTGCTGATGTTGTCTACTAAAAAAAAACAACACAGAGAAGAGAGTTTGCTGACTGCATCGCTGAGAAATTAGTGTACTTCCAGAAAATTGTGCAATCTGATATCAATAAAGTATGTCTGTGTTTTTCAAGTGCCACATGAATTAGACACTGTCCCTGAAAAAGGAAAGCTTCAAATATAGATAGCTTACTGGACTTCAAGCCTTATTATTCCAAGCACACGTCCTTAAAGGTACCTTCACCAATAAAGCTGATTTCCTACATGCAACGGTTGTAATGATGTTAGCCAGGTGAACCTCATAGATTATGTGTTCCCTGATTGGGGCTGTTAATCTTGTCCAATCAGGGAGCCCTGGCTTATAGATATGAACAGGACTGTCAGACATACTGTTAACTCTCAGAGCTGGATCAGACTTTCCATGTCTAAATAAAGGGTGACTTGATCGTAGCAGCATTACACAAAGAAACAGGCCCTTCGGCCCAACTTGTCCAGGCCAACCAGATTACCTAAATGGATATAGTCCAATTTGCCTGTATTTGGTCTATATCACTTTAAACCACACCTACCCAAGTACCTGTTCAAATGTTTTCAATGTTGTAATTGTACCTGCTTCTACCTCTTGCTCTGGAAGCTTTTTTCACACATGAACCTCCCTCAGTGTGAAAAAAGTTAGCATAAGTCCCTTTTAAATCTTTCCTCTCGCTTTAAACCTATGCCCGCTAGTTTTGGACTCCCCTACCCTGGGCAAAAGACCTTAACTATTTGACTTGCCTATGCTTCTCATGATTTTTTAAACGTCTGTAAGGTCATCCATCAGCCTGTCACACTCCAAGGAAAGAAGTCCCAACCTATCCAGCATTTCCTTATAACTCAAACCTTCCAGTCTCAGTAAGTGTGACAGGATACCAGCCTGTTTGGAGTTACTTCAGTGGCGACGAGAGTAAGATCAAGCTCCTGATGAAATTCACTTGCAGTGGTCGTCTTGGAGTTGGTATGAGCATTTCTGGCATCATTTGGGAAGCTTGACTCATTCAAGCCTGCCAGAGAAGACTGGGTCCGGTTTATGGAAAAGATGTGTTATGTTTTCTGGGCAAATGATATTAGGATGGAAGGAAAGCAATGAGTAGTTATCCTAATAGCATGTGAACCTACAGTTTTTTTGGTAATTAGGACCCTAACTTTCCCTGAGGCACCAGATAGTAAAACCTTTCGTGAATATTGCGATCTCAAGACTCCACTAATTCTGAAACGTATTAGTTTTACTCAGCAATTTGATGATGCGGAGAATCCACATCAGGATGTTTGACTAGGTCAAGACAACTGGTAGAGGTGTGTGACTTTTTTTAAACCCCTTACAGAGATGCTGAAAGACCATTTGTGGGATTAATGATGTAACCATGCAAAAGATTCTATTAACTGAAGCCCAACTGGACTTCAAACAGACACTACAACTGGTTTTATCATTGGAAAATGCAGCAAGCAGACCTTATGAAATGCAGGGTATTTTGATGGAAGTGGACACCCTCGCCAGTCTGACTGAGCTTGGGGAACACCACTTGTTTGAAGGCAATTGCACAGCCTCACTCAGCACGTAGCAAAACCCCAAAACAAAGCCAAACCTCAATCAAACAGTTAATGTTTTCTTCATGATGCAGGCTGGCTAGCCATTGTAGTTGCCACCAACATGCCAACCTGAGAGAGCAAGAGTCCCACTAGGCCTAAATTGAATGAGAGAACTCATAGGCCTGTATCCAGGGGAGTGCATGCCCTGGAAAGTCCACTTCTGGTTTGGAACAGTTTTATTGCTTAGCAATATCGAAATCAAAACCAATGTCTAATTAAATGGTTACCCAGTTTTAAGAGGTTGATAGTGGCACAGCTGTTTCAATGATCACAGAACCAGTCTTTAACAAATTCACTCTGGACTCAAACCCTTAAGCTTGTGCAAGGCCTCAGTTCTCGACTGAGAACCTATGCCAGGGAACCTTTCCAGGTTAAGGGTACAAATTCAGTTTCGGCTTCTTACAAGAAGCAACTGTTTCAGTTACCTCTGATTGTAGTAAAAAGCTTGGGCCCAAACTTGATGGGAAGAAATGGCTGAGAAAGATTCATCTACATTGGCTCAACATTTTTCAATTAGAAAATAGCTGCCTGAGTGAAGTCCTAATTAAATATCCAGACGTAATTTTAGAATCTGGGATGGGCACAGTGGGTGTTGCCGTTTCAACGCCTTTGCCACCTGAAGAAGAGAATGAACTTCTTCAGAGTAGCTTTGGGTCTGAGAGATGAGCGACTGTGCATTACATGTCGCCCATATCCGAGGCAGTGTTGGAAGAACCTTACCCAGTGCTAAAATGCCCCAGAAGGAGCTACAATACAAAGAACCGGCCTATACCCTTGGACTCAGAGAGGGAGGGAATATAGTGATTGTAATGAGGCCAGCTAAGTGGACTTCATAGAATATGACTTCTCTGATTGGGGCTGTTGATCTGGTCAATATAGGGAGCCCCGGCTGACAGATAAAAACAGGTGTGTCAGACATCCTGTTCATTCTGGGAGCTAGATCTGAGGAAGCTGGAAGGACTTTCCATGTATAAATAATGGGTGACCTGGTGACAGCACCCTGGCCTTTGTGGAGTTATTTTACTAAGAATAATAGGTTTGAAAAATTAGCTGCTGCCCAGTATTTTAGAGTTATTGTTTTTGGGAAATGTGTGTTAACAAACATTAATACACTCACTGGCATGTTAGTGCAATTTGGCTAGAAATGAATTGTATGCTATAAGGTAAGTTCTCTCTGGCATATGAATACATTGGGAAATCTCAGAAACCTATGGTTCTTGTGATGCACATTTCATATTGCTGCCTAATAGCTTCAAATCATGAGTAATTAATATCATATGTTTTCTAGTAAATGATAAGTGCTGCTGGCATCTTTTTGATGATAATGAGTGATAGATAACTTCAGAAAGATTTAATCCTGCAAAATGATCAGAAACAAATTTCTGCCTCCAGACTGGTTGAGATAAGAGATCTCTATTCCTAGCATCTTTGGATTGGATTGAATATTTAGCCACTGGGGATGTGCCACAACCAAACCAAGGGATCTGATGACTTCAATCCAACTTACCAACCATTATGCACTCCCGTTCCTTGACGATAACACCAAATGGTAAATCCACTCTCTCAATCTTTCAAATCTTTAAGGAGAAATCCAGTATTAATAGAAAGACATCAAAGGTAGAAAAGCATTCAAAGGTTTTATTAAATCCAGGACATTTGAAAAATATCTTTCTCCATGTAGTAGGATCCATGACCATGTGATTAAGAAATTCAGTTCCCCCGATGCTAATGTTATTGATCACAAAAATGAAATACCATTTTATTAAATGTTTCTTGCTTGACAATACATGCTGTTATGAAAATATTACTTCTACTTTTATGAAGCTGATATTAGAGACCAAAGAAAATAAATCTGAGGTTGACAATTAATTTGAATGGTTTACTTGTTGGCAATTACTGAAAGTCAAGCTTATTGGCAAAACTACACTTAGAATTACTTTCAGGTCTCCCGGTCACAGAATCATAGAATCATACAGCACAGAAACAAATCCTTTTGGTCCAACTAGTCCTGGCTAACCATAATCTCAAACTAAACCAGTCCCATCTGCCTAGACTAGGCCCATTTCCCTCCTAAAATTTCTTATTCATGCCGTTATCCAAACCGCCATAGGTTGGATTCTTGTTCCTATGGTGGAATAAACAAGATAAGACATTTTGAGGCTCAATGCAGCCACCTTGTGAAAAGCTAACCTGAGTGGCCCTACTCCCTTCCAATATTTCCTTCTTTAGCTAAGTGTCCAGTTTCTCCTAATGGCTCTTTGAAGTACCATTATCATTTCAGTACTAAAGATGCTTAACATTGCAAATTGTTGTTGATTTAAAGAAAACTAAAGACCATCCCTTTTCAATGGTTTAAAAATATAGTAAATTTTCAAGAGTGCTCTTTTCCATCAATGTGGCACCTGTTCTAAATGACCTGACTCGGTTTGGGAGGTTACTATGCATGAAATTACTATGGTTACTTGAATTATGTGACATAATCCATCAAATCTTCATTGCCAAAACTGTTATCTATGGAGGCGTAAATTTAAAAACCAAAATAAGAGGTTAAATATTCCACAAAGGAAACAACACTTGTTTTCGTGGTCTTATTTAGCTCCTGTTGGATCATTTAATTTAATTGTTTTTAAAGAACATTATGGATCTTTGATATATGCTTTATTTCAATCACTGAATAATGTTTTCTACATAATTGCAGCTTAAATGTTAAAATAGCATGACATTTTCTAATAGGAGTTCTGACAGATATATTCCAGCGCATAAATATTTCAGTTTCTTTTTTGATCAGCACTTCTAATAATTAAATGGTTTTATGTCTCTAAGAGAGCAGTTTCAAAATGACAGTTTTAATGAAGTTTCATTAAGAATAGAATTTATATTCCTAGCTGTTTAAGAAGGTGACTAAATTAGAACTTATAAATCAGCATATTTAACTCAGTGAACTAAAGGAGATAAAGAAATACTTTATGAATTAGTCTAATCATGGTCTTTGAAAAAAACTGATCAGCCAGTAGGACACAACATCAGTAAGATGGAATACCACAAGGGATCAATGATATTTAAAGTTAAAGATCTTCATATTTTGGTCAAGTATTAGATTTGTTAAAAATTATATCATTTGCTGGCAACAAGCTAAAAACAAATCACAAAATGCCGAATGTTCAGGGCTGCTATTTTAGTTTTTGGACATTTGTTGAATCAGGTTTTATTTTTACGCACTCTGATTCTTTTATCAAAAATACATGAGGAAAACCTGCATCAATTATGCGTTGGATTCTCATCTCAGATTATTATAGCCACATATATGCTGTGATACTGTTGTCAAACCTTGTTTACATTTTGTCCACAAACAAATAGCTACTGCTATCTAAGAGATAATAGGAACTGCAGATGCTGGAGAATCCAAGATAATAAAATGTGAGGCTGGATGAACACAGCAGGCCAAGCAGCATCTCAGGAGCACAACAGCTGACGTTTCGGGCCTAGACCCTTCTTCAGAGAGGGGGATGGGGTGAGGGTTCTGGAATAAATAGGGAGAGAGGGGGAGGCGGACTGAAGATGGAGAGAAAAGAAGATAGGTGGAGAGAGTATAGGTGAGGAGGTAGGGAGGGGATAGGTCAGTCCAGGGAAGACGGACAGGTCAAGGAGGTGGGATGAGGTTAGTAGGTAGTTGGGGGTGCGGCTTGGGGTGGGAGGAAGGGATGGGTGAGAGGAAGAACAGGTTAGGGAGGCAGAGACAGGTTGGACTGGTTTTGGGATGCAGTGGGTGGAGGGGAAGAGCTGGGCTGGTTGTGTGGTGCAGTGGGGGGAGGGGACGAACTGGGCTGGTTTAGGGATGCAGTTGGGGAAGGGGAGATTTTGAAACTGGTGAAGTCCACATTGATACCATTAGGCTGCAGGGTTCCCAGGCGGAATATGAGTTGCTGTTCCTGCAACCTTCGGATAGCATCATTGTGGCACTGCAGGAGGCCCATGATGGACATGCCATCTAAAGAATGGGAGGCGGAGTGGAAATGGTTTGTGTCTATACATTTATTTTCTGGATGTATATACACACTAATGTAAATATATATAATGCTTAATTGTACAGCTAAAACCAAACATATAAAACTTTTAATAAATATTTAAGGTGCAGACAGTGGACATCTAGACAGGACTGAGAGTTTAATGATATTGGTTTATTTTTGAGAGAATGGGAAGGAAAATTTGCAAGGGGTCGTGTTGATGAAAAGTTCTATCTCAGCATTAAAATATAAAGATATCCCTGAAAGTTGTATTAAGACTGAATCCACATGGAAAAAAGGAATAAATAGAAAAAAAAAGCGCTGAAACTCTAAAAGTGCATCATGGGCTGCCAAACTGATAGAAATGAAGATCTTCAAAGAGTTCAGAGGCAGCAATATATTTTATGACTTTAACAAAGATAGATCTGGTAGCCTATAACGTAATGGACATGATCATAGTCTTAAATACTTTTTATATGTCTAGATCAATATATTTATAATCGAGTAAGGAAGAGCAATGCTCAATTTAGCTCTGGGAAATGAAGTGGGATAAACGACTGAGAGCGTGGGAGATAGTTGGAAAATAGTAATCATAATACAGTTAAATTCATTAAGAGTAATCAAAAGTGAAAGATAAAGCTGCTGGACTAAAAAAAGAGGACAAAGTTCAATGAGTTAAAAGAGTATCTGGCCCAAGTAAATGAAAGGAAGTGCTTGGCTCAACTGTTTAACAAATAAAATAATTATCTGCTTTAACTTTATCTTATTTTACATAGTTTTGTTTCAGTATTGGTCAGTTAATGGGACCTCTTTAGCATTTCAAGTTTTGTTTTAAAGTTGTATTGCACCAGTCTGATGTACAACCACAGAACCCAGTCAACGCCAATTGGAACAATTCCTCCGATTTTCCTTGACCGTTTCTCTCACTGCCAACTCTCTGACTTGCAACTTCTGCTTCTTCTTAACTCACCCAAATTCTACAAACCCCATGGTTCATGGTCTTTCTCAATCCATAATCTACTTCATGCTGCCATTTCTATGACTTGTGGCCTCTTCCACTGCCTAACTCAATCTCTTGCTGTCAACCTTCCAATTTGTGAATTTATCCAGTTCCATGGATTAGAGATAAGAAAGGCCACAAACTGTGAATAGGAGGACCAGGGACACATGTGGCAAGCCGAAGGGTCAACAAATAGGGTTGGCAAGAGCAGGATCAGGAGTGGGTGGTAGGTAGAAAGCTATCATATTGTATTTCTTTATATTTTTAATTGTAGTTTACTTTAAAAGTTGTTTAATACAATAGGAATGTAGCAGTGTGAAGTGCTTCAACTTAGTGTATAATGTCTTCACAGATTTTTTTTTCTGATGAGCAAGGTTGGAAAGAACTTGATTACAGTTTTGATTTTAATGGGAAGATGTGATCAGCTTGAAGTTATTTTATTTAAAGCTGCACTTTTCAGGAATACAACTTCAAGGAAGAACTCAATGCAAAAATGTACAACATACAAAGTAAACTTTGTTCTCAAGGGAAAAGGAGGGCACATCGAAGTATGAAGTTCTGTGAGTAAATAAAACTGAAGTTTAAAAGTGAAAGGAATATTAAAATGCAGGCTAGCAGCACATAAAGTAATCAAGAGTCACATAGACAGCATTCTAGGGAGATGAAAATAAAACCTAAATGGTTGAAAGTGAATATGACAGACACTGTCAAGTAAATTGCAAAATGGATTTTATAAGCATGTGAAAGTTTAGAGGGTTAGGAACAACTTTCCCTCTAGGCCATGCAGCATCCCAGAAGTTTGTAGACAGGTCATGCACAGATTGACCCCTTCAAATTGTGTAGTAGCACAAAAATAAAAAAAATGTATCTGAAAGGATAAACCGGGCAATAGTAGAGGAACAAACATTTCAAGTCCGGCGACCCTTCATCAGAACTGAAACCAGCTGTGAAATGATGTAATCTAAACTGATGATGAGGCTGTTGTGTTGGGATTTGGAGGGTGGGGTGGCAAGGGTGAGGTTAATGAATGAGATGGATAAAAGGTGCCCACAGGGAGTGGAAAAGAAGGTAAGCAGAAGCACACAAAGAGATTGTTGATAGTAAGCCAGGGAAGAAGAGAAGCCAAATGGATGATAACAGGGACATTGAGTAGTCGAAAATGGGTTGGTTGTGCTAAGAGCGACCCACGTAGGAGACTTGGGTGCAGGTAACATGGAGAAGATGTTCTGAAGAAGGTGGTTCTGAGGAAAGGTCACTGGACCCGAAAGGTTAACTCTGATTTCTCTCTACAGATGCTGCCTCATCAGTGATTTCTGTTGTTTGCTTTTGGTTTATGATTTCCAGCATCCACAGTTCTTTTGGGTTTTTTTTGTATGGTAGAGATCTTCATGTTCTGAAAATGTTAAACTCAATTTTGAGTCCTGAAGGCTGAAGGATGCCGAGGCCGAAGATGAGACGTTGTTCTTTTGGCTTGCACTGAGCTATTCTGGAGTACTGCAGCAAGCCTGAGTCAGGGATGTTGACCAGGAAACACTGTGTTATGTTAAAGTGGCAGGCAAGTGGAAGCTCAGGGTTATTTTTATGGACAAAATGTAGGTGTTCACGAAAGCTGACAGCAGTCTCTGTATTTCATCTCCCCTGTGTAGAGAAGACCACATTGTAAGCAGTAAACACAATAGACTCGACTGAATGAAGTAAATCACTGCTTCACTTGGGAGTTGTGTCTGGGCCTTGGGTAGTAAGGAGGGAGGAAAGTAAACAGCTAGGTGTTACACCTTCTGTGGTTGAACGGGAACGTGCCTTGGGGCTGCAGGGATGGGTGTTGGGGTGGAGGAAGAGTGGACCAGTGTGTCCCAGAGGGAAATAGTCTCTGCAGAATGCTGACAAAGGAGGGGAGGAGAATATGTACCTGTTGGTGGCATTTCACTGGAGATGACGGAAATAGCAGCTTACGATGCTATAGATTTTGAGTCTGGTGGGGTGGTAAGTGAGGACCAGGGAGAGCCTATCAGTGTTGTGGGTGGGAGGGTGAGAGTGCAGAATTATGGAAATTGGGTCAACATGGCTAATGACCCAGTCTGCCATGGTGGTGGGGAGTCTTGGGCTGAGGTAAAACGTAGCCATTTCAGCCAGCTCCGTGGAATTTAGCATCATCAGAACAGATGCATCAGAGGTAGAGAAACTGGGAGAATGGAATAGAGTCATTTCAGGCTTGGCCAGGCAGAGGAGGGTGGTGGTGGATGGGGATGGTTCAGGCATTTTCCAAGGAAAAAGCTGAGAGCCCCACAACCATCCAATGAGGGATGGACGTATAAAGAGATTGCACGTTCATGGTAATGAAGAGGCAGCTAGAGCCTGTTACCAGGAAATTCAGAAACAGACACAAATCATCAAAAGAATCAGAGATATAAGGGGGAAGAAACTAGATAAGGGGGAAAAAGTTTCTCAAGGTACAAAGAAGTAAGTAAGTTCTATGGGGCAGAAACAGACTGAAACAATGGGAACTGTTCAGGTATTCCTGTTTGTGGATTTTGGGGAAAAGCTAGAATCGGGCTGTATGAAACAAATCAAAACAAAGTGCTGGAAAAACTCATGGGCTCTAACAGCATCTGTGAAGAGGCAAAAAAGAATTAATGCTTCAAGCCAGAAACAAACAAAAACTACAGGGATTTTTTTAACGTTTCGGTGATTTCCGGACAATACTGCCAAGACTAGAATTTGTTTTTCCTAATTGCCTTTGAACTGAATATTTGCTGGGTCATTTCAAAGAACAGCCAATCCCATTATTATAGATCTGGAGTCACACGTAGGCCAAATCAAATAAGGATGACAGATCTTCTTTCCTAAAGCACACCAGTGAACCAGATGAGATTTTATGACGATTGATGACAGTTTCATGGTTACCATTACTGAGCCAAGCTTTCAATTCCAGATTTATTAGTTGTTTAAATTCTACCCTTTGCCATGGTGAGACTTAAATTTATGAGCCCAGAAAATTAGCCTTGGGGTCAGGTTTACTAGTCCAATAATATTGCCACTGTATTGCCCTCTTTGAATTTAGAGTGTGAGTTAAAATTAGTGAACGTTTAACTATGGATGCATTGGTTAATGAAGGTCAGCCAGCAGACATGTTAAAAGCACATCATGTTTGAAAACTAAGTAGCCAGTTGAAGAACTGAAACACAGTAGAATGTTTATACTTCAGAATAAGTTCAATTTTGATCACTCATAAGAAGCTTGTTTGAAAAAAGAAATATTGTGCGGTGCTACTTCTAACTTGCTGTCCATCAGCTCAGCAGCATAGTGGGTCTGAATTAATTCTTTCCCTTATTCCCTGTTTCCAGATTAGGTTGGCCACGTCAGACATCTACATCACCTACTGTGGCAAATCACTCTTGACATTTATTTTCTTCAACATTTCCTTGCTTTTCCTCACCTTCTCGATCCATGTACCTCTGTATGTCATTGTTACCTTTCATGAAATATGCCACGACTCAGTTTGCGACAGTATTCTATCTGAGTCACGGGGTTTCAGGTTGAAATCACATTCAGGGCTTGATCACAGAAGACTGACATTCCAATGCTGCATTGTTTGAGGTACTGTCTCTCAGATGAGATGTTAGACAGCCTACTTTTATGAATAGAAAATATCTCATGGCATTATTTCAAAGAAAAAGCAAGGGAGTTCTTCTTCATGTCCTGGCCAATACTTTTCCCTCAATCAACATCACAAAAGCAGATTAGCTGGCTATTAATATAATGTTATTTGTAGGAGTTTTCTGTGTGTAAATTAGCTGCCGTGTTTCCAAAATTACAACAGTGACTAAACTCTAAAAATACTCCATTCACTGCAAAGTATTTTGAGACATCCAGTGAGAGGGAAAAATGTCAGAAAAAGAAAGCTTTTTAAAAAAATATCAGATGTCATCTTTCTTGGATCTTCCCTCTAGAAATTCTTTCTATTCTACTGTGTTCTTATTAAATGATTATTGATACTTTGTGCTGTGGATATTTCTAGTATTTCTCTAAATCAACCCATCCCTGTTAGGATTCCTCCAATTGTGTATATCTTTGTGATATTTCTCAAATGACACGATCTTTTGCATCATCTGTAATTCAAATATTCTAATCTCCATGTACACCATATGCGTTGGTCACCACATTTCTGTTTTAGATGTTTCTATAAGGTCAATGTTATCAGCAAATCTGAAATTGCTTAAACTTTTGCTACATGAGGAGACTCTCTAATTTAACCCTAAATGTAAAATATATTCTTGTTTCAGTGCTAGATTGAATGAATTATTGGACAGTTTATATCTTGTCTCAACCAAGTTGTTAACAAAAGTGAGTTTGCTATTCACACTGAGATCAGGGATCTGTTACAGCTATAGCCAGTCTGCCACGTTTCTAAGGAATATCATACATCTTCAATACAAGGAATGCTATATCCCTGTCTTCATATACTATTAAAGGCTAGCTTCAAATCCATGAAGTTACTTACAATATATTTTTCTGAAATCTGTCTTATCACAAACAATTGATCGATTGTTATTCTTTATGATCTAAAACCAGTTTGTTCATCTTGCAGGAAGACATCTTGCACAATCAACACTTTTCCCAATGTATCCTGTAAGCTGAAGTCTCCGATTATTGCTTTGGTTTATTTTCCTTTCTGAACGCTTACTATGATTGTATCCTGACAGTCTAGGATAACAAGACTCCTACGTAGTGACTATAGTTCCACCTTCAACACTATGATTACAAACTAACTCATCTCTGAATTCTGAGACCTAGGTCTTGGCTCCTCTCTCTCTAACCGGATCCATGACTTCCTGCTCCAGACCCCAATCAGTAAGAGCAAACAACAACACCAGCCCCACCATAATCCTCAACACTGGTGGCCCACAAAGCTGCATACTCAGCCCCCTATTATACTCCTTATATACTCATGACTACGTGGTCGAAATCATTTCAACTCCATTTACAAGTTTGCTGACAACACCGGGTCGGATTGCAAACAAAGATGAGACAGAATACCAGAAAGAGTTTGAATGCTTGGTATCATGGTGTAAAGAAAAACATATCTTCATCAAAGTCAGCAAAATTAAGGAGCTGGTCATTGACTTCAGGGAGTGGAGTGAAAGGCATGCCCTGTCTGCATTCATGGTGCTGTGATAGAGATGGTCAAGAGCATCAATTTCCTGGGAGTGATGATCGCCAACAATCTATCCAGGTCAACATGATATCAAACAAGCATAATAACATCTCTACTTCCTCAGAAGGCTGAGGAATTTTGCCATATCTGTAAAGTCTGTTACCAATCTTTATAGATGCACCATAGAAAGCATCCTATCTGGATGCATCACAGCTTGGTATGGCAACTGCTGTGCCCAAGTCTGTGAGAAACTACAGACAGTCATGAACGCAGCCCAGTCCATCACACAAAGCAGCCTCCCATCCTTTGACTCCATCTATACTTCCCACTGTCTCGGGAAAACAACCAACACATTCAAAGACACGTCCCATCCCAGTTATACTCTCTTCCACCTTCTTCCTTTAGAAGACACCTTTTTCCATTGGGCAAAAGATGTAAAAGTTTGAATATAAATATAAACAGATTCAAGAGCAGCTTTTTCTCTGCTGTTATCAGACTTTTGAACAGACCTCAAATGTTTATGTTAATCTCTCTCTCTGCATCTCTGTGGCTGTAACACTGCATTCTTCACTGCGTTTTGATACCTGATGTTCTTTGTATGTATGATCTGTGTGTATTTCCAAAAATTATAAAATAATCTGCATTATTTCCACTCTGTGTTATAGGCCAGCAACAACTCAGTAGTTACGTTTTAGTTGAGGAGCTGACATCTTTTTCAAACAATTGAAATTTTTACTTTGTCTTCCATTAACTATCATCAACTGTCCTATTTTTGAACAGGAGACTGATTTATCCACCATGCTGTATACATTGTGAATAGGTCTTAAAATTATTCTTTCCATCAAAATGTGGAGGAAAGGTTGTGCTTAATAAACAGAAAGCAAACCGAGGACCCTTTTGAACTGGCCAGGGGACGATGCAGTGTACTGCTGTGTTGGTGCTGAGTCCATTTTTTCTTCTCAATAAAGATAAATAATTCAGACTTCACAAGGGGCATAACCTTGAAACATTTTGATGAAACCAGAGTAGAACAATTGGCAAACACTGAGGAGGACTGTAAAATACTAATAAAGATAAATTAGCAGGCGTGTCAGATGCAGTTTAATGTGGATTATGAGAGATAATACATTTTAGTAGAAATAAGGGAAGAAATAAGGACCCTAAATATAGCTGAAAGATACTGAAATGTGCATAAGAACAGAAACTGAGAGTCTGAAAAGGGTAATGGTAATTTAAGCTATTTAATTATTATAAGTACAGCCTTTTATAAAAATATATTTTATTGTTGTGGTCTATTAGTTATGAAATTTATTCATAAAAAGTGCTGGTTTGGCCACAGTTGAATACTGTATTAAATATTGATCTTCCCATCATAGGTATGAAAAGCATAGTGTGAATCTAACATAGGGTCACCAATATGAGGCCTATGTCAAAACATTTCCATTGGACAAATGAAGGCCAAGATAAGAAATGTTGACTTTTTTTAAAAAAAACTTCTGAAGCCCTTTGACAGATTAAAAAGGATCTTTTGTTTAGTGTGAGTTTATGAAAAGTGCAATCAACTTTGAACGATCACTGAGGAAGTGAAGGCAGATTAAGAATGATGAAGCAGAGTATCCTGTAAGGAAAAATTGAACAGATATTTGATGAGAAAGGTTAAAAGAGTATGAGGTGAGATTCAGGGATCATTTGATTTCAATTGCTTTCGCAAACAACGAATGCAAACTGCATGAAATCACAGGTCACTTTGTGGTTTTATACTGGGCTGTATTATATTTAACTTCTCCCATTTATTATAACACAACAGTGTTGCAAAGTCTGTTGCACTCAACTTCGGGGAAAAGAAATATGATGGCGAAATTGTATCCAATATATGTTTTATTAAATTTTCCTTGATGAATACCAGATATAAATGGTCATCTCTTGATGTTTCATAATGCAAATAAGATGCCTGTCAAAGACCAATTATTTCTGTACAGCTTAGTGAAAATCAGGGACAGACAGCTTTAGATTACAAACAAAAACAAAAATTGCTGGAAAAGCTCAGCAGGTCTGGCAGATTCTGTGCAGAGAAATCAGTTAATGTTTTGGGTCCGGTGACCCTTCTTCAGAACTTCCTTAGATTACAAAAGCACAGACTGTGGCTACCAACAGGTCTCCTGCTTCTTGATATTTGGGGAATAGTGGGTAGCACCAGAGAGATGAGGGGAAGGAATGAATAAATGTAAGTTTGAAGACATTTTACATCACATAGTGACCAAGGTTATGGATGTTTGCAACATGAATTCTACTTTATGTAAATAATGAGCAACTGATTTTATGCATGTGCACAAGGACTTCAAAATTTGCTGTGAAGATTATAAATGAATATATGTGTTACCAAAATACCATGAATCAGATATATATTTTTGATCACTGTTAATAATTTATGTAAATATTGAAAATGATATGCCCAACTTCCAAAAGTGAGCTTTGCAGATCTTCAACTAGCCAGTTGCACCTCTAAATTTGTAATACTTCTAAACATTCAGTCCTTCCTATTTACTTGAAGCTGGTCCCTTGCTAACTCATAATTAAATGATTGAGTCCGTTGACTTTGTTTTAAGAGGGCGTGGGATTTTATTTTAAAGCCTTTTGTGTAATACCAGTATTTTCCAGATGGTGGCACTCTATCTACGTCAACTGTAAACTGCAATTTATTCAGATAGCCATAATTTGCAAGGATGGATCATTAAATGTACATCCTGAATGAGTCCCATTTATTGATGTTAACAACAATAAAAAATTTAAGACCTCAATCCTTCATAAAATGTTTGTACCTTCTTAGTAGATTAGATTCAAACAACTGATCATGTAAGTGTCAGCGTGAAAAAAAATTGGGAGTCCCAAGTTTGTAGTAGCCCTTTTACTGATGTATTTGGTGCCCTATTACACCAAACTGTAAAAAAGTAGGGATAATGAGTGACAGAATAACAATCAATTTTTCAACTTTAGTCATCAGGAAAAGAATGAATCCATGTCATTCCCTTCCATATAAATACAGGTCTGAGGCTAGATTTAAGGAAGAGGGATCTAGCCAATTTTCTCGTCGTTTCTGAAGTATTTAAGTTTAATCAATGTTAAAACATATATATTTCCCTCTTTTTCACATTTGATACATACATTATCTACTTTACTATCTCCTGGAATTAATAAAAGAACTCCCGAATTCATCCCTAGTCTGTAGTGAATTTACTGATCTCAGTTAATGGGACAGTGGATATGCTACAGTTTTGTCCTTGGGCTATAACAGAGGTGGGGACATCAGTTAGACATACTGATCCTGATCATTATCCAGTGGTTCCTGATTTGGGTGAAGGAAAGACTGAATTCTCTGGTCCACTGTGCAAACCCATATCTCCATTGTAAGTAGAGGAAAGCCAGTGAAACTGAACCTCAGCAAAAGTCAACACCTCAAGACAGAATGTTTTGGAGGGGAAGAAAATTAGTTTTTTTTGACATTATGGAAATTATTGGATATCTTAGCACATTTATCATTTCAGGTAAAGTTACACTGATCACAAATAATTTAAAAATTTCATATAAAAGAAAACTTCGGTTGAAAATCTGAAAAAAGAACAAAATGCTAGAGATACTCAACTGATCTGACAGGATCTGCAAACAAAGAAACTAAGTTAATGTTTTAAGTTGAATATGGCCTTTCATAATGATTTTTCAGTTCTAAGAAAGGGCAATATTCAACTGGAGATGTTAACTGTGTTCTCTCTACTGTACTGCCAGTCATGCTAGCACTTCCTATTTAGTTTGTACTCTACATTAAAAAAATTAAATAAAGTGTTTCATAACTTTATAACATGCAGGTTATCAAGCAGTTTAGCTACTTAACTCCTAACAAAATTATTTTCTTTTTCCAGGATTGACATATGTAACAGTACAGTCCATTCATGCTTGCTGAGCTTCAATGTACATTAGCTCCAAATCATCAGAAGTTTACTTAAACACCTCACACTGTTATTCCCCATCCCATAAATTTCAATTCTTTGTTCTCTTTCATAAATTACTCGATGAATTGTTTCCACACCTCATCTGTGCCCCTGTCCAGTCTGATGCCTCCTTTCTTCTGACTGGCGTGTCCATTTACATACTGCTCCAGTTGGCATCTCTCAGTACCTCACTTTAACCTTAATTATTATTATCCTTAATGGAGACTTAACATCAAGCAATAGACAACTTTTTGGGAGAACAGGGACGTTCATACCAAGTCATGTGTGCAATTGGACTTCTAAGAGGAACTATTGCATAGCATCAGAGATTGAAATCCTAGCTGATTTCTCTGAGCAGAATTGCAGCACCCCTTCTGAATATATCTGGTGAGATCAGTGAGTTCCGCATTGATGATCAAATCTCAAGTAATCAGGCATTTGTTCAACAAACAGAATCATCAGATCAGGTTAACTTCTGTGCATCCTTTTACATTGTTATTTGTAGCTACATTAACAGTTGAATGCACTAACCCAGAGGGAGGATGGGTGGCAGTCTTGAGTCATCATGCAGTAGAAAATGCAAACTGCTCAATAGTTCAAATTTTGCTCATGCATGTTTTGAATTACATTTATTATTGGTTTCCTATGTTTCCCCAAGATACCTGAAAGCAGAAGTATGCAAATAATATTTTGGATTATGTATCTTATGTGTTTATATTCCAAATTAAATGTATTATCACAATGCCTTGCTGTTGGTAAAGCATATTTTGGATTCTCGTAAATTTAATTTGTATCAAGAGATACCAGGAAGGATAATGACTGATTTTTATAATGCATTGGGAAGTTAACTTGTAACTTGTGTGCTGATGCCAGCAACAATTTTTCTGAAAAATAAAAATGAGCCAGATGTAGATTATTTTTTCTGATACTAAACCTCAAATAATTTTCAATGTTACAAGAGGAAGAGAAAACACATAGGCAAAGCAAGTCAAAGTATTAAGTCTGATCTGAGTTTTCTTTTTAAGATAGCAAACCATTAGCGAAAAAGCAGTGCAGAATTAGAACTAGTTAGAAATGCTGGACGGCTGCATAGTATACATGTATTGCAGGTAAGTTTACTTATGCACTGCACCCAAAAAGAACCAAAGCAAATGCAAGGATATATGCAATTTGAAAAAGATTGATGTATTTCAACTGTTTATACTGTGGAAATGCAAATACCAAAGCTGGGTAAGACATCAATCATGAGCAGAAAGACTTAGTTTATAAAGAGGCCCTGAGGCACAATGTAAGCCTAAATAATACAACCGTGATTTACTGAAGGTTTTGTAGATACATATATTACATTTTATTCATGAAATATTTGTACTCTGCCCACACGAATAAGCAGATGGTCTCTAGTTAAGTACTATTTACAAGCAGCTCTTCTTGCCCAAACTATAAAGTAATGGAACTTCCAACATTTTTCAATTTAAAAAACTGGAGATGGCAAAAGACACACCAAAGATTATTTGCTTGGAAATGTTCATATATTTTACAAACATGCTTATTTTATATGGTAGTGTAGAATATATATATATAAAATTAGTGATATCACCTCATTTCAAATATTTCCAAGCCATGCATTCAGATACTGTGAATTATTTTGAAGTGTTCTAATTGATATGTAGGAATATCATTGAATTTTCCCTACATGTGAAAGATTTTCTAATCATCGCACTCCTCAATCTTCCACCCCAAAATTTATTACTGGCATAGAGTGTGTCCTAGCAAATACAGATGTCATTTAAGTCTCTAATTTTTTGAAGTACTGAACAGTCATTAGAGTCATAGAGGTCCAAAATACACAAAAAAGCTCTTTAATCCATTGCATTTTCACTAGTCAGAAACAACCACTTGACTATTCTGAGATACCACAGTGTGGAGCTGGAGGAACACAGCAGGCCAAGCAGCACCAGATGAGCAGGAAAGTTGATATTTTGGGTCAGAACATTTCTTCAGATTCTATTCTAATCCCATTTCTAGCACTTGACCCATTGCCTTGTATGCCTTGGCATCACGAGTGTACATCTAAATTCTTCTTAAACATTTGGAGGGTTTCTGCCCCCACTAGCCCCACAGGTAGTGAGGCCCAGATTCCCAACACCCTCTAGGTGAAAAATCTTTACTTTTCCTCAAATCTCCTATAGACCTTAGGAGATTAGATCCATGCCCCGGCCACTGTGTCAGACAGCCTAGTTGAAAATACAAAATACAGACAGAAACCTATATGTTCCAACATTGTTTCTATCTTGTCTTCTGGAAGTGTTCCCTCAATCCTGTTTTTTTTGGCCATTTATACCATATCTTTGAGAATTGTTTTTATTAGGTTTTTAATTCCTATTCTAGAAATTATCGCTTTGACTCTTAACCTTTAAGATCATTATGTACCATGCTCCAACAGAAAAGCTGAATGCTAGCCAAACCACTGGATCAACTCTACTGTCATAGAATGTGTTAGTCTAAAAAATTAAGACTGAATTGCTCATTGTCATGGTCAGCACATGCAGCAGCCTGAAGATAGACAACACCTTACAGGTAACAAGGCATAGAGCTGGATGAACACAGCTTCAGAAAGAAGGGTCTAGGCCTGAAACGTCAGCCTTCTTGCTCAGCCTGCTGTATTCATCCAGCTCTACACCTTGTTATCTCAGATTCTCCAGCATCTGCAGTTCCTACTATCTCTGAAACAATTTTAACTCCACCTTACAGGTAAGCTTGTTTTTCAACAGCTGTTAATTGCTGTGAGAGTACAGTAATACAGTAGCAATGATAGAGTTCTGGAGAGACTGCATTTTATTACAGTCAGACACTAAAAATACCTGATGACTAAATATTGCCACTCAGTTAGGCCTGTGTGAAATAATTAACTGCCAGACAGCATAAAGCCCATTAACTGTGCAACAGTGACACATTTATACGCCTCCACGTACAAGTGGTGCCTCAGGAAAGCAGGCCTCGTGCTTCTGAGATGCTGCTTGTCCTGCTGTGTTCATCCAGCCCCACACTTTGTTATCTTGGATTCTCCAGCATCTGCAGTTCCCATTATCTCATGCTAAAATGTTTAGTTAAGAAAGGTAACATCTGGTGTGAGCACAAGTTGCTTGCACGAATTTAGTTTGGGGTTTTGTTTGACTTTAGGAATGAATAGTTATTCGAAAATGTTTACGTTATTAAACTCGACCGACTACATGGTAACAATGCAGGACCAATAAATAATAAAGAAAATGGTTAGCATCAGGAGTTATATTTTCTGCGTTCAGCCAGTGAGGGGTTAATGACCTTTGCTGTGTCTTCAGTCTTTTACTGCCATAGGGTGGAGATGTTGCACACGAGACCACTCGGTTCTGTTTGGAGACGGGCTGCTGTATTGTGTTTGCAGCTCTACCGGTCAAATCTTAAACTCGAAAACGTTATTGCAGGTTTTTTTTTGGTGGGGGTAGTGAAGTTGTTTCCGGAAAGTAAGCCCCTGTCCGGTTTTAACAATTGGATTTTACCCGGGCGGAGGATAGACAAACTTTTTACTAAACGTTGCCCGGTTGGTGGGGTGTGGGGAAACCAACGTGACGTATAAACAACCTCATGGGACAGAGTATTGCTGAGGAAAACGTGGCAGAAACGGGGTAAAGCGAAGGCAGTTTTTAAGTCCTTTAACTGAACAAATGACACGCCCTCACTGAAGTTAGACAACAGCGGGAGGCCGTACATTTAACTAATTAAACTCCCTCGGCCTGAACCGCGGGGCGTGTTAAGTTAAAAGTTTTAATAGTTGGAAAAAGTCTGGTAACTAGACTGCAGGGGGTTATTCTTTCAAGTTTAGCATCTGCTTCTAGACGTTCATTTCACAAGTTTCCAAAATAGGAGACTTCAATTGTACGTCATTCAATGCAAAAAAAAGTAATGGACGAAGAAGCACGTTCGAGCGATGTAGGAGTTGGAGAAGGTGGGGCACTGCCTTATTCCGCCAAATTGTAACCAGTTTGTCAGGAGCGGCTGTAGCTGTAGTTAGATCAGCTGGGAAGGTGCGGCCCGAACATGGGCTGAAATTCCCTTGTGGGAGCACTAAAACTTCACTTTTAATTCAGCCAGTTCCTGGCCACGGTTTAGGATCCACGTGAAATTAGCATTTGAAATAATTGAAAAGTCATCGAAATGTTGCAGAGAGTGAAGAAATCAAAAGACTTCTCGGCATTTTTTTCCCCAATGTTCACTTCCTGTCCGTGTTGTATCCACCCATCATGAGAGCCACAGAGGGGGTTGGGCGCTTGCCAGAAACACGCAGTTGTAATTAGTTGCGCTGCAGATTGGTTGCGTGTCGTTTTCTCCTGGTTGTTGATGTTTTTGTCGGGAATAAATGTGCATTTTTGGAACTGTCTACTTTTCATCCATTCCAGTAATTGTCCAGATTTACTGGAGTTTTTTTTTAAAGTAGTATTTCACGTTAACATTCCTTCCCGTTAAAGACTTAAGAAAATTTGCCTACAGTTGCAATGACTATACTCGCGTACACTAAATGAGCTGGGAATCTACAATTGTCTTAGTTTCGGCATGTAGGAGCTGACTACCTGCAAATGTACCGTAGTTTTAGGCGATCCTCCCTTTCGTGTCTTTGGTATTACCATTCCAAAAAAAAACTTTAAACCTTTTTCTTCTAAGTTTAAAGAGTACACATAAACGCTTGCTCTGTGCATTGTCGGTTTTTCTTTGCTCTATACATTAAATGGGTCGCGACTTCGTATCACAAACTGGTAAAAGCAGTGCGCCTTGTGAGCAAAAAAAAATGCAAATCAGTTCTTTGGACAAGTCGAGCGAAATGAAATGCCACATAACAGTACACACTGTATTCTCCCAGCGAACGAAGTGGGATCTTTTAAAACGACACCATATATTTCAACAAAAAGCCCCTTAGAGCTCAGGATAGCGGGGGGAGGAGAGAAAGGGGCTCAGAGTATGAAATCCCGCCACTTTACTCTGCAGACTCTCCGTAGGGATAGTGGCAGTGACGCATTCCCTCTTGTGTATCGGTATTTCAGTGAAGGCCAACACACTGCAAACCCTTGCCAAAAGTTGCAAAAGTCCTTTGCGGGCGTGCTTTTTTTAAAAAAAAACTTTAGATGGGCATCTGGTATAATCAGGGATTTTTTTTGGACAAAGTAATATTGACTTTCCCAGCTCGTTAGACAAGAGCTTTTTTTGCACTTTAGCTTATGCTAACGAGTTAAGGAGCGCCTGTCAATCAAGCGGTTGTTGTCCTGGCGACTCCGGGCCAGGGTTCGAAAGCAGCTTCGTTAAATCCCGCCCACTGCCGAGCGCTCAATATTTATAACAAGGCAGACACCACCAGCAGTTCTAGCAGTTCAACTTCGCCACCACCAAAAACAAGACTTTTTTTATTTTTTCCCCTTTCTCTTTATACAGTCGGACCTCACGTTTCTTTGCTGGGGGAAAAGCAATTGTGACTCCAGCCCTTTCACGAGAGCAGGATCTCAAGTTGTAGAAATTACTGCCTGAAGATGTCTGCGACTCTTCTGTCTGCTTTCTACGATATCAACGATTTCTTTTGCAAGGTAAAACGTGAGAGGAAACGGATTTCTGAAAGTTGAGAGAGAGAGTTTTCCAAAAGTTCTGGGAAGGGGTGCAAACTTCTAACTATAAGCGTGCTTCACTGAATTGCATTCTGAAACAGGATAGTTGAGTAGTTAGACCTCTTTAAATGCTCGTGTTCTAATTGTTCTGTTTGCACTTTCTTTTTTTAAAATATAAACAGAACGAAAAATCCCTGAACAACTACAATAACTTTAACAGTATGCTGGACAAGAAGGCAGTGGGGACCCCTGTAACAGATTTTGGGCCGGGATTTCTGAGACGGCACTCGACCAGCAACTTACAGGCGTTGGCCAACAACTCGTCCGCCAAGTATCCCAGTTCTTCTTTCCCCAACATCAAGGAGTCGAGCAGCACGGCTATGCTGAACAAAGAAAACAAGTTCCGCGACCGCTCGTTCAGCGAGAGCGCCGAGCGCCAGCACCAGCAACAACAGCCGCCGCTTAGCCCGTTGCATCTGGTCCAGCAACAGCAGCAGAAGGCAGCGGCCGGCGGCCAAGTCAACTCCACCCGCTACAAGACCGAGTTGTGCCGGCCTTTCGAGGAGAGCGGCACCTGCAAGTACGGCGACAAGTGCCAGTTCGCCCACGGCATGCACGAGTTGCGGAGCCTGACCCGCCACCCCAAGTACAAGACGGAATTGTGCCGTACATTCCACACCATCGGCTTCTGCCCTTACGGACCCCGCTGCCACTTCATCCACAACGCCGAGGAGAGGAGGCAGGCGCCCTGCAATAATAACGCCATCAACTCCTTCCACCACCACCATCACCACCACCAGCAACAGCCCCGGCCCAAGCTTCACCACAGCCTCAGCTTCTCCGGCTTCCCCAGCGGCTCCAGCGGACTCGAGTCCCCACTGCTGGAGAGCCCGACCTCTCGCACGCCGCCGCCGCCGCCGCCTTGCTCGTCGTCGTCGTCCTCCTCCTCCTCCTCCTCTTCGTCGTCCTCGTCGACTTGCTCGTCCTCGTCCGGCTCCAACATGTTCTGCGAGGAGCTGCTGTCGCCCACACTGCCAGTCTGCGCCAACAACGCCTTCACCTTCTCCAGCCAGGAGCTGAGTAACCTGCTCACCCCGCTGGCCATCCAGACCCAGCAGCTCGCCGGAGGAGGCGGCTACAGCCAGCAGCAGCCCGCTAACGTCTGCCCCCCGTCTCCTCCTTACATTCTGAGCCAGATGCAGTCGTGCCTGCGCCGGCTAGCCGAATCCCCGGTCTTCGATGCCCCGCCGAGCCCCCCGGATTCACTCTCCGACCGGGAGAGCTACTTGAGCGGCTCGCTGAGCTCGGGCAGCCTGAGTGGCTCCGAGTCCCCAAGTATGGACCCAGGCAGGCGCCTCCCTATCTTCAGCAGGCTTTCCATTTCCGAAGATTGAAGAGAGAGAGACATAGATACATACACACACACACACACACACACACACACACACACACACACACACACAAACTCCACTCTTTATTTAACAGAACTTTATTTACGAATTGCAAACAACAGCAACAACAAAAGAAATCCTGCCAAGAAAATGCCTTCGTTAAGGAAACAGATATTACAGGACTCGCTCCTTTCTTTGCCTTTTTAAAAAAAACTTCATTCCAAACTTTGTTGCAAGTTGATCTATTTTCCATTGCCACCTAGTGGCCCGTTTGCCTTTATAGAGAAGAGAACTGTGTTGCAGATTTTTTTTTGTCGAGCACTCGTTCGTTGAGTTAGTTGTAATTGTTGAAATAACTGCTGATTGTTAAATTTTTTTTAGCTGTTGAGTTGTTGTGATAGCACATCGCAGCACAACTCGCTATAAAACTATTTAACTTATTTATTATCTCAAGAAAGTATACATTGGTAATTTGTTCATACTGTATTTATCGTGTATGATGAAAACAATAGATATATATTCTTTTATTATGTTTAAATTATGATTGCCATTATTAATCTGCAGAATGTGGAGTGTGTTCTTTTCACAGTAATATATGCCGTTTTTGTTTTGTAACTCACTTGGTTATTTTGTAAATGATAAAATCTTAATTTAAGAGATTGTATGTAATATTTATTTCATTAATTTTTTTCCTTGTTTACGAAATGGACGATTGCATGGTTTCTGTTCTAGAAATCACTTCTTGATGCTGTGGAAGTAGTTAGGATTGAAGATGGTAGGCATTTTTTAAGAATGTAAAGTAATGGGATGTTAGACCGTCCAAAGTCAGTGGTTAAAACTTCAAGTATCAGACTTTCATGTGGCATTCTTAAGTCAAAGTGGCATCATAAGTTGTTTTTTTTTGTTGTATAAATGACACTGTGATATTTTTAAAGATAAAACAATAAAGAGCCAAAATATGTAGCACCCTGGACCCAGTATTATATTGACAGTGCCTTCAGGGTCCAGTTGCAGAGAGAGTTCTTATTTTTTTTCTTAACCAAAATAACAAGCTCAAGTTTCAGAACAAACAAGCATTCCCTTTTAAAAGTATTTTTTTTATAATTGGGGATGTCAGTTCTCTGAATGTAATAGTTTTGGAGGTGAACTTAATATGTGTAAAGCAGCCTATCTTCCCAGAGAAAGGAGGATGGGAATGATAGACATTGCCACCACTTTGATTAGTGAGGGGCCACCTCTAGGTCTGAACAGTTTTTTTTTGCAGTAAATCTGAAATGTCTGGAGAATGGAACTCTGGTTTTGGGTTTTTGTTTATTCTGGGATTTACTATTAAACAAAAAAGAAGGAAAAAAATTTCATTTTCCAAGACAGTGGGTAAATGATGGTAGGTTTAGTTTGTACATAGTAGGTACAGATAATGAGCACTATGTACTCT
Source organism: Stegostoma tigrinum (assembly GCF_030684315.1). Classification (NCBI taxonomy): domain Eukaryota; kingdom Metazoa; phylum Chordata; class Chondrichthyes; order Orectolobiformes; family Stegostomatidae; genus Stegostoma; species Stegostoma tigrinum. The sequence goes on along the minus strand of NC_081362.1, from coordinate 67,433,029 downwards.
CTTTTGACTACTTTAACAGAAGTATCCTTTGAATGTAACAAAAGGAAAAAAAACTTGTTTAAAATACTTGGGGTGTCAGTTCACTACAGATTAAGTGTGAGACTGTAAAATTTGTACTGTAAATTTTTTGTAGTTCTCCCAATAAAATCATTTTTGAAGAAAGATGAGTTTTGTAGTGTCCTTTTTTGGATGTGTGATGCAAATTGTTTTTTGCAGCAAACTTTTTTTTGACAAGTTTCTGGTTTCTTTTTGTATTTTAAACATGTGGTGAGATGCCTTGCATTTTAGGTAACCTGAAGTTGGGAATGTGGAGAAATCAGCCTCTCTTGAATTGTGAGAGACAGAGTCTGTGTACATTTTACATAACACTGCTAGATGCTGGCATTGGAGTTTCTCCTTTTTTTTAACTAAAAAGGGGAATAAGTTCATGCACACCTCATACTGTTTCATTTCCCTTCTGTGGTTTATAAGTAATTACAAGTAAAGTCAGTTTGGTTGTGCGTACTACAAAACTGTCAAAAAAATTAAATGTCATTTGAAAGACAGCCTTGATACTTATGTTTATTGAATTCTGAAATGAGTATTGCAACTAACCCATTTTAGTGTTTATGTGAAGGGGTAATTAGAAGTATCATGTCCTATGAAACTGCCCTGCGGGTTTTTTAAAAAAGGGTAATTTACAATAGCACTGGCCCACAGAGTTGAGTAAACACAAGTTGTCTTTAACTGTACCCCCAAAAAACTTACAATCTGCACAAGGCCATCAGCTCTCCCTTTTTCTTGGGAGTGAGGTTAGTTGGAGTTCCTTATGTGGCATCAATCAAACTGATCAGAAAATACTTAGGTCTAAATTATTTGGAATAACTTTAACCTTTTACAAGTACTTGCCACTAAAGTACCTTTTGAGTGAAAAATTAAAAAAAATCTGTGATAAAACTTAATTTCCTTTTGGGTTTTTGTGTTTCCCCTCTGCTTGTTTGCATAGAAATTTTTAAAAGTGCATCAGTTCGTGTGCATGTTCTCACTGTGTAAAACACTAAGTTGGCATTCTCAGACTGCCTGTAGATCGAAAGGTTGAGATTTCAAGTCATCTGTAATGTGGCAGTCCTTTTAACTGCAAAGCTCTAAACTTAGTCAATAGGAAATGCAGTATTGGATTCCCCTTCCCCACCTTTCTGCTGCCACGCCCCCCCCCCCCCCCCCCCCCCCCTTCATATTGTTACAAATGGAAGCCAAGCTGATCCCTAGAATTAATTCCCTAAACTGTCCTTAAATTGTTTGTTTAATCAACCTTTTAGGTCTTCTGGCCTAGTATACGTGCTTGCTAGCTAACAATATTCCTGTGAAATGACTGGACATTACATTGCTTTTTTAACAATATAAGTTGGAGCTGGTGTCATATCTGATTGTACAATGTGCAGAATTCAAAGTGGATCATTTGCTTGCAGCACCATATGAGGTTCAGTTAGGAAATATTGACTTCAGTTATTAAGTCAACTTATTTGTAAGTTGATTGATTCCCAAGATAATGTGAAAACAAAGGAGTTGATGGTAGGTCAGAATCAGTGGCTTTTTGGAAGCGTCAGAATGTGGATATAACGGCCGTGCAATGGATCTAAAGTTAGCGTGACCCAACCTAGCCGAAATGTTGCTTTTGATTAGTTAAGATCAATAAGAAACAACATAAATGTTTCAAATCCAATGATCTAACTTTTTAATATGAGGAGTGTTTAGACTCACTGTGTTCCCCTCTCCAGAGATATGGTAAGGTTAAGAGGAAGCTTAAGATGCAGAATTTATTGGTTAAGACCTTAATGCTTTGTATCTTGTGTTTTGTACAGAAGCTATTATTTCCATATGGTATTAACTCAGGGTTATAACTTTCTATGTGCAATAATATTAGGCAGGATATTTTGTTATTCCTGGGCGTGTATAAAATTTATTTTTTGAAAATGTGACACCTTGTCTTGTTCTTCCACATAATATTTCATTAAGCCTGCCACACCATGTCTCATTTTCACATAGATGAAATACCATCTTTTGTTTCCATCAATAAATCACATCACCCTTTGCTTGAAGATAATGCTTGAGTTTGGCTTAGTAATGAAGTACAATTAAACCCAATGTCCTTCCTGTTTAGCCCTTTTAAGTATTGTGTGCTCATTGACACGTTACTGTTTTAGCCTCTTTAGTTCAATTTTTAATGTTTGAAATGATGATAAGTCTATTTCTGATATGAAATACTGATGACACAATCTGAAGGAGCTATAAAACATGTACGGTAACGTTTTATTGGAGGTTAGATCCAAAGCCTTGCTGCCCCTATCCTTAACGTACTAATTACCCACCACCTTAGGCATGTTGCTTTGTGTTGCAAAGGATACATGGTGCAGTAACAGGACAATGGGTACAACCAGTCTGTAATGCCAATGCTCCGTTCCAGTCTCTTCCTTTCTTTCATCAAAAAGTATCATTGTACCCATATATCCTCTTCTTCAAATGTCTGGTTAGCTTCCCATTAAATGTATCTATTTCTTCTATGGGGTTACATGTTCCATGTTCTTGCCCCTTGTTTTACTCTACCCCATGAGAAGAAACATTTTATGTCCACTACCAAAGCATATCATAATTAAAAGATTTCTATTTCACCACTCTTCACATTGATTCCCAATCTGTCAACTCATAAAATTTCCAATCTTGTTTTCAGACATCTACATGGCCTTGCCTGCAAGTCCTCTGCACTTTTCCAATTCTGGCCTCTCATGGTTCCCCCATTTTACTAAGTCCACGATATTTGAGCCTGAGCTTCTCCATGTCTCTTTCAAATGCCACAAGAAGCTCAGTGTCAGACTCTGTGTGCTAATTCTCCTTGAGACCATCTCACTCTGTTGAAGGTGTTAAATAAAAGGAAGTTATTGTGGAAGAAACAACCCTCACTGGTAATCACTTTGAACAAATTGCTTCAAAACTCTCAGATTCTCATGCATTTTGTGAAAATATGTTTGTAAGGAGATTTTTTCAAATAACATCTTGAGACCTCTTGCAGTACAATGAATATACCCAGTAAGACTTTTTAAAAGCTCACCAAAAAGGTAAGAGTCGAATTCTTGGTGGTGGAACAAAAGTTCGAAGTCTGAGGAGTTTTGGCTCAGTAGATGAATTTACATCATAATGTGGTACTCTGCCACAGGGATCCTGAAATTCCCAGTCAAGCTTCAGTGCTCGTGGATTAGAAATGGTAAAAAAAAAGTGTTGGCATTCCTTAATAGCGTTCCAGTAATCGCTCCTGGAAGAGCATATGCAAGCCAGATGAGGACAGAGACAACCTGCAAACACTCACACACTCCAGACTCTCACGTGTAAAATGTATCAGAAGTTTCTTGTTGCCATACAGCTACACCGCAGCATAAATCATCTAATAATGAAGAGGAAAATTATGGGATAAGGAATAAAAACCTATGTTGCACGGCAAATATTTTCTCAGGCTGTAGGGTACACATCTGTCTTTAATTCAATTCTGTTTGAAAAAAAGTACCTCTATAAATAAGAGAGCTACATAAATCCCAAGAAGGGTTCAAATCACACCCTAAGTCAAGAATTGTGTATTGTATTTCTAGCTGTTTTAGTTCTGTATTATGTTTTGAACTAAAATTGATTCTTCTTGGGTGGAAGGACTGAGTAATCATTTTGAAGTTCATTTTTCATTATTTTCTCATACAATAGTTTCTCAATGACTGCATTATGTTAACTGTTATAATTTTGCAGCATTAAAATATTATCAATCTTTGGGTGGGTTCACAATCTGTTAATTTTTTTTTCACTTAATTTGATACAAAGCATTTAATTTTAAAATTTCTCCTGTTTCTTTTCTATAGTCAGTTATAAAACCCCGTTAATAGTGAAAAACTTGGAGCAAATTGGGCAGGACTTATGCGATTAATGGTAGGGCCCTGGATTTTATTTCAAACAGAGAGACTTAGAGGTTCAGGTACATAGTTCTTTGAAAGCTACATCACAGATGGACAAGGTGGTAAAGAAGGCATTTAGCATGCTTGCCTTCATTACTCAGACCATTGTGTATCGGGATGTATAGTTGGGATGGCCTGATGAGGTTGTACAGGGTGTTGGTGAAGCCACTTTTGGAGTACTTTGAATAGTTCTGGTTGCCCTGCTTTAGGAAGGAAATTATTAAATTTGAGACGGTTTGAGATATAAGGAAAGGCTTTTAAAGCTGGCACTGGAGTGTAGGAGGTTGAAGGGTGACCTTGTAGAGGTTTATAAAATCATGAGGGTAATAGGTAAATTTTGACAATGGTAACACTATCCTGACAAGCCTTCCATTTTCCATCCTCTAGAAACTTGAGCTTATTAAATCCTAACAATTAACATCAGATTCAGCACTATACCCTCTACTCACAGGCCTGCATTGGTCTCTTGGTCAGTAGTGCTTTACTGTTAGACCATAAGACCATAAGACTTAGGAGTGGAAGTAAGGTCATTCGGCCCATTGAGTCCACTCTGTCATTTAGTCATGGCTGATGGGCATTTCAACTCCACTTCTCTGCACTCTCCCTGTAGCCCTTGATTCCTTGTGAGATCAAGAATTCATCGATCTCTGCCTTGAAGACATTTAAAGTCCCGGCCTCCACTGTTGAGGTTGCTTGGCTCGCCAAACTGGTTTGTTGTTCTGCAGATCCTTCGTTACCGTGCTGGGTAACATCCCCATTGCAGCCTCTGATGAAGTGTCAATTTGTTTTCCCACCTGGGGTCCGTTGAGCCGGATTGCCTCACTTCCGGTTTTCCTTCATGGTGGAGTGTATATGGGGTTGAGTTCTATGTGTTTATTAATGGCTTTCTTCGTGGAGTTCTAAGATTCTAGGAATTCCGTGCCTGTCTCTGCTTAGCTTGTCCCAGGATTTTGGTGTTGCCCCAGTCGAATTGGTGGTTCTCCTTGTCCATGTGGATTGGAGATGAGTGAGTATTGTCTTTTTGTAGCCAATTGGTGCTCACGTACCCTTGTTATTAGTTTCCTTCCTGTTTACCCGATGTAGTGTTTCTCTCAGTCTCTGCAAGGGATCTTGTAGATGACATTGGTCCTGTCTATGACGGGGAGTGGGTCTTTAGTTCGGGTGAGCAGCTGTGGTAGGGTTGATGCCGGCTTGTGTGCCACTCTGATGCCCAGCGGCCATAGGAGTCTTGTGGTTAGTTCTGATGTGTTCCTGATGTAGAGTAGTGTGATGATTGTGTCAGGGCGTGTAGTGTCTTCCTAATGTTGTTCATGTAGGCATCTTTTGAATCAATTTTTTGGATATCCATTATCCTTGAAATCCTGGAGAGGAATTCCTCCTCCTCTTGGCATAGTTCTGTGTTGCTGCAGTGTGTTGTTGCCCTTTTAAATAGTGTTCACACACCGTTTTGTTTGTGTGTGTTGAGATGGTTACTGTTGAAGTTCAATACCTGGTCCATGCATATGACTTTTCGGAGTACTTTCGTTTGGAGTTCACCATCTGTCTTGTGCTCTACCTTGACATGCAGGAATGGGAGCTGTTTGTTCTTCTCCACCTCTCTAGTGAATTTTATTCTGGTCAGGGTGTTGTTTCATAAGTTTGTGTGTCTCATCTAGTTTGGTCCATTTAATGATGACAAAGGGGTCGTCCACATAGTTTATCCATAGTTTTGGTTGGATTAGTGGAAGGGCCGTCCTTACTGGTCTTTGCATCACTGCCTCTGCTATGAGCCCAGAGATAGGTGATCCCGTGGGTGTCCCATTGAGTTGTTCGTATGTTTGGCCATCAAAAGTGAAGTGGGTGGTGAGGTGTCGGTCCAGTAGTTTGAGCATGTTGTCTGTGGAGATGGTTTCACTGCGGCCTTGCTCTTTTTCCAGTATTGCTGTCATTTTTTCCCTTGCTAGTGGTATGTCTATTGATGTAGAGAAGTGACATCAAACGATATCATGGTCTCTTTGTCGTCTATCCTTATGTCTTTGATGGTGTTGAGGAATTCTTGGGCTGAGTGGATAGAGTGGAGTGACTTGTTGACTAGGTGCCTGAGTCTCCTTTGTAGTTCCTTGGCTAATCTGTTCGATGGAGTACTAGTACTGACCTAGTATCTCCTAAAGTGGTGACCTCCTGATGTATCTGGACCAAATTTTATTTCATGATAACAAAGTGTGGAGCTGGATGAACACAGCAGGCCAAGCAGCATCTTAGGAGCAATTTCATGACATCCCTTTGAAGTGTTTTGTGATGTTTTAATATGTTAAAAGGTGCTAAAGTAAATGTATAAGAATATTGTAATTGTAGAATCTACAGAGTTTTTATTGAGCATTTCTAAAAGTTGCAGCTAATGGGCAAGATAATAACTTTTCTTGTTCCACAAAGGTGAATTAGCCAAAAATAAATATTTTGAAAATAAAAACATTTGGCATTATTATCTGATTGATATTTGTAATTTGCAGGTTTGAAAGGACATAAGGACTATCTATACATGGGTTACAGAAAGCATAGGAATGCAGTAGCAGAGAGGGATTTCATGGTCAGGGTGTTGTCATAGACAATGCTTCCATACAGAATGTTCACCCCCTCCTGCCAATGTGACAGACATCTCTGAGGGGGCACAGATAATTCTGCAAGGAGAAGGAAAAGAACCAAAACTAATTGTCAGGTCAAAATCAGCAACACACAGTTAAAATGCTGCAGTAAATGGTTAAGGAGCCTGGGAGGAAAAAGCATGACCTCAGAAATTATTATGATCAGTGGATCTACTAACTCTGCTGCCATTTCCTTTAAGGCCTTAGGATGTAGGCCAATATAATAATTATTACGACCTCTGCATTATTCCTGGTGCCAGATACCAATACTATGGAAATAAATAGAAATTAATGCATGCTTATTGCATTGTAAAGACACTTGGCTCAGGAGGGATAACTTCATAGATCTGATCCAATTGTATAGAGGTGTTTACACAAGGGGTACCCAGTACCTAGATGGAGCTTGAAGTAATGTCACCTGGCACATTAACTAGGAGTAAGGGTCTAAATTGATTGAGCTGGGTTTGAACATCAAGATGTAGCAATTCAAAGTTGATACAAAATGTATAGAATAGTGGAAAAGATACCCTGAGAAATAATGTAGAGTTAGGTGGGATCAGTTTGGCTTAGACAGGTAATCACAGGAAGGCTGTTCTCAATGACCAGAGAGTCCAGAACCAAGGGTCATAGTCACCACACTGGGCAATTAGGACTGGGGTGAGGTGAAATTTCTTCATCTAGAGAGTGACGAATCTATGATATCCACATCACAGAAAGTGGTTGATGCCAAAACCTTCACTGTTTTCAAGAAGAAGATAGATATAGTTCTTAAGGCCAAAGGGATCAATCGGTATGGGGCGATAGTGAGAATAGAGTTTCATGATGCAGCAAAGCAGTATCATCCCCATAGTAACAGGTAATGTAAAGATTACAGAAAGGGAGCAATCTAGAACAACCATCATCACCAAGGAAAAACTATTGAGTGAACTTTTGGGATTGAAGGTAAGACAAATCGTCAGGGCCTAATGGCCTACATCCTAAGGTCTTAAAGGAAATGGCAGCAGAGTTAGTAGATCCACTGATTACAATATTCCAAAATTCCCGAGATGCAGGGAAGGATTCAGTGGATTGAAAAGAATGCTATTATAAAGTCTTTATTCAATAAAGGAGGGAGGCAGAAAGTAAGAAACTATTGATCAATTAGTTTAACATTTAATGTTGGAGAACTGTTAGAATTCACTATTAAAGAAGCAGCAACAGGACATTTGGGAAGTCAAAATGCAACCTATCAGAGTCAACATGGCTTTTTATGAAAGGTAGGTCATGGTTGGCTAATTTGGTAGAATTCTTTGAAGATATAACGAGAAAAATAGATAATGGGGATTCTGTAGGTATGTTATACTTGAACTCCAGAAGACATTGGATAAGGTGGAACACAAAAGGTTCGTACATAAGCCCAACATTCATATGGAGTTAGGGGTAATTTATTAAGTTGGATAGAGGATTGGCTAACCAACAGAAAACAGAGACTCAGGATAAATGGGTGTTTTCTGGCTGGTAAGAGGTAACTATGGGATGCCACAGGGTTCAGTCTTCAGGGCATAACTATTCTTGTAAGAAATAAGAAGGTTACAAGTGTATATGGATACGTTAGGTGATTGGACCAAACTTTGGTAGGTGAAGTTTATCGTGGATAAGCATAAGGTAATCCATTTTGGTTAGAAGAATAGAAAGGCAATTCTTCTCTAAATGGAGAAAAGCTTCAAAGTGTTTTGGTGCAACGGGATCTTGGTGTCCTCATGTTTGAATTGTGGAAAATTAGTATGCACACGTGGTAGCTAATAAAGAAGGCAAATTGAAGGTTTACACTTATTGCTGAAAGAATAAGGTATAAAATAGAGAAGTATTGCAGTAAAAGCATTAGTGAGACTGTACCTGGAGTTCTGCATACAGACTTGGTCCCTGACTTAAGGAAGGATATAGTTGCATTGGACCCACTTCAAACAAGGCTCACTAGATTGATTCCAGAGGTGAGGGATCGATTTATTAAGAGAGATTGAGAGTTTAGAGTAAAGGGGGTAGAGACATAGTCATCTTAAAACTATGCCCTCTAGACTTGGACTCCCCCACTCGGGGGAAAAGAGCAGGGCCATTCACCCTATCCATGCCCATCATGATTTTATAAACCTCTGTAAGGTCACCCCTCAGTCTCCAAAGTTCCAGGGAAATTTGGCCCAGTCTATTCAGGCTCTCCTTCTAGCTCAAACCTTCCAACCCCAGCAACATCTTTGTCAATCTTTTCTGAACCCTGTCTCCTCTTCTGGGGAAATCTAGAATGAGATGGTCTAGTTTTAGAACAACAGGTACCAAATTTCAAACAAAGGTGAGGAAAAGTTACTTCTCTCAGATGGTTATGAAATTGTGGAATTCACCATCCCAATTTGTGGTGGATGCTGGGACGCCGAATATATTTGAGGAGCAGATAGAGCGATTTTTAATGAGTAGCAGGTGAAAGGGAGCAGGCAGGAGAGTAAATTGAGGCCACGTTGAGATAAGCCATGATTAAAAGGTGATGTAGGAGTTGAGGAGCTGAATTTCCAGTTCCTGTTCGTAGTTCATGTGTTCTTATGAGAGCTATGAAATGCTCCAGAAGAAGATAACAATTTTGATTAAGAAAAATATTACAATACTAGAAAGAATGAATGTCCTTGATGCATCTAAAGCAGAATCTATTTGTTGGAATTAAGAAACAATAAAGGAGCTCGTTTGCCACTGCTGCATTTGACAAGTTTCAAATAATAGGGAGAAGAGCGCAGCAAATTTATTGGGAGGTCCAATGAATACAGATGATTGTTAATAGGAAATAATAGTAACTCTGGTATTAAATGGGATAGTGATCATGTTAAAGAGAGAATAAAAACAGGAATTTCTGAGGTACTTTAAGAGAAATTTTCTTGATCTTTATGTTTCCCACTCAATGAGGAAAGAACTATTGCTAGAATTAGTGCACAATTATGGAATAGGTCTAGTGGAGCATAACTCAGGAATAGCAGACACAGTATCATTGGGTATAAATTAGTTATGGATAAAGTCAAGGAGTAATTGAATTAAAATACTGAATGGAAGGAAGGATGGTTTCATGAAATTGAGGTGGAATACCGTTCCAGGAAGTCAGAACCAAAGACTGGCAACAAAACATGTAATGGAGAAATGAATGGTTTTTAAAGAGGACATAGCATTCATACAGTCTTGGTGCATTCTTAGAAGGGAGAAAGGGCAGATAACCAAGTCAGAGCTCAGTAATTTTTCCATTCTCAAAATATGGACGGTGATGTGCAGAGTGAAGAATTCACACAGCTCATTAATCTTTGCAGTCTGTTGGACTTGTTTTTCTCTCATAGTTTGTCACTGGCAGGATTTAAAGACAGAATATTATTTAGGAAGCATGAGCTGTTTTTATCTGCATTGCAAAACCCAAGAATTCCACAAATGAGTTATGGCCTACTGATGTCTAAAGGATGGATGCAGTAATTGCTCTTCACATGCTTCTAGCAACATGAACTTCCTGGGTACATTATGAATTCTTTTCCAGTTTTTATCTATTGGATTTTAGCATTTTGTGGATAGTGACCATTTCTGGCTTTTCAAAAAAAATCGTAGTTATTTCGGCAGACTCTTTGGAGCCTGAGAAATTGGAAGTGCAGTTACTTTATCTTGCTGGTATACCACATGTTTCTATTTCTTTTGCATTTGTTCCTTTTGCATTTTATGGGAAGGATTTTTTGTTGTATAGTTTATTGGTAGATCTGCCGCAAACATTTCAACTCAGCTTGAAAAGAAACTAGCCTGTTAGTTGTGGTTTGCTTTTATTTCTTGGCTTTCTTGCAAAGAAAATTGTTTGACTAGCAGGGTTGAATGTAATGTTAGCCCTTCCTTTCCCGCCTATCTGAGAAAATTCTGTCATAAATTGAACAGGGATTTAGAGGCTGAGATGTTAGTTAAGAAAATAAATCCTTGCCTGGTGCGACTTAATAGCTGTGCAAGAATGGAACAGTTTCTTTCTCTTCTCTACATTCTTATGCAATCCTGAAAAATCTTAAAATATTGTGTTAACAGTTTCACTTGGTAAGCAGTTTTGATCCTCTTGCTATTGACCTGCCTTTCAATGTTTTTTTGGCCACCGCTAGAGGTTCGGAATGATATTTCTCTGTCCCATTCACAGCCTTTGACCTAAATGGAAATAAAATTCAGGAGGGATGTAAATCTCATTGTAGTGCTGATTCACTGTTATCCATTTTGCAGAGCCAAAATCTACTTGATTCTGCCATTATCATGCATTTTTTTTTGACAAAATAAAACTCCCCACTATTTAGAGACAACAATATGCTTTAGCCCCAATCTACAATTCTTGGGAAAAAACTTAACCAGCATTAAAGCATAGAGCCAACGAGAACTTCTGACCTGCAGAGTTAAATGCTGAAATCGGGCAGTCTGGGTTGTCCTGCCCCTTCAGAAACGTCACCATGCATGCATCTCACTGACACTCTCTACTTTGAAAAACATGGGAGAACACAAAAGTTGCAGTATCTGCACGATAGAAATGCAATAACACACGAGAAAATCTTAGTGGTTGAAACTTTCAGAGAGGTAAATTTTCTACAGTGTGAGCCAAATGAATTACTATTGAAAAATCTCTCTATCACTGAAAGTTACCTTTTATACATAGAGTCTCATTCATTGTTAATTTGTTTTAATATCTAAACATTTTTCATGTCTCTTTTATCTCTAAATTCCACCTTTCTCTCTCTTTATCTCATCTACATGATTTGGTATTGAATTATCCTACATATCTCTATAAGAATTCTCCAGCCAGATTGGAGAAGAGCATACAGAATTTTGTGGTTTTTTTATGGGTGTCAGACTCTTGATGGAGAGTACTGTGGCAAAATAGATTTCTGATCTCTGCATATTCCAATGCAACAGTGTATAGAATGGCTGTGGACAAGTATAAGTATAATGAATGACTAGTACCATTGATTTGCCATGTCTGAGTTACTATCTAAATGTGATCATTGTGTTACCTCGCTGACCAAAATTGGCACAGTGCTGACTTAGAGATGGTTTCACACTCTTTGATTGTATAGCAGCAACTAGGCTGTGGCTGCACAACCACTGGGCAAAGCAGACTTTCATTCAATCTCAAACAAAGATAAGATATCCCTGTTACATTCACTGAGCCAGCTGTTCCTCAAACAAGAATGAGGTTTCTCAATCAGAGAGTGATGGTCTTTGGAGTTGTGACTGCTTCTACCAGACATAAGCAATTGGGATAGCCAGCTCACTCAGTGAGTGAGAGTGTTAAGTAGCACTTTCTCGTAACTGCAATAGACTCTGTTGTGCTCTTGAAAGTACAAAATAAGTTGCAGGAATTTTGTAGCAGTGATTTTCTCATGGGAGCTATTACTACGACATTAGGCAGTGAAAAGTGCTTTAGCCCTATCCACAATGTCACGCGATGGCAATTCAGTGACCAGATGGTGTCTCTGTGCAGTCCTGACTGCATCCAACCATTGGGAATAGGAACGGAAGTGAGGAAGTCCCATGTTAGATAAAGAATGAGCAGTTGCATCCTGTTTATGAGTATCATTCAAATTCAGTCAGCTGACAGTCTCAGACAATCTCAACACCCTGGACTGTACTATTGATTAGGAACAAATAGAATCTAGTAGCACATAGACTCCTGCCTGCTCAGAGAATACCCAATTTCATCAGTGACATGGTGCAAAGGAGCCAAGGAAACATGAATTATCTCGGTCCTTTTGCACATAAAGCCCTAGATGTCAGTTTAGAGAACACAGTTGACTGAGACCCAATGGCCAGGCTTTCCCACAGTCCCTCCTGGCCAGGAATGGTATGTAGTGCTCTGAGGAGCATTGAATATAGCCCAGTGTGAGCTATGAAGAAACAGACATAGAGACAATGGTCATTATAACTGTTTCCTGTGCTTCTACATGAATTTCTACATTGGTTTGTAATTTTGTGTGGAAAGAAGGAGCCTGAGCACTGATGAATTGAAGTTTCGAAGATTGAAAGAGGAAATTGACAATGTTAAACTTGACAAATGATTCATTGTGTTAAAAGGATCAAATGCCAGAGGACACACATTAAACGTTGGAAATTTAAAGGATACAATGAAATGAGCTTCAACTTTATTTAACTAAAGGTTAAAAGGGCTGCTCAAGAGGCCACTGATTCAACACTGTGTGAAAGTTTCAGGGAATATTTAGATTTGTGTCTGGAAAGACAAAAGGTTAAAAAGGTAATATTTAAAAAGGACTGGTTTTGTTGGGTTAGATGGTCAATTTCCGAACATTGTTGCTAAATAAAGAAATGAGCGATAAGTTGGAATCTTAGAAGATCCTTACAGCTGGTTTAGAGGCAGCACCAGCAGGGAAAATGGAAATTTCAAACCACCATATTCCTGATTTAATCAATCATGCCAGAGGCAACTGAGTAACTAAGAGTGAAAATAGGCTGAGGTGTGGGGGTGGTTGATCGGCATGGAAGGAGAAGTTTATGCCTAAAATGATTGAACTTGGCATTGAGTCCTGAATGCTGGAATATCCGGAGCAGATTTGTGGCAGTGACATCCCACTGGAGGTGGTAGAAATGCTGGCTTATGATCCTCTGAATGTGGAGGCTGGTGGAGTGATAAGACAGGAGCAAGGGGACCCTATCAGTGTTGTAGGAGGGAAAAGGTGTGAGGGCAGAATTGTGGGAAATGGGTTGGATGCAGATAAGACCCCTGTCAAATTTGGCAGTGAGGAATTCTCACTTGAAGAAAAAGGTGGACATTTCTGAGGCGCCCTTGGGGAAGGTGGTATTAACAGAACAGTTGCAACTGAGATGGAGAAAATGGGAGAATAGAGTGGAGTCCCTACAGTAATCAGGGTGTGAGTATGTATAGTTCAGGTAACTGTGGGAGTTGATGGATTTGTAATGGCTGTCGGTGGTCATCATTTGAGTTTGGATAAGGGACACATTCATCATATAATGGAGGTTTGATAGGATCTGCTCACAGCTGTTTACACACATTGAGTTTCTGTGTTCTCTTTCTTTTCAAGGTGAAACAGGGAGAGAACTAAGTGGAATTGTTTTGTTCTTTTATGTTAATCCATCTTTACACAAAGGGGTGTGTGAATTCCTGGACAGCACTGACTGTTCAGTTTTAATTAGTTATTTACTTAAGTCTTAGGACTGTCTGAAGATCAAATGGAAAAAGTTAGAGACCAATTTAAATACCTTTGTTTCCAGTTTTAAGGGGAGTAACGTTAATGTCTGATGTTAATGCCATTGAGCTGATAATCCAAAAGACCATTCTGGGCACATCGATTTGAATCTGTTCATGGCAAACAATTAAATTTGAATTCAATAAAAACATTTAGAATTAAAAGCTAGCCTAATGGTGACCATGTAACCACTGTAGATTGCACATATGACTTCAGATCCAGAGTAAATGTGGTTGACTATTACCTGAACTCGGAAATGGTCTAGCAAGTTGTTTCAAATTGTTACAAAGTCTAAAAAAAGAAATAAACTGGACAGACCACCCAGTATTGACCTAGGTACTGGAAACCATGATGTCCCAACTCAGGGGGAATACTCACCATTGTTTGGAATCATACCAAGCACGCAAAAAAATGACTGGTTGTTGGAGGCCAGTCATCTCAGTTCCAGCACATCTATAGGAGTTCCTCAGCGTAGTGCTCAAGGCCCAAACATCTTCAGCTGCTTCATCAATGACATTTCCTCCATCATAAGATCAGAACCGGGGTTGTTTGCTGATGTGGAGTCTATGTCCAAATGCTGCAAGACCTAGACATTAGTCAGACTTTGGCTGATAAGTGTTCTGATGAGTGCACTTTGTATACCACTGAAGAAGCTTGACACCATCCAGGACACAGTTAGCTGCTTAACTGACATCCTATCTACCACCTTCAACAGTCAGTCCTTTCACCATTGATGCACAGTAGCAGTGTGTACCTCTACAAGATGCTCTGCAGTAACTCACTGACGTTCCACTGTCAGCACTTTCTGAACCCTCAAGTTGCTGTATGCCAGCATGATTTGGAACTATATCGTCATTTGTTTAACATCTAGAAGTTTCCTATCTCATAGCACTTTGTGTGTTCCTATACCCTTCGGACTACAATGGGTAGAGAAGGCAGCCGACTCTAAGGCAATTAGGGATGGACAATAAATGCTGATCTAGACTGCATCACTTATATCCCACAAACGGATAAATTAAAGCATTGACTGAATCTTCACTATATACTACAACATGACAGTAGGATAATTAACAGGACTGGAAGCTTTCTGCTAAAGTCCTCCTGACATCAATGTGGCCTCTTGCAGAGCATATGGGAAGAACCAAATATCTATTTTTGATTTTTTCCTGAGCTTGAGATCTAAGAGAAACAAACATAGAAATTCAAATACTACTAATCTTTGAGTGAACCCATGGAAATTCCATAAAGTTATCAAATTAAATACCCAAATTATCTTTGGAAATATGGCAATTATTAACATGCATGCTGTAAAATTAACTGCTGCCACTGTTGAAAAGAACATCAAGTTATAGAGTTCATCAGTAAGTGATCTCCCTTGTATTTTGGTGATCTATTTTCTGTTTGCTAAGGCAAAAATGTTGATCCTGGAAGAAACAAAAGCACATTTACTTCAAGGAAAATGTCCCTTTTAGGATAGGATGCAGTGAAATAAGGAGGAACATTCGTTCTACACTACTCCAAGTTTAAATTAAACCAAATACTGCGCAAACACAAGTTTGAGAATTTAACCTTTCCTGTGAATAAAAATTAAGTCTTAGTGAAATTATCTGGCAGTGTTAAATTAGGGGCAGTTACATCTGTTCCAATACATTAAAACTTGCCAACCTCATTACATTTGGTATCCTTACTGCTGGTGGCAGGCAACCCTCATTGTAACAGTTTGAAGGATTTGATGGGAGCTAGCTCCCAGAAGTGAAAGTTGGTGTATTTACTTACCGGGTCAATAAATACCCTGGCTGCCTCATCCTATTGTGCAAGTAAAATGTTTGCACTTCATATCTTAACAAAAATCAATGTGCCCTGTGCTATATCATATTTTAGGGCAACATTTCAAAGTGTATTTTATGAAAACCGAGATGAGCTGTTTAATATTTTTAGGAGTTGATATTGCTTCAAGTAACTGAATGTCTGGCTAAATGGTTAATTGTGTTTGAATATAGACTGATGAAAATACAAATCATTTTATATTTCCCATGTGGCCCATAGTGAAAGAAAGAGCTTAAATGACATGTATTGTTCTGTAATCTAATATTCCAGAAACACTTCCCTGATCACAGGAAAGAGCTCAGCAGGCTGACTGAGGTTATCTTTTCCAGAATGCCACACTGACTTGGCATGAATCTGTTAAGTCAGGATCGAATATTGTGAGCTAAAACTCTGTCTGCACCCATTTTTAGTAGAGGGCTGCTGCCAATGCCCATTCAAATTGATACAGGCAGCACATAAACATGGCATTTTCCTTTAGTGTGAAAACATAAAAACTAGGAGCAGGAGTAAGCAATTCAGCCCTTCAAGCCTGCTCCACCACTGGATACAATCATGGCTGATCAGTTCTAGGCCTTAACTCCATTTCCTAACCATTCCCCAAAACCATTGCCATTTAAAAACCCCTCTATCTTCTTCTTAAGTTGATTAAGTATCCCGATGTCCATCACAATCTTGGGTAGCAAATTCCACAGATTCACAACCCTTTCACAGAAGTAATTTTCCCTGTTTGAAATCTATCATCTCTTATCCTTTAGCATCTTACATATCTCAACTAAATTAAATTAAACCAGGGCCTGGGTTGCTGCCTGCCTGAGAACTCAGCAAAGGCTGAACAATGTAGACTTTTCTTTCCAACCAACATGCTCAGTCTTTTTTTAAAGTGCGTCTGGATCTGGCGGGGCTCATTGCCAGGCCTCCAAGCCAAGAAGTAGGGACACAACCATTGTGCCATGTACTGATGGCCAACTTTGCAGTCGGCCGTCATTTCCAAAAGGAAGTTGTTTCTTCTAAAGAGGATTTCATTCAATGGAAGGAAACAGCTGCTGACTGCCTCTGCTGACACTTGCTGCAGTTAGCAACTACATAAACAGGGCACCATTTGAGAGAGAGGACATCCAGGCTCACAGCCAGTCCTGAACACCTTGGTGGTGGACATCGACAGGGGAAGAGAGGCCCTGCTTACATGGGAGTGGGCACGCAGTGAGTAGGGGTGTTGTGAGATGGAGGTGGACCAGGAAGCTTTCCAAGTTTACTTTCCGAAGCAAATGGGAGCAGGTGTCCAAGAAGCTCACTGATCAGATTCTGGCCTGAGGGGTGGTTAGAGTCCTATAGGAATTTGCTGGTCTCGGAGGTGGTCAAGAGCAGTGACTGCATCTTTAAAAGATGCCTCCTACATACCAGACCACCAACCACTTGAACTGTTCAATCTGCCATTTCCCATCTAGCAGTCATGAATCAGGTCTAACATCTGGATGTTCTACCTTACCCTCACACACCTTCCAATGATGCCTGCTAACCTCACAGCCAGCTCCTGTTGCTCAAGCTATCCAGCTGAGGGTGGCACATCACTTAATAGCACTCACTGACATTCTGTCCTCACTCTTGTAGAATGTGATGACCCATATCAGGAAGGTGCAGCATTGTAGCGTCTAACGTTGTGAATGTACTTCCCAATGGAAGCACAAGGATGTGGAATTGTTTTTTTGGCATCTCACTTCAAAATTTCAGCACTATCTGGCAGAAAATGGAACAGGCGGTATCTTTATGCTGGGTAGATGGACCATGAGAGAAATAAAATATCAAATTGCCATGGAGAGCTTTAATTGCTATGCACCTTGATTTTGTTGTGAATGGAATTTCTTGCCTTGGAATTTAATTGCTCAATTCTCCACACATCTGTGGGCTTGCTTCAATGGAAGCAATGAAATCTGGTGGCTGCCTGACACCCTCTTAATAACCTGTAAATGAACCAGATGCAGCCCAATAAAAAAGTAACAACATTTCTAAGCAATTATCAGTTATATAACCACAAGAAGTGGAAAGGCTTTAGATTATAAAAAAGTTAAAGGGGCTTCTGGCAAAATGTACGTCAGCATCTGCAAACCGAAGAAAGCACATTGTGAAGGCTCATGTAAGCTCTGAATATCAGGGATGTTGCTGTTAACAGATGTAACTGCAAATGCAGTTGTATATATCGAACCTTGTATATTTGAAGGCCTTGATTTTATGGTAAATGGCAAAGTGGTGATGTTTGTTGCTGGATTTGAAAGCTGCCCTTAAATTTCTCGTAATCCCTGTGGTATGAAATTTTCTTTTCCCAATGTAATGTTGATTCTGATGTTGGCTTTAGGATATCTCCAGCACCCAGAAAGGCTTGTACCATCAGCAGTCTAAACCCCCACAATTTTATTGAAAAAGTCTCAGGGGTAGCAAACCCAGAATAAAAATCAGTGATTTTCCTTCAAGGCAGCCAAATGAAAAATGAAATTAAGGTTGAAGCTGAAATGTCATAAATTAGCTTTCTCTAATTATATCTATATTTTTTAATGAAATGGAGAAATCTGATATAGCATGAATATAAAGCATTTTTTCAGAGGAGGAGGCTTTGTTCACCAATAATTATGCACTTAGTAGGTCAGGAATCTTATACGTCCATTAACAAGCCAGCCCATCAAGGACTTTTGCAATGAATCAGCATAGATCTGATGGTGCACATTAATTAAGTGATTTCTAAAGTTTTCAGTTCTGGGGACTCCAACACCACACCCTATAGAGGAGTGGAGAAGGCATTGGCAGTATTTTCTGGATTTTCACATTTAACTAGGCATGTAGAGACGTCAGCAATTGTATTGACTTCACAGTTGTAACACCGGTGATGGTTGACAATTTTGCTGTCATTAAACCACAAAATCCAGGCTAGTAATTGCCCATATGAATTAGTTACCATCGCATCACTATACTTACTGCTTCAATGCCACAGGAATGTCCATGTTTGCCACATGCACCCAAATTCCTCCTCCTATTCCTTAGGGACAGGAGGGCCAAAACTCCTTTATCCACAGCTTAGTTTGTAGGAACATCACAACAGGATACCATAATTATGTAGTCATGTTGCTACTCACAGATTGACTGCAAATGCTGAATAATTATCAATTAATGTTTCCATTTGTATTCCTTGCGTTGTCCCTCCAATGACATGTCAGCTATGTTCACTTTATAAACCGTGGTAATCCAATATACAGCGCCTAGCTAGAGCTGTTCTCATTTTCCCTAAGTTCTTTTTCTAAGGAACGAAAAGATTATTAATAAATATGTCCCAACCAAATCAGTCTGGGCCATTCCTAACAGTTCATGCCACACCTTATTTAGTAAAGTGAGGAATGTTGCAAAAATGCTCATTTGAAGTGAACTAGTTACCAACATGACCTGCTTCTGTTCCTGTTCCATACTTATAACTTTCTGGGCACAACAAACAGAGGAAATTTGAGTAAGGTGAATGCCATTACCATGAAGAAAACCATATAATTCAGTTGTCCCAGGAACAGACATACAGCAATTGAGATCTAAGGACGGAAATGTCTATTTTTGCAAATATTGAAGATGAAGACTCAGTGGTTAGCACTGCTGCCTTACAGCACCAGGGACCCAAGTTCAATTCCACCCTCGGGCAACTGTCTGTGTGGAGTTTGCACATTCTCCCTGTGTCTGCATGGGTTTCACCCCACCGTCCACAGATGTGCAGGTTAGTTGGATTGGCCATGTTAAATTGCCCATAGTGCCCAGGGATGTTTAGGTAGGTAGGTTAGACATGGGGAATGTAGGAGAATGGGTCTGGGTGAGATGCTCTATGGAGGGCAGTGTAGATTTATTGGGCCAAATGGCCTGTTTCCACACTGTAGGGATTCTATGATGACATGGAAGTACAGTGAGTTAGCACTACTCCTCCACTCTAGTGCCTTGACATTAAATCCAGCCAAGGCTGATATGATGAAAGTTGGCACCTCACTAGTTTTTGTATTGGCCAGTAACCAAAAACAATACCCAGAATAACATACTTTTAATAATAACACAACTTTAAAAGAAATTAAAAGCTTCATTAAGATTTATTTCTCAATACACAAACTTACTTCAGGGACCAATGTAGCAGACTCAGTGTTAGTAAAGATTTAAAAATAGACTGGTCTCCATACCTGACTAGTGATAAACTTGAGGCATAGGGATAAGGGTAGGGAGGGTGGAACATTATAGCTGAAGGGAAATTGTAAATGCAGTCAAAAAGATAAACAACACATTGGGGTCTTAACTATATCAAATGAATATAGGATATAGAATGGAGGCAATGAAACACCAATGGAATGCTGATATGTATTCAAACAAGATCAAGACTTGGGAATAACTATTGTTGCTCAGCTTTGCTGATTTATCTTTCTCAACTCTGCAGACTGCAAGGAGGGAATTGCTGTCAAAGTTAATTAATTATTGCTGCACTGCATCCGATAGGTCATTCGTAGTACTACCTCTGTGTGCTGGTAATAGAGGGAGATAGGCACTGAGTTCAAAGTAAGGTGTTGATCAAACAAATAACTCTATCCTAAATAATGCCAAGCCAATGTGCCTGAGCCATCCAGGCAAGTAATGCATTTTATCACTCCTGACTTGAGCCTCATAGAAGTCAGAAGAAGTTTTGAGGAGTTGGGAACAGCGCCAATCATTGCATCATATTTGCATTGCTTTTGTAGCCACTGTACTAACATAGCAGATTTAAGTAAATTCAGGGCAAGTGAGCTTCCAGGATACTAAAGAGGGGATAATAAGTTGGGTGTCGTTCAATGGTGGAGAAGGTGGTTTAACTTTCTCTTCAAAGTCATTATTACCCTAACTTGGGTGATGTTAATATTGCCAGTCACTTATTTAGGTGAAAACCGTGTGTTGGAATTTTACGGGCTTTTTGAGAAAATGAAGAATTTTAAATCTGGGCGAGTTTGGAACATCTTGTTTAGCCTAACACATTCCCGTCAAGGGTAAAGGATTCAATGAGAAAAGAAAGGAATATATTACATCCAATTCCAGGCAATGTTCTTCAAATTGTTACAGTTTTGGACAGGTTACCCCAAATTTTTAAGTTCCCAGGGAGGATGGATGAACTGACTCTTGGTTAGTCACCTGCCTCGTTGATTGGTCAAAACAAGATTAATTTAAATACGGTCCCTTCCATTATGAATACCTTTCTCTCAGACCAAATTTTTTTGTACTTTAAAAGGAGCCAATTGTAACCAGGCTTTCTTGAGCTTACGTGGAATGAGATTATTACTTGCGAAGTGTGAGAAGAAATAATGACTCAATACATACATAGATTATCAATGTGGTGAGCCCAAACAAATGACAAAAGTTAATAGCCATTTGCAAAAAGTAGATGAAAGAGCATTGCAATCATTATAGTGGTTGTTACTGGTGGTGTTGACTTTGGTAGTTGAATAGCTGATTTCAATTTTGCTGGTTTTGCCCGTTGATGGGAATTATTTTGTCCTGGTTCTTTTTCAAAGTTGTTGGCTGGTAGCACTCAGACATGTTTTTACCTGTGTTGTAGGGATTTTTAATGGCTGTTATCAAAGCTATAATCTTCACAACACATTAGATGACACATTAGGATATCAGACCACAGAAACTTCCAGACCAAGTTTTTAAGAAGCTTGCTTTTAAATCCATTTTTTGTATATTCCTGGAAGGGTAAAACCAAAAAATTCTACAGGAGATTGCCTCCTACCCAGAGCATGTCAGGAAGTCAGCGTCTCATTTTTGCTTCCTTTTTGGTTTTCCTGTTTGCATGTCTCTGTGCAGGGTGTGACATTTCAGAATTTGTCTCCAAACAGCCGCCAAATTTATTTTCACAGTTGTCTTTCGGCTGCATCTTCTTTTTCAAAAGAACACGTTGGAATTAAGTGCTCAACATGTCCTTGGTGATCTGTTATGATATGGATGAGAAACTGGAGCTTGATCCATGTGTAAATGGTCACTGTATAACCAGGAAATGTTTGAATCCTCATACAAGCCTCAATCCTTGCATTTCAGGAACTTAACTGAAGACTATTCCTGGTGCTCTCAAGTTGGAATATAATCAATGGGCATGCTAAAATAACAAGCATGGACAACCCTCTAAAGTTATTAAAATGAGATCAAAGGCTGAATTTTAAGGCGATTATTAGGCCTTTCAGCTGTGTGAGCCATAGGTGTGAATAATAACCAATCTTTTACTCTGCATTACACAAGCAAAATATAGAACCTTGGTTCAAAGACATTTAAATGTGACGATGAGTTTCTGCTGGCATGTCAGATATTCTTGTTCTTTATGAAGTCATCATAAACAATAATATCTGCATCTGTTTGAGAGGTTTGTATCATAACAAGCAAGAAAAAGGTTTGTGAAACGTTTTGCGTCATGAAGCAATCGCTTTCTGAGAAACATTTTAAAAGGAAATGTTGTTAAATGTATAGTGGAATTGATACTTTAAGAAGCCAGTTTGTAGTTACTAATGAGCAGCAAATTGTGAAGCTTGTTTTGACCTGTAGGAATTGAAACCACTCAAAAGGAGCTTTGTGATAGAAACTGAATATCCATAAATAAATGTCTAACTGTTGTAGATGTGCAATGTAGTGATTTTTTTTATTACAAACATTTATATTTTGTTTTTGTTTATTTTTCCTTTCTTCATTAGACTATTCCTTTCTTTCCTGTTGAAGATTGAGGTTCTAAATGGCCTCCAGTACCTTACCCAATTGGCTGTGGATCATCGGAGTGCCAAGAATTCCATATTTGGAGACATCGCACCTATTTGCATCACCTGCCCACTCTTGGAATCCAGTCAAATTTATGACCAGGAACTATTACTCAACTCACCGTTATTGTAACCAATGTCATGTGTATGACTCATGCGTTGTAGGAATCAGCTGATTGAGTGGTCAGCTGTGGCTGATTTATTTCTGTGGGTTAGGAGAAGCAGAGAAATATTGAAAATAGGAACCGGGATAGTCTTTTGGCTGTTTGAGCTTGCTCCAAGATTCAATGCAATTATAGCTGATCATCCAACTCAGTACCCTGTTCCCACTTTCTCCCATAACTTTTGATCTATTTAGCCCTAAGAACTATATCAAGCTTTTTTTTGAAAACATTCAATGTTTTGGCCTCAACCACTTTGTGTGGCAGAGCATTCCACAGGCTCAACACTCTATGGGTGAAGAAATTTCTCCTCATCTGAGTTCTACATGGGTTATCCCATATTCTTAAACAGTGAAGAACTCTAGCAAAAGAATTCATGCCCTGGCACCTCATTTTCAGCTTTAAACAATGTGGGCCATTTCTCACACAATGCCCTTATTAAAGTGATGCAGCCAACGAGGGTAATCAGTTGATGTGCTCTAATTCTTTACTGCTGGGAAGATGGGATACATTCCTATCTTGACAATTGGATAAAATCTGCTAGTTGTAAAGATCGAATAAGAACTTAATTTGTTCTCCTTAATGGGCATGAGTCTACAATACCACATACTGAGTACCACAGAATGTGGTAAGAAGTTCATTTCTGAACTTGTCAAATCATAGGTACATGGATACGTGTTCCAATCTTTAGCACTAGCATTTGAAATCCTGCATGCAAAATATCTGTAAGAGTTTTGGGTATTCCTACTTTTAATGATCCCATTGTTAGTTGCTGTGTCTTCAATTGCCTCAGCTCTATACTCTGAAATCATTTCCCAATATCTTGCTGCCTTTCTACCTCTGTTTCCTATAGCTGGCCCTCAAAACCTACCTCGTCCATCTGCTGCAATGTTGCTTTATGTGGCTTGCTGTCAGATTTTGCTTTATAATACTTCTATCAAGAGCATTTATTATATTTAAGATGCTATATAAATGCACACTTCTGTTGCAAAATTCACTAAAAAGAAATAATAAAAAGAAAGCGTCTATTATTTTCAAATGGACTTTTGGCACATTACCTGACATTTCCTTCTATCTCTTCCTGAGCTGTAAGGTGTAAAATGGCTTGGCAAAACTGTAATCACTAGAATTTGAAAAAACAACTTGGCAAAGGTTTGGTACCTGTGAGCAAACTGAGGAAATTTGTTATTTCAAAATAAATAAACTTCTGGCAATTGCCTAATAAAGCAAAGTACTAAAGAAATGAAAAGAATGTAGTGTAGTAGTGATCTCAGTTAGTGTTGAGAAACATTTACAGATGAGCAGAGGTATGTACATTTTCAATCACCATTTTTCACGTAAAAATGAAAAGAAACACTTTCCAAATTATTCACTGTGCAATCCTACCGAATATTCCCTGACTATGCTGTGCAACTTTCATGGCAGGATCATATATGGCTGGGGTAACCTTTAATTACAAATTTAAATTTAGGTGGGTTCATTCATTAAACTCCCCTGGTTGCACAGTTAGTCGACAAACACCGAAGTCAGCTGTGGTGTCCTGTACTGCCTAGGAAAAATCAGCAAACTTAGCACTGACTAGCAGTCAAACTTGGGACTTTCCACTTCCCACAGTTCCTGTGCAGCATATTTTTCCAGTAAATTCTTGGAGGAACTTGTGGTATTCCAGTAAGATTTCTCCTTAAATTCTTGTACACATAATGATTTTATAAAATAAAGAAATAGGATAAGATATCCTGAGATACCTGCAGTTATAAGAGACAAAGCAAAATAAAGATCTATTTAAAAACCACAATGGATATTGAGGAATAATTTCCATAATTTGTATAATTGAATTGAATTGTAAAGCTTCATTTGCATTATTCTTGTCTTTTGCCCTTACATTGCCAGCCTCCCAAATTGTTGAGAATGGAGATACTTGTGGAGCCTCCTGTTAGTTGTTGAATTGCCTTAGACCATTCATGGCGGGATGTGGCAGGAATGCAGGAGATGGTCGTGCTTGTTGGAAGTCTGTTATCATAGTCTCAGGAGAACTCTATAGGGGTTTCTGTGCAAAATAACCCTCTTCAGCTGCATCATTAATGACTATCCCTCTATCTTAATGTCAAAAGTAGGGATGTTCACTGATGATTGGACAACGTTCAGCATATTCTTGATTGCTCTGAAACTGAAACAGTCTACGTCCAAATGCAACAAGACCTGAACAACATTCAGGCTCAAATTGATAAGAGGCAAGAAATTTTTGCGCCACGAGAAATGCCAGGAAATGACTATCTCAAATAAGACCATTACCCCTTGACATGCAAGGGCATTACCATCATTTTATCCTTAACAATGAACCTTTTGAGGCTTACCATTCACTAGAAATTGAACTGGATCAGTCGTATGAATACTATGGCTACAGGAATGGTCAGTGGGTGGTAATTCTGCAGCAAGTAACTTGTCTCTGGAACCCCCAAAACTTTTCCATCACCTGCAAGGCTTAAGTTAAGACTGTGATGGAACAATCTCCACTTGCCTGTATGGGTGTAGTTCATATAACAATTCTGGGGCTGGTTAACCCTGGTCAAAGCATTCCCCCTTTGTTGGTACTCTCTCTATCACTTTCCACATTCACACTTTCCACCACCAATGCACAGTGACAGCAATGTGGAAGTACCATCTACACGATGCGCTGTACTAACTTACCAAGGCTCTTCCGACAGCACCTTCCAAAACTAGAACTTCTGTTAACTAGAAGGACAGGGACAGCAGAAGCATAATTTGGTAATTGGGGGGTTGGAGCAGGAAACAGACAACTACTCCTACTCCCATTATCCCAGAGCAAGCAAGGTAGTTTCAATTTATTCTGACAGGGTCACTATCCAGAGTGACAATGGAATTTGCATGCCATGCGCTGAAATTTTCGAAACGCTTTTCTCAGTTTCCTTTGCAATATCACTCTTTAGCATGACACACACGTGTCACAGAGCTGTGATCTGCTTTCATTTTCACTGAGTTACTGGAACTGCAGGATTTCTGAGATTTGTAAGTGAAGGAAATCTTGACAGTAAGTAACCCCTAGGATATGTTATGAGTACAACAATTATTGTCTCCCGTGCATCATTTTTAAAAAAGTTTATGTTTACATTTTTGATACATTTTATTGAAGCCTTAAATTTATCCGTTTGTTGGGAAACATATTAATAGGCAGGTACCAAGATAAGATAATGTGAGAAGTACAGCATAAGGGAGAGACAATAGGTAAAACTTAATTTGTGACTGCAATAGGGGTTAAGAAATCTTTAAAGACAATGAAAGTCATTAAGGATCAACTCCTAGCCTGCAAGGATGAAAACCAGGGAAATAGTGGGGAGTCATAATGGGAACTGCAGATGCTGGAGAATCCAAGATAACAAAGTGTGGAGCTGGATGAACACAGCAGGCCAAGCAGCATCTTAGGAGCACAAAAGCTGACGTTTCGGGCCTAGACCCTTCATCAGAAAGGGGGATGGGGTGAGGGTTCTGGAATAAATAGCGAGAGAGGGGGATGCGGACCGAAGATGGAGAGAAAAGAAGATAGGTAGAGAGGAGAGTATAGGTGGGGAGGTAGGGAGGGGATAGGTCAGTCCAGGGAAGAGAGTTGCAGTGGGAGAGAGATTCCCTGAGGTTGGCCCGGAGGGAGGAGGGTAACTTCTTCAGGTTAGGCATCCCTGGAAGAGGCTTCGAAGTGAGGTTAAAATTGTATCAGTGATAATGGGAACTGCAGATGCTGTAGAATCCAAGATAAGAAAGTGTGAAGCTGGATGAACACAGCAGGTCAAGCAGCATCTCAGGAGCACAAAAGCTGACGTTTCGGGCCTAGACCCTTCATCTGAGAGGAGGACAGGGAGAGGGAACTGGAATAAATAGGGAGAGAGGGGGAGGCGGACCGAAGATGGAGAGGAAAGAAGATAGGTAGAGAGGAGAGTATAGGTGAGGAGTTAGCTCAAGACGCACCTCCATTTCCTACCTACCACCTCATCCCGCCTCCTTGACCTGTCCATCTTCCCTGGACTGACCTATCCCCTCCCTACCTCCTCACCTATACTCTCCTCTCTACCTATCTTGTTTTCTCTCCATCTTCGGTCCGCCTCCCCCTCTCTCCCTATTTATTCCAGTTCCCTCTCCCCATCCCCCTCTCTGATGAAGGGTCTAGGCCCGAAACATCAGCTTTTGTGCTCCTGAGATGCTGCTTGGCCTGCTGTGTTCATCCACCTCCACACTTTGTTATCTTAAATAGTGGGGAGTGACTGGACAGGAAAGAGCTTGAGTGAGAGCATTTATACTGTTCCTGTCAGGATCATCTCTGCACTTTAAGGCACAGCTGCCAGGATGGATAAGCCACTCTTGTTTTGTCCAAGCAGTGGCCTGGGTGTGTCTAAGTCCCACTGAGTCCTAATTCAGTGCAATATGAAAACTGTATAATCACTGGTGTCATTTTCCTTCCCATGTCAGATTTACTTCCTTTTCAACAAGTCACACTTCCACCACACTTCTTTATCTCACCCATGTTCACAATTTTGAATTCTTTAGGATCTGCATTAACTATCACTACATGACTGGCTGTTCCCTCTTGTGTAAACAAATAGCTTTCTTTTAAATAACATCTTATCACATTCTCCTGGTGACCCAGATTGGTATGACAGGTCGGCACAACATTGAGGGCCGAAGGGCCTGTACTGTGCTGTAATGTTCTATGTTCTATGTTCTATAACAAATTCATTACTTTTGAATGTAGTCATTTATATTGTGGGAAAATATGTCAGCAGTTTCGTGCACATTGGTGTTTCACAAAAAAGATGAATCATAGATAAACCACCAGCTTCTCAGGGCAATTAGGGATGAACAATTAAAGCTGCATTTGCCATTGTTACTAAGATCCCACAAGTGATTTTTTAAAAAAATGTTTCTGATCACTGCGGAATAAATGCAAGTCAGGACAATGGGAAAACCTTCTTTCCTTTTGACAGAACAATGCCATGAGATTTCTTTATATCTCTGCTTGAATGAGTACACTTTGGCTTAATGTCTCATCTGAGCATACCAACAGAATCTTTATTCCTGGTTTTCATTTGAACATTCATTGCAGCTTTTAAACTGATGTGTTGGTCATAGGTGCTTTGGGTGGTGGCGCTATTTGTCATACCTAATACTTTTGAACATTTTGCAACTGATTTCCTTGATGGCTCACTAAAACAGAAACAATTTGTGGTGTGGTACTGAGTGCAATAGAACCTGCCTTACCTAGTTTAGATCTCCACTCCTTGCTGGATGAAATCTTCAGTATGACTCAGGGATTTCTATAATAGGTTTCTATTTCCTTCGGCTGTAGTTGGGAAATATAGCCTGACTTCCCACTGGTGATAGCAATCACTGCTGGTGGAAGCATAAAATCAGGTACAGCTCTAAAGTCCGTAGTTGAACAAATCAATGATATTCACCATCTAGCGCCGTATATGTTCAATTGCCCCTTGGAGGATGTAGATGAGGGATGCCATGTTCTAAAATGGAGCAAAGCCTTCAGAAGAGTTGCTAGAATGGAATGAAAAGATATTTATGTCTGAAATTACTTTATTGACTCTCCATTTCTTTGCTCATATATCATTATGTTACAGTACCAGCTAGCATGAATTATTGTGAATCAGTCTTTTATCACTGTTGTTGTTTTACACTGGTGGCAGAATTTGTTTCAAATTGTTGTTGATGGTGCATCGCTGAGCAGAGATGTTTCTAAAGGCAGGAGAGGGGAGGAAGCAACAAAAATAAGTAGTTGGCAGATATTCAAAGGTCACACTTCACCACTCCTAAATTGGAATGACTTCTGGGCAGCACATTTTTGTTTTCAACTAATAATGGTTCATAAATGTCACTGACCAGGCCAGTATTTATTGACCATTTCTAACTATCCCGACAGCAGTTGAGAGTCAACCACATTGTTGTGGGGCTGGAGTCACATGTAGGCCAGACTGGATAAGGATGGCAGATTTCCTTCCCTAGAGGACATTAGTAAACTAGATGGGTTTTTCCCACTGATCGGCAATTCATAGTCATCATCAGGTTCTTAATCTCAGATTTCTTTTATCGAATTCAAATTCCACTATCTGCCATGATTATCTGATCTTCAATAAATACCTAGTCTTAAGGTAATTACCTGGGTCTCTAGATTTATAGTCTAGTGTTAATACCCCTAGTCCATCGCTACTCCTTCATTATGGATGTATGATCATAGTTACCACATATAATACCTATTCTGATGAAGGGTCACTCGACTCGAAACATTAACTCTGATTTCTCTCCACAGATGCTGCCAGAGCTGCTGAGCTTTTTTAGCAATTTCTCTTTTTGTTGCTGATTTACAGCATCCACAGTTCTTTCAATTTTTATTTATCCCTAAACCACTCTCACAAACATTGTCAAAATGATTTGTGCAGCCTGGCAAAAGATTCAGGGCATTGTGTCGAACTTCACCTCAATCCGTTCCATGAAAGAGGACTCTGTGCTCCGTGGACCATTCTGAAGGACATACCCCACCAGAAACGTCTACTACTGCTGGAGGGCCATGAGCTCAGTGAAAGATGTTCTTTAGTCCGCTTGAGATGTTTTGGCCTTCCATTGATTGGACAGAACAGTTGATGACTAAGTTTTGCAGACTGTTAAGATTCTAGTGGGAGGTGTGCGCTGGAAATCAAATCCCGCCACTCCACAAGCCACAACAAAAGTGTAAGTATCATATTCTCCCCACCTACACTCATCTTTACTGGCCCCACTCCCACCTTTTTGACCTGTCTGTCCCCTCTCCACCTGACTTCTTTATCCAGCTTCTATCTGCCTTCCCCTCTCTTCCTATTTATTTCAGAATCCCCTTCCCCGCTCCCATTTCTGAAGAAGGGCCGAGACCAGAAACATCAGCTTTCCTGCTCCTCTGATGCTACTTGGCCTGCTGTGTTCATCCAGCTGTATACCTTGTTATCTCAGATTCTCCAGGATCAGCATTTCCTCCTGTCTCCGTAATGAAAAATGGTCAATTTGTTTCTTCCTACCAGGCTTTTCAAAAAACTCAAAAATAACACATTCATTACAGGCAAACTTATCTTCAAGCAAAGTGGAAAACTGTATATTCCCCTTAATCTCAAACACACACACATTCATACACAGACAAGACAAAGAAATACATAACTCAAGCGTGTAATTGTGGGTGGGGAAAAGATTAGACAAACGAGGAATAAAATCAATACCCGATAGGTCAAGGCGTGAATTCACATGACAATAATGTTTTGACTTTTCACAGTTCTGTCGCATTCCATTGGATGAGATCCAGTTACTGACAGTTGCAGAATAACAGAAAATATTCAGACTGGATTTCAGATTTAGCTGAGAAGCAGTTAGGAGTCCTGACATTTGAAACTTTATCAGTTCAGATAGTGCTGTTTCCAGCCCCACATTCTGGTTCTTAATGATAAATAGAGACTAAACTGCCTCTGCTTGCAAACCTCTCCAGCAACTGTCCATACTGTCCACTGTGTATACTGACAAAACAGCTATTTCCTCAGTCTAAAGGCTGTTGATATGCAACAGCAGCATAGATCCATTAGGTGTTTCCTGGCCTGTTTGCTCAACAATTGAAGCAATAATAATACACCTTAATCTGTCTCTAAAACTTTGCTGGACATTGCTTTCCAAAGAGCTTTATCAATAAACAACAAATTAACCATAGTCTCCATTAGCCTTTTGACTTCCAGTCCCAAATAATCCTTAATTAAATTATTTGCTACTGAATAATGACCAAATTCCAATTCTCATAATCAAAAAATATATGTACTCTCAACACAAATCTACCCTTGGGAGATGAAATGCCATTTTCAAATGTGTTTCATCATAATGCAGCATGGCACAATAACACCAAAATTACAGAAATTAATTTACTTCATTCACATTTATTCTTTATTGAAAATTTTTACAATTTCTTACCACCTCTATCTCCAAACTATTTCAGCATAATTACATTTGTGATAGTACACCAGCAATTACATTATCTTTTCCAGTGTTATAAACAACTCTTACAGTAGAATTTAAATTATGTGGTTTTTTCCCAATTGTTATAATATGTTAATACAACATCAAATTAAACCATGCGATTAAATAGACTAATGATAGCTTGGTTCATCAGTTTTCAAATTATGGCTGGAGCATTTTTAAACCTGAATGACATGAGATGAGAATGCTCCAACTCATTTGATGTAGTAAGAGTTGGTGTCCTTCTAGCTATTGACATCAATGGTACTTGATAGCATTTCCTCAGTTAATTAATCGTATTAAGGAATAAAGCACTGTCAATCCTATTGATACAATCATCTAACTGAGGAATTGGGTATGAATCTTTTATTGTTGCTGCCTTTACTTTCAGATAATCTATGTAGAATCTCGCTGAACCATCTGGTTGAGTAACTTATGGTTCTGGTGATCTCCAACTACTTTGGCTATGATCAATCAAATTTTTTTCTAATCTCTACTAAACCTCTATTCCAAACTCTGAGTATTTCTGGCTTTAAACAGGAAATGTTTTATTGGTACTGAACCTTACATCCATAACACTTATAGCTACTTTTGTATATTTGAGTGTATTGCCTCGTATTTCCTTGAATTCACTGTAACTTTACAAATCTTTCTATCGCTGTTCTTCTAAATATGGGAATATGGTGTCTAATTGTCCACATGCTTCAATATTGGCTAAATGGACAATGGGAGGTTTACTTTATGAACTCTTAACATTTCCTTCTGCCTCATTCTGATTTTCTCTGCCATTCTTCATTAATTTTACAACCTTCATTGCTTTTACTTCTTGCTCCTGTTTACCTTCCTTTCTGTCATAATGTTGTTTTGATAGTAACCTAGCCAATCTTCTTCCTATGAGCTGGGGTGCCTAACAAGTAATCTAAATTACTATCTTTCATGAATTATCTGCTACAGACCACTGAATTCTGAATCATCAGTGAGGTAAGAGAAGGTCATGAGGCCTCAACTTCACTCCAATTGCCCCTTCTCCTCAAGAAGACCGGATGGGGCCAGAAGGTATTCTGTCAGAGAAGGAATTATATACAAGACACTTAGTAAATGCCAAGCTCTTCCACCTCCGCCTTGACTGTGACTAGTAGAAGATGGAACCCAGCATCAGTGAGCCTGCATCTGGGCACATCAGTCTCAGCATTTCTTGGCCCGATAGGAAAAGAAAAATGACCCGTGGGTCATCTGCCAAAATCTTCTAAGTCAACAAGGTCCACCACAGTGCAGACTTCCACCACATTGACTGCAGACCCTGGAAAGGCACATAGATACAGTGAGAGAGCAAGGAAATAAAAATGCTCAGAGGGCATGTAACTTGCAAGGGTGACACATCATTGCGAACCCACTTTCATATCTATAAAACATATGAACTTTCAATTGTTAAATGTCTTATTGACTGTCATTTTAGTATAGGACCTGATTAAATAGCTATCATTCAAAAAATAAACAAAGAACTGTGGATGCTGAAAATCAGAAACAAAAACAGAAAAGTTGCTGGAAAATGTCAGTAGGTCTGGCAGCATTGTGGAGAGAGAAACAGAGTTAACGTTTTGGATCCACTGATCATCTGTTCTGAAGAGGGGGTCACTCTACTTTCACTCCACAAAAGCTGTCAGCCATGCTGAGTTTCTCCTGCAATTTCTTTTTGTGTTTCTACGTAGCTACCGTGTCAGTTAAGCAGCCTCTTCGCGGATCCTAAGGGGGGTATCAATCATATTGAAAGGCTTTACTCATCTCTCAGAAGTGTCCTGGATGGCTTCACTTCGCTGGAAATTATTCCCCTGATACTTTCAAACGTGGCTATTTGCTGCACAAGCTGCTAGCATATTCTTTAGGCGTGGTATTGATATGGGATAGTGCCACACAGCAACAGTTGTGTTGCTGATGTAGTCAAAGTTGTCTGGTTTTCTGTCCATGCTAAAAAGCAACCAGAAGCCAGGAGTGTTGCGAACCTGCAAGTTCTCGATGAAAAACAATACACTAAAATGTACAGCAATCCAGATGTGCAGTGAGCATCCAAGTAAATGGCAACTCGGCGAGTGCTTTATAGTACCATGATTTAAGATATCTGGAGAAGCTAAGTCATGTCCATATACTGACTAGGAATATAGATTAGGAGTAGGACTATAGTATAAATTGATATTGAAAGTGTTCAAATACACACAGTATAGATAGTGATACCAATGTACAAATAACATCAAACCAAGAACAGTGGAAGCTGGATATCTGAAACAAAAACAGAAATTGTAGGAAAAACTCCAGAGATCTGACAGCATCTATGGAGACAAAGCACAGTCATTGTTTTGGGTCTAGTGACCCTTCATCAGAACTGCAGATGCAGCCAGACCTATTGAGTTTCTCCAGCAATTTCTGTTTTTGTTTCCAAAATACCAACTGCTGCCAGAAGTGAATGGGTGGAGAATCTGGAGAATGGTGCAAATTGCACAATTACCAGGAATTAACCACATCACTTCAAGAAGCCTCTTGGAAATCTGATTAATTAGATTTGATTTGATGCATGCATAATCCAGTTCTTTGTTTGTTTATAATTTCACAACCACTGTGATAGAGGTGGATTTACTGTTGTTAATGCAAGGAGCTGGATCACAAATAATGAACTAAACAAGCAGCATAGATCATGTGGAACCAGTCAGGAGTTATTGAATTGTTTTCCAAAGCCAATCTAGAATCTGAATAGAATAGGCTATATTCATGTTCCCTCTTCCTAAGACCCCAAGAAACTACAGAGTGTTGTAAACACAGCCCAGGCAATCACGCAAACCAGCCTCCCATCTATTGACTCCATCTATAATTCCCACTGCCTCAGGAAAGCAACGAACATAATCAAACACCCGTTCCACCCCAACTATATTCCCTTCCATCCTATTGGGCAGAAGATATAAAAGTTTGTACACAGGTACAAGTAGATTCACGTGAAGCATCTTCCCTGCTGTTATCAGGCTTTTGAACAGACTTCTCAAGTGTTAATTCCGATCTGGCTCTCTCTGCACCTTCTCTGCATCTGTAACACTATTCTGCAGTCTTCTGCTACTCTGATGTAAAATCCGCCTGTGTAACACACAAAACAACACTTTTCACTGCATCTTAGTACATATGACAATCAATAAATCAATCAATCAATCTAACTTATATTTGCTGTTGTCATGTATAGTATACAATAAACTTGTAGTTAATACTTTTTAAGAATTGGACATGAACAGGCTATTACAATGGATACTGGAAATCAAGCAAACTGTGGTATTTGAGTTGCAGTCTCAGATGAATACTGAGTTAAATGTGAACTGTTTCCAGTCACCTAGGGAAATTGCACATCTATTTACATAAGGATGCGCCAATACAAAATATTATTTCCAGGCCTCTGTTTCCATGTTTCTACTGAACAAGTAGGAAACTTGAAATTGAATTGATAGCTGTTAGAAATAAATAGTCGCTGTCACTTTTCTGTTGTATCATAAGGACTAAATCAAACACTCAGAGATGTTAACATACGGTACAGGATGTGTAATCACACAAATAGCCCATATGATTGGAAAAAGACTTGGAACTTTGAAAAAGCCACATGAAGCACAGCCATGTTGTTTTTAATCTATCTTAAAAGATCATCAAGGAGATATTTGCAGTTAGTTCCACCAAAGCCATCAGAAGCACTGGATTCAGCCAGACTGTGAACCAGTTTCAAAATAAACTGTGTGAGATCAAGGAGCCAAGTTACATATCTGTTTCAATGGGAAGTTCACCTGAAACACAACCTCATGGAAATTTAACTGGCAGAAACTTTTAAATCTGCTAAGAGCCCTTTTCTTTACAAGACCCCTCATTTCAATTTTAAAACATCAAACCAGCCGAAAGGCTGTAGGCTTGCCACAAGGAAGAGTAGAGATCAAAACTCAGAGGCTGGGATCATTGCAATCTGTAATGGTGTAATACCTTTCTCTGTATCTAGTCCTTGTGTGTGTGAATGTTTGCGTGGGAGAGTATGTGCAATTCAGGGCAAAAGTGCAAGACTAAATAATCCTTTTTTAGCAAACTCACAAAAGCTTCCTTTTTAACTTGTTCCTTCATTTATTGCCCATCCCTAGTTGTCCTTGCTGCTGAATATATCACAGATACACACTCTGTAAGTAAGAAAAGACGCACCTCCTTCATACAAAATATTGATTATGGACAGGTAAGAGAGCACATACATTCTGCATGAGACCCTCTGCTTAGCTGTCTTGTGCTGTGCACGACCTCTTTGTTTCTAATGTTCACATTCTGATTGCTGCCTGGCTGTGCATCCAGGCATCTTAGTAGGAACAGTGGTGTTAGTTAGACTCAAGTGAAGATTCTGGCTGTGAAACCTAAACAAAACTAAGAACGTCCATCTACTTTACATTTCACATACTTGACCTCTCACCATCTACGCTCCTGGTGAGACGCTTTGAAAATCCACCTCTGAATGCACATTTTGCAGCACATTCATTATCTTGTTATAAACGCTATGGTTTTCCCCTCATTTCAATATACATATCCTAATGTAATTCTACCCAATTAAAACGTTTTCTATCATACTGAGATAGTAGGAACTGCCAATGCTGGAGAAGCTGAAATAACAAGGTGTAGAACTGGATAAACACAGCAGGCTAAACAGCATCAGAAGAGCAGGAAAGCTGACATTTCAGGTCTAGACCCTTCCTCAGAAAATGATGGGTCTAGGCCTGAAACGTCAGCTTTCCTGAACCTCTGATGCTGCTTGGCCTGCTGTGTTCATCCAGCTCTACACCTTCTCGATCATACTCTTTGTTTTCTGTGTTGCTCAGGAAAGGGAGAATACCAGTTCCTTTGAATAACTATAATAGCTGGCTAACTATTGAGTCATCTTTGACTTGGGATTCCCAGGTTCAAAATAATTTGTATTTACCATGCTAAACATTCCTGCTAATATTTAATTCCCATCACTAATGATATTTTCTTACTATGTCTGAAACAAAAATTGTCAGTGAGACCAAGATAACAAAGTGTGAAGCTGGATGAACACAGCAGGCCAAGCAGCATCTCAGGAGCACAAAAGCTGACATTTTGGGCCTAGACCCTTCATCAGAGGGTCTGGGCCCGAAACGT
The DNA here is from genome assembly GCF_030684315.1 of Stegostoma tigrinum. Lineage (NCBI taxonomy): Eukaryota > Metazoa > Chordata > Chondrichthyes > Orectolobiformes > Stegostomatidae > Stegostoma > Stegostoma tigrinum. Next base: position 67,397,247 of record NC_081362.1, on the reverse strand, counting down.
CAGCTTTTGTGCTCCTGAGATGCTGCTTGGCCAGCTGTGTTCATCCAGCTCCGCACTTTGTTATCTTGGATTCTCCAGCATCTGCAATTCCCATTATCACCTTGTCAGTGAGACCAAATCCTTCTATTTGTTGATCCCAAAATTTATCCTTCACTTATATTTAATCCATATTTATTACTTCTTTGAGGGTAATGTCACATCAAAGTCTCTCTCCACACTGTTTACCAACTGGTATAGGTATCTTTTGTTTAGCTATTTACGTTACAGATACAACTGCTCTACTTAAAAAGGAAAATAGAACATAGAACATAGAACATAGAACATTACAGCACAGTACAGGCCCTTCGGCCCTCGATGTTGTGCCGACCTGTCATACCGATCTCAAGCCCATCTAACCTACACTATTCCATGTACGTCCATATGCTTATCCAATGACGAGTTAAATATACCTAAAGTTGGCGAATCTACTACCATTGCAGGCAAAGTGTTCCATTCCCTTACTACTCTCTGAGTAAAGAAACTACCTCTGACATCTGTCCTATATCTTTCACCCCTCAATTTAAAGCAATGCCCCCTCGTGCTCGCCATCACCATCCTAGGAAAAAGGCTCTCCCTATCCACCCTATCTAACCCTCTGATTATTTTATATGTTTCAATTAAGTCACCTCTCAACCTTCTTCTCTCTAATGAAAACAGCCTCAAGTCCCTCAGCCTTTCCTCGTAAGACCTTCCCTCCGTACCAGGCAATATCCTAGTAAATCTCTTCTGCACCCTTTCCAAAGCTTCCACATCCTTCTTATAATGCGGTGACCAGAACTGTTATATAATGTTGTATAATGATTATCACTACCTATTGGGACCTTCAATATGAGATAATTAATTATTTGTGGTATTATTTATTGTAGGAAGGTGTATAATGAGATTCCCTAGATGTCTGTGTAGGACTGCTGTGTCAATATCAAAGTCCTTGATTTGGATGTACAGGACATAATTTAAAAAAATTGACATGTCACCAAACTTAGAAGTATACTGATTTGTCAACTGTAAGGAGCACAATGTTAGACTTCACAGGCTGGTGAACTGAGTGGACACGTGGTAGATGGAACTTAATTCATACAAATGTGAAGTGACTGATTTTTGTAGGAGGATGAGAAAAAAAGCAATATAAAGTAAGATCCACAATTCTAATGGACTTGGAACGACAAAGACTCCTGAGTCTGAATGAACTATTGAAAGTGGAAGAAATAGGTGAGATAGCAGTGGATGAGGCATACAGCATTCTGAGCCTTATAAATAGAGGAAAGAGTGCACAAACAATGTAATGATCCCTGTAACCACTTTTTGATTCTATGCTTTTATAACTCTATTTACAGCATAGGAAGCCATTCAGTTCTTTCCATGTGATCTCTCAATAGAAACGCCCCATCCTATCCCGATTTCCCCAGCCGCATTTATTTTATTTATTTTCAGGTAATAATCCAATTTTTTATGATATTCTTGGTTGAAACTGCCTCAACCCTATACTGACTATTGCATTCAAGATCCTAAACACAAGGCATGGAAAAAGATTTTTCCTTATATTGCAGTTGGTTTTTTACCAAGCACCTTAAATCAGCATCTTCAGACTGTTTGGCCATCCAAATTGCACTGCCAAAAGTGAGACTGCCACTTTGTTTTTCCTTAGCTCAATCTGAATTGCCTTATTTGATTATCCTTCTAAAGTATTGTCCATACTCACAACTGCAATTATTCCTTATATCCATTTGCACAAGCCTGTGGGAACAAGTTGGAGATTACTACTTTTGAGGTGCTGGTGGCAAATTTTCAACATAGCTCACTAAATTTGGACTGCAGGATACATCCTCTTTATGTCTATGTTGTTTGTTCTGGCCGTGCACTGCTAGCCCTTTATCTTCCATGCTCTGGATTCTCTGCAGCTGTCGAGTGACATCTGATTCACTACAATTGTACTGAAAATGGACTATCGACATGTAACTGTGATAATGGGAACTGCAGATGCTGGAGAATCCAAGATAACTAAGTGTGGAGAATAATATAATGTGGATATTCATAGAATCCCTACAGTGTGGAAACAGGCCCTTTGGCCTAATAAGTCCACATCGACCCTCAGAGCATCCTACCAAAACCCATCCCACCGTAACCCACCTAGCCTAAACATCCCTGAACACTATAGCCAATTTAGCATGGCCAATCCACCTAGACTGCACATCTTTGGGCAATGGGAGGAAACCAGAGCACCCAGAGGAATCCCATGCAGACACGGAGAGAATGTGGGTGGAATTGAATGTGGGTCCCTGGCTCTGTGAGGCAGCAGTATTAACTGCTATGTAACCATGGCTCCCATGATATGTTATGGCAAACATGCGTAGGATGCATCCCATTACTATTCGCTAAATTAAACCAACATTAAGACTTCTAACAAAAATTTAGTTAAGTAACATTTCACATAATATATGAAAAAGATAATGTTGAAATTAACTGGGGTTCCTTCCCTGTTGTTCAGAGAAGGCAGCAATTAATATGTTACATAAGCACAAACCATTGAGTAATGATAAACCAGCAAGTATGTGTATGCGGAGCTAGGGAAGTATAATTATCGTGCCAGTGGCAATACTTATTATAAAGTCCATTTTAGTCATTTTAATCTCCTTACAAAATATTTTGCAAAGACTGTTTGTTGTTCTTCAAATGTAAATCAAGGAATCTTTTTTAATCTGTTCATGGGATGTGGCATTGGTGGCGTCCCATGATTCTTTGTGCACTCCTAATTTCTCGAGAGAATGTGTGATGAGCTGTCTTCTTAAATTGCTGCAGTCTGTGTGGCAGATACATCCACTGTGCTGTTAGGTAGGGAATTCCAATATTTTGAGCCAGTGACAATAAAGATAATTACAAGTTAGGATGGTGTGTGAATTGAAGAGGATCTTGCAGATTGTATTGCCCCCATGAGATAGAAGCCATGGGTTTCAAAAGTCCTATTAAATAATACATATAAAGTTTCTGAAGTGCAGCTTGTAGATGGCCATTGTGCACCAGTAATTGAGGGAGTGAATGTTTAAACTAGTGAATGTAATGTTAATCAAATAGGCTGCTTTGTCTTGTTGAGCTTTCTGTGTGTTGTTGATATTGCATTCATCCAGGGAAGTGGGGAATGTTCCATTGCACATTGGAGCTTTGTGTTGTAGCTGCTGGAAAGATTCCACAGAGTAAGGAGATAAGTTACATAATGCAAGATACCCACTTTTGACTTGTAGCCGCAATAATGTGATTGCTCCAATAGAGTTTTGGTCAATGGGAACGCCCAAGATACTGTTGATAGGTGTACTCATTAATGATAATTTAAGGTCCCACTAATTTTTCTAGCAACTGCACAAACTTTCAAGGTCCCTGCATGGCAGTGACTGGAGAACCTGTCAATCAGCACACATTGACCTTCGGAGTAGCTTTATGGCCATAATTTGTTGAATGTCAAAGGGGATGTTACTTATTGGAAATGGACATTGCCTGACTCTGCCTGTGGCATTATTGTTATCGTTTAATAGGGAAGTTTGAATATTGATCAGTTCTTCCTCCATTTGACACAGACTACTCCATTAACTATGAAAATCCAAAAGGAACTAAAACACTGTGCAATTATCAAAGAACATTGCTACTTCTGATCTTATGATTGAAGAATTAATGAAGCAGATTGTTGAGCCTAAGATACCATTCAGATGACCTCTTGGGGTATTTTCTTGGGACTGAAATGAGTGACGTCCAACAACCACAATTACTTTCCCTTGGTATGACTCAAGCCAGTGGAGTGCTTTCTCTTATTCAATGACATCAATTTTACTAAGGTTCTGTGATTTCATACCCAGTCAAATACTGACTTAGTGTCAAGAGCATTCACTCCCATCACACCTCTTGCATTCAGATCTTTTTGTGGTTGCTCCTGATTTACACCAGCTTGGTAATAATGGCACAGTGATGAATATGACAGGCTATGAAATTATCCAATAAAAAAAACAAAAGAACTGTGGATGCTGTAAATCATGAACAAAAACAGAAGTTGCTGGAGAAGCTCAACAGATCTGGCAGCAATGGTGAAGAAAAAAATCAGAATCAGCATTTTGGGTCTGGTGATCCTACCTCAGAACAGTTCTGAGGAAGGGTCACCAGACCCAAAATGTTAACTCTGATTTTTTTCCACAGATGCTGCCAGACCTGCTTAGCTTCTTCAACAACTTCTGTTTTTATTCATGAAATTATTGATATGGATTGCAATTCTGTTGCTACTGATGACATTTCATGGATTCCAGTTTTGAACTGCTATGCTTTCTGTCTGAATTTACCCAATGTAGCCTTGGTGGTGGTGCCACACAATAGAGGGTGTCCTTTATCTCCACTGCACAGTGATCACAGTTACTGATACTGTTAGGACCATATTCTGGGACAGCGAAATTGGTGAGCATGAGAAGCAGGTTTTACTTCATGTTGACTTTCTCACTACACACACTATATGGCAGATATGCCCTTCAGGACTTAGTCAGTTTGGTTAGTTGTGAATGCACCAAACAATTCTTGGTAATGGATATCACCCAACCAGAGTATATTCTGTGCTTTTCTAATCTGATTGCTTCTTCTAGGTGTCAATGTTGGGCACAGAGCAGTGCTGATTCTTCAATCGATGGTGAACAGCATGTAATAATCAGCAAGATTGCCCATATTTGTTCTGATGACACGAGACTGCATCTGGTCCACAGTCAATGTTGAGGTCAACCAGAGCCATCATCTCCCAAACGTAATCTAATGTGTCAATGCCTTCGATGAGACTGCCCTAGTGAAGGAAGAATCTGGGATGTTGGCTGTAAGGTATGATTCTGTAATTACTATATCAATCTGTTGCTTGACAAATCTCTGGGAAAACTTTCCAGATGATAGTGAAAAGACTTTTAAACAGTATGGGCATGCAGTTGTCTTTATGATTCCTGGATTGAAGCCAAGTTCCATTGTTGTGATGGTTGTGATTGTGGATTTTTGAGTAGAAGTCATTTGGTCATTTACCTCGTTCGCTGAGGGATCTTTGAGAGATTGTCTGCAGTATTTTTCTACTTACAATAAAGATTGGAGTTCAAAAAAGTAGTTCATTGTCTGTAAAATGCTTTGGAACATCTTAAGGATGGAATAAGATGTCATGTTATAGTACCTCCTTGGGACTGACAAAGTTGACAAATTTATTTAACATTGAGAAAATAACATTTAGCTTCTCTCCTTGCAATCTATGTATCTCTGTCAACATAACATTGTATTTGGACCGTAAATTGCAAGTTCAAAACCTCAAAACTTAATATAATTAAACTTGGTGTAAATAAATACAATGAAACTTGTTTTGGAGTTGAAGCTTATTTCAGTCACATACATCTATGGTGACATAGAAAATATGTTGGAAGTGAGGAAATGTAGATTCCTCTTTTTACACTGATCTTCAGAAATAGAATTTTCTGTAATATAGCACATTAAACTTCCCCTTTTTATGGTTGTGAAATTCATGAAGTGTTATAACTTCCTTTTGAACACGAGGCATGTGCAACATTTTGTTTTTGTTCTCAAATAGTGGTTCAAGATCATCTTTCCTTCCTGGTCAATTGTCAATGAGACATTAAACAAAAACAGAAAGTGTTTGAGCAACTCAGCAGGTCATTAGCATCTGTGGATAGAGAAACAGAGTTAACATTTCAAGTCCAGTGACCCTTTAGTCGCTGTTTTTGTTTCAGATTTCTAGTATCTGCAGTTCTTCATTTTTTATTATGTCAATGAAATCTTGCCTGTTCCTGTTCAAAAGTTGAGGATCAAGTTACAGATTCATCACAAAAATGCCTAGGTACTTATTTTAAAAACCATATAATAACAGCTTATTTGTTTCCTCAGCTTCTTATAATGGTTGCAATGGGAAAACAACATCTTTCTTCTAAATTTGCAGCTATGATCTGGAACATTCAATATTGAAATATAAAAATCCAAGGGATAGAATTTATAACTTGAGCAGGAGTGTTGGATAGGTGGGAATGGAACACCCTACTCAAAGTCAATGGAAAGAAAATTCTGGCTGGATGCGTGAACATCTGGTTAGCTAGTTACCTGTGGTCCACTTTAGCCCATGCCTAAATGATAGAATTCATCAAACAATGATTACAATATGATAATCAGAATGGAATATTTGCTGATTTCTATCATTTGATACTTCTTGTGTGTATTCAAATTTCCTCCCTTAATTCCTGAAGGCACTGTTGTGTCAGGACTTTGGTTTTAAAACTCTGACATGGAAAATGAATGTCACTGGCGAGGCACTCAGTCCCAAATTGCCCTTTAGCTGTTTGGCTCTTCTGGCAATTTCAGAGGGCAGCTAAGAGTCAACTTCATTTCTGAGAGTCTGGATTGATGTGTAGGTCAGACCAAGTAAGGTTGGCAGATTTACCTCCCTGAAGGACATTAGTTAAACAGATGGGTTTTTCACAATAATTGAGCTTGTTCACAATGGAACTAGAACTAATTTTTAAAGAGCAGATTTTATTGAATTCAATTATTTGCCATGGGATCATAGAACCTAGTCACCAGAGCATTAGCCTGAAGCTTTGAATAACCAATTCAATGGCATTATCACTACACCATCACTTCTCCAGCTTCCCTCTCAGGGGCTGTCCTTGTACATGAGCCTAGATTCTGAATGTTAGCACAGTGCCATTACAGTTGATCCTGTTCTCACTTACCATTGACATGCGCATTTTCAAAGGGATTCAATGATCGGAAGCTGCAGTTCTAGTTGCTTTCTCTTGCATGGCAATTATTGGGGTACCAATAAATTCTCAGGTGGAGAAAAGGAATGTTGACCAAGATTGTATTTATTACATATGAACGAACAAAACATTGTTGCTGTCTCTTGAGTTAGCTTTAAACTTCGAGCAAACCCTAAGGAATAGCAGGAATCTCAAAAGTCTAAACAACAGCTTGCTTTTCACCTGGAAACAATTATAGTATTTTGAAAACTTATTGATTGGTTTAACACAATCCCAAATGATTGCAGTTTCTTACTGCAGTAATTTTTGTCTAAATAAATCCCTCTTTATCTCAATTGCATTCGTAAGTTTAGAATAGTGTAACACTGATGTTTCTAATCAAAAAAAGATTTGTTTTGTTATTCTTGAAAACATATATCATCCTATTTATGTGAGCGCAGTTACAAGTTGATGAGAGTAAATACTCAACTGTGTTTTTCTGAATGGATGCTCTACTTGACAGCACAGTTGTTTGATATCAACATTGCCATTTGTAGGAATTAGTTTTGGTCCCTCTTGTGATGCAGAGGTAGAGTCCCAACCCCTAGACCTGAAAGGGCATTAAATCCCACTTGTTCCAGAAATGTGTAATAACATCTCTGAATAGGTTGATTAGGGGAAAAAAAATAGTTGTAGGAGTTATTTCGGGCCCCCTTGTGGTACAGTGGTAGTGTCCCTATCTCTGAACTTGGGAGGCACAGATTCAAGTGCCATCTGCTCTAGAGGAATGTAATAATATCTTTGAACAGATTGATTAAAAAAAAATGTAGGAGATAGTTAGCCTGGTTTGTGAGGTAACTGGGGTGCGGTGTAGAATGATGCCTAGTAGTATGGATTCAAACCTCATAATAGCTGTGGTAATCTACAGGTGGCTATCTCCTTATCTTTCCACACTGGAAGCAGGTAGGGTCCCTCAAACTCCTTAGCTAATTATTTGTTTTTTAATGGAGAGACATAACTCTGGTCTTTTATGGATAATGACTAATTATTCAAAAAACAGAAAGAACTGTGGATGCTGGAAATCTGAAACAAAAACAGAAATTGCTAGAAAATCTCAGCAGATCTGGTAGCATTTGTTGAGAGAAATCAGGATAAATGTCTTAGGTCCAGTGAGCTGCAATTCTTGTAGACATGGATCCAACATAGTACTAGGCAACAATATCAAGGATTGTGACTGAGCAGCACTGAAGGAATAGTGATGGATGTTGCAGAGTAAAGGGGTAACTGTGACTTAGCTTTAAGAATAGTTACTGAGCATGTGCATAAGGAATTATGTCATATGTTAGATATTATGCAACTGGACCCTGAGTCTGAAGATATCCTCACTTATCATCCCTTGTATATAATTATACTGAATAAAGGTGTTCAATATTCAATCGCTTGAGCATTGGCCCGATCTTGCTACTCATATCCAAGACAGGATATGAAGGGATTTGGAGAACAATAAAATTGCTCTAATTCATACGTAGCACAAAGGAAGCTGGTTGTGATTTATAGAAGCCACTCATCTTAGCCCTGCAATGTTGCTGCAGGCCTTTCTCTGAATAATGACCTAGTCCCAACCATCTTCACTGCTTCAAAAAGGCCTTGCCTCCGACCATTAGCTCAGAGGTTGAAATCTTCAGTGGTGATTGCTTCATGTCAAATGTCATCTTTGGTCCAGTGGTTCTTGTCCCTAGGTCTCAGTCCAAGTCCCACTCCAGAGTGTGAGCGAAGTGATCCAGGCTGACTCTGTCTCTCAGATGAGATATTAAATTGAGACCCCATCTGTCTAGTTAGGTGGATGTAAAAGATCCCATGGCACTATTTTGATAGTAGGACCAGCAAGAAAGTTATCCCCAGTGTCCTGGTCAAAATTTATCCTTCAAACAATATCACAAAAAAGATAGATGACCTGATCATCGTCACAATACTGGTTTGCTGTCTGCAAATTGACTGCTGCTTTCATATATTGTGATATTGATTGCACTTCGAAAAGCTTTTCTTTGCCTGTTACCACTGATAACAGTTTCTCCCTAACTGATCTGTTCAGACCCCTAATAATTTTGAATACCTCTATCAAATCTCCTTTAACCTTTCCTTCTCCAAGGTAAACATTTTCAATGTCTCCAAGCTTTATATGTAACTGAAGTTCCTCATCCCTGCAAATATTTACATGACTTTTTTCTGCTCCCAAATGCCAGTTTGTCCTTCCTAAATTATGGTGCCCAGAGATGGACAGAGTACTCTAATTGAGGCAATGCCAGTGTTTTATATAGGTTTATCATACACTCAATGTTTCTGCGTTCTGTACACATTTTGAGGAAACCTAGGAAGATCTCAACCTGGTATCACCTTTCATGCTTTATACACATTTAAAGCCAGGTCATTTTGTTTCTTCACGTCCTTAAGAGTGGTATCTTTTGCTTTATATTATCTCTTGCATGATTCCTATCAAATTGAATTACTTTACTCTTCTCTGCATTATATATAGTTTGCCACTTATATCATTCTTCTAACTTTCCATGTCCTTTTGTAGTTCTACATTATCTTCCTCAAAGTTCATAATACATCTAAGTTTCATACAAACTTGAAATAGTGGCCCGTACACAGAGGTCTAAGTCATTAATACAAATCAGAAAGATCAGGGGTCCAAACAACAATCTCAGCAAAGGACCCTACAACACAACCAATGATTCATCACTGGATACTGGCTTCCAATATAAGTAAATCTTCAATCTGAACCTTCTATCTCCTGCCACTTAGCCAATTTTGGATCCAATTTGCCAAATTGATTAGTATTCCATGAGCCTTGCCTCTCTAAATGGAGATTAGCTCTGTCCTTTGAAAATATTTCCAATAGTTTCTCTATCACTGATATTACATTGACTGATCAATTGTTCCCTGGTTTATCCTTCTGAATAATGGTACCCCATTAACTGTCCTCCAATTCTCTGGCACCTCACTCGCATCCAAGGACCCTGCAACCTCATCGCTTGCTTCCCATAGTATTCTGGGATATATTTCATTTGGGACTGCATATTTATCCAACTTTTAAGGAGCTAAACCCACTAATACCTCCTTCCTCTTCGTGCTATGTTTTCAGATTCATCACAGACCCATTGACAGCGAATATAGATACAAAGTAATAATTTAAAACTGCAGCTATATGTCCTAGCACCACACTTAAATTGTCACTTTGGTCTCCAATGGGGCTTACTTATTTCCTAGTTATCCTCTTGCTTCTAGCATACCTGTAAACTACCTTTGGATTATAGATAATGGGAACTGCAGATGCTGGAGAATCCAAGATAACAAAGTGTGGGCCTGGATGAACACAGCAGGCCAAGCAGCATCTCAGGAGCACAAAAGCTGACGTTTCAGGCCTAGACCCTTCAAATCCTTTGTTTTACCCCCCCCCCGGTGTTTTCTCTTGTCCCCTTTCTGCCCGCCTATGTGGATCTTCACTATGCTGTGCAATTCAGTCACTGAGTCACTGGATTTCTGTGGCATCTTAATCATAAATTCTGCTATCCGCACATCTCTGAGAGAGAAAAATATTTCATTTCAATGTAATTTTTCTCTTTCAGCACATCCATTTACATGTGAATGTATGTTTAAGCATAGGCAAACATTTGTTTCAACAAGTATGTATGAATAGGTGTCTGGTATATTACAACAGATTTTTACTCATAAATAGAGCCAAGTCTTTATTTCAAAGACACAGAAATTCAAAAGACAATGCTATTTCAGGTTGAAACATTTCATTTGAAATATTTATATATGAGTTCTGTTGAAAAGTCATGACCTGAAATCTTTTTCCACCACTTTAGTTTTCCTTCCTCCACAGATGTTGATTCCTGTATTGTCACCTTTTTATTTCAAAGTAGATTTGTTTTAGATAAAAACACTGTGGTCAAGCAACATTATTTCTGGGACTGAAATACTATCTCAAACAGTAACAAAGGATGGCTGTTTGTAAAGTTAAATATTTCATGTGTAATGCAAAAACTTCCATACACAACCTGATTGACCATAACACATCACTAGAACAGACTGAAATCAGCATCCCAAATTGTGTGATATTACCATTTTGCCATATTCTTGTATTTTGTATTTAGATTAGAATACAAATTGTTTCTAACTGTTAATTTGATCTTAATTATTTATTGATTTTATACATTTACGCATATTGATCCACTGTTGAAATGTTGTAGTGTTGAATGTAGAATGGAATGAGACCGGTGGGAAGATATAGGAACAATGGTATCAGTGAGAGGAAGAACAGAGTCAGTTTAGGAGAAAGGATGAAGAAGAATTGGTAATAGTGAGAGTAGGTGATGTGTTGCAGCTGTAATGTGTAGGGTGATGGATATCTGGCAAAAACACAACAACAATATCTAAAGTAAATGCCTGTAGCTCGAGGAACTTCAACTCAGGGTTGATGAGCTGGAGTCTGAGCTTACAGAATGGGAAAGGTACATGAATATTTTGTTCCACGAGGCAGTCACACAAATTTAAACGTTTGCATTGTCTATTTGCCACTTGTACCTTTTAACCTATTTACCCAATAAACCTGATAAGGCTCCTCTCCCATGTCTCTGATATTGACATTGTTTAAGATTCCTGTTTGTGATTAGAGTATGCCATTTTCAAATTAAGATAGAACTCAGCTGAACTCTGATCACTGTTTCCCAGTGGATCTTTTACTATGGCATTTCTAATTCAATGCAGAATACTAGATCTAAAATACTGTTATCTCTACCTGGTTCTACAAAATATTGTTCCGAGAAACTGTTTCAGTTGTCTTTGTCCTATCTATATCACTGGTCTCCATTTGAGCAGTCACACTCTCCTGCACCAGACCATAGACCAAAACATAAGTACATAAACTCATAATCTCCAAATTCCTTGCCAGCATGAAGGTGTCCTAGCCCCGGTACATGGTAGGCAATACAGCCTTTGGGAGTCATGCTCCTGGCTTTGGAGAATAACATCTCTCTCCCTAAATAAAGTTTTCTACCACATCTACATTCATTTTTACTCCTCCAACATCTCCTTGAACTACAGTGCTGTGGTCAATGTGACTGCGAGTGAGGCAGTTATGGGGAACCAGATGGTAGCCATGGAGAAGCCTCAGTCCCTGCAATTATACTTCAAGTTTGAAATTCTTGCAGCTTGTGCAGACAAAAGCAGGGGCTGCATGGTGATTGAGCAAACTGATCACAGCACTGTAGTTCAAGGAGATGTTGGAGGAGTAGAAATGAATGTAGATGTGGTAGAAAACTTTATTTAGGGAGAGAGATGTTATTCTCCAAAGCAGGAGCATGACTCCCAAAGGCTGTATTGCCTACCATGTACCGGGGCTAGGACACCTTCATGCTGGCAAGGAATTTGGAGTGGGAAGGGAAGCAACTAGTTGTCATTGCTCAAACGGAGACCAGTGATATAGGTAGGATAAAGACAACTGTAACAGTTTCTCGGAACAATATTTTGTAGAACCAGGTAGAGATAACAGTATTTTAGATCTAGTATTCTGCATTGAATTAGAAATGCCATAGTAAAAGATCCACTGGGAAACAGTGATCAGAGTTCAGCTGAGTTCTATCTTAATTTGAAAATGGCATACTCTAATCACAAACAAGGATCTTAAATATTGTCAATATCAGAGACATGGGAGAGGAGCCTTATCAGGTTTATTGGGTAAATAGGTTAAAAGGTATAAGTGGCAAATAGACAATGCAAACTTTCAAATAAGCAATTCAAAATGTTCAACAAAAATACACGAGCAAAAGCTAAAATCTCAGACTCAAAGATTTACCTTTGGATTCTAAATAATAAGAACAGTATTAGATTAAAAGAAGAGGCTTATAACACTGTAAAAATATTAAATCTGAGGATTGTGAGTGTATGAGAAACAAACAAAGCCTCACCAAAAAACCTCTTACAAGTATATATGAAATGGAAGAGAGTAGCTAAAACTAAACATTGGCCCCTCAGATTCTCAAATACGAAAAATTATCATGGCAAATGAGGTAATTAAAAAGGCCTTGACAAAAATACTTTGTGTCTGCCTTCACAGTAGAAGATATAAGTTACATACCAAAAATAGAGAGCAATCTAGGGACAAATAAGAGTAAGTAAATAAAAGTCATCAATATCAATAGAACTGGAGAATCTCAATGGGCTTAAATCCAACAAATTCCCAGGACATGATAACTTACATTCTCCCTTGATAAAACAGTGCAGATATAGCAGACATTCTGGCTAAAATATTTTAAAATAGCCTAGATTCTATAGTAGTCCCAGCAGATTGCAAATTAGCGAATATAATATCGCTATTCAAAAAGGAAGGGAGGGAGAAAACATAAAATGACAGACCAGTTGGCCTCATGTCAGTCATCCAGAAAACTTATAATTTAGGAATCTTAACAATGCACTTTAAAAAGCATAGTATGATTAGGGCATATTAACATGGTTTTTCCCTGTTAGACAGATTAATTTGAGTTTTCGAGCCATAACTACAGTGGTAGATAAAGGACAACTGGTAAATGCAATGTACTTGGATTTCTAAAAGGCATTCAACAAGTTGCTGCAGAGAATATTAACACACAAGATGTGGGCTTATGGAGTTGAGAGTAATATATTAGCGGGTTGTATCAATATCCTTGGTTATTGAATGAGTTAATAGACTTGAGTGAGAGATTAGAGATAAACAAGCCATTTTCAAATTAACAGAGAGTGATTGGGTGTGTGTCCCAAGTTTAGTGCTTGGACTTCACCTATATATTATCTACAATAATGACTTACACCAAGAGATTGAAGGTGTAAAGTGGGATCTGAGCAATGTGGGCGATAAGAGAATGACAGCAGAACTGGACCAGATGTTTGGTTAGGGCTATCTCAACATTGCAATCATTTCAGTCTTCCATCTTTTATACTTTGACAACAGGCAAGGCATGGTTCTCTCTAAGCAGTAACATGTTGTAATGCCATGGGGGTTATTACTTGTTAAGTGCCTTGTTAATGGCCTCATTAATGTTCAGCCACTCATCTAACCAACATATCAAACTAGAAGTCAAGAGCTCTTAACATAGAGATCAGCATGAGTACTTGGTGAATTCAGATCACTGCTTTCTCCAAAGTACCTCTATGTTGGACACCAGGCACTCACAACTAAGGACAGGCACCACGGGATCTTGCTACACCGCTCCACATCCACAGACATTGGCATGTGATATGTGCCAGCCTCTATGAACCTTTATTGAATATCTTTGATTCATCTAGAGGATGCTTCTTCATGTCTATGTTGCACTTCAGACTGTATAGGCAACTAGCACTATAATGCTGCACTTAGGGACACACATCCAATTTATGGACTGGAACTGGCTGTATCTCTGGGATTGTTACATGCTGTCATATCATTCACTCACTCTAACCTACCTAGACATCCATATCCCTTCCTTGCATTGTTTTTGTGCATGTTTTGGCCTGTCAGCCAGAGCTACCAGACTCATATTACTGCTGTTCTGATGTGCGATTTAGCACAGACAAAAATGCAGGAAGCTTATTATGATTGTGTGCAAGCCTTAAGACAATGGAGCTAGCCTTCTCTCAGGGAGCCCTGGAACAATAGGTCAATGACAGTCTCTGATACTGGTCCAAGGTCTTGGATGTTATCAGTCAGTTTCTCGGGGCAGTCAGTCAGGATGCATTCCATATGATCCATGAGGAGCTGAAAGTCAGGCAGCCCACCATCCAACTTGACTCTTTCTGCCCTGTTGTGGGTTGTATTCTTCCTGGAATGAGAGCGGGACAGTTATGACTGGAGATAAAAATGGGTAGCACAGCTATTACTGTTGTGTGAGGTGGGGACGTGTCTCGTCCAATGAGTAGGCAGCATAGAGGGCTTGTAGGGTTAGTTGTGTCGCGGTTGGGTGGTTAACAGTGAATGATGAAGATTTTGCAGGCAATAGTGAGAGTGGTAGAGTGTGAACCTTGGTGGGTGAATGTACAATAGAATAGGTAGAATAAGTATGAGGTATTGGAGAGAACATAGTGATACTACACTCATGGAATGAAGAAAGTCATTAACATTTTTCCCATATTGCTGTGTATTCCAGCAGACAGCTGAAACTGTGTTGAATTGTGGCAGCTTTGGACCAGACTAATGTACTGTGATATCATGGTCTCCTCTGCTGATCCTAGGAGACAGGAGAGTCCTGCTTGTGCATCACTCTCTCCAGCAGGACTGCAAGCTCCCTGTCTATGAAACTGGGTTCTGATTTTCCTTTGTTTGTCATGTCCAAGACAAATGTCAGGGCTTGTGTAGGGCAGCTTTGAATGGGCAGTGCTCGCTTGGGTGCATGTTGTGTTTCTAAAGATGGCAAGGGCAATCCCGGATATCCTAACAACAGTCAGTTGTTCTGGAATGATCTACAGCAAGATGGGATTATGTGGGGGGTGTCATAGGGAAGGGGTAGCTAATTAATGGGGTGAGCTTGGAAAGATATGGTGAGAAAATGAGTTTAGTCTCATGAGCAATCCCTATCCCTCTGCCCCCAAAGACACGTGCAACTCATACCTAGCCAAAAGAAACAAGTTTCAGCTCAGAGAGCAAAGTAATGGAGTTTACTGACACAATCACACTGGGTGCAATTACACAATATGAGGAGACTACAAGAGGGCTGCAAAAGCTTATAGGCAAGTTACGTGATGGGCAACAAAATGGTGTACAAAGTGGGGAATTGTGACAGTAATAACAGAAGTGGATAACATGCAGATAAGGCAAGCGCTTAGGAAAGCAAATGGAATAGCTGAGAGACCTGTTCCTATTTTTTAGGTTCTCGTGTTATGTTTTTTGCACTCCAATCATTCAGATTGTAACTTTACAGATCACTATTGTTTCTTGTCATGATATATTTAGATGTCTGTTGACAGTAAGTTGATCTTGAAAGGGCAATTTAGAAAGGAAATGTCAGTGTGGTACAAAAATAATGGCAACAATGATAATGGTGCTGAAGTTGGTCTTTGAAAGTACTGCAAGTGATAGTTCTCATAGCCCTGAGGCATCCCATGTCTTTTTCCTTCCCATTGAAGGCAATAGAATGTGTCAGCAGTGCCTGTTGTGCAACTAAGTACAATTTTACCCCAATCCCATCACCTACGACACTGTTATCCATCTGGCAATGTGAAAATTTGTCCAGGTAAGCCCTTCCCACAAAATGCAGGATAAATCCAACTTAGACATTCACACCCAATCAGGCTCTCTCAGTTATCAGAAAAGGGATGTAAGAGGTTGTCAATGGTGCTATCGAGTGCTGCTATTGTGGCAATAACCTACTAACTGCTCACTTTAGATTTGCCAGGGCCACATAGCTCCCATTGTCATTACAGATTTGATCCAAATATAGGCCAAGGAGTTGAACATTAGAGCTGAGGTGAGAGTGACTGCCCATGTCATCAAGGAAACATTTGACTGTTTGGAGTTAAGGAGCCCTAGAAAGATTGAAGTAGACGGGGATTATGTGTTAAGTCACTGCTGATTGGAGCCATACCAAAAACAAAGTAAGATGATCCCCTGGTCCAGATTCACAGGCTGAGCCAAGGCTCCGGGTCCACAAGGTTGGTCCCAGTGCAGGACACTGTGGTACCAGCAGTGGCTGCTTTGGCAAGATTGGTCTAGCATGAACTCATGGCAGGGGCAGCACTGGTGGAAGCGAGATGAAGCTGGAGCGTGGTGACTCGCGGGATGGTGAAGTGCGTTTGTAGCAGTGTTGTTGGTTTAGCAACAGGAACTTGAGGCATTGGAGTGGAGAATCCCAGATCCAGGATTCTGGCTGAGCTAGGAGGTGAGCTGTTTCAAAAACCCAACATTATTGAGGTAAGATTATAAGATGAACTTTATTGTTTAATTTTTCTGGCTTTCAATTTTGTGTTTTGGTTTATTTTCTGTGTTTTAAAATGGTGCTGGAGAGTGGTGATACAAAACAACACTTTTCACTGTATTTGTAATAAATACATGTGACAACAAATCAAATCAAATAAGATCAAGATTGAGCTTGTCAGAAGTCAATTATTGTAATCCTGGAGCATCAACACAGAAGTTTCTCAGGGTATATATTTTCAAATTAACCTGATCAGCAATGTTATTACTTATTTCTGGAGCAGATGGGACTTGAACTCTGGCTCAGAAGTAGGCCATTACCATTGCACCACAAGAGCTCCAGTTCCTCAAGCTAATGTCCAAGGCTCACCCATCTTCAGCTGCTTCATTAATGACCTTTCCTCCATCATAACGTCCAAAGTGGGGATGTTCACTGATGGTTGTACAATGTTCAGCACCATTCATGACTCCTCAGATACTGAAGCAGCTTGTGCTCATATGCAGCAAGATCTGGACAATATCCAGGCTTAGTCTGATAAGTAACAAGTAACATTTACACCAGACAAGTGCCAGGCAATGACTATCTCAAATTGGAGAATGTAACCATCATCTCCCGATGTTAAGTGGCTTCACCACCACTGAATTCTCCATTATTAACATCCTGGAGGTTACTACTGACCAGAAACTGAAAGGGACTAGCCATATGAATATTGTAACTACAAGAGCAGGTAGGAGAGTATGAATTCTGTGCTCAGTAATTATCTCCTGACTCTCCGATGTTTATCCACTGTCTGCAAGGCATAAGTGAGGAATGTGATGGAATAGTCCCTGCTTGTCTGGATGAGGGCAGCTTAAAAAATGTACAAGAAGATTGATACCATCAAGAACAAAGCAGCCTGCTTGAAGCACACCCCACCTCTCCACCATCTTTCACATTCATTCCCTTCAGCATGATGCACAGTATGTATCCTGTACCAGATGAACTGCCGTAACTTGGCAAGGTTCCTCCAACAACACCTTATAAACCTGTGACCTCTACCACTCTAAAGGCCAAGAGTGGCAGATACGACTTGGAAATTCACAGTTGCATGGTTAAAATCCATGAAATCCCTTTCAAATAGGAATGTGGATGTACCTATACCTCAAGAACTTCACTAGTTCAGGAGAACAGTGCATGATCACCTTCTCAAGGGTAATTCGCAATGGACAACAAGAACTGGCCCTGTCATCCCACATGCAAATAAAAAAATCGATCAGTTTGAATTTTATTGGAATTTACATGTTACTTTAAAAGAGGTAAAAACACCTATCTTTCTTTTCTAACACACTTCATGTTTCTTTTTCACTGGACAATCAAAACCAACACGTGATAGAGATCACTGAATAAACAAAGGCTTTGATAAGTAAACATGGGGATTTTTCAGATTCTGTATGGTGCCTGCACCATAGAGCATCTGAAGGTGTCTATTCTTATTGCTAGCTATTTTTATTTCTGTTTTGCAGAGGTTTAGTCTATGGTTTGGGTTACCAAGGAGATCTCTAGGTCATGTTGTTCGTATAACTTCCGCTATTGACCTTTGTTCTGACTGTACACAGTGACCATAAATCCCGGTTTCATTTAGTACGTGAAGAGAAAGAGGAAGGGCAGGAGATGTAACTGAACAGCAATATATTTACTGCATACACACTGTGCTATCTACCATATACATTTAAACATATAGATATTCTATCCCTTTTACATCATCACAGAACATTTCCTGCCTTACGATGAGACATAGAAAGAAAAACTTACATTTATACTCGACAGTTTCACATTGTTCAGAAGAGGCTTCACACACATACAATTACTTTGGATAGCAGTCGGTGTACTTTGTAGGCCAACACAGCAACCAACTTGCAAATGATAAGTTAATTTCTTCTTGCCTGAAGAAAGAATATTTCCCAAGATGCCAAGTATATTCCTCACATTTACTTGATTTGCAATCAGTGAAAGACAATTGTAGGTCCCTTACTCCCTTACAATCAGGAACAGAGCGGAGTTACAATGGTGAACAAAAAGATGGCAGGCCAATTAAATATATATTTATGTTCTGTCATCACAAAGAATAACTCAAATAATATTCCAAAATATTGGAAAACACAGGGTCTAGTGAGAGGGAGGAACTGAACGAATTCAGTATTTGTTGGGAAATGGTGCCAGGAAATTGATGGGATTGAAGACTGATAAATCTCTAGCGTATTATTGTCTACAAACCAGACTGCTTAATGAAATGGCCCGAGATGCATTGGCAGGGATCCTTCACACTTCAGTTGAAGGATAGCTAATGAAACCCACTATTTAAAAAAAGTACAGAGAAAGCAGGGAGTTATAGATCAGTTTGCCTGACATTGACTGTGGAGAACATACCAGGGTCCATTAACAAAGAGAACTTGGAAAATGATGTCATCATAGAACAGTGTTAGAACGTATTTAAGAAAGGGAAATCATGCTGGACAAATTAGTGTGGATATAACTAATAGAACTGGTAAAGGGGACACAGTGGATGAGTTTTATTTGGACTTTCAGCAGACTTTTGATAAGGTCCCAATCCGCGTGGGATTGGGAGTGGTGTACTGACATGAATAGACGTGTGTGTGTGTGTGTGTGTGTGTGTGTGTGTGTGTGTGTGTGTGTGTGTGTGTGTGTGTGTGTGTGTGGAGATGAATAGAGAACTGGTTAGCAGACATGAAGCAAAGAGTAGGAATAAGCATGTGAGTTTTTTCCAAAAGGCTGGCAATGACCAGTGAATACTGCAGGGATCAGTGCTTGGACCCCAGCTAGTCACAATATCCTGGAATCCCTCCCTAACAGCATTGTGGGTCAACCCACAGCGGGAGGAATGCAGCTGTTCAAGAAGGCAGCTTACCGCCACCTTCTCAAGGGCATCTAGGGATTGGCAAGTAATGCCGGCCAGCCAGTGATGCCCACATCCTACAAAAAGAATAGAAAAAAAATATTAATGACTTAGATGAGGGAATTAAATGTAACAAGTCCAAGTTAGCAGATAACACAAAGCTGGGTGGGAGGCTAAGCTGTGTGGAGGATGCAGAGATGCAGTATTATGATTTAGTCAAGTAGAGTGAGTGAACAAATGCATGGTAGATGAAATTTAATGTGCATAAATGTGAGGTTATCCACTTTGGTAGTGAAAACAGGAGACAAATTATTATTTAGATTGGCAATAGACTGGGAAAGGGGGACATGCAATGAGATCCTGGGTGTTCGTGCACACTAGTCACTGAAAGTAAACATGTAGGTGCAGCAGGCAATGAAGAAGGCAAATGATATGTTGGCTGTCAGAGCAAGAAGACTCAATTACAGAGGCAGGGCTCTCTTGCTGGAATTCTACAAGACCTCTGTATTGTATGCAGCTTTGGTCTCCTTATTTGAGGGAGGATATTCTGCCTCTGGTGGAATACGTCAAAAATATACCACACTGATTCCTTGAATGTCAGGACTGATGTGTGAAGAGAGAATAGATTGGTGACAACTGTATTCACTAGTGTTTAGAAGATGAGGGGGTGATCTTATTGAAACCTATAAAATTCTAAGAGAACCAGACAGGATAAACATAGGAAGTATATTCTTGATGACCAGGGAGTCCAAAACCAGGATTCACTTATTAAGCATGCAGGGTAGGCCATTAGGTTTGATTTGAGGAGAAATTTCTTCATCCATAACGTGATGAGCCTATGGAATTCTCTGCCACAAAACGCGGTTGAGGCCAAAACATTGAGTGTTTCGAGAAGGAGCAGGATATAGTTTTTTGGGCTAAAGCGACAAATGGCTGTAGAAATAGCAGGAATAGGCCACTGAGTTGGATGATCAGCTATGATCATATTGAATAGTGGAGCAATCTCAAAGAGCCGAATGGCCTACTGCTGATCCTATTTTCTATGTTTCTATGAATAGACAAATGGGTTCTTAGTTGAATGTATTGTCTGAAAGACAATTTCTAACACAACATAGTATTGCATTGAAATATTATCTCACATGTTTTGGACAAATCCTGGATTGGAACTTCAGCTCACCAGTTTGTTTGATACTGTGCTCTGTTGTTGTGCTCCTGAAGCCTCTGTCTCATTTAGCCAGCTGCAGTTGATTATTACACTTGACCTAAAGTTTGCCAATCAAGACACATAACTGTGAGAACCGAGTTGGACAAATGTGGGCCTTGCACAACAAAAGGAACGTATTGAGTCTGTAGTCAACTTCTGACAGATTTTTCTGGAAGGCCATTTCATTGCACTGCCTCAGGTGTGATGCTGTCTGGAAATAACTTCAATTGGTGCTAATCTGGGATTTAAAAGTAGTTGATGTGTTTAAACATTACAAATTTACCATCTTGCTACATAATCTCAATGTGAGTATAATGTGAAATTAGGATTTAATGCACTCAACAGTTGCCATTTTTGAATTATTCCACTGTGGAGACCCAAATATTGACGTTGTGTTAATTCAGTCATAATACCCATCGTAACCTTGTCCAGGCCTGGTTTCAATCAAAATGCACAAAACTATTTTAGTGATGATCAGTTACTTGCTAGCGTTCAGGATTATGAACCTTGGTTGCAATCCTTTCCTTCGTAATATAAGGCAAAATAGATCCAAATATAATCTGGCATATCTGAGCATTTTGCTACATTGCCTCTCTGTTATGTGGATATATAGAAAGTTAGTTCAGTATTGCCTGCTCCTAAGATGCTGCTGGGCCTGCTGTGTTCATCCAGCTCCACACTTTGTTATCTCAGTATTGCCTGCCTTCAGCTGAGCATTGGCAGAATGCACCCAGGCTGTGAACGACGTGGGCTATGATGGGGGAGACCGGTTTCTGACGTTGACTGAGGCCCTTCTTGAAGTTGGGAGCAACAAGGTGTAGTTTTCACAATGTTTTGAACATCAAGACTAGATTCTCGCTGGCTAATGGCAAGAGGCATACACACAGGGATTATCGCATTATTACTTACTCTCAACTCGTTAAAATGCACTCTCTTTTTCTATCACTCGCTGAATAGAATCGCTGAGACTTCCTGACATGGATGGCAGAGCATTCACCTGACAATGCCTGCTCATTGCTTTCTCCCCCATGGACAGCAGGCACTAAGGTCTCAGGGCATTGTCTGTGGTCAGGAATTGGCACCCAGCTCACAAATTAGACCAGGCTGCATCTCAGAACTGCTCGTGTTCTCTCAGAGAGCTCCCTCACTTTGTGCTGGCTAGATACTCACAATTTTCCTATCTTGACTTATCTTGCTGTTTGGCATTTTGTCTCCTCAGATGCAAGTACCTCAGTCTTGACTTGGCTTTTGGCTGGGCAGTTTGTTATAGTTAACAGCAGTCATCAGCCAAGGGGTGGACATGATACTCTAAGGCACCATGCTCTGCCAATCTCACACCCGCACCATATGTGTGCAAGTATGCAGAAAACACACTGCAAATGTTTCAAGCAAATGGCCACGTCTCAGTGGTTAAGGGAATAGTTCTTAGTCAAGTTGTGTCTGAGACTGGCACAGCAGTAGAGGGCAGCCACTGATATCAGTCTGGGGACTTGAGCATGGCCATTCAGCAGCTTGTTGTGGTCAGGGTCAGGATCATTTCCTTGTAGGCTTTGAAGAGCCACATTTATGGCCTCTCAATACCTGTCTTGGCTCCTTCTGCCGTGTTCTAGGCTGGTACATGAGATACGGAGGGACTGACTGAGACAAACGTGGGTGACACAGCTGTTAGTGTCAGTACAGGTGGGTAAGGGTGGCGAGGTCTCCAGGGTGAGTGAGTAGCACAGGCGGCATGCAGGGTTAGTGGTGAGGGAGAATTAGGTTAGGAATGCGAATGAAAGATGTTGTAGGCAATTGTGGGAGAGTACGGTATGAACTGTTGGTAGGAGTTGTGTGCAGTAGCAGAGACGGAGTGAGAGTGAAGTAGCAGATAGAAGAAGCTTGCACTTGGGCGTAGTAACAAAAATCTTACCCTGGTGGAACGGATCTTCTGCCCATCCTGCTGGGCAATTCACCAGTCAGTTGAAGCAGCACTGACTTGGGTGACACCATTGGATCAAGCTGTCAAGGTTTTGTGATGTGGCCTCTGCTGGTCCTGATGGAAGAGGCTGCCCTCCCTACCGTAGCTTCCCACCCACCAGGACCATCAGGCCACTGTCTGCAAAGTGACTTCCCAATTTCTCCTTATTTGCCATGCCTGGAGCAAATGTTACAACATGTGCAGGGCAGCTCTGGCTTTACAGTGCTTGATTGAGTGCTTAATGGCTTTTTAATGATGGTGCCATAGCCAGGGATCCTGGGATATTCTGGCAGTGGTGAGTGCTATCAGCTGGCATTTGATAAGAGGGGTGCCGAAGGTTGTAGTAAGTAATCAATGAGACAAGTTTGGGAACTTACTGAGCCTCATGGTGGGGAACTGTCCATGAACTCACCAAAAATAACATTTTTTCCAAAATATGATAAGATTTAGTCTTATGTGTTGGTTTTATTGTGTTGGTGCAGTTCTCAATGGAAAAGTGACAACTTATTTTAGAAACTTTTCTTTGAAAAATTAAGGTCTAAAGAATATTGTGGCACATTTTGGAACTGCTGTGGTCAATTTTGATAAAGTCTGAGCAATTTGAAAGATTGCTCTGTGCACATATTTCAATGAGTTAACGTGGTTAAATAACTGGAAAAAAATGTCACTGATGACATATTTGGGGATCAGGGGAGAATTCATTCCTAAGAAAGAGGATTGTTGCAATTATGAACAAAAACTGAAAGTAAATAAAATAACAAATGAAGGTCAAATAAATGCTTTCCTGCCATATATAGGGCCAGATTCTTCTGATACAGCTTTTAATCAACATTGTTCTTTCAATGGAACACGCAGAAATGAATAAGATACTGGGAAGGCTTATAGCTTGGCTTGTGGATGAGGTTGTAGATTTGCTTGAAGAACCAATGGGTTTGATTACAGATGTTTCATCATCCTTCCAGAAATGATGCCAACCACCTCAGAAAATCAAGGCATATAAGTAATAAACGGGACAGAACACCAATGCTTCACCAGAGGTGCATTGACGATGGTACCTAGCAGGGTGACAAAATGTCTGCAAACAAATATACTGGCTCGGCGAGCAAATCTACAACCTCTATAAGACACTGGTCTCATATATAGCGCAACTAAGAATGAAAATTCACTGCGAGTTCCATTCTGTGAAAGGAAACATTTACAAGGAGAGGCTGTTGCAGACTGCCCTCCTAAGTTAAATAAACCCTCTCATCGTTCTGATTATAATACATAATAGCTAAGAGACCCATTTGTAGGAGACCTAAAGAACAATAAAGCCCAGGCCAAGCTTAAAGGTGAAGGTGTAAGCTGATGAAAAATGAGGCCTATGAAGAGGCTATAGTTATGGAAATGGAACAATGAGGTAATTGCAAATTGCCAGGGGAGTTCTTTCTCTGAACCGATGGGGTTGCACTATATTTCAGTGAGATCCAAGCCTCAGCAGCCACGTACAGTCTCTGGATCAGAAATGTAGATGTTACAACTATTTAAACATTCTCACTTCCATTCCATAAAGTGCTTCACCTATGAGAATTGCTGTCATATCCTGATGCCATGCTAGGTTACAGGAAAATGCCATGCTCACAGAGTGGCGAAGATCCACAAGTCAGCCATATCCCAAACTGAGGTGATCGTAGATCTAAAGCTAGTTCAGTGGACTGAAAAATCCTTGACTGTGCTTGATATAGGTCTGGAAACAAAAATTGATGTTATCCAGCAAGAACATAAGAGTTGTACTCAATCAGAGAACCAGAAAAACAGAACATGGAACATAAAAGTAAAAGTGCTGAAGATATAATTTCAGCATTGACAGTAAAAATGTAAGTTAGAGATTCACAACTTACTTTCATAGTTGATACAGCTGCAGCCATGTCTGTTATCTCAGAAATAGAGTACACAAAGTTCCTAACACATTTTTTTGGTCCATACACAAAACAATGTGCAAGCTGCCTAGTTATTCCAAGAACAGCTTTCCAGTGTTGGGTAGAGTTAGTGTTGGTGTAAAATATGATGATGCATCCTACTGCTTTCCATTTATATACAGTAGGATAGAAAAGAGTCTTCCTGTTGGGAAGAAATTGCTTAAGGAACATAGAGTCAAACTAGGCTCGGTTATTTATAGTAGGGGATTAATAAGAGTATTTGTAATTGGTGAAGTGCTAAGAGAATACAGAGCTGGTTTTTGAAAAAGGAGAGCCATCATGATAATAATAAGCCTGTTAATCATGCACATAGAAGCATTCTTTTGAGATTTCCCATGAAAACTAATTTATTTTTGGCTACTGAGTTACCTGTGAATGAATTTACAAACTCAAGTGATATGCCAGCTCTTGCCAGAGAAATTAATAAAGGAATTTGATGTGCTGTTTACTAAAGTGTTCAATTATGTCATGAATGGCTGCCCTAAGGAGTTTAATGATAAGAAATTATGAAATTTATGTAAATAAATTATAGTTATGATTCCATCAGAGTTTAATGAGAGATTGTTGGAGACAATTCATCGAAAAACATACAGAGATAGTCCGTCTGAAGTTAAAAGTAGGAAACTATTTTTGGTATTCAAAGATGATTAGAGATAGTGAAGAGTTGATGAAAAGTTGTGAAGTTTTTCACAGGTAGAGAAGTAATCCAAAAAAGGTACATTTTATTCATGGCCAAACATGATAAAAATATTGGAGTGAGTACATATTGATGCAATGAGTGGAAGGGTAAGAATACATTGGTTTTGTTGATGTCTATAGAAACTGGCTGAGTGTTGAATCTACATGTAATATCAGAAGTGTCAGGACTATTGAGGTTTGAAAGTTATTTTGCAATTTATGAATTCCTAAAGATATTAGTGTCAGATAATTGTGTAGAGTTCACACCAGAGAAACTTGAAATATTTCTATATTCTAATTATGAATGGATTCAACACACAGTGTTGAATGGTGCTGCAGAAATACATGTACCAATTGTGAGGAGGTCTTTTCAGAAGCATTTTCTAGGTGACAAACTAGGCAGTAATTTCCATATTTCTCTTTATCACAGACTAGACAATTTTTAGTTCCTAATGGTATAATTCTACAGTCTACAACAGATTTTTCATCTTACTGTTTTGCTGTATAAGCACAGTCCAAGGACAGGATTGGTTTGTTTAAGTCTGATATCAATAACAAAATAAGAGAAAAGAGAGAGCAAAAGAAAATGAATCATGATAGACCCAGTTATTGAATCAATCGGGTTCAGTGATGGGCTGCTGGTCATTGTGAAAAACCACTGAAGTGATCAGGAGAAGTACGTGATTGGAGTTATTGGAAAGAGATTATGTACATCACATATCTGGCGAAAATTGCAGACCTGTCAGTGTCACTTGGATTATTTGCTTGAAAGAGGAAATCTAACAAAAGAAAGCATGATAAACCTCTTATAGTTTATATGTTTCCTACAGTTCAAAGTGAAAGCCAGAAATAAAGTGAATGCAACAAGCAAACTGGAGTCATATAATTGTTACATCACAGAAGGATGCCATTCAATCCCTCATGCCTGTACCAGCTCATTAAACAAGCATCATTGCAAGCCAATCTCCCGCTTTCTCCTGCGTTCCTTTGCATGTTATTTCTATCCAAGTAACATCTAATCCAGTCTCAAAAGATTCAGTTGAACCTATCTCCACCACACTTCCGAAGTGGATTCTATACCTTAACAACTCACTGAATGAAAAAGCTTTTCCTCTTTGCACCCTTTTTTTTGCAGATCATTTTAAACTTATGCCCTCTTAATTTGGTTCCTTTTACAAATGGGGAACTGTTTCTCTCAATCTATTCCACCCAGCCTGTTTAAGATTTTGAAAACCTCTACCAGATCTGCTTTTAGCCTCTTCTTTTCAAGGAGAACAGCCCTAACTTCTTCAATCTATCCTCATAACTGAATTTCCGCATACCTGGAACCATTCTTGAAAACCACTTCTGCACCGTCTCTAACGCATTCAGATCTTTCCTATAATGTGGTGCTCAAAACAAAACTCTCTACTCTGACTGAGGTCTATCAAGTGGCTTTTAAAATTTCAGTATCACCTCCTTGCTTGTGTGCCATATAACTCTGTTAATAAAGCTAAAGATCACTCCTTTCTACCTCTCCTGCCACATTCAATGAACTGTTTACCCAGGTCCCTCTGATCCTGTACTTCTCTTAGAATTGTATCCCCGATATTATGTTGTCTTTCCAGGTTAAAAAAATCTTGAACATTTGCTAATAGTGCTGAATCTGCTGGTAAAACAAAATTAATCTGGGTCTTCAACTGAGGCAAATCAATTATTGTCATGGTAACAACCGTTGAGAGGTGTTGGTAATCAGACTTAATACAGGCAAAGAAGATGATAGAGCTGTGGGAAGCTGATGGAAATGACCAGGCAGAAAGATACAGGCATTAATTGAAAGTATGTTAGAAAGAAAAAAAGTGTTCTTTGCATTATTTCTTGTCAAATTATGTTTTTGTTGGTGTTAATTGAGGAAAAATGTTTACATCTAAATAATTTGCACCAGTCATATGTCTTGGTGTGGTGACAGTTAAAATAAAAATGCAATCAACCTGTTAAATTTCAGACATTGTTGATATTGGGTTTAGTCATGTTGTATTCTGGAGATTATGTTCATGTACATTTTAATGTGCAAGTTTTTCTTAAGTGGGGAGAGTGTGGGGTATAGCGCAAGATCTGAATTTTCATGTGGCACTTACTCACCACAATGCATAACATGTATGTAGCATCTTATTTTACATCATTCTTTTTCAGAATCTTGCAGCACCACATGATACAATATTTTGGGCCAGATTTTACAGACTCCTAAAGGTATCTTTTCGGCAGGTGGGCGTGTGGCAATAAGTAAAATAAATTGGGTGGCTAGGTCACTACCTTCCTGCCTCCCATACTCTAAGGCCACCTGGAACAAAACATTGCTGTGACATGATAGAATCATAGCGTCCCTACAGTGTAGATAGAGGCCATTTGGTCCACTGAGTCTACACTGACCCTCTGAAGGACTTTTTACCCTATCCCTGTAAACCCACACTTAATACTTTTAACCCTCCTAACATTTAACATGGCCAACCCACCTAACTTGCACACGTTTGCACTATGAGAGGAAGCTGGAGTCCCCCAGTGGGGACCCACGCAGACACGGGGAGAATGTGCAAACTCCACACAGTTACCCGAAGTCCGAATTGAAGCTGTGAGGCGGCAATGCTAACCATTGAGCTACCATTGTATAACAAAGTGGTCTTGTATAACATTGGTCTGTTCAGGATTGAAATTTCCTCTGGGCGAGTGGACAGTATCCCACCCACTCCATAAAATTCAGCCCTTTTGACATCATTGTAATCATGACTGCTCTTTGTTTTAATTGAAAACAGAAGCATTTGTGATTGTGCAGGTTATCAATAGATCAGGCAGATTCAGCTCCTGAGATTTTAGCAATGCTATCAGTATTCCTAAAAAAATCCAGGATATTTTCTCAAAGCCATTAACTGACTCCTGGAATTCTACATAATTCTAACCCAATCCTCATTCCTGGCTTAATTTCAGATTTTTGTCCAATAATGTTCTTTCTAAATGCTTTCAATCATTTTGCCACATTAAAAATGCACTACAAATGCAAGTCCTTGTTGTTGATCATAGATCCTTCAAAGAATGCGAAGAAGTGCCAAAACAAAGTTTTTAAAGCAGAGAACTGAAGAAATGCAGATAATTAACTGAAAAAGGAACAAAGATTTAAGAGTGCCACATTTTCTTTTTTGACATGCAGAAGGGTTAAGAAAGAAAAGTGCAAGCAGCTTCCCCATTTATAAAGGGAATTTCCCTCATACACCTCAGTTGTCAAGGTCTCGTGGTAACTTCGAGCTGTTTTACAAAATATTTAATTTCCCCTGCAACAGTTTCATTTGGCAGTTTAACAGCAAAATCTCCCATTGAAGCCTGCTTGGAGACCATTCAGACAAAGATTTGCCTCCTGTCAAGATCTTATTACTCCAGCTAGAATCCACCTGGAGGGTATCCCCTGACTTATAACATGAACCATTGAGTAATAGTAAGCAATCTTTTGTACTAAGTGCACAATATATGTGTCGCTTAATGTTACTGCTAACTGAAGATTAGTGTAATGTGACTTTTCTCTCATAAATAATGAAATGTGTTTTTGTAGCCGTATTATCCGAAGTGTGATTAAAGGTTCAAGGAGGACTGAGACTAAATGAATAATGTGCAAGTGAACATTTAACAGACTTTTAAACTATAATGCCAAAGGTTTGAAGAACTTACTAGCACTGACAGGAAACAGATATTTAATCTTATAAGGTGAAAGGTGAAAGGACTAAAGTCCTCTTGGTGAAAAAACTGCAGCCATCAGCACAAGGAAATGTTTACGCTATGGTTGAGAATGCAATTCATATTTTATAAACACAGCCAGTATTGATACAATCTCAACTGGTGCGAGGAAATGAATGTTTGTGCATCTAATGCATTTTTACCAAACCAACATAAACAGTGACGGCAAGTTGCATTGACAGGATATTAGTGGTTAAATATATAAAAACCTGTTATGCCTTGCTCCCAAGATACTGCTGCTCGAGTCAGAGTGAATAGTATCTATCTGGGATTGTACAAACAGTACTGTAGCACAAATGAAGAGACTTAACTGGATGTTAATGTGGCTTCTGAAACTCTGTTATGCCTTTCAATTTTATATGATCAAGCATGTTTTCTTGTAAACTTGAGTGAAATTCAAAGTCAAAGCTCATGCTGATTTAGTTGGTCAACATAGTGTTCAGTGTAGAACTAAATCATAGAAAGGAAAAATACTTCTAGTGTCCCTATTCTGTACTGAGTTGACTGGTCTGAGCAGCAGGACTGCAACTGAGGACAAAAAAAAAGAGGTTGCTGGAAAAGCTCACAGGTCTGGCAGCATCTGTGAAGAAAAAAAATATCAGAGTTAATGTTTCAGGCCCAGTGAGCCTTCCTGAGAAGTTCTGAGGACCCAAAATGTTAACTCTGACATTTTCTTCACCGATGCTGCCAAACCTGCTCAACTTTTCCAGCAACTTCTGTTTTTGTTCCTGATTTGCAGCATCCATAATTCTTTCAGTTTTTATTTGGGATTGTGATTGATCTTTGGGGCTCAGACGACCTTGGCCATATTGGAAGAAGAATTAGGAATTTTCCAGCCAACGTTGATCACTCAAAACAGATTAGTTGATCATTTATCACAATGATTATATATGTGGCATTTTAGTGCAACAACTGGCATATCACGGATTAGCTAGAGGAAAATGTTGGTCAGATTCAGCATTCCTGATCGCTGAATATTGACTCCTCTAAAGTCAGGATGAGTGATCAACCATCCTGCTCCTTGGGTTGTGCAGCTTGTTCTGGATTCTGGTGTAATGGTTAACCACTTAACTGAGGTAGCAGAATGACATGCTCAAGGAGGGTTACTTCAACATGTGAATTCTTTTTGAGAACTGAAGGACTAAAATGTTAGATTCCATACTCCTGCTGAATGAGCCAACATAGGAACATGAGTGACATGAACATTGTGAAGGCTACTGCTCAGCTTTGTTACAAATTCCTGTCAAAACAGTGAATCCACCTGTGTTTATTTCATAAAGAATAACAACACCCTCAAGGCATGCAAAATCTCTTGGCCGTGCTAGAAGAAGGGGAGCAAATTCTGCTTGTATCCTGGCCAATGTTCAACACTCAAATGAAATAGATTAACCGACCATTTACTTCACTAGTTGTCGGTGGAGATGTAACATGCAACAAATTGGCAGCCATGTTTTCCAATGTAGCAACAGTGACTACTTCAAATGTAGCTTATTGACTGTGAAGCACTCCAGCGTATGATGAGAAAATATACTATGGCAGGGTTTTTTCACTTATAAGACAAGATGAGTAGGTAGTAACACACAATAGTGTCACATGCCATCAACGAACTTCACAAGCTCTGCTTTTAATCTTTGATATGGTACTGCTTTGTTTCACTTCCAACTCTGTGTTATCCTAAGTGTAAAACAATGCATAAGACAGTTAATTTATAATACAGTGAATGCATGCTTCTGCTTTTAACTTTTCAGGGTCATTCACTTCTCTGACTGTTGTCAATAATCTGTTAAAGCTCTCCAGTATCTCACCTCCAAAGGATGAGCACTTGATCACAAACGCAATGGTTGATCACATTCCCTCCTTGAAATATAGTCTGGTTTGCTCGTCAGTTTCTTCATCAAACTTTGCCTGCTGCTAGTGAATCTCAGGGGAGCAGCATACTGGAGGGAAAGACATTCATGAAAATAAAGAATGGTCACAGTTTCTCAATAGCATCATAAGATTGTGCTGGTGAAATCTGATAACTGACTTCACATTTCCGTGGTAAAGAGGTACAGAAACTATGATGTGACATCCAAGACTGAATTCTCCTAGGGGGTATATTGTTACCCCTTCTCTGCAAACACCTGCCACCTCTCCTCAACCAGAAGAAAAGCCATTTGTAAACAGACCTAGATTTAAGAGTGACCACACTATACAGTGCGCAGCTTAAACCAGCTGAGTGCCAGTCTTTCAAATACAGTGGAGCAAACTCCTGTCCCCCTAGGGTGGCTCAGTGGCTCAAAGGTTAGCACTGCTGCCTCATAGCACCAGGGACTTGGGTTCAATTCCACCTTTGGGTGACTGTCTGTGTGGATTTTGCACATTCTCTCCATGTCTGCATTTCCTCTGGGTGCTCTGGTTTCCTCCCACGGTCCAAAAATGTGCAGGCTAGGTGGATTGGCCAAAATAAATTGCCTGTAGTGTTTAGGGATGTGCAGGTCAGGTGGGTTGTGGGGGTTCGGTCTGGGTGGGATGGTCTGAGGGTTGGTGTAGACTTGTTGGGCCGTTTTCCACACTGTAGAGAATTCTATGATTCTCAAGAGCTGCTAACCAATCTGATTGCCCAGCAGCTCCTGCAGTGCCAGAAGCAAGTAGTGGGAACTGCTGGGATTGCCAGGGGCCTACAAAGAAATACCATGGATATCAGAGATGCATTAGTCAGGCCTTTTCAGTGTGGAGGGATTGGGCACTTTAGGTGGTTGTGGAGGGGAAAGGGTGCATGCTGGGAGAAGTTCTGGTTTTGAAGGCCAGGTAGAGAGTCACAAAGGGAAGGGTGTTTGAACTTGGTGGTGGGTGGGGGATGCCCTGGCGCTCGCAGAGCATCCCTCTTCATTTATTCCCACCTTTTCAACAACTTTGGTATGATGGGAACCATTTTGAGAGCAAAAGGAAGGCATTGGGCCAAACACTTATCCCATTATACATGGCTCTCTCTTTCCCCAGTCTCCCTGCACTTGCCTCTCCAAAACTACATGTGGCACATTGCTGTAAAACCCAGCCCAAATCCCCAGAAAAGACCATTGATGTGTTTGGAAAGCAAATACTAAATGGATTTACATCTAGAAGACTATTTCATTAGAATAGACTATGTTCAGCAGAATCAGCAGGGATCATACTAAGCAAGATAAATTGCTAGAAGTCAGAAGAAGCACAGGGCACAAAGGAATCTGAGCAGTAAGCCATATTTTTTTCCAGGATATTCAGGAAACACTTGTTTACATGGGTGGCATGTGGAATGGACTGAAAGATCTGCAAAAGGATGTCTTCACAGAAACCAGGCAGCTTCTTCAGCCACAAGTGCAGACTTAGAGTAGGATGTGGGCAGAATTCCCAGTGTGTTGGTTGCTGATGACTGAGAAGGCATGGTGGCTCAGTGGTTAGCATGGCTGCCTCACAGTGCCAGAGACTGGGGCTCGATTCCACCCTTGGACGACTGTCTGTGTGGAGTTTGCAAGTTCTCCCTGTGTCTGCATGAGTTTCCGTCAGGTGCTCTGGTTTCCTCCCACAGTCCAAAGACGTGCAGTTTAGGTAGATTGGCTGTGTTAAATTGCCTGCAGTTTTCGGGGTGCATGTTAGCTGTGGGAAATGCAGGATTACAGGGATAAGATGGGTCTGGGTGGGATCCTCTTCAGAAGTGTTGATGTGGACCCATTGAGCCTGTTTTCATGCTATAGGGATTCTATAGAAGTGACAACAAAGAATTCTGGAGAATCTTTGTTGCTCTGGCAGCATCTGCAGAGAGAAACAGACTGAACATTTAAACCACTAATGACTATTGATATAAAAGAAGCAGAGTCATACTGGGCTTGAAACATGAACTCTCCTTCTCTCTCCAAAATGCTGCCAGACTTGTTGAGTTTCTCCAGCAATTTCTGCTTTTATTTCAGATACCAGCAACTACAGTATTGGCTTTTATTTGGCAGCAAAGAAATGAGAGCCTGTTTTGAAAACCTTTGGAGATGAGCATCTCACCACTGAATAAGTGAAAAAAGACCCACCAGCCCCTTCTCAGTGCATTAGTGATGTTTAATAAATGCTGGCCTTGGGACCAAAGTCCATTCTAAACCACTGAGAGAGAACATTTTATTTCTTATGGTTGGGTTAGAGCATAATGGGCTATGTGTGGGAAATGAAGTACTAAATAAACTGAAGAATGCAGTTTCCGTTCATTTCTAAATTGCAGCAAGTTAACAACTCGGATTGCAGATTATTGAAACTGAGAGCCCTTCCAGTAGGTTGCTATGTATTAACAACATTGTAAGCACAACAAGAACATTTACAGAAGAAATCTTGGTGGTCTGCAGTGGGTCAGAGGCAGACCGAAAGGAAATAACTGGGATTGTATAGATGCTCTTATTGAGGCTGGTTTAAAGAATTTTTTTGAGGAGATTCATAGGGAGATTTAACCTCTACCTGACCTTGAAATACTTTGCATTGTCACTGGAGGCTTTTCTCACCTAAACCTACACAGCAGCAATATAACAAGATTGAATTGACCATCCGTCTTTCACAGTGCCTAAGCTTTACTTTCTATCGACTCCATCAAGCGTCAAAAGAATGGCAAAAGTACCCAGTGTTAAAAGAAGGGTGGATGGGATGGTGAGGTGGGGTGTGGGTGTAACTCTTTTTTTAAATAAAGAGTCTGCCGAGAAATGATACAAATGCTTAAAAAAATTCCACAAGGATGTTATTTCAGAACCGGGTAACATGCTCTAAGTCATCTGACTGGATGACCAGGCACTAATTGCGACTTGCCTAATTAGAAAATTCATTAGCTGACCCAGCTGCTAGTCCTTGGCATCACATTCACTCAATACAATCATTTGCTGCTTTGCCTGCAGAGCCCCTGAGTACAAACATTCTGTGATGAATGCTTGGACTGCCCTGTTGATCACAGGCCTTCACACAGAAGTTCACTTCATGCCATGGAGACCATAGAAACAAATATTCCAACATCTTTGTTTCTTGTCACATTGACAGCCATTCATATGTTAACACCATTTAAACACCGATGATGCAGATATCACAGAAACAACATATTTAGCTGAGAAAAAACCTATTGGAAATCATTCATTTAAAAGGCATAACAGAGTTGAAGCAATGGCTGGAGAGGCTACATCAGATGTGCTTACTGCTAGGTAGGTCAAATGACTGATATGCTGCTTTAACAGTTCTGTGAAACAGCACAGTGGCCTATTTGTGTCAAACTGATTCGACGGTCATGGTGATGTTAATAGCGGTAGTGTTCTTTCTATTCAGATTCCTAATACTGTCCTTGAGAACTTGCAGATCAAAGATGCACAAAAGCTTCTTTCACTGTTTTCAAATCTCATAATGAAGTTCAACATGCAGTACAGACAAAAAGCAAAACTGAAACTGATACAAAATCCGAAATAAAACAGCAATAATGCTGGAAAAATATAACCTTGATCACAATCCAAACGAGAATGAGCAATTAATATTTTAGGAGTATGCCTCAATCTGAAAAGACACAAATTGCAGAGCCTCCTTCTATAGAAAAACAAGGCAGTATTGAATCTTTCACTGCGCACGAAGCCCTTCACAGCATTTTCCCACTTCACTGTATCAAAATAATTCTTTAGGTTTTTCTGTGTAATGTTTAACAAAAGCACTTTTATATTGCATGGTGTCTACACTTCCAACGGCAACATGTCTCAGCATTTTATGCATTTTGAGAATAGAGACCGGAGATGTGGAAGACAAGTGTCGCTTTTTATTAGCCTCCTAACAGGGATAAGCAACGTTCGGAGGTAGTAAAACACAAGAGACTTGCTCTAGCTTACAAGTCTTTCACTTGAATGCCACTTTCCCAAGCCCACATACTAAATGTAAATGCCTTCGGAGCACCAGCTGGTGTAAAAAGTTTCTCTTTTCCATTGAGAGAGGCCTAAAAGCTATTATACTCCCATTTTTGGGAAGCATGTCTTTAGGACTTCTCTTGACAAGACTGCATTTTGTGATATCCATGCAGTCTCCAGTGTGAATATGTGACGTGACTTTTTTCTGTCTTGTTCTTTTTGCTCTCTTTCTCACACAAACACATCTCAGAGCTTTTATCAACCAGCTCAATAGAAAGACAATGCTTTGTTTTCTGATGCTCATTTACCAGCACCATTGCTTTTTAAAAAGGTCATATAAAAGATAATCTCTATTAAATTAAAAAGCTAAGAAACACTAATGGCATTATTTGGACCTTGCCAGAAAGAACCTCATGTGAAACACTAAGTTCAGTGTGACTACCAATGGCAAATGCTACAGTCTCTGACTTTTTCCCTTTTTGAATTTTTCTTTTTTTCTCCCGAAGGCATGTTTTTGTTGTTCTGATTCTGCATTCCCCTTATTATCTTATCCAAGTGGCATTTTTTTCTCACTGTGCATTCTTTGTCCAAAATGTAAAAGTACATGACAAAATATTTCGGCTTGATTATTACAGAATATTACGGTAATAAAATTCATCTCATCTCCATAAAGTACATTTCACGCTGTACAATTGTAACCATTTTAATATTAAAGAAATTATATGTGAGGAATATAGCCCAGGAAAAAATACATAAAATTTGTAAGTTACAGAAGGTGTAATAGATTTCTTTTTCTCCATACACCGTGTGCTAGCCTGCGTTACCTCAATACATTTTTAATCCTCTTGATTCACAATGTACATTTTGTTGTGTCAGGGCTTCAGGACCCTGGAGCAAGCTTACAATGATTTCATGAAACTGCACATCATTGAGCATAAATAGCACATGGGTAGAATTACATCAGATAAAAACAGACTACACGACACCAGACAAGTTTTGAGAGTTTTGAGAACACATGGGTCTGACCATTGTGAGGAATGATTAGCATGTATATATCAAAGATTACTGTGTATAGCAACATTTCGTATCAATGTACATAAATAGAACTACTTTGAAGTCTCACCCTAAACAAAATTCTCCTGGACCAGTCCGACTTGAACACAACCTCTTTGTTTGGCAGCAAAACTGCACACAACAAAACACATTCTTTGTAAAGTTTACAGACTGAGGAGTAATACAGTTTCCAGCTCCTCATTTTTCTTTGGCTGAAAGGCCTTGGACAGAGACTTGTCCCCATTGCAGCTCTGCAATGTCTGCTTTGAGTTTTAGTGTGTCCACGGCATATAGACCTGAAGCTGGGAATGTGCTGGTCTGAAGCACTTTTTGCACTGAAAGATGTGTGAGTTTCAGACAGAATAATGTGTCTTTTGCCAGGTTGATTGTACTCCAGGTGCAGTTGGTGTTGGGTGGACAAGGTTGGGTGATCTATTTCCTACTTATCTTGTTTGGCAACGGTGATCAGGAGAGCATCTCGTGCTTTAGAAGAATAAATAAAACCCTCCACATTGCACCATGAGAGATCTGCCTGTTTGCTTTTGCTTTTCCAGCAATGGCAACAGGCTGGAGACCTGTGGCCTGGCCATCACCTATTGGTTAACAACATCAACATTCCTGATGAGGACATTGTGGTGAATGCCATTAATTAACTATGTTACACAGGTCTGTATGGTCTGACGTATATATTTTTCAACCTGATCATTTTATGAGCGACGTCTGTTCATTCAACAAAGAAGTAATCTATGCTAAGGTTTACACTGTTGCTCCCAAAGCCCCCACCACCCTCAAAAGATAGGCCACCTTGTGTGCCCATTTAAGCAGCTGGAAATATTCAATGATTTTGAAAAGCAGACATTGGTAATCAAAACTGGGTCTTGATTTCAGAGCTGTGTAAGAAAAAGTATAATTTTAACAACAAAAACAAAGTTGCTGGAAAAGTTCAGCAGGTCTGGCAGCATCTGTGAAGGGAAAAACAGAGTTCAAGTTTCAGATCCAGTGATCCTTCCTCAGTTCAATTTTAAAGTTAGTTACAGTGAGGGGCAACTCTTACTGCTCTAACTCAGTAGATAATCATTAGTCTCTATGACGACAAAGTGTCTATGTAACGTAAGCTTGGCTAACTGAACTCATTTTGGGTACTCACTTAGGGCAGCGTGGTTCAATTGGAGCCTCAGATGATACCCGTGAGGAGTATGCACATTCTCCCTGTGTCTGCGTGAGTTCCTCTGTATGCTCCGGTTTCCTCCCACAGTTCAAAGATGCGCAGGTTAGGTAGCTTGGCCATGCTAAAGAGCTCATAGTGTACAGGGATGTGCAGGCTAGGTGAATTAATCATTGGAAATCAGGGTTATACGGATAGCACAAGGTGGGGTGTGTGGGTCTTTTGGGACACTCTTCAAAAGATTCGTATAGACTTAATGGGCCAATCGGCCTGCTTCCACACAGTAGGGATTCTATTATTCTTCTTTAAACTACCTAAAATACACAAGCTGGTAGACACTGCTCTTCAAAGGTTGGTTTTGAGAGAGTATTAGCCCTTTTTATACTTGTATCTCTTTAGATAAGATTTTGGACAGAAGACCTTCTACTATTTACTCCAGAAAAACTATCCCCCTTTGATGATCAACTAATATCTTTTCAGGAAGGAAACCTGCCATCCTTACCTGATCTTGTTGACATGTGACTCCAGACAGTAACCTGGTTGACTCTTGTCAGCCCTTTGGGCAGCTAGTGACCGGGCAATAAATATTGGCCTAGATAGCAAAGCCCACAGCCGAAGAATGAATTTAAAAAAAAATAAACTCATCAGCCTGGGCTTTGAGTTAACAGTTAGCTGGAAGTAGGTTGGTCAGTAAAGCATGGGTTATCCAGGAGTCAGAATTCACCTCAATGCTCTCCAATTGGTAATCAGCATGGCTGATAGATCTGGCTTCCAGAGATAATGGGAACTGCAGACACTGAAGAATTCAAGATAACAAAGTGTGGGGGCTGATGAACATTGCAGGCCAAGCAGCATGTTAGGAGAACAAAAGCTGATGTTTCGGCATCTGGCTTCCAGTTGACCAGAGAACAGAAAGATGGAAACAACAAGCCACAGGATGAAGCAAGTCAGAACACATGAAAATTGGAAGCGTGTGTGTGTTTGCCTCTTTTGGTGTTGGAATCTTGTTTAAGAGGACTATCTAATTCACACTCTAATTTAATATATGCTGTATACACCCCAGACATTATGGGGATAATGCCATCTGTATACAAAATCGCACTGAGGAATGAGGTATTTCTGATTTCCAGAGCATCGGGCACTTGGCAGCTATATCCATGTAACGAGTACCACATCCGGGGGCTTGTCCTTACCTAATAGATCCAGTGTACTGACCTGGGCAAGATGAGGGGGTAGGGGAGTAGAATTGGAGATCTGGGATTGAGGTCTCGGGTGAGGTTGAGACCTGAGAAATAGATTGGAAGCCTGGTAGCAGTTAGTTGGAAGCCAGTCAGGACCACAGGATAATTTTAGAATTCACGGAAAATCGGACAGTTGGGGAAAAGTTGTGGGATGTGCAGAGGCCCAAAGAGGAACGCTGCAGGTGATGGCTGAGGTCCTGGAAAGCATAAAGACATTAGGTTCTTGGATGCAGCAATCCTCACTTGAATGTACCTGTTAGATTCTTGAGGCCAGGGAAGTAAGAAACATTCCATTCCCCAGCTCTTTTAACCCATACCTCACTAAGGATTGTTTTACTTTTAAAATGCTGTGCATGTCTGGAGCATTTCCATTAAATTATATATGTGTATAATTATATGATAAATCTTTCAAAATAAATACTTTACACACCACAAGAATTTCAAAATATTCAATTTGCAGTAAATTTGATGTGACTGAAGTGTTTAACTTTTATTTTGCACTATCTAGGAATTTTTCAGTTAATCTTTATTTAGTCTTCAGTTTATTCAACACAATTACTAATACAGTGCCAGGTAAATAAGAATGCCAGGGACGGCTTGACGGTGGATTCATTCAGATGTCTAGAAAAGAGAAAAAAAGAGTCACTCATTTCTTTGTTAATTTTTTGAATGAATTGTCATAGAAACTGTTACAACCAGACAATTATAGAACCGGTTTATATGCCTGGCAGGCCTTGCTTTAGATTCTACACTAACATTGATCTGCTGCCTCCAGTGAGTTGATGTTCATGCTACAAAACGGGTTCACACAAGATCCCTGGGAATGATGTCAGAGGCAGCTCAACTTTCTGACTTGGCTGCTGCGGCACTCTCCAGGCTAAAAGGGAAACTTAAAAGTGAACAGAACAGCTTCAGAGCATTTCTGCTTGTTGGTTCTGTGTTGCAAATTTCTGTTCTGTAGCCATCCTACTATTCCAGCAGCTCCAGTAAAAGCAACTTGTGACTTCCTATAGGCAGAATTTGGAAATTCAAATCAGAGACCTAGTAGGAAGGCTGGGCATGATGGAAGGACTCCGGGCAGGCATCCAGTGCTTCTGTATTGCCCTTGGATGGATGCTTAACTGTATCAACTCAGAATAAACATACTACCTTCATGAGCAAAAACAGACCCCCTCTTGAGGTCAATGTAAAAGCTGGATTCAATTAATACCTTAAAAACCTGGAATTGAAAGTAGCAGAAATGGTGACTATGAAACCATAATTGACATTGAAACACTTCTGTTTAAAGATTTTGAGGGAAGGAAATCTGCCGTCTTTGCCGGCTATAGTCAACTCATAATGCCAGACCCACAAAAATGTGACTGTCTTTGAACTGCCCTGCAAAATGCCCTAGCCAGCCATTCATTTCAAGGGCAATTAGGGATGGACAACAAATGGAGCCCCTGTTGTGGACACCCACATCTCATGAAAGAATAAAGGAAATAACATGTCTGGAGTACTCACTTTAACAAAGTGTCTTTTTACCTGATTTGTGTTACCAGTGATTTGCAGTGTAATTAGAATTACCGTAATTATCCCAGCATCTCTAATTACCAGCAGCGTGAAGTTTATTATTTAATGAAGTCTCCAAGATCTTGCTTATCTCACCACCCCCAACCTGTTCAGATTGCCTCAGGCGGAAGAATGAATTTGCTTAACAAATCTCTGGTTGCAGATTCCTACAGAAAGTCTATGCCTGGCTCAAACTTCATGTTTCAGCTCATTGCTTTGCAACCTGCTGTGCTTGGAGCAAATCTCTCTTTTAGCTAGATGGTTGATTTCCAGCGAGGGTGTGGACAGGCAAGAATCAATAGCCTACCCATTCTGTTGTTCTACATCAGATAGACGCAGCTGCTGAAGCACGTGTAGAAACCATTGATGTTCTTGAACACATTTAAAAAAAAACAATTCTACAGTTTTGGCCAAACTCAAGTGAGGAAAAGTGCTGCAAATAATTTCTGCAGCCTTGAGTTGGAAAGAAACACAGCCAGTTGTTTTTGCTTGTTGCACGCTGGGTCACCCAAATCCCATGAAATTTGAATAAAATATAATAAAACTGCATGGACTGGCCACCGTGGAGCCACAGGACTGACGGAGGCCCACTCCCCAGACCACAGAGACACGGATCCCATGATCGAGAGCACTCTGACTAGATACCTGACTGTGGCTAATCTCCTAGATTTGTACCAAACGCTGCCCAAAACTTACTGTGCCAGGACCCCGAACTCATTCGTGCATCCATGGATTTTGCTGAATACTACACCCTTCAGATTTTGAGACGTGATCATTAGCTTGTTGCACATATGATGTGTTTCCATCATAAGCTGCTAGCACATGGTGCAGAGATAATAAGAACTGCAGATGCTGGAGAATCTGAGATAACAAGATGTGGAGCTCGATGCACACAGCAGGCCAAGCAGCATCTTAGGAGCAGGAAAGCTGACGTTTCGGGCCTAGACCCTTTATCAGAAATGGGGGAGGGGAAGAGGGTTCTGAAATAAATAGGGAGGGGGGGGTGGATCGAAGATGGATAGAGGAGAAGGCAATTGGAGAGGGGACAGACAGGTCAAAGAGGCGGGGATGGAGTCTGTAGAGGTGAGTGTAGGTGGGGAGGTAAGAAGGGGATAGGTCAGTCCAGGGAGGATGGACAGGTCAAGGGGGAAAGGGATGAGGTTGATAAGTAGGAAATGGGGGTGCAGCTTGAGGTGGGAAGAGGGGATAGGTGAGAGGAAGAGCAGGTTAGGGAGGCGGGGACGAGCTGGGCTGGTTTTGGGATGCGGTAGGGGGAGGAGAGATTTTGAAGCTCATGAAATCCACATTGATACCATTGGGCTGTGAGGACTGCTGACCAACGGCACCGAAATAAAAACAGATAGTGATGGACAACCTCAGCAGGTCTCTTCAAGGCTGGCATTCCAGTGGTCTATTGGTGGTGCCCTGCTTTCATTCAGAAATTCAAATAATCAAGGCCCTATAATGCCAACTTAAATTGATTCAAAAGATCTCATGGTGCTCACTTCAAGAAAATCGGCGGTGAAGGGTTGGGTTATCCCTGGTGTCTGGCGGTATTTATTCCTTAATCAGCATCATTATAATGGGTTATCTGGTCATTATCACATTGCTTTATGTGGATTTTGCTGGGTGCAAATTGTTGAATTTTCTACTCTACAATAGTGACTAGGTTCAAAACTGCTTAGCTGGTAATAAAGTGCTTTGAAATGCTTTTTAATTATGAAAAATGATATATAAATACATCTTTCCTTCCTCACTGAATGTATTTGCAGGGGCTAATGCAATATACAAAATCACATTATGAAGTTTTCATGTCTGAAAAGATGATAGTTCAAGGGTTTATGCTTTGCTAAACATGTTCAAACAAAAATATAATATTATGCATGTCATTTGACAGCAAGTTTCAGATTCGCAAAATATAATGCCAAATGACTATTTCTCAGATGTAGATGATGCATTTTGTTCTGAGTTCGTTTGCAAACATACTCAGAACAAAATGTGCTTTGTAAACAATATGTTTTTGCAAAAGAAGGATAATTAGTGGTTCGTAAATATATTTAGCCAGTGATAAAGCCAGAGGATAATCTTGACATGTTGTAATAAAAAAACCCTTTAGCCTCACATAACATCAATTCAAGAGGAAAAGCAAGACAAGCATATTTAATGGTACAGGCACAAATAGATGTAATCTGAGATTACAGATGAGGTACTGATTTAATCAGCATTTCATCAGTGATTATCCAAACGGGCTCTACAGCAGTAGCTGTTAATTAATGTCTGAGATAAATATGTTGGGGGGATTAAACAGCTTTGAAGAAATGGGAAAGTACTAGAGATCCAGTCTGTTTCTTTAATACCTTCCTTAATTTGACAAACAAATGTTGGATTTATGTCCTAGTTCTGCCAAATCGACAGTCTTTTGGTTACTATGATTTTTACCAGAATATTGAATTAACGTTATCTTACTTCATTTTCTTGCCTTTGGGCTTACTGATTTAGAATTCTATTCACAAAACAAAAAGCTAAATATCAATTTTAGCGAATATCGCAATACCGAATAAAAACAATTAGTATTCAAAATATGCTTCATATATAAATGGAGAGGCATTTCAAGTTGCAGAAAAATGGCTACACAGATGACATTAAATGTGGTTTCTGATCATGAATAGTTTGCATAATATAAATGTCAAATATGGCTTTGAATCCTCAAATAAAATCAAAATACTGTGGATGCTGGAAATCTGAAATAAAAACAGGAAGTGCAGGAGAAAGTTAACAGATCTGGCAGAATCTCTGTGAGAGAAACAGAGTTAACCTTTCACGTTCAGGTGGATGCCGCCAGACCTGCTGAGTTTGTCCTTCACTTTCTGGTTTTAAATCCAGCTCTTGACTGATGCTAGAACCTGATTACCCTCATTTGACAAATCTTCACCGTGCATTTTTGCTGTTGTATGTTGTCCTTTCTCAGCTCTAGGATCAGGCTCATTGGCCTCTGAAGGACCAATGGAAGCTATGACCAGTAAAATGAAATTTCCTAGGTGAACAATTATACTCATTAGTGAGTGATTGCCAATAACAATTGTCCTTAGAAATAAAGAGATTTCGTTTCAAAGGAGTAAAAAACAAGGAGTAGGAAGAAAAAAATAAGTTTGAAGTAAAGACTTACCTTCACTGAATACAAAAGCAACTGGACATGGTCCAAATGTGCACTGTACCTTCAGGAGGTTCACTCCCATCTTTGCAGCTAAAACTAACCTTAGGTAAATGTTTTGCCACATTATGTTGATTCTTTTAAACTCTGACATTCCCTCAAGAAAATTTAATCAAAATGCTTCCTTAATAACCACTTGAAAAAACAAACAAAATGGAAACAACATTCATATGCAAAATAATGTAGCTGGAAATGGAACACTTTTATTCCTTGTACTAATGAACTTGTAACTTTCCAATGGGATAACAGATACAATACTTAAACATCTCTACAGGCTGCTGCAAAACATATTAATTTAATGGATATCTGTGTTATGCTTACGAGGTGCTTTGAAATGCTGATTCCGGTACTTAATTGCTGAGCTTTGGGTGATCTGGAGTCGATGGCTGACATCTGTTAAACACTAACTGTCATCTGTCTGTTTAAGATATGTCAAGGGAATGGATATCAGAGCAGGCCCTGTTGGAACCTAGGGAATTGACATGCATGGAAATGTGTCTCATGTGTGTGTGGATTGCATATCAATAGTTTGTTTGAGATTGATTGTTTCTGAAAGGAGCACATTTTGACTCTTAAGATCATGTAACAGTTCATATAAAATCCTCACATTCATAACAGTGACTGTAGAGCAAGTCTTTGAAAAAAAGGCGCTCTCTCTTCTCTCCTGACACCAGTGCTCTGCTCCAACAGTGCTGACAGCCCATGGTACCTCAGTCTGAGCCTTGACAGTGACTATCAACAGGCTGTCTTGCCAGTCGGGGTTATCATAACTCCTTGGTCTTGTCCTCACCTGACATTCATATGAGCATCATCAGTAGATAGTTTACAGCAATAACATGCCTGCCTGCTTTTTTCCTTTCTCTCTGTTCTCTTCTACAGTGCTGTGGTTTCATCCACATTTGAACACAAAGCTTTCAAAGTCTCTAATCTCAGCAGATAGGAGATAATTTATATTAACCTCCCTGAGAGCAACACTGTTAGCACCAGTTATACTGATACAATCTTTACCACTAAGCCTCCTTTTGAAAGCTTCCAAAATCAATGAACATCACTCATTTTAGCTGCCTCTTGCTTCCACTGCAGACAGTTCACCTCCTCACTGAGTGCACCAGCTGTGTGTCATCTCATCACTGTGCATATGAATAAAATGTCCTCATAGTCATTCCCATGGAATGAAGTCATTTCGTTACTCACCTTTCAAACATGAAGAAAAACAAAGTCACCATTCACTTTTGTAAGTAACGCACTGAACCACTTTGGATTTTCTACTCAACTTTGTCCAAAGCTCATTAATAATCGTTGCCTCAAAATCCTATTGACTGGAGTATCAGGAGGATTCAATACATCTCTGCAGGCAATGGGCAGAAGATGTTTCTGCTGTATTTTTAGAAATTCACTTCTTAAAGGAATCCACCTCATAACAATAGGCAAAGGGGACTTTTCTTTAAGGAATCCATCCCTTTGCCTATTGTTACGAGGTGGATTCCTGAAGATGTATTCTTTGTTGGCATAATTTGGCATCGCAGTGTCATCTTTTGCTAGCCCAAGCTGAAGACACCTGGCGTTTTGCAAACCTTATGACTTTCCATAAAGTGACGGAAGGTGTTATCAACAGTGCTATCAAGCAGCACCTGCTCAGCAATAATCAGCTCAGTGA
This sequence comes from Stegostoma tigrinum, assembly GCF_030684315.1. Classification (NCBI taxonomy): domain Eukaryota; kingdom Metazoa; phylum Chordata; class Chondrichthyes; order Orectolobiformes; family Stegostomatidae; genus Stegostoma; species Stegostoma tigrinum. Next base: position 67,352,360 of record NC_081362.1, on the reverse strand, counting down.
TGCCCAGTTTGGGTTCCGCCAGGGCCACTCATCTCCTAACCTTGTTAATGTGGACAAAAGAGCTGAATTCCAAGGGTGGGGTGACAGTGACAGCCTTTGACATCAAGGCAGCATTCAACCAGGTGTGGCAACAAGTAGCCCTAAACTGGAATCAATGAGTGTCAGGGGTTGTTGGAATCATACCTGATACGTAAGGAAGACTGTTGTGGTTTTTGGACATCAATCAACTCAGCTCCAGGATATTACTGCAGGAATGTAGCGCCTTCGACCCAACCATCTTCAGCTGCTTCATCAATGGCCTTCCCTCCATCATAAGGTCAGAAGTGGAGATGTTCACCGATGATTGCACAACGTTCAGCACCATTCATGATTCCTCAGATATTGAAGCAGTCCATATCCACATGCAACAAGATCTGGACAATATCCAGGCTATTGCTGACAAGTGGGAAGTAACATTCACGCCACACAAATGGCAGGCTATGACCATCACCAGTAAGAGATAACCTAAATACCACCGCTTGGCATTCAATTGTGTTTCCATCATTGAATTTCCCACTATCAACTACCATTGACCAGAAACTCAACTGGACTCACCACGTAAACACAGTGGCTCCAAGAGCAGGTCAGAGGCTAGGGATACTGTGGCAAGCAATTCATCTCCTGACTCCTCAAAGTCTGTCCACCATCTACAATACACAAGTCAAGAGTGTGATGGAATACTCCCCACTTGCCTGGATGAGAGCAGCCCCAACAGCACTCAAGAAGCTTGGCACCATCCACGACAAAGCAGCCCACTTGATTGGCACTGCATCTATAAGCATTCACTCCCTTCAGCACAGACTCTCAGTCACAGTGGTGTGAACTATCTACAAGATGCAGTGCAGAAATTCATCCAAAGATCCTGAGACAGCACCTTCCAAGCCCACAACCCCTTCCATCTAGAAGGACGAGGGCAACTGATATATGGAACACCACCATCTTCAAGTTCCCATCTAAGTCGCTCATCATTCTGACTTCCTTCACTGTCGCTGGGTCAAAACACTGGAATTCCCTCCTTAATGGCCTTGTGGGTCAACCCACTGCAGATGGTCTGCTGCAGTTCAAAGAAGGCAGCTCACCACCACCTTCTCAAGGGCAACTAAGAATGGGCAAGAAATGCTGGCGAGCCAGTGATGCCCACATCCCTCAAAATGAATGAAAACAATTATTATGATTATCACTGTGCTGTAGCTGGGGTAGTGCAGAAGAGAAAAAAGATCAACCTTTAATATTGTTGCTTTGCCTTATGAAGAATTATTCTGATATGTAGCTTTGGATGATGTCAGTAAATTATATACAGAAGATTCATTGTTAGAAAGAGATATTTCATCTTCCTATTTTTTCTTCTTCTGTATGCTCCATCTTTCCGTTCACCACACACCATAAACATGGACAACATTTCATGTTGGAACCAACAGTATCACTGTAATGTGGAATGAATCACGTAAACATGCAGTTTTAAGATCAGGGAATATTCTAAAAGAAGGAAAATAGGTTCACGTCAATAAAATGCATGTAGTCATTTCCTTTTTGGGATGGATGCCTTAACGGTGCCATGAGTTTTAAATCTATGGATTTTCTGGATTAAAGAAGAAAATATCGATTATCATACATGTTCTTTTTTCAACAGAAACCACATCTCCCCTGGACTTGCAAGAAGTAAACCCTGCACTAGTTAAAACCAAGGTGAGACATTACAATTGAAATAACTCCAAGGAGGTTGGTGTCCCATCACCGAGTCACCCTTTATTTACATGTGGAAAGTCCTTGACACTGATAGAACTCCCTCAGAGCCAGCTCTCAGAGTGAATCGGATCTCTGACACTCCTGTTTATATCTGTCAGCCAGGGATCCCTGATTGGACCAGATTAACAGTCCCAATCAGGGAATTCATATTTTATAAGACCCACCTGGCTGGGCTCATTAGAAACACTACAAGAAAAGTGAAATGAAAAAAATATACTTTTAAAAAAATATTCATGGGATGTGGATGAAGCTGATAAAAGTCAACATTTATTGCCCAGAAGGTGGTAAGAGTCCACCACGTTTGCTGTGATCTGTAACCACATGTTGGCAAGGTAAGAATGCCAGATTTTCTTCCTAAAGGGCAAGACATTAGTAAACCAGACAGTATTGTACAATTCTCAGCAATGACTATTAGATGACCATTTGACTGGTTTTGAATTCCACATAACTTTTGAATTCAAATTTTAACTATCTGCCCTCATGGGATTTGAATCCCTGATTCCTGAACATCAGCATAAGGCTTTGGATCACTAGACCGGTGAAGTTACCATTACACCACCATCTCCCCTGAAGTGAAGTTCAATAAGCTAAGGCAGAATAAATTGCCAGGATCAGACAGATTACATTTGATCCCAATGAAAATGGGGGAGGAATAGAGGAGGCCTGAAGAACTATATTTCAGAGACGTTTGAGAATGGATGTGTACTCGAGAAATGTAAAGCGACCAAACACCATTTCCAAAATGAGTGACAAAACTAACTTAAGGAGCTCAATTGTTTTTAGTGATAGGGAAAATTTGGGAGTCTTCAACTAAAGAGGAAATTTAATTTTTAGGTGAAGACAAAATAACTCCAAAGCAATGAGCACCGCCTCCAAAGAGGAAGAGCAGGTTTGGCAAAACTCTTTGGAGAAATTACATGTGCACTAAATGGGGGAAATCGACAGGTGTCATGTACTTGAATTCTCCGAAAACCCTCAGCATGGGACTATCCAGAAGACTGTTGGAGAAGATGAATGGGTTTGGAATTAGGAGTAGGGCGATTGATCAGATTAAATCTGATCAAAATGGAGGAAACTGAGAATAGTTGTAGAATGGTTGAAACTGGCTGTGGGGTTTTGTTTTGGGCCTCAATGCCTTAGATATAAGGCTGGGCAGACAGGGGTTAAATGGCCTTTGGTTCCAAATAATAGGTACAGTAAATAATGCTGAGGAGCAAAGCACAGAGGAATATGGATATAATGGAGTTAGAGAAAGCTAACTGCTAAAACCAAAATACTGCAGCTTCTGGAAATCTGAAACGAGAACAGAAAGTTCTGGAGAAACTTTACAAATCTAACAGTATCTGTGGAGAGAGGCTGAATGAAGTGGATGAATGTGAATATTTGGGAGTTCACATTCACAAAAAAAATAAAAGGAGCATTGACAAGTGAATGAGACTTAAGAAATAGGAAAACACAATGGAATCATGGGTTTTACAAAGACAGATATATTGCACAATAATTGAGGCATAACGCTGAATACAAATAAAACCTTTATAAATCCATGGTTATACTATTTTGTACACTTCAGGGAAGAGGTATATAAAATAATGAGGGGCATGGGTAGGGTGGATTTTTGGAGTCTTTTTCCCAGGGTGGAAATGTTAAATACTAGGGGGCATAGGTTAAAGGTGAGAGGAAAATGTTTAAGGGAGATGTGGAAGGCAATTTTTTTTACACAGATGCTGGTAAGTGCCTGGAACATGCAGCCAGGGGTGTTGGTAGAAACAGATACATTAGTAAAGTTTAAGAGGCATTTAGACAGATGCCTAAACAGGCAGGGACCATATGCAGGCAGATGGGATTAGTTTATAATGCTATGGTGGTCAGCACAGACATGGTGTGCTGAACAGCCTGTTACTGTGCTGTAATATTCTATGATCTAAGGGCAGAGTATTCAGACAAAGGAAATGGTTCCCAGGATGCTGTCTGATACGAAATACAAAGATTGTCATGTTAGGAGCTTTTCTCATTAGAACGAAAGAGATTATGAGATGTTTTGATAACGATGGAACAGATTAGGTAGAAACAGTTTGTTTCTAAAGATTGAGAGGTCTAAAAGCAAGAGGATTAGGATATGTGATTAAATGAAAATAACTTAGGGCAGAGAACAGGTGAAACCTTATTTGCACTGAAGGTTGTGAAGCCAGGGGATGCTAGTGATTAAAGCAGAGATCTTGCTAATATTTAAGAATAAATAGATAGATGGTCAAAAGTAAAGAAAATTAAAAGGTATGAAAAGAGGCAGACACATGGAATTCAGAAGGTTACTTGCATTGGGACTATTATGGATTAAGACATAAGAAGTTAAGAACATAAGAAATAGGAGCAGGAATAGACTGCATCTTCTCTCAGGCTTGTACCACGGTTTGATATGATCACGGCTGATCATGGGCTATAAATTCACCTACCCACCCACACAGACTGGGCTAAAGTGCGTAAGCCTGTTTTGATATTGTAATTTCTGCTTTAAAAAAAACTGATAAAATCCACTGAGTGCTGAAATCATTTTACATCTGACCAATATACAGAAAGCACAAGTAGAATAATGACCGGGGAGCAACAGTAAATTCTTCAAGATGGATGTCACAATACTGGCTCACACAATATATATACTCACATACACTACTGGATCTGACTCCATTAACACATCTAATCTTAGGCCATTTTCTTCCTGTTGCTCTACAGTTCTGCAGGCAGGATAAGCAAGATGGATTTTGTCAGGTGCTAGGTCACAGATGTCAGTCTTCAAGAATTCAACCAGCGTAAAAATATCTTCAGAGTCAGTATCACCCACCTGGCAGCTGAAATGCTACTAGCTATTAACTTGAAATGTGTACGCTTTGAATGTTTTTTGTATCCCTTTCCTCCCACATGTTGAGGCTACTGATTCTTAGTTATACTCTAAATCCATGGGGATGCTGGTCACTTTTCTTTTTCGCATGGCATTGTTTAATTTTCATTCCAATGAGTCAATTGTGGGTGAATTTCCCTCTCTAATGAAGGGATATCAATGACAATTTGTGAATTCATTAAACTGGCATGCAGTTCAACTCAGTACAGAAGCTGGGACCAACCTTGTATCTCTGAAACAGTTGAGCCAAGTGGGAAGCCGACATTTACTCTAGAATGAAGAAGTAAAACCATAATTTTAACAGAAATCTTTTTGTCTAGTTTGCTAGGCTATGAGTGACATTGTGTTTAGAAATTCAAAAGAGTCATCTGGAATACCACCCTGGTTGTATGCCAAGGAATTGTGCTGAGGAGCAATTCAAGAAAGGTAACTTGTAATTTCTGTTGGTTTATCACAGTCTTTAGTCTGCTAGGTGTCTTGCCTGTGCTCAATAACATGCCTGTGCATCTAAAACAGATTTATGTATGTATGAACCCACAGCATGAGTATCATTACCATTGTGATAGTAGTTTTGTTTACTGACTCATGGCATGTTGACACAAGAATTTCCCATCTGATGCATGGCATAATTTCAATAGAAATGTTAATTTTCACTGAAGTAACAAGATCTTTCAAACTATTTGGTCTTCTTCGCGTTTCTTAAATCATGCTGTATCTGGAATTATCCCCATCCTCTGTGCAGATCATTAGCTCTCAGTACTGAAGAATGACTTTTAATTTTCCTTTCTCCATATGGAAAGTAAATAAGTGACTCTTGTTAACAATTAAGTTTAATGAATAGCCTTTTACTGACGTTGCAGAGAGAAGAAGCATGTTTTCCTTAACTGCTCTTATTGAATGCATTTAGTTTACCATAACAACACAGTGACATAATCAGAGGAGTTGAGAATGGTTAATACAGTGAGATAGATCTGAAAGGACCATTCATAATATAAGAAGAAACATCTAACTTATATTAATACATCTAGCAGTTGGCAAACTAGTTATTTGTAAAATTCAAGATTCACATTTAAGAATACACTGGAAAGAAAAAAATACAGATTACTGGTCACCTTGTGGACGAAAGCTCTGTTGAGTGCAGTGATAGAGTCATACAGCATTGAGACAGGCCCTTCAGTCCAAATAGTCCATGCTGACCATGTTCCCAAACTTAACTAGTCCCACCTGCAGGCGCTTGGCCCATATCCTTCCAAACATTTCCCATTCACGGATCTATCCAAATATCTTTTTAAATGTTGCAAAATCCACCAAATTCTCCGGCAGTTCAGTCTACACACGAATCACTCTCTTTTTTTAAGCAAGTTGCGCTTCAAGTCCTTTTAAAGTCTTTCTCCTCTCTCCTCAAAAAAATGCCCACTATATCCCTCACCCTACTGAAAATACATTTGTTGTTTCACCTTACTTGTGTACTTCATGATTTTATACACCTCAATAAGGTTATCCCTCAACCTGTGACACTCAAGAGAAAAAGTCCCATCCTTTCAAATCTCTTTTTATGTCTCAAGCCCTCCATTCCCAGCAACATCCTAGTAAATATTTTCTGAACCTTCTCCTGTTTAACAATATCCTTCCTATATCGGGGTGAACAGAACGGCGCACAGTACTCCAGAAGAGGCCTCACCAACGTCCTGTACAACCTCAACATGACCACCCAACTCAGAAGTCTGAGCAATGAAGGTAAGTGTGCGAAATTCCTTCATAGTCACCCTGTCTATCTGTGATGCAAATTTCAAAGAATTATGCACCTGAACCTCTAGATCTCTTTGCTCTGCAACACTACCTAGGACCCTACCATTAAGTCCTGCCCTTGTTTGTATTAGCAAAATGCAATACCTCACATTTGTCCAAATTATACTCCTTCTGCCACTCCTCAGCCCATTGACCCAATTGAACAAGATTGCTTTGTAACCTTAGATAACCTTCACTGTCCACCACACCACCCACGTTGGTGCCATCTGCAAACTTACTAAACATGCCTCTTACAGTCTCATCCAGATCATTTATATAAATGACAAACAAAAATAATCTGATCCCTGTGGAACAACCATGGGCCTTGGGCCTCCAGTTCAAAAATCAACCCTCCACCATCACCTTTTGTACCATCAAGCTAATTCTGTATCCAATTGGCAAGCTCACCCTGAATCCCATCTAATTTACTAATTTACTACTTTTCTAATTAGTCTACTATGTGGAGCCTTGTCAAAAGCTTTACCAAAGTCCAGGTAAACAATGTCCACTGCTCTGCCCTCATCAATCTTTTTGATTACTTTATTAAAACGTTCAATCAAATTTGTGAGACATGATTTCCCTCATACGAAACCATGCTAATTATTCCTAATCAATTCTTGCCTTTCCAAATGCATGTAAATCTTATCTTTTAGAATCACGTCCAACAATTTATCCATGACAGGTCCAACTCACAGGTCTATAGTATTGTCTTTTAGCAACTAGAATATTCTGTTTTTCTGGAAACAAAGGAAAACTGCATATTTTGGAGACCAGAAATAAACAGGAAAATTTTAGAATTGATGTTTATCCTTGGTTTATGCTAATGTTTACATATGAACATGTGAGGAGAATGGGTCAGCTCCCCTTCTTTTAACTCCCTTGACTGGCCACAACAAAGATTTGGTAACTTTTTTCATCATGCAGCTACATCTCAATTAAACACAGTTCACCAGTTCAAAAATGGACAAGCCAATTGCAAGATTACCTTGAACGAAAGAAAAGGAGTTTCGCTGCTTAATTATTCTGATAAAAATAATGAAATGTAACATCAAACATATACACTACCAATTTTTAAAAAAAGGCAGAGTATCTACTACAAAAATGAAGAGCAAGAGACTGAGAGAAAAATAGGGATAGATAGCAAGCCTTCTAGTTCTGCTGTTATGAATCTGTCATTCTCTCTTTTTGCCCAAAAGCAGTTCCCAGAAATACAGTTCACTTGTGTTTATCTGTGTCTGGCATCATTGCCTTTTTAGACAACCTGCAGCTAACTTTCATGCCAATCTGTGAATCATAGGGATCGGTACTCAGTCCATGACTATTTGCACTATAACTTAATGACTTGGGAACAATAAGTAAATGTACCGTAGTCAGGTTTGCAGATGACACAAAAATAAGTACGAATGTAAGTGGAGCTATGAATAAAACTGAAATGGCAAACACCCTTCTGAGATAATTGATGGCTGTGAAATCAGTCATGCAGCAGTAATCCAGTAACAGAACACTTGAGGCTTATGGCAAAAGACAGCATATGATAGAAAACTATGATTTTGTAGCACTCCAGCTATTTTTTGAAATGTTTAAAGAACAGGATTTTTAAGTGCCTTGACAACTTAACAACTCACATTGACCATTACCGCTGAAGGTTCTGTTGATACTTTTGACCTTTCCCTTTGACAGAGTCTCTTGAACTTTTGATAGCTCCCTTATTGGATTCTTTCAACAGGTCTTCTTTACAGGTACTGTTCACATTCCTGATCTTTGATTTTTGACCGATTTGTTAACAATTCTAAGGAGCAGTACAGTTAATGAGCTTATGTGTATTTATGCCTTCCTTTATAACTATTCCAAAAGAGACCTTTACAATTTCACCCATCTGTCCCAACAACAATGGCATCTAATATCCCCCAAAGATATTCTGGGACCATATGAAGGGGGTACCTTAGCTCTCCAAAGGAATACTCTAGCAATTCAAAGAATCACATGAAGTCAAGAATGGTCCCACCAGGTTTCTTTTGCACATTTTGAGTTTTACTTTCCTGGGCTACCTAAGTTTGACTGGCTGAATATAACAAATGACTTAAATGGCCATCTCCTTCTGCAAACTGTGCGTGTACAAATTCCAACCACCCAACCCATCTCTCTCTCTCCCTCTCTCTCCACCACTCCTGCTCTCTCTCTTTCTCCTCCACTCTCTCCCTCACACTCTCTCCTCCGCTCCCTATCTCTCTCTCTGTCCTGCACTCTCTCTCGTTCCTGCATCTCCGGAAAATAGGAAGTGCCACTCTCAGGAATGGAGTCTGTGGTTTCCAGGCTCATTCATTGTTTTTGAAATGACAATGAGGCCCCCTGTATTGGAAATATCCAGACCCGAGAGTATGGCTTTTTATTAAATTGACATCCTTATCATAGATAAAGAGTAAAATAGCAAAGTTGATACCGCTTGTAAAAACATTCCCTGCTGTTATTTTACTTATAATTGCCACACCTTTGCTTTAAGCTTTAGTTTACTCCCTAATACTCAGACTGGTGCGGTGTATAATCTTGTTGCAACACCAAATTAAAACCGTAATGCAAGATGTAATTTAAGCATATCAAGTCATTGTCAGCTGTTATAAATTGACTTGAGCAACCCTTCATGTACGTCACACATGTGTTAAGGACTAGGAAACTATTAATTAATCTGTTTTATAAAATGCCCATTGTTAAATCCTAAGGCCGTTCAGCAAGCTTTAACCCTTTTGCGAATGCAGTTCAAAAAGACACACCCAAGATCACAGATGCAAAAGAAACATGGCAAGGCTGGGAGAGTATCACAGCTGAGTCAAATCCTGTTCTCACCTGTCTTCTAAAGACATGTGCTTTCCATTAAGCTCACAAACCAGCAACCAGTGAGAAATGTGACTAAATTTACCCTTGCTAACTCTGTGACACTGAAACCACTACTACCACCGAGATCAGTAAATTGAACACTGAACACGGAACAGGGAACAAACATATGATCTTGCAGACCTCTAACTCAGGTTCACATCAGGTGTTATAGCTATCCATCGGCCTATGGGAAAACTTCTGCTGGACAGGAATTTGGATTAAATTTCAAAAGAGGAGTAAAGACTGCCTTCAGCAGAGAGTTTTATTTTTAACAAGCATGTTAGTAACAGAAAGACCTGTATCTACAGCACCTATGATGCCTCATGATGGACAAGAACCTATAATATAAGGAAAGATGAGAGATAGTAAGAGGAGGATAATTATAGGTGTTTCAGTGGAAATAATTGATGTAGCATGAGTGGATATTGGATGCGCAGATAGTTTATGGAGAAACTTTGGTGAATTAATGAAGAAAAACAAGAGATGCAGATAAAAAAAATTAAAATAAGGGACTGTTTAGTTAGCCAGCAGTAAATTATAAAAGTCAAGGATTTACGAAGTTTAAGATAACTTGCTCAGCTATAAATTATTTGAGAATTGTGGCTGATCAGAGTCATAGGTAGCTAAGTTATTGGGCAAAATAAAGCAACTTTACCCACTTAACGTTAAAATAAAGAATCATGAGATCAGATGGGAGACAGTGGTCACTATCTTTTACTAACAAACCACCTTTCATTACATCATGGGTTCTTATCTACACCCAATTCAAATCCCGAACATCAGGGAAAGCAACTGTCAACGATCTCCTTCTATCAATCCAACTCCTTATCCTACACCACACAGCAACAGTTGACTGAAACCACAGTTCCCTGTTTCATCTGCACAAATAGGACTTACAAACTATAACCCTTCACTCAATCCACAGCACCATGAAACAGCAAAAATCAACTGACATAACAGCTTGCACAAAACTCCAACAGTGCCAACAAGTGTAACAATACAGCCCACCCTCACACCCGTAAATCAACATCTGATAAACACAATTCTATCAGCATTGTAATTTCGAACTTCAAAAAAAGGTTAAAATTATTCAAGTTCAATGCTTTCCACTGTGTAAATAGACCTGCTGCTCATTCTTCCCACATTTTACCGCGAACACTAACTTAAACTTGACATAGAAACATAGAAAATAGGAGCAAGAATAAGCCATTTGATTCTTCGAGCCTTCTCCTGCTCATTACAATCATGATTAAGCATCTAACTCAATAGCTTGTTGCCTGTTCATGGCCTGGGATGCTACTAGAGACTTCTTCTCTATCTATGAGGACAGGATTAAAAACAAAATCAATCTGGATTGGAAAGATCTAAGGCAGTTGGTGATGATGGGAACAGAGACATGTGCTGGATCAAGGAAGAGTCAAAGCTCAATAAGTAAGGGTTTAAGCGTATTTAAGTATGACAGATAAGGATGATGGGGCTGGTAATCGAGATTTAATGGAGCTACTCAGAGTGGCTTTGGTGTCAGAATGACTTGCGTAGTCAATTGGCGACTGTGCATCCCACTCCCATCTTCAGGAAAACTGACCCACCCCTTTTAATCAGTGGTGGTAATAGACAGACATGAGGCTCTGACCCACTGAGGCTAAATGGCCTCGATAAATTGAACTACTTAAAGATGATTATCTCTGATCTCACAGAAATTCAGTGGTGATTTAGGGGCTCTGCTGAATTTACATATGTCATCTGACCAGTGAAGAGGAGCCTGTGTGCAATGTGCCCCCTTTCAAAAGCATTTAGCGCTCAATTGACTATGTTGACATCGAGAAAGGGAGTGTCCACTGAGAACCAAACCCTTCCCTTGCATTGGACTCTCCTAGCCAGTAACCTTCTCCCTTTGGCTCTCAAACTACCCTCACTCACCTGCCTCTCGGGATTTAGCATTAATCCTTGGTGAAAGTAACTGGGGTGGGGGTTTTAATCCTAATCTAGCCCATTGCCGCTAACTCATTTACCTGTTTGCACTGAAATAGTGTCAAGTGCCCCTGGGAGCAGGTTTTTTGATGGTGGGCTAAAGCCTACATTGAATTCCAGCAGGTATGTCATTCTTATTGTAGAAAAATATGAATAATGCTGAAAAGAAGCATAGTGATATAAATTTGCATCTTAAAAGTTGCTGGGATATGTTTTAATCCATCAAATTTAGATTAAGCTTCACTGTTTGCCTACATTGGGCATCTCACAAGAATCATTATTTACAAAGTGATTGATCAAATAACAACGTATTAGTCACAGCATTGCCTCTCATAGCCCATGTATTAAAGGCACCATAGTAGCATCAATGAAGCTTTAAATAACAGAAGTTCCAGGATCAAGAAACGGACAGTGGTACTAAATATTTCTGGATACTAGAGCTGGAATACAACTTTCTCCTCATCGAGGCTCCGAGAGGCATATGGGGGCAATGTAATGGAGTCGGAGGTTGTGGACTGGAGGGTCACCTTCCCATCTCTCCCCCGACAATTAAGGGTTGGAAGGGTCAGTTGAGAGGAGGATAATGACAGACTTCAAAAGTTCAAAATAAGATTGGCACACAGAAACGTGACAGATGAACTTAAAATGCTGAGAAGTGTGAAGTGATAGGTTTTGGTGGAAAGAAGGAGGGAGGACAATGCACAGTAACAAGTACAACTCTAGAGGTGGCACAGAAATGGAGAGATCTTGGATGTAGAGCATGTACACAAATAGTTGAAGTTGATAAAGCAGGCGGAGAAACTGGCTCAAAAATCCAAATTGAATGCTGAATTTTATAAACAGAGGCATGAAATACTCAACAAAGAAGCTAAAGAGATTATGCCAATTCTGGGCATTCCATTTTTGGAAGTATGTGAAGACTTTATAAAAGCTGCAATTAAATATTTGAGAATGGTTCCCAAAATTAAGGACCCCAGTTACATCGGTAGATTGTAAATGTTGGGGTTGATCCTGGAGAAGAGAAGGCTAAAGGGTGATTTTCTTAAGATGTTCAGATAATGTAGAAAGAGACAAACTGTTCCTGATGTCAGAATGCTTGAGAACCAAAGGATACAGCTCTAAGAGGATTGACAAAATAAAACAAAAGTGCCATGTGGTAATCTTCTTACACACCAAATGGTTATGATTGTGAATACACTGCCTTAAAGGAGCTGAAGGCCAATTCAATCATTGCTTTTAAATGTGGTTTGGATAAGAACTAGAAGTGAAAGAGTTTGCAGTGCTTAGGCGAAAGGATGGGCAGAGGAACCAATTGAGTTACTCTTGCAGAGTGTCAGCATGGACTTGATGGATTGGTTAGCTACCTTCTGTGCTGTGCTCATACAGTCATAGAACATAGAACACAGAACACTACAGCGCTGTACAGGCCCTTTGGCTCTCGATGTTGCGCCGACCTGTGAAACCAAACTGAAGCCCATCTAACCTACACTATTGCATTATTATCCACCATCCATATGTTTATCCAATAGAGTCATACAGTATGGAAACAGACTCCTTGGTCTAACTTGTCTGCACAGGCCGGACATCCCAATCTGACCGAGGTGCATTTGCCAGCATTTAGCCATATCCCTCTGAACCTTTCCTATTCATATACCCATCCAGGTGCCTTTTAAATGGTGTAATTGTACCAGCCTCTACCACTTTATTGCCTGTTACAAGTTACTCAGATGTGAATTCTAAAAATGCTAGGAGTCAACTCATTCCCCATGGAGTACAGGATAAAGTCAGTACTCTCACTCTTGTTCACTATTCTGCAGTTCCTGAAGGGAAGTACATGTGTAGACATTAGCTGAAAATAAGAGAGTGCAGAGCTTTGTGAAAGCTGTAATGATGAAGATGAAAACAACTGCGGTTTAATGTCTCAGAGAGCTGCCAGTGCCAGTGGCACCTTTGGTTAAAAAGTCCATGCTGTTCAAAAATTGAGGAGAGATAACAGAAAAGGACTGGTTTCCTTGTTTAGAAAATTGCCAATGATGTGGTGCCAGGGGCTGTGATCAACTCCTGTCGAGTTGGTGAAGTTGTGACAAATGGGGGTACTCGAGTTAAAAGGCGCGAAATTAGATGTGGGGTGAATGGGCCTAACTAGCTTGGCTGCACCGCAAAAGTACTTCATTGACTTTAGGATCTTCTGAAATCAGTGGTAGTGTTATATGAAAATGCAGGTTCTCCTTTTCCCTGCTCATTTCCATTCTTCTTCAAATTTCACTCATAATTTGGACTTTATTTCTACAAATAAATGATCAAAGATTAATTTCTGACTTTTCCAGATGTTTAGAACGCATTTGTCTAAAATAGCAGATGTTGGCAGGAAATAGAAAAAAAGATCAAACACACAGCGCTGGAATTGTTGAATAATTTGCTTGTATATTTCATTCATCTGATTTTGTCACAGTGGTCAGGTCAAGTAATCCAGTGAGGCAAATAGGTGAGGCAATAAAATCTTGCTGAACAGTGTTATTCCTGAAGCAGACTGTCTCCAGTTTCTTGCTGGAGCTGTTTTTCCCCTCCCCCACCTGGAGGCAAAGTACCATTTTGTGCTGTTCAAATTGCAGCACACAGCAGCTGTTTATCCTTGAGAACACCTGTGAACCACTTGTAGCCCATGGGCAGACAGCCTAATATTAACTGTCCGTCCAAATGAACAGGACTCCCCTTGTGTGTCAGACACATTCATATCAGATTAGATGTAGCCTGCGCAGCTTTCTGCTGGGTTTTAGTTTCCCTCAGTTGGCCAGTATTTGTCAAAAACATTCTACTTTGTTTTAATGCATTTCCACTGGGAAAAACTATGTTTAGCTTTGGACAGATTGCACTGAGCATTAACCTTGATAAGTTTTGACAGTTTCATTTTTTTGTTATTGTTTGTTTAAAGGAATGCAACAGTGCCAAAAAAAAGCTTTTTTTTATTTGTTTGTGGGATGTGGGATGTGGGTGTTGCTTGCTGGGCCAGTATGTACTGTTTGTCCTTAACTGCTCCTTGCACTGAGTGGCTTGGTAGGCCATTTCAGAGGATGGTTGAGAGTCGACCACATTGCTGTGGGTCTGAAGTCACATGTAAACCAGACCAGTTACAGACAATAGATTTCCTTCCCGAAAGGACATTAGTGCAACAGATGGGTCTTTACAATAACTTAATGTGGCCATCATTAGACTAACTTTTAAAAAATATATTGAACATTAGACTGGGTTTCCTTGTTTAGAAACATCACCACAACACCAGTGATCCAAAAGTGGCTGCAACATAGATTCATTTTGATATCTTGAGATTATTAAAAACAAGCTTGGACTTTTAGAATGATAGGAGAGTATGTTGGTGCTCTCCTATGGTCACTTGACTGAAGGAATTGCAGATTTACGTAATAGTGGGGGGACATGGGAGAATGATTTATAGAAATAGGACAAAGGCAGATCATAGTCAATGGATCAGAATACCAGGATCAAAAGTGAACAGGGACTCTGAGCATACAATTTTGAGCAATGAGACTGGTATTGCTATTTTTCAAGGAGGTGGCACCTCACCTCTCACCTGATGCTGCAGGATGAGAGAACTGCACCCCTGGGTGTTTGGCAGCTGAACTGGGAGATTATGGATGCCGCTCAGGCTGAGTAATCATAGAATTCCCTACAGTGTGGGATCAGGCCATTTGGTCCATCATCATCCCTCTGAAGACCATCCCACCCAGGCCCACCACATCCTTGTAACCCTGCATTTTCCATAGCTAACCCACCTAGATTCCACATCCCTGGACACCATGGGACAATTTAGCATGACCAGTCCACCTAACCTGCATATATTTGGACTGTACAAGGAAAGCACCCAGAGGAAACACACACAGACACGGGGAGAATGCACCATCTCCACACAGGCAGTCGCTTGAGGGTGGAATCAGACCCAGATCCCAGGTGCTGTGAGGGAGTAGTGTTAAGCACTGAGCCACCATGCCGCTGCTTGCCACGAGGCACCTCAACATAAATCTCTTCAGCCAAACATTTTAGTCCATGAGTGAGGTCTTTCTTGTTTGTGGGCCCCTCTTTGGGAGATGGAACCTCTTTCACTACTGAACTACCAGCTGCTTCATAATGGCTGCCTCTGTGAAGCCTCTAGTTGCTGGGCAGCCAGTTTGCTTCCAAGCACATCACTGGGAATGGTCCTCCATGGTATGAATCCAAGAATGCCCCTAAGTGGAAATTTAATACCCACTTAAGGTTTCTGTTCATCGCTGCTGATACTCAAAATCAAGTGGAGGAGTCAAAATGTAGGAAAGTCCAAAAAGCAAATCCTTTGGTGATTCTGAGCCTTAGGTAGGTACAATGCTGACAGCTACCACCATTCCCCCACTCGTGGTGGTCTCCATGGCAGCTGCTGCCCTTTGGCCAGGTGCCATCTCACCTGACAGAATTCCCAGAGCACACTCCAGCCAGCAGGTAAGACTCCAATTGTTGCATTAAAACCTACTGACTTGAATTAGAGGGTCTGTGGGCTTTAATGAGGCTAATTGTTAAAATTTGAGCACATCAGTTAGACCTTGAATCCCTACAGAGCAGATAGATGCCATTCAGCCAATTGAGTCAGCACTAATAGCCTGAATAGCACCCTACCTGCACCCCTCATAATCCCACATTTACCATGGCTAATCCACCTAAACTGCACACCTTTGGGAAGAAATTGGAACATGCTGCAGAAACTCACACAGATAAAGGGAGAACGTACAAACTCCATACAGTCACTGAATCTGGGTCCCCTGTGCTGAGGGGCAGCTGTGCTAACCACTGAGTCACCAGGCTGCCCTGACTGCTATTTAAATTAGACCCCCAACTCCTGTCAGGAAAAGAAACATTTTTCTGACTGAATTTCAGTGAGTGAAAGAGTGAAGCAGTGAAGACCAGGGTAGCAAGTGTACTGGAAGCTCAGCAATGTTCTCCTGCCATTTTAATCACTATCCATACCAACTGTTTTACATCTTGTGACTGCTGTTCAATGTGTTCAATTGCTGCATCAGTGTGCTGAAGAATTGTTTTCTGCTGGATCACCTTACCCATTTTGTACCCATTCCCTTGCAATTTCCTGCCACTAATGAGCATAATTTTGTCTGTTTATGATAAAAAGCTGTGCTACAAAGAAAGTCCCAGTTGTTGAACGGTAAGATCGAGCCGTACTGAAACTGACAATTGGACTTACTCCTCAAGGCCATCTCTCTCTCACCTCACGTCAACACAGCATGTTCCTTTGATTGAACTATCTATATTCTTATCTCTCAGGGGAAGCCTGCTGCACATAAGGCCCTCTATTCAAAATAAGAATGCTTATAAGAAAACAATGAAAAACAAACAAATGTATAAAGATGTTAAATTGAAAGTACCTCCTCCTATAGTTGACTTCCCCCTTAAGTAAATAATGAGCTGAACCGGACAAGGACTGTAACAGCAAACATTCCTGTATTGGTACAAGGTCCCAGAAATAATAGAAGACTTGAAAGATGGTGTGTCCTAACATTATTTAAAGGGAGTAAGCATCCTGCATTTGTTTTCTTTTCTTTGATGTGTTGGAGGGAAATGAGCCATAGGAATGATGAAACAGTCAGCCATTGTTTATATGGAAGCATAGCCTTGATGGCCTCCATCCTGTTCTCCCTTTTTACTTCTGGGTCTTCTCTTCCCTAAAAGTAGAACAAAATGAAATATTTGCCAGCTGAAGCAAGACACAACCATCAATATAAGAATTCTGGAATGAATATTGGCAATCTGTGTTAACTCCTCTCTGGAGAATAATGGCAGATGTCTGGGGGAAGAAGTATTTTAGACAGCACCACTCATTGCAGATTACAAATGAATAGGTCAAACCCCTGGGGGGGGGCATGACCTTTAACTTCTGGGTCAATTTTGCCTCATCTTTTGCCTATTATCTTAAGTAAGACTGAATGTCTGAGGATTAACTAGCTGACTTGTGCCCAGGATTGCTTGACAGCTACAACAAGGAGGTGCTTAATCAGCATTTTATTGTCGAAGACTTCTGAATCTCATCAAAAATGGCTGTTTGAAGGCCTTAATAATGCTAACTTTTTTTTAGTGTGGATGGTTTTTGAACATGGTTATACAATATGTGCTGATCTGAAGCTTTCTTGAGTGATGAGGCAAAAGCATTTTGTTTTCCATTGGTCATTTTTATTACCATGGTATTTTAACCAGCAGCCAGTAAACTTTTAATATCACCAAACAGTTGTTCAAAGTCACTAACCATAAAAAGGTAAAAGAATGAAAATTGGCAATTTTTAAAATGCTGCTGTGCACCAGTTGTACTTATGTTGCAGTGGGTGTGAAGCTGAAACAGTTGGAGGCTATCATCTGGAAGTATTCTCAGACCAAAAGCCTGACTATCTTCTGGAGTTTTCAAACTTGAGTTAAATCCCACAGCTCTACTTTGATATAAAAAGTACTGTGTGGCATAAATATTAATGACTTTTAAACTTCTTTCGTTCTTTTACGACGTTTTCTATTACTTTCCCTCTCTCCTGCAGGGTTTAATCCTAAGGATTTACATTTCTGACTTCAGTCACAGCATCACCAAACTCAGCCTCAGATTTCCACGGAAATTGGTTAACACTGCTCTTTGATCAACCATGGGGAGGTACATTTGATTGATGTTACCGGTTCTTATGTTTTCCTAAGTGGCCAATTTTCCTTAATTTACCTACCTGAATAGGGAAGGTGGCGGCATATTGGTAACGCCAATTCAATAGTTATCCAAAACCTAAACTAAATGTCTGAGAACAGGGGTGAAAGTCCCACCTAGTTCTCTTGAAATTTTACTAAGCAGTTTAAACACTTCCACTTATGGTTCATCCTTTTAGAAACATTCTTCCCAGAGTTGTAATTCTCTCCCTTTTTCTGGTAGATTACAGAACTAAGTTTTCGGTTTCTACCAGATAGCAATAGACTCCAGCTGTTTGAAAGCAGTTAAAGGAGCACTGTCTCAATTTTAAGGAAGCAAAAAGCTAGAACAGGACACACACAGGGACAGTGACATATTTGCAGTGCACTGAAGTGTTTCAATGCAAAATGTATTTAGTGAACACAGAAAGGATTTGTTAAATATTTTTCAACAGAACTGGTGCCTCTTTGAACTTGTGTTCATTCTGAATGGATAAACATCAACTTCCAGCCATCTCATTCATACCATATTGTCACTGATGATTGTGCGAATCAAATTTTATTTTCTTCTTTGGTTATATATACCACATTGCATATTTTTTAAAAATTGTACTCAGTGTGGGGGAAGGACATGACCATGGCCTAGTGTGTGTTTTGAGCAGCGAACATCACATCCATTGTTATCCTGAAGCATTGATACAAACAATAACCCCTTGGGATGGATGGTATCCTTCCAGGATTTCCTGATCATTTGTTTTCACCGATAGACTTGTGTCAAGGAGCAAAAATAAATTAAGGTAACTGAGTTGTAAGCAGGCCACTGGCTTGTGTGCAAGAAAAAGTAAGAAATCTGATTTGAATAAATAAAACTTTTATTACCTTTGTGGTCAACATTCTCCTATTGTAAATGTTGACTTTTTATTGTAAATATTTGTAACAGGCCCACTCTGACATCATTGCACGAGATTGAAAGATAACTCCAAACACCATGGACATCATTTAATGTTACCCCAACCATATTATGGGGCAGAAAGATGTAAAGTGGGGAGGCCTTCTTTTCTGACTTCACCCAATTATATCAAGAAGTGTCTTCCTGCCTGGAGGTCAATTGAAGTCTTTAAGTGACTAAGTATGGGCCTCTTAAGGGTTTCATTCTGCTATTGCTGGTATTCAATCCTGTGGCACACAGGGACTATGCTATTTTCACAAGATTACATGTGTATTCTGACAGAACATGGAAGGTTGGGGTGTACGGGTAAGGGTATGGTCACTCACTTGGGCTCCTTGCACTCAGCATAGGAATGCACTGGTGGTAGAAATCGCCCTGCATTTTACACCAAAACCCCTGGCTGAGGCTGGAAAATATCATAGCAGAATTATCAGCGACTGCCCAGCCAGTGGATGGGCCCACTGTTGAGACCACTAAATTCTTCTCCCTTTGTTAATTTATAATTATTCTCATTATGTAATTTGAGAGTCATACTTGAGAAAATATAGACAGTTGAAGACATGATGTTAGCTGTGTTTCTTTCATTCAACTTCATAGCCACATTTAAAATCAAAGTTAATTGTCTACTATAACAAGGTGTAGAGCTGGATGAACACAGCAGGCCAAGCAGCATCAGAGGAGCAGGAAAGCTGACGTTTCGGGCCTAGACCCTTAACTTTCTGAACCGTGCAGACTCCCGCAGACAGAATGAGCTCCATTGCCATCTCTGTTGTCATTTATCAAAGAATTCTTTGTATCCTTTCAAGGCATTGACATGATTCATTGGTTCAAGTGTTGTCACATAAACCTTCTAAATACATCCATAAAAGACATCCAAGCTTCATTATTGTCAAACAATAACATAACTTATTTGTAATTTATGTTATTATCCTTTCCCACAAGAGAAAGACAGGCTGAGGGACTGAGAGAAATTTGTCCACCACAGATATGCATTTGAAATGGAATTTTTCATTTGCATGCACAATCTGTAATACATCATGATCATCATGTTTTCACTCCAGAGGAGCTGCTGATGTTCTGTGGTACAATTGCACAGGTGTTGACCAGCTCTGGAACTTTTGCACTAGTGCCATTTTTCATTTGTACACCAGTACAGTGCATATTAAAATGTGATGTGGTCATGGCAGGAGGTGCTTTGGTGGTGGCCACATCAAACATTCACATACTTGGTCAATTAGGAATTAAATCATGACAGAGTGGAAACCTACTTTTTTTTTTCACTCCAGGGCATTGAAGCCAATTGTTGACCCAACTAGGATCAGCAAACTCAGCAAAGATCAGGGATTGTACCTGACCTATGTCAGTAAGTGCTACTTGGTCAGCCGTGTCTCAATTATTTGTCCTTTCGATCTGTGCCAAAGATTGTGTGCTCAAATCCCACTGTACAACTTGATCAAAAAAAAAGCAAGATTGATCAAAGTGCTGCACTATCAGAGTTGATGTCTTTGGATGAGATGTTGAATTGAGGCCTGTCCTCTCAGTTGGACATAAAGGACTCCTTAGGACAGTTTTGAAGCTAAGCCCTTTGGATTTGATAGGATAGATTCTAGGATATGCAAAGAAATAGTTACAGAGATTATGGGTGCAATGGCAGCAATGGTATACGATCTAAGATGGCGGTAGAGTAGGATTCCTGGACCAAATGCTTTCTCTTTCTCTTTTCTCAGTTTCTTTTCTATCTTACTTACCTCTTGAGCTTGGGTGGCATTGGGGGTGGACATTGAGTGAGCCCAGTGCAGACCTTGAGTGAGCCTTGCGCAGAGGAGAGTAGTTCTGGCATGTGGAGGCAGCAGCAGCAGTGATAGAATCTGGCAGTGGATGGGGCCCACGCGTGGAGACATGGTCAGCAATGGGCAAAGACAGCAAAGGAAAGCAGCAGTGGCAATGCGGTGTTCAGGCAAAGGCTGCCATACCCAGACAGATCTTAGCCCAGTTAAGATGGAACCATGCCCAGCATGGGGGAGAGTGAGACCTCTTGGGGAAACCCTGCTTGGAGAATCTGCAGGCCCATGGCTCAAGAAAGGACTGCAATACAAAGAAACAAAGAAAAAAAGAAACCTACAGCACAGGATCAGGCCCTTCGGCTCTCCAAGCCTGCGCCGATCAAGATCCTCTGTCTAACCTGTCAGCTATCTTCTAACAGTCTGTGTCCATTTGCTCCCTGCCCATCCATGTACCTGTCCAAATATATCTTAAAAGATGCTAACGTGTTTGCGTCTACCACCTCTGCTGGCAACGCGTTCCAGGCACCCACCACCCTCTGTGTAAAGAACTTTCCACGCATATCTCCCTTAAACTTTCCTCCTCTCACTTTGAACTCATGACCCCTAGTAATTGAGCCCCACACTCTGGGAAAAAGCTTGTTGCTATCCACCCTGTCTATACCCTTCATGATTTTGAAGGCCTCAGTCAGGTCCCCCCTCAATCTCCATCTTTCTAATGAAAATAATCCTAATCTATTCAACCTCTCTTCATAGCTAGCACCCTCCATAACAGGCAACATCCTGGTGAACCTCCTCTGCACCCTCTCCAAATCATCCACATCCTTTTGGTAATGTGGCAACCAGAACTGTACACAGTACTCCAAATGTGGCCGAACCAAAGTCCTATACAATTGCAACATGACCTGCCAACTCTTGTACTCAATACCCCGCCCAATGAAGGAAAGCATGCCATATGCCTTCTTGACCACCCTATTGACCTGCGTTGTCAACTTCAGGGAACAATGGACCTGAACACCCAGATCCCTCTGTTCATCAATTTTCCCTGGGACTTTTCCATTTACTGTATATTTCGCCCTTGAATTTGATCTTCCAAAATGCATCACCTCCCAGTTGCCCGGATTGAACTCCATCTGCTATTTAACTGCCCAACTCTCCAGTCTATCTATATTCTGCTGTAATTTCTGACAGTCCCCTTCACTATCAGCTACTCCACCAATCTTAGTGTCATCAGCAAACTTGCTGATCAGACCTCCTACACCTTCCTCCAGATTATTTACATATATCACAAACAACAGTGGTCCCAGCACAGATCCCTGTGGAACACCACTGGTTACAGGTCTCCAATTTGAGAAACTCCCTTCTACTACTACCCTCTGTCTCCTGTTGCTCAGCCAGTTTTTTATCCATCTAGCTAGCACACCTTGGGTCCCATGTGACTTCACTTTCTCCATCAGCCTGCCATGGGGAACCTTATCAAACGCCTTACTGAAGTCCATATATATGACATCTACAGCCTTTCCCTCAGCAATCAACTTTGTCACGTCCGCAAAAAATTCAATTAAGTTGGTAAGACATGACCTTCCCTGCACTTTCCCATGTTGCCTATCACTGATAAACCCATTTTCTTCCAAATGGGAATAGATCCTATCCCTCAGTATCTTCTCCAGTAGCTTCCCTACCACTGACGTCAGGCTCACCGGACGATAATTACCTGGATTATCCTTGCTGCCCTTTTTAAACAAGGGGACAACATTAGCAAGTCTCCAGTCCTCTGGGACCTCACCTGTGTCTAAGGACACTGCAAAGATATCTGTTAGGGCCCTGGCTATTTCCTCTCTAGCTTCCCTCAGTAACCTGGGATAGATCCCATCAGGACCTGGGGACTTGTCCACCTTAATGTCTTTTAGGATACCTAACACTTCCTCCTTCCTTATGTCAACTTGACCTAGACTAAGCAAACATCTATGCATAACCTCAACATCCACAAATGTCCCTCTCCTTGGTGAATACCGATGCAAAGTATTTGTGAAGAATGTCACCCATTTTCTCTGACTCAGCGCATAACTTTGCTTCTTTGTCCTTAAGTGGGCCAATCCTTTCTCTAGTTACCCTCTTGCTCTTTATATATGAATAAAAGGCTTTGGGATTTTCCTTAACGATGTTTGCCAGCAATATCTCATGTCCTCTCTTAGCCCTCTTAATCCCTCGTTTCAGATTCACTCTACATTCCCGATATTCTTGCAAAGCTTCGTCTGTCTTCAGTCGCCTAGGCCTCATGTATGCTTCCTTTTTTCTCTTGGCTAGTCTCACAATTTCATCTGTCATCCATGGCTCCGTAATCTTGCCTTTTCTATTTTGTTAACTATTGCCTTTTCTATTTTGCAATGTTTAACTTGTTAACTTTATTTCTTTATTTTTCTGCTTTTATACTGAGAACACTGTAATCCTGAACATTTTAACTCATTTATTTATTTATTTATTTCTGGAACTAAGATTTTGAACCCAGGTACTTCATACCGAAAGTGGTGCCATGTGTGATGACATCATATACTTTTCACTGTACTGTTGTACCCTGTACTTGAGTACATGTGATAATAAAACCCAAATATAAATTTAAAACTAGTCTGCTAAGAATCAGTACAATCTGGAACAGCCCCAAATTATTGGAAAACAGACAATGTGACACCTTTCTTTAACAGGGAAAGTGATTAAAGCAGACAACTGTAGGCCAGTTAGCTTAACAATTGCTTTTGGGAAAATGTTACAGAATGCTGCAAAGGATGAAATGACAGACCACTTCAAAATACATATCATGATCAAGAGAATCAGCATAGCTTCATGAAAGGGAAATCATGCCTGACATATTTATTAGATTTCTTTGAGGAGATGACAAGCGGTATAGATAAAGGAGGAGCAGTGGCTGTAATATATTTGGTTTTTGAGAAACTGTTTAGTAAGGTACCTTATATTAGAGTGCTTAATAAGTTAAGAGCCCATTGTGTTGGAGGTAGTACATCAACATGGACAGAGGATCGACTAACTAATAGAAGACAGTTGGGATAAGGGGAACATTTTGAGGATGGCAACCAATAACTAGTGGAGATCCACTGGAATCAGTGTCGAAACCATACTTATTTATAATATATATGCTAATGACTCAGATGACGGAAACGAATGTACAATACTCATGTTTGTGGCTGAAACAAAAATGAAATGGAATAGAATATCCTTTGGCAAGTAGTCAGAATGATAAATGGAGTCTACAGTGAGATATAGACAGGTTAAGTGCATGGACAAAAACTTGTCAATTGGAACATAATGTGAGGAAGGGTGAGGTTATATACATACTTTGGCAGGAATAACAGAGGACCTGAATTATTTTTCAAGTGGAAAGAAACTTCAGAAAGCTACAGCAAAGAGGGATTTGGGAGTGAGAGATAATGGGAACTGCAGATGCTGGAGAATCCAAGATAACAAAGTGTGAAGCTGGATGAACACAGCAGGCCAAGCAGCATCTCAGGAGCACAAAAACTGACGTTTCGGGCCTAGACCTCACACTTTATTATCTTGGATTCTCCAGCATCTGCAGTTCCCATTATGAACGAGTACTCCCAAATCCCTGATAACAAAGTGTGAGGTCTAGGCCTGAAACGTCAGCTTTTGTGCTCCTGAGATGCTGCTTGACCTGCTGTGTTCATCCAGCTTCAGTGTGAAGCTGGGGATTTTTCCCCTCCCCTGTCTGCTTTCCGGAGAGACCACTCTCTCCGTGACTCCCTTGTTCGCTCCACACTGCCCTCCAACCCCACCACACCCGGCACCTTCCCCTGCAACCGCAGGAAATGCTACACTTGTCCCCACACCTCCTCCCTCACCCCCATCCCAGGCCCCAAGATGACATTCCACATTAAGCAGAGGTTCACCTGCACATCTGCCAATGTGGTATACTGCATCCACTGTACCCGGTGCGGCTTCCTCTACATTGGGGAAACCAAGCGGAGACTTGGGGACCGCTTTGCAGAACACCTCCGCTCAGTTCGCAACCAACAACTGCACCTCCCAGTCGCAAACCATTTCCACTCCCCCTCCCATTCTCTTGATGACATGTCCATCATGGGCCTCCTGCACTGCCACAATGATGCCACCCGAAGGTTGCAGGAACAGCAACTCATATTCCGCCTGGGAACCCTGCAGCCATATGGTATCAATGTGGACTTCACCAGTTTCAAAATCTCCCCTTCCCCTACTGCATCCCTAAACCAGCCCAGTTCATCCCCTCCCCCCACTGCATCACACAACCAGCCCAGCTCTTCCCCCCCACCCACTGCATCCCAAAACCAGTCCAACCTGTCTCTGCCTCCCTAACCGGTTCTTCCTCTCACCCATCCCTTCCTCCCACCCCAAGCCGCACCCCCAGCTACCTACTAACCTCATCCCACCTCCTTGACCTGTCCGTCTTCCCTGGACTGACCTATCCCCTCCCTACCTCCCCACCTACAAAAAAAGAAATTACTCTCCATCTTCGGTCCGCCTCCCCCTCTCTCCCTATTTATTCCAGAACCCTCACCCCATCCCCCTCTCTGATGAAGGGTCTAGGCCCGAAACGTCAGCTTTTGTGCTCCTGAGATGCTGCTTGGCCTGCTGTGTTCATCCAGCCTCACATTTTATTGTCTTGGAATCTCCAGCATCTGCAGTTCCCATTATCTCTGACAAAAACTGTTATTATGTTGTTGTTGGTCAGAGCCTGTCTTCTGATTGGCTGCTATGATCCTTCATAGTAATGTTACCGACATTTCACTAAATTGGCTGCAATGCACCTTGGAGCATTTTCTGGTCATGGAAGTGCTGAATGCAAAAGTAATCTTTTCCTTTCATCACTGGCCAACCCGAATAGGATCTGTTCAAAATTTCTGGTGAAGATCCTGCTTTGGAAGGTAGCAGCTTGCTACCTTGGGGCTTGCTGTTGGAGCTGTGTCATCACGGACATCATTGGAGTAATGAAAATCTAATTAATAGACAGGTGGAGGTTATTATGTAGAAGCAAATAATCGGAACTATGGGGCTGTTGTGGTATAGTGGTTGTATCCTTACCTCTGAGGCAGGAGCATTGGATTCAACTCCTACTTGCTCTAATAGTGTGTAATATTATTTCTGAATAGGTTAATTAGAAACTATCTAATCAGCACAAACTTGGAATCTTGTGTTAAAGAAGTAGTGTTCCTACCTCTGAGCTAGGAGGCCTGGGTTCAAGTCCCAACTGCTCCAGAGATGTGTGGCAACATGCCTGAGCAGATTGATTAGGAAATAACCAAAGAGAAGAGTTGGCTGTTTTTTTTTCTGTCTTCTGCTTTGTAATTTGAGTTTCTGGAGAAGCCCCAGTTCATATGTCCCAAATCCCACTACAATTTGCTGATCAGATGTGTGATTAATGCAACACACTTGCTATTCCTGTCCATTTAAGTATTTAAATGAGGGAAGGCTTTAGCATAAGACTCTCTGCATTTGTTTATTACTTCCTTTTTGAGGCTGCATTCAGGCAAACCATTCTCCATTGAGAGGTACTGAATTAACCAGTTGTAATTGATTACTCCTGTCACAACTTGCGCACTTTGCTCCTGGGGCCTTGACTTTTTTTCTGTAAACGCCACTCCGGCCTGCTTAATTTGATGCTTTGGTGAAGCAGACAGTTGAATTAAAAGCGGAATATTAATTGGCTTATCTGAAGATTTGAGTGAGCACTTAGTGTTGCTGATACAGGGAAGAAAGATAAAACTCCTGTCGCCAACTGCCAGGAAGACAAGCTGAGGCTGGCCAGCTGCTGAGTCTCTTTCAGGAATCTGATAAGGGCCTTCATCTCTTTGCCTGGTTGTTTTCATTCTGCAATATATCTATCGGTCACTGGTTTGATTGTTGATAATGTATCACCGGACTCTTGATGAGCTCTTATTTGCTTAACCTTAAATCACTTGTGAAAGCAAAGTCAAACTCTTTGAACTTCTTTTGCTTAATGACCATTTTGCAGTGGTTACATTTTACTGTGCTTAAACAAGTGCTGTTAAAATCTCTTCTCAAACATTCAAACAGATATTGAGCAATTTGAGTGTGATGAGATCAAGGTGATATTAAATGACCCAGGTCTGTCTTGATGCACCTTCACAGAATAAGTAATACATTACATGGAAATACCCTCACATGTCTTTACAATCTCCTTTACTGCCTCTGGTTTTATTTACAATGTAGTGTGATAGATTTTATTACTCAGAATGCTCTGCCAGTGCTTTAATTCCTGCACATACTCAATATTCTCCTTTTGATTGTTGATGATGCAATTTGAATGTTTGATTCTGACTTGGAGCCTTGGACTGATCAAAACTAGATATCTCTCTTAGGTGATACAGGGAGTTTTAGACAACAGGAGGGATTTTTGTAAGTAACTTTTGAGGGTTAGAGAAGAGCTTTCCATGAAAATAGTAACCATTTTTTCTCTGATGCCTGCTGTTAAAATTGAATATATTCTACCTTAACATTTAATACCATGTGTTAAGTAATGATAACTTATTATACTTATTAGAGAGACATCGTAATTTCCAGCTGCGCAATTTCTAATGTAATGGGTACCATCATTAAGCAACATTAAAAAATAATTATAAAAATAAATGCAACAGCCTTGGGCACAAAATAAACTTTGCATGAAATTACAATTTCAGTTTGAATGTGTGGCTACTATTCTGTGGGAGGATGTAAGTTGCCTGATGGTACCTCAGACAGAACCAGGAACTGCATGCAAAACTTTAATGTCACATGACCACATCAGGATCACTCATTTTGTTTCAATTATACCCTGAATTTATGTTGGCTTTGAAAATAACGTTGTAATTCCTGGCATAATAAGTTCACAACATTATGCCAAGGGCAAGATGCCAAGCAGATGCAAATTCATTTTGCACAGGTAGAAAAAGAAAAGAAATGAGTCAGTGTGCAGTCCTCCAAGTGGATGATTGGACTACCATATGGTTAGAGTCAGGTAAACAGTCTGGTTTTGCACCAAATACAACAGCTTTTCAGTGGTGCATCTAGAAATGTCTCCAACGAAGACCTGGATTTTCCAAGCCATCTCCGATCTCTTTTCTTCCCTCTCCAATGTACTTGAATGTGTTGTTACCTCCCAAGTCCATACCCATCTTTCCCAAAACTCAACGTTTGCATTCTTCCAATTGGATTTCCTCCCCTGCCACAAACAGCTCTCACGAAAGTCACAAAAGATATCCTAAGCGACTTTGACAAAGGTTAATCATTGTTCCTGGAGGCCTGGCATTCCAACTGACTCTCCATCAATAAACACATTGAACTGGATCTGATTTACAAACCATGGAAGAACAAAACTGGAAGTAATACCAACCACTCAGCAAACCGAGGCGTAGAAATAACAAGCGGGACAGAACACCAACACTTTACCGGAGGCACACTGACGGTTACCTAGTAGGGTGACAAAACATCTGCAGACAAACACACTGGCTCAGCAAGCAAGTTTTTAGGGTAGACAACAAATAACCTTTCCCCTTGATAAAGGGATCAATGACCAGGTAACGTAGGTTAAAGGTAACGGGCATTAGGTTTAGAGGGGATGTGAAGAAAAAGTTTTTCTCTCAGAGGGTGTTGGGGATCTGGAACTCACTGCCTGTAAGGCTGGTACAGGCAGAAACCCTCATAACATTTAAGAAGCATTTAGATATGTACTTGCGAAGCCAAGGCTCAGTAAGTTATTGACCAGGTGCTAGAAAATGGGATTACATTTGTTAAGTGCTTCTTTTGACTGGCATAGTCTTGATGGATAGGAGGGCCTTTTCCTGTCATCTAGATGTCTATGACTCTATGACAGAAAGGTAGCGAGGTGGTGAGACTTTGGGAAAGAATCTCAGAGCTGAGGCCTGTGCTGAAAGATCATGGCCAATGTTGGTTTGGTGGAAATTGAAAATGTACAAGGCCTCGTTATGACAGCAATTATTAGCCCCCTTCTGCCAGCAGCTGCCTTAAAAAGAGGCACTGGTATAATGCATGAGGAGACTGCTTCCTACTGCCAGTTGTTGGTGAATGTGTAATGTGGTTGAGCCTAGACAGACAACACTTAAAAAGCAAAATGTTAAAGTAGGGAGTTCAAGACCACAACCTAGAACGGTTGAGTGTAATGCTATAAACTAGTTTGTATGAAGTAACTGTATGATATTTCATTTCATCAGTAGTGTGGTATTAAGGTCATTCAGGGAGATTTTTGTGTGACCCATCCATTTGCCAGTCCAGAGAGCAGAGCAAACAGCAGGCATCAAAGAAAAAATGGTTACTATTTTCACGGAAAGCTCTTCTCTAACCCTCAAAAGTTCTTTTCAAAAATCCTTTCAATTTATTGGAAGCTTATTGTTATCTATGCAAACGGATAATCTACTGTACAGGCCGTCCTATGCTCCAATAAATACATGGAGGCATGATATTACCTAGAACTAGAATTAAACAAAGGTGCAGCCACCTGCAACAACCTCTAACAGAAAGTTGGGGAGATTGTTATGGTGAAATTTTAATATTCTATTTTAGGAATATGTTATCTTTGTGAATAAATATTGGAAGAATGATTTTTATGTTTAACACTTATTGATACAGTGATACCACTGTTTCATAAAAAGGCACTGTATAAATCTTAAGCATGATTTCTTTGGTGATACATGATTGTTTCTGTGCTTTCCCTCCCCAAGATAGCAAGCTGTTGTGGAGTTGGGCGTGCTGGGGTATGAGGACATCGAAATTATATAACTGCCTGAAAAGGGCACAAGAGTCATGATGCATCATTATCAAACACTCTTCCCCCAACTCCTCCATCCATTCAAGCAGCACAGACAGCATTCCATCCTGTCTAATTGCAATGAACTTTTCATGCCCCTAATGCTTATTGGCTATATGCATCAGTAGAACCTCAATATTGTTATTTGCCAGTTGCATTTAAAGTTGTCCCGGAGGGAAATGAGTATTCTGGCTGCTGGAGCCACCCATATCATTCAGAAAAGTGTTATACAGTGAAGAAAAAGAGGTTGACCATGGGAGAGTCAGAGATAGTAAGGGCTGCTGACGCTGGAGTCGGGACAAGGGTCCCAACCAGAAACATTAACTTTCCTACTCCTCTGATGCTGCCTGACTGCTGTGTTCCTCCAGCTCCACACTGTGACCACGGGAGAGGGTTTTGAGATCAGGCAATGGCCACCCCTGGCATCACTTTGTATGATGAACTCTCACTGCTGCTGTTCATGTTGTATGAGTTATACTCTTGGTCATCATTTAGTTTGGCTTGTACAGAGTTTAATTTATCTAATGTAGTGGGGGAAAACCTCTAGTATCAAATGAGAAAAGGGCATTTGTAGTTTGTTTCATAATAACATAGAGTACAAGTTACATTGGTATGACTGGCATTGTTACTAAGACTTTGAGGAGACCTAAATGGAAGGTCAACATTCTTTTGAGAACGAGTCTCTTCTCCCACCCACAAATCTTATGGCATCAATATTTTGGCTAAAGCTCAATACATTAACCCTTTCAGAATCGAACACCTTGCACAGCAGACTACTCAAGCAAAAACATTTCCCATTGTCCCACAAGGGATCTTGGTAAAGGAGGTGGAAGGCCTACTGAAACATCCATATCTGACAATAATTCATTTTTGCTGAAGGCTGATCAAGGTCCATTAAATCTGAATTTTATAGGATTTGTTTTATCTGAACACCATCAATAAATGATCAAAAACTATTCTAACTTTGAAGAATGAAGTTTGGTCAAACTCTGAATTTGGTTTTGGCTGGTATGTCGCAGTGTCATAGAAGTCTTAAGGCACACAGGAGGTTATTTGTCCCATTGTGCTTGCACCAGCTCTTTGAAGAGAGCATCATTATTTAGAGCAAGTCTGCTTTTCTTCCCTGTATCCTCAGACATTACTTCATCCAAGTAATTGTCCAATCGCTTGTTGAATGGCTCAAGTGCCTCCACTATATTTCCAGGCAATGCATTTCACACCATAACCATTTGTTGAGTGTAAAAACCTTTTCTTTCCACCCTTGCTTCTTTTGAAAATCACTTTAAATATATGTCCTCTCGTTCTTGTTCATTTACAAGCAGGAATAGTTTCTCCCTTTCTACTCTATCTGTGATTTTGAAAACTCTTCTCTTCAAGGAGAACAGTCCCAGCTTCTCCAATCTATGCTCATAACAGAATCATTCTTGTAAACTGCTTCTGTACTCTCTGCAATGTGTTCACATCCTTCCTGTAACGTGGTACAGAGAACTCAACACACAGTACACAATAGTCCAAATGATCTCTGACAAATATCTTATACAAGTTCAATATTACCTCCTTGCTCTTATAATCATTCCTTTATTAATAAAGCTAATTTTTTTGTTTACTTGACTTACTGTTCTCTACACCTGTCCTACCATCTTCAATGGTCAGGGCACATGTATACCCAGGTCCATCTACTCCTGCACTCCATTTAGAACTGTGCTCTCCATTTTTTGTTGTCTTTCAATACCTTCTTAACAAAATACATCACCTCATGCTTCTCTTTGAACCTCATCTGCCTCCTCCATCAAATTGTCTATGTCCTTTTTGAGTTCCACACTATCCTCCTCAGTTTAAAAATTCTTCCAAGTTTTGTATCATCTGCAAACACTGAAATTGTCCCCTGTACACCAAAATTTACATCATTAATATACAGCATTTAATTGTTTCAGTGTGAGTTTTCAGAGCTTGCAGGTCTGTGTGATAAGTGTGGGGTAAGAATACACTAGAACAGTCATGTCAGCATTCACTGTATTTTGACAATAACTCAGGGGAATGGATTTTACCACACTGCTGTCTACGTGTTGGGAGACAGGGGTGCTGTAAAATGACACAGGAAGGTGGGGGAAGAGTGCCCATTGCCTTCTCACCATCATACCATTTTACAGTAGCTGCACCAACAAGTCATTTAAGTGACTCGTGACCGATTAACGGCTAGTTCCTACCACTGCTAGCATTTAATCAGCAGTGAGTAAACTCTTAGAGGGACATTGACAAGTAAACCCTGGAGATGTCTCAGTGGACTTAGAACTGACACTGTCCCGTCTCTTTAGCCTGTGAAGGAGTCTCACTTCTGCACCTGGTAACACAACTGAGACTGCTAAGCTGCTGGCCTCTCAACTGACCTACAGCTCTTGGGTTGGGTAACTATCCTTAACAGAGTGGCTGCCTCGATAACAACTAAATAGTTAACTGCCCTCCGGTAAAGTTACCATGGATTCTGCAGACAGCCTGCTGATGAAACCCTCAACATAAAAATCTGGCCAGTGAATGCAATAATTTGAAATGTCAAACATGATGTTGTGTTCTATCCATGCGAGTACCAATTTTTTAAACTTTTAACCTTCTTGCTTCTGGAGGGCAAAGCCCTTAAGTGCACCGCTCACATTCTCCACATGAATGCAGGATCATAGTTAATACATGAGCCTTTGCTCACAGAAGCTCTGTTTCCCACTGTTGTAACAGTTGCTGGCTATTTGGACAATTTAAACTTATGTCTTAATCTTGGGCAAACATTACAAATGACTTTATTTACAGAGCACAACTCAAATAAGCACTTCCTACTAAGTTGCTCAGGGTTGTGTCAGCTTTAGGAAAAAGTACTGTTCTCCTGTAATCTCCCACGCCATTTCATACCAGTTCAAGCTAATTCTATTAGATCAAAACAATGTGGAGAGTGGGCAAAAAATTACTGGATGTGAATGGTTCACTGGCTAATCAGTCCCATTGTCTAAATATGCATGATAATGATTTTAATAAAAAAAGTCTTTCAGTTTCTGTGATGTTGTAATGTTAATGTTGTAATCTTTCTGTTATACAAATATTTGATGTTGGTTTGATATACTAAAGATTCTTTTTGATACATGACATGCCATAACTTGTACTATAAAATACACATTAGATTCTTATTTGCTAGTCAAGTACAACTTATGCTAATGATTATGAAAATATTATTGTATACAATTCTCCTGATCATTTAGCTATCGTCGCTGGAGCAGGTTTACAAAACAAGGTGACTATCCAGTTCTTGGTGCACTGTCAGGTTTGCTTACCTCTCAGCGGTTTGGTATTAGTATTGTTAGTATTTTGACTGTTTTTCATGACATAATATCTTCATTGTCTATATGCTGTTGAATACTGAAGAACTTCACAGATTGTCTTGCCAAAAATATACGACTCTGGATAGGATTGATTCCACCCAGTTTTTTGCCTATAGGAACAATCAAAGAAACAAAGAAACCTACAGCACAGGAACGGGCCCTTCGGCCCTCCAAGCCTGCACCGATCAAGATCCTCCGTCTAATCTGTCATCTATTTTCTAACGGTCTGTGTCCATTTGCTCCCTGCCCATCCATGTACCTGTTCAAATATATCTTAAAAGATGCTAACGTGTCTGCGTCTACCACCTCCGCTGGCAACGCGTTCCAGGCACCCACCACCCTCTGTGTAAAGAGCTTTCCACGCATATCTCCCTTAAACTTTCCTCCTCTCACTTTCAACTCGTGACCCCTAGTAATTGAGTCCCCCACTCTGGGAAAAAGCTTTTTGCTATCCACCCTGTCTGTACCCCTCGTGATTTTGTAGACCTGTAGATGTTTTAAGATCTGGACGTCATGTCCCCATCATGGCCATAAATGCATTTGAGTACTAACTGGTTTGTCTAATTTGAAGAGGTACTTGATCTGATCAAATTCATTCAAAATTCAAAGCTGGCACTCGAAATTTCTTTTCAGTTAGTTTTATTTGCATTGACTCTAGACTGTCAGGGGTATTGTGTTACTTTTTAGTTTCCACATTTACTTCCTTCCTTGCTAACTTCTTTGTTTCCCTTATACTTGTCTCTCATTTTTAGCTTGATTCCAACACCTTAACATTCTTACTCATTTGGAGATGTTGTTGACCTTGACAGCCATCTGCCTGGTTGTTCTTGCCTGACAGGGAGGTAATTATTGTGATGCTGTCGAGTTTTCTGCAACAATTTTGATGAAGTGGGAATGCCTGCTAGGTTAGGTTAAGATCAACTACATTGTTGTGTGTCTGGAGTCACATGTAGATGAGAAAGGCTATTAATGAATCAACAATGGCTTCACAATCACCTTTACTGATATTGGCTTTTAATTCTAGATTATTTGGCTCAATAAATGGTAGAATTTGAGCCCATAATCCTAGAATATTAGCCTAGATTTTTTGGATTGCTGGCCCAGTGGTATTGTCTTTACATCTCTGTTTCCTAAGCAGCCTCCCTGCCAGCACTATGGTGTATATACACCACATGATTTGAGGCACATTCACAAATGCTCACTACCAACTTATTTCTAGGACAATTAGGGATTGGCAATGCATGATGGCCTATCTAGAGATGACCACTCTGTGAAAGAATAAGTAAATATAGCATCATGGTCTGAGGTGGTTATGACAGCCAACAACAGAGAAACTGCATTCTTCCTGGAAACTTGATGCTCACATTACTTCAACTGGGTTCTAACTGCAGCACAACTTCTGCATCTTCCTACTCCGGTTCTCTAAATATAGAGACTGGCATTCTGTTAGTTTTCTTGATTATTTTTTGCACCTATTATTGACATTTTAAAGATCTATACACCTGAATCCCCCAAAAGTCTTTTTGGAAATTCACTGTATTTGACATCACACCATCTAGAATGTACCCTGATCTATCCTTTCTTGGTCCAAAATTGATAGCATCAAACTTGCATTGAACTCTGTCTGTTACAGTTTTGTCATTCACATTGTCTGTCAATAGCCCTTTGTAATTTTATGCTATCATCTGAACTGTCTAAAATGCCACCTAACTTTGTGTCATCAGCAAATTTGGATACATGACATACCGTACTATTTATCCAAGTTGTTAAAAAAAATTTATATGAATATTTAAGGTCCTAACAAAGATCCTTTTGATGTGAATTGAGGAGTTGGAGTATGAACTGCAGACATTGCAGCACAGCAGAGGAGGGGAACATCACCTGAATACTCGGTCCGAGAGGTAGACACTCAAATTTGATTTGTGATCGGGAAAAGGAGGACATTACTACAACTGCGGCAGGTATAGAGACCTAGAGATAATGTTCGAGGAGTATAAGCCCTGCAATTATTCAACAGGTACAAGGTGCTTGCAGAGGGTATGGACAAAAGTGGGTACTGCAGGGAGGATGAGTGAACTGATAGGACACTGCAGCATAGAGGAAATTGGAGTAGTAATAGTAATGTTAGAGGACTGTGCAATTAGGGTGATAGATGCTGTTCTTTAACATGAGTCCCAAAGGCTGTGTCATCTGCCCAGTGCCGAGGATTAAGGACATTGCTTCATGACTGGAGATGAACTTGGAACAGGAGAATAGGGATCTGGTTGGCGTCATTCACGTTGGCACCAGACAGGAGGTTTTATTGAAAGAGCGTGAACAGCTAGGTACTAAATTCAAAAGGAGAACCTCTAGGCAGTAATCTTGAGATTATACTGGAGCCACAAGTAAACTGTCATAGCAAGAGTAAAGTCAAGTACGAGCTGCCAGAGGAAGTGGTTGTGGCAGGTAATATTAACATTTACAAGACATTTGGACAGATACAGGAATAGAAAAGTTATAGAGAGGCATGGACCAAACATAGGTAAATGGGACTACTTCAGTTTGGGTAACCTATTTGGCATGGATGAGTTAGACCAAAGGGCCTACTTCCATGCTGTATGACTCAATGACTCTCTTTGCTGACTGTTTGCCGCTAAAGTATCACTGCACATTACTGTTGTTTTGAATGAGTCAAATTTATTAAAATACATGCGTTGCTAAACATATAATTTCAATTTATCGACTTCTTAAGCACTTCTTTTGTACAATATTCCAGATTAAGACATGAAGGTCAAATACACGTCCTTGTTCCCTACATTAGAAATCAATTGGTAAAGAGGCAGATTCCTTATGAAACATGAGACACATATATTTTATTAATTGCAAGATCATGGATGTCCTAGCTCCAATATGTAAATGTGTGAACATAGAAGGTATGGTTAGTAAGTTTGAAGATAGCACCAAAACTGGAGGTGTAGCAGAAAGCAAAAAATGTTACCTTAGAGTATAAGGGGATCTTGACCAGATGGCCCAATGAGCCGAGGAGTGGCAGATGGAGTTTAATTTGGATAAATGTGAGGTGCTGCATTTCAGAAAGGCGAACGAGACCAGGGCTTAAACACTTAATGGTAAGTTCCTGGGGGGTGTTGCTGAACAAAGAGACCTTGGAATGCAGGTTCATGGTTCCTTGAAAGTGGCGTTGCAGGTAGATGGAATAGTGAAGAAGGCATTTGGTATGCTTGCCTTTATTGATCAGTACATTTAGTATAGTAGTTGGGAGGTCATGTTGAGGCCGTACAGGACATTGGTTAGGCCACTTTTGGAATACAGCCGCAATTCTCTCAGCTATAGGAAGGATGTTGTGAAACTCAAAAGGGTTCAGAACAGATTTACAAGGATATTGCCAGGGTTGAAGTGTTTGAGCTACTGGGAGAGGTTGGAGCTATTTTCCCTGAGCATCAGAGGCTGAGGGGTGACCTTTTAATGATTTATTAAATCATGAGGGGCATGGATAGTGTGAAAAGCCAGGTCTTTTTCCCGGTGTGAGGGAGTTCAAAATTAGAGGGCATAGGTTTAAGGTGAGAGAAGAAGGAATTAAAAGGGATCTAAGGGGCAACTTTTCCATGCAGAGGATGGCGCAGATATGGAATGAGCTGCCAGATGAAGTAGTGGAGGCTGGTAAAATTACAACATTTAAAAGGAACCTCAATAGCTACACAAATAGGAGGGGTTTAGAGGGATATGGGCCAAATGCTGGCAAATGGGACTAAATTTATTTAGGATATCTGGGTGGCATGGATGAGTTGGACCAAAGGGTCTGTTTCTGTGCTGTATATCTCTGTGAGTCTGTGAGCCTATGCTTCGCAGGCAGTGCAGACAAATGACCTTTGGTCACAAGTCAACTTCATGTTGAGAGCGTGCAATCCCATACAATCAGTCAAGATACCAGACTGGTAATAGGAAACAAATAAGGCAAATTATATACAGTCTATGGCACGTTCTATGTAGGGACAGACTGACATGTGAAGGCACAGTGTTTCTTGCATTGTTCTCTCTATAGGAAAGGAAATTAGGATGTTTCTCCTATTTCGGAGAGCCTCAGTGACTTCCTTGATACAATGGATGACTGAGAATTGATCACATACTGTAGCCTGAAAGAGATCTGCAGTATTAGGGCTAAAGTTCTCAGGTATGCGGTGTGAAGCTCATGTTGTGAGAGCAGCAAATGGCATCGTTTGGTGGTAGTCTTGTTTGTGCGGCAGACATACCTCATTCATTGCTCTGGCACATCTGGCACTGGAGCATAACAAATCTGAAAATGATCCTGTAAGAAACACAGGAGGTGATTTGACAAATTTATTTAGTACAGTCCACAGTTCTGAAATAGAATTCTGAAGTCCACAAGCAATCCCAATTCAATGTGGTGGACAGTGCACCTCTGATTAAAAATGTACGTTTGCTTTTGGCTTGTTGTATTTGAGACTTGGATGTCATTTAAGCAACCAAGTAAATGATTGATGCCATCAGATATCTCAGCCAAAATCTTTCAAACCTGTGTATTTTTTTGATGCTTTATGAAGGTAAAAGCTTTATAATATATTAAACTAACTAGAATTAGAATCCCTACAGTGTGTCAGGAGTAATGAATTAATGACTGTTAATTCAAATTAGTTGGATAATAATGAGATTGTTGATCACCCTCGCCTTTAGGTGCCCAGTTGGATCATGAATTAAATTTTATATAAAACTTTTGAGTTCCAGTTCAGTCACATCTGATATGATGTGTTAGGAGAAGGCATACAAATTAAAACATTTCCTTTTCAGAGATAATGGGAACTGCCAATGCTGGAGAATCTGAGATAACAAAGTGTGGAGCTGGATGAATATAGCAGGCCAAGCAGCATCTTAGGAGCACAAAAGCTGAAGTTTCAGGCCTAGACCCTTTATCAGAAGCATTTTCTTTTCTACCAGTTTTTACACATCCTGCTCATGAATTCTCTTTATTCTTTGAAGTAGGTTTAACCTGGTCATCATTTACATGTTTAAACGTTACGCGAATGCAGAATCGATTGCATTAGTGCCTAATTTACTATGTGACTTAGTTATTAGTCAAGGAGTAAAGGCCTTCAGCATGCTCGTTGTGAGATTCGGGGTTATGTCTCAGTCAACCTTGACCCCATTTATAGAAGTATTTAAATTAGTTTCAGCCTTCTAGTTTAGGAATCACTGAATCTCTCACAATTTTCTAATGTAAGCTGGGTACCTTACGATCAGAATGCATTGAATTAGACTGACACTCCAAAATGCAACAGGAGTCGATTAGTTATTAGATCTCTTTCCCTACATTTGCGCACATGGCAACACATCAAAAGTCATCTGTTGCACTGCACTTAAGGGGCATCCTGACGATGTGAAAGGTGATATAAAAATGCAAGCTATGTTTTTCTTTCAATTTCAGCATATTTTGTCTGTGATTCTTTCTGATGTAGGAGTGACTGAGTTACTTTGTAAGTTCCAAATAAAAAAATGTTTGAAATAGATCCAACTTTCTAACCCAGTACTGAATGAACAGCACTCAGGCCTATGGCGTGAAAAACTGTCAGTCCATTGAGACCCAAGATTGCTCATGTCCAATGTAACTCATGATTTTAAATTCCACTTGTAACGATGCCTTTATTTGTTTTCCTGATTTAGTATTGTCCTTGGTTCCTTTGAACCCCTTACATTTAGGAAATGTTCTTACGCACATGGAAAGTTTTATTCAATAATTGTAACTTCCTTTCTTCTGCTGCATTCAAGGAACACAGGCAGGAAGCGAGCAAATTTCTTTCAAAACAGGAATGAGGAAGATCAACAGTTTTGCTGGTGAAAGTTATGCTGAAGCAGGAAAATTCCAGCAAATCGGTTCAGTTTGCAAAGTAAAAATAGCAGGAGTTGGACAAGTATGTTACAAATTAACCCTGATGTTATTGAAATCCAATTACTCTTTCAAAGGCTGAAAAGATTCAAATAAAAAAGTTAAGTCACATTTAAATTTGGGGCCAAGACTGTTAAAAATGTCCTTAATCTTCAGACACAGTTGGAGGAGTGTTGGTATTGGAATAATACTAACAATTTAGAGTTGGTTTTAGTTTATGTAACATTTTTCCATAGCTGATTTGATTCATTTCCTAAAGCCAGTACCATTAATGTTTTTAATACAGTTGACAAGTTTGAGACTAGTGAAAGCTTACATCAGTGAAGATGGCACTATGGTAACTCTTTGTTCTTCTTGCAATTGTCAACTGATACAATAATCATCATGGCATACATTCCCGAGACTGTTGTCAAGAGAAAGATTCCACCCACCTCTTGAGTTGTAATTCTGATTTAATACAATTTAAGAATTACATTGACAATCATTTTGTTCACAAATAGAATAGTACCTTGCTTTGATTCATGAGATCAAATTCTTCTCTGCGAAATGCATATTTCAACCAAATATGGAATTTTATATTCTC
This sequence comes from Stegostoma tigrinum, assembly GCF_030684315.1. Lineage (NCBI taxonomy): Eukaryota > Metazoa > Chordata > Chondrichthyes > Orectolobiformes > Stegostomatidae > Stegostoma > Stegostoma tigrinum. Next base: position 67,312,943 of record NC_081362.1, on the reverse strand, counting down.
TAAGTCAACAAGGCAGTCAAAATGTTTCCATATAAGAGACTATTATCAAAATGAAAGCACAAAGCATTAGAATCAACCTATAGCTATAGCAGGAAGTTAGTTACGATGTAAAAGAGAGTGCGAGAATGGATTTGTACTCCAGTTGACAGGGTATGATTAGTGATAACTTGTACTGGGAGCTCAACTTTTGCCGATACTTCAGCTCACATCATTGATCAAAATATAGGATGTCATTCAATATTCTCTGTATGGAGAAGCAGATGATGACATCAAAAGCACAACTTCTTTGACTGCCTCATCTCATCTAAATTAAAAATTGTTAACAGCTTGCATTGCGTTTCAGATATGCGACAACAATTCCCAGTTCATGCTTTCAGAATAATTTGTTCACCTAGGCCTTAATGGTTCTTTGTCGAGTAAAGGCACCAGTTTGATGACAACATTCATCATGTTATGGGATTGTATTTTGGTTTTAACATATCTACATGCATGCTCGGGTAAACAGAAACCTGCCTTGCATGAGTAACCAATTTCTAACAGCTCGTGACTATGTTAAGGGAGGGGAACGTGTTAAAGTGAGATAACGTGTCATGACAGTTATTATTCTATCAAAACACAGATTAAAAAGCTGGTGCATAATTAATAAAATATGATTGCAAAAATGACTTTTTTTTATTTCTTCACTCATCTTTTCTTGATCTCCTGGTTTAGTTGCCTTGTGTACAGCACCTCTCTTGTCCTGGAACTTTGGCAAGGTTAATTCCCTCAATAATATTCAGCGCTTTATTTTTGTCTTTCCTTTTCTTTGAGAGTGAAGCAACTATTTTTGACTTAGCTGCCATTCTGCGATAGGGATGAGGAGATCTGGGGGGGTTGTGGGAGCAGTGCATAGTGACAGGCGGAGGTGGTAGTCGGGGTGGTAGTGGGATGGTGGGATTTGGCGAATTCAGGAAACAACCCCTCACTATAACAATCTCAGTTGCTGCTCTGACACACCCTGCATGTCCAAAATTAAGTTTAATGGAAGGGATAAAACTAGAACCTTAATCCATCTGTTATGATTTTTGATAGACAGAAGGAAATTTCTGCTCCATTGTCCTCCTGGTTTTTGACAAAAACACAGTGCAGCACAAAAGGGTGATAAGCTCCTGAAGGATGTAGGTGCCTTGCCAAAGAAATCTGATATAGAGTGATTAAAGGACAATGCACCTGACTATTTAATCTTGCTGAAGGAGTCATTACCTCACCTGATAATGTGCAATTGACACCAAAGTATTATTGAATTATACTATTAATTTACATATTAATTTACACATTAAAGAAAACTGGAAGCAAGGTGTGAAATTGTAATCAATGTTTAAAATAACCTGTCATTGTAAATGATTGATGCAAACCCTCAGTACAAAGTCTTTACTTCTTGTTGGTTTGTACAGAATGCAAAGTAATTGGATATTTTAATCTGTTACATCATGTCTGACCACTTATGCCCTAGAGGGTTAGTGGGAAGACTGGGCATAATAGTGTTGTTTTTTTCTGACTATTTCTATTCTCTCCTGAGGTTCTTCCCCATGGTGGTATAGTTCCATGAATATTGGGTGCCTTTTTACAGCTGGCCAAAGTCAGTTCAAACAGACTTCTTAAAGAGTACAACGATGCATGAATTAAAAAAAAGATACTTTTCAGTTATAACTATTTTTAACATAATTTCAGTTTGATTGATCTTTATTCATTGTAAACAGGATGTGCTGATGTTGAGAAGTGATATGAAAACGTCATTGAATCCAATGCGTGCGAGGTGAATTAATATAGCCACTGGTCATTAACCAAAAATAATTTGCAATCCTCTCAGTTGGACCTTGTGTTTTAATTCAGAAACAGAAAGCGGGTCTCAAATCTGGCTCTCCAAAAACTGGAATTGTTCAGAAAGTAGACAGTAGTCTTCTGGGCAATGCTCCTGGAACAGAGTAAGAATGGAAATGAAGGAACCATTGTTGGATTGACCCCAGAGAGATGGAATTGGTGAGGGGTTTGCACACATGGGACATGTCCATTCCAGCACGTTAAGGTATGGTTCCCCAAACCACCCTTATTTTTTCAACACTAAACTGTTCTTTTCCACTGATGGGAATATTCAGATTGTAACATTTCTAGCCACTTGTGAGGAGATGATTTTAAATCAGCTGTTTCTGCCCAGGCAAATGCTCTTTTCTTAAATGAATCACTAAACTGGAAGAGTTCTTAAATGTTTGCCTTATCAAAACTTTTAAATCTTAAATGTTTCTGACCATAATGATTGAGGACATTTTTTTATGCAAGCATTCCTTGTTCCATGAACCACAGCTGAGACATTCACAATTACATTAATGATCAATACAGAACATGCTATAGAGACAGCCTGTGTGAAGGAATTGATAACACAATCTCTGGGAAAATGCAGAATTGGGCAAAGCCTTGGGACCTAAGATTTCTGGATTTGGGACCCTGTACCTGTATCACTCTTCCAAGAAATTGACCCCATTATTTCCCTTGAAGCAAAAAGAGTGGCTTGGTCTGAAGCAGTAATTTCTGTATTTTACACAAAATATAGGACAAGGGAGGAGATCTTGTATACCATGCTGATTCTTCCATCACAGCATTGAACAGTGTTTCAAATGACTCCAAACTTTGTAAAGGTTGACTCATCTCTGTAGAAGGGCTTCTTGAGTGCTCCAGTGATCCAAAGTGAAAAGGTTTTTTTTTATTGTGTTCTTACTAAATTACAATCCAGCTTCTGTGTGACTGCTTTGGATTTAGTAAAGTTAAAAGTTGCCACGGTCTTACCATAGCATAGGGCTGCTCTCTCATGAGAGAGAGATGACTAGTGGTGGTTTAACTTGAGGGTCACACATCAGGTGAAGGGAAAGGGTAAGAGGTAGAGTCTTGCACGATAACATCAACTGCTGTGGGAATTGAACCCACACTGTTGGTATCATTCTGCATCACAAACCAGCCAACTAACTTAAACCGAACTCCTTTGGGGTAGATTTGATTGTTGTCAATTTTTATCTAATTACATGACAGAGATGCCACTGGACCTTTCCTACCCTGATTTTGCAACATAAATGCAAGCTACTGATTTCATTTTCTTTCGCAATATAAACAATAATTTGAAAATAACAATAAAAATATTCCCCTGTTGTATGTAAAACAGATAGAACTTACATTTAGATTTCCAGCAGCTTTGAACTTTAATTTGAAGCAAACAATCTATTTCTGAAAATGCAAGAGGTCCACCAAACTGATGGCATAGAAAATACAATATCTCTGTGAAGTATTGGTTGCTGTTACAACCCAATATGGTACAACATAGAAATTAGTTGTTGGTGACGTTGATGGAGAATGTTTAAATACAGATGAATATTTCTTTACATGTATCACAAACAATGATGCCTAGAGTTATCAGAGATAATGGGAACTGCAGATGCTGGAGAATCCACGATAACAAAGTGTGGAGCTGGATGAACACAGCAGGCCAAGCAGCATCTCAGGAGCACAAAAGCTGACGTTTCGGGCCTAGACTCTTCATCGGAGAGCTTGCTTATATTCTGTTTTCCATGTACGGCAACATTTACAACTAATTAACATTAACTAAATGAATGTGAATTTGATTTTGGTAGTTCAGGGAACATGTACAAAAAACTCTTCAGCTGTCAGGATCAGAAATCATAAAGTGGAGCCAGAAGTAAGCCATTCGGCCCATCGGTTCTGTGCCACCGTTCTATAAGCCACAGCTGATCTGATAACCTACCACAGCATTTTCCTACCTTATTCCCAAAATCTTTATTCCTTTACTGATTAAAATCTGTTTATCTCTGCCTTGAATGTACTAAATGACCTAGCCATTAAGAGAGATGAAATTCCTCCTCAACTCTATTTTAAATGTATGACCCTTTATGCTGAGATTAAGCCCTCGGACTCTAGATTCTATCACAAGGAGAATCAATTTCTTAGTATCTGCCTTGTTACGCTGCTAAGAATTTTGTATGTTTTAATAAGGTCGCCTCTCATTTTTTTAACACTGTAATGGGTACAGACACATCCTACTTGACCTCTCCTCACAAGTAAATTCTTCCTTGCCTGGGATGAAACGAGTGAACCTTTTTTAGATTGTCTCTAAATGTAAATTTCCTTATATAAGAGGACAAAAACTGGGTGTGAGTTTGCTCGCTGAGCTGGAAGGTTCGTTTTCAAACGTTTCGTCACCATTCTAGGTAACATCATCAGTGAGCCTCCGACGAAGCGCTGGTGTTATGTCCCGCTTTCTATTTATCTGGTTAGGTTTCCTTGGGTTTTCCAGGACAAAATCTATTCATAGTATTCCATGTGTGCTTTTACTAGTACCTTGTACACTTTCAGCAAGGCTTTCCTGTTTTTATATTTCATTCCCTTTAAAATAATTTCATCTGCTAAACATGGTCAGAGACTAGGAATTTTGGAGTAAGGAATTGACTTCCTGATTCCCCAAAGCCTAATTGTCATCTACGAGACACGAGTAAGGAGTGTGATGGAATACTGTCCACTTGCCTGGATGAGTGCAGCCCCAACAACACTCGGGGAGCTTGACACCCTTAGAACAAAGCAGCCTGCCTGATTGACATGACATCCACAAGCACCACTGCTCCAACACTGATGCTCAGTAACAGTGCGTACTATCTACAAGATGCGCTGTAGGAATTTACCAAAGATCCTTAGGCAGCACCTTCCAAACCCACAACCACTTACACCTCGAAGGACAAGGGTATTAGATATATGGGAACACCAACAAATCTAAGCTCCCCTCCAAGTCATTCACCATCCTGACTTGGAAATGTAATTCTGTTCCTTCACTGCTGCTGGGTCAAAATGCTGGAATCCCTTCCTTAATGGTATTGTAGGTCTAGCACAGTAAGTGGACTATAGTGGTTCGAGAAGGCAGATGACTATTACCTTCCCAAGGGCAACTAGGGATGGGCAATAAATGCTAGCTCGCCAGCAATGCCCACTTCCCACATAAAAAAGCTTTTTGTGAATTGAACTTGAAAACCTTCAAATCTCTGTGCTCTTCTCCTTTGTGCTGTCATTCTCCATTTAAATAATATCCAGCTCCCTTATTCTTCGTAACAAAGTGCATTCCCTTGTATTTTTCCACATTATGTTCCATCTGCCAAGATATTGCCAACTTATTTAACCTGTCTGTATGTGTTTGCAAACTCTTTTTGTTGTCCTCACCATTTGGCTTCCCATCTACTTTTGTGCCATCCTTAAAACTGGCAATAGTGCATTCATTCCCTCATCCAAATCATTAACATACAGTAAGTATCTGATCACTATAGAACTCCACATGTTATAAATTGCCAATCTGAAAATGCCCTCCCTATCCAATCTCTATATATTCCATTAATTGGCCGATCTTCTATCTGTGCCAATATGTTACACACAACCACATGGGCGCTTCTTTTAGTGAGTACCCTTATGCACAGTACCTTGCCAACTGCTTTTTGGAAATCCAAGTATATTACATCTATGATAATGGGAACTGCAGATGCTGGAGAATCCAAGATAATAAAGTGTGAAGCTGGATGAACACAGCAGGCCAAGCAGCATCTCAGGAGCACAAAAGCTGATGTTTCGGGCCTAGACCCTTCATCAGAGAGGGGGATGGGGAGAGGGAACTGGAATAAATAGGGAGAGAGGGGGAGGCGGACCGAAGATGGAGAGAAAACAAGATAGGTAGAGAGGACAGTATAGGTGGGGAGGTAGGGAGGGGTACCCATGGCCACCCCCTTTGTCTGTAGGAAGTGGGACAAAGGGTGTGGCCATGGGTTCCTGCATAGGCCCAAGCTATGCCTGCCTCTTTGTAGGTTACGTGGAACAGTCCCTCTTCCGCACCTACACAGTCCCCAAACCCCACCTCTTCCTCTGTTACATTGATGACTGTATCGGCGCCGCCTCTTGTTCCCCAGAGGAGCTTGAACAGTTCATCCACTTTACCAACACCTTCCACCCCAACCTCAAGTTCACCTGGACCATCTCCAACACATCCCTCACCTTCCTGGACCTCTCAGTTTCCATCTCAGGTAACCAGCTAGAAACTGATGTTCTTTTCAAGCCCACTGACTCCCACAGCTACCTAGAATACACCTCCTCCCACCCACCCTCCTGCAAAAATTCCATCCCGTATTCCCAATTCCTCCGCCTCCGCTGCATCTGCTCCGAGGATGAGGCATTCCACTCCTGCATATCCCAGATGTCCACGTTCTTCCAGGACCGCAACTTTCCCCCCACAGTTGTCGAGAACGCCCTTGACCGCATCTCCCGCATTTCCCGCAACTCATCCCTGACACCCCGCCCCCGCCACAAGCGCCCCCAGAGGATCCCCCTCATCCTCACACACCACCCCACCAACCTCCGGATACTACGTATCATCCTCCGACACTTCTGCCATCTACAATCCGACCCCACCACCCAAGACATTTTTCCATCCCCACCCTTGTCAGCATTCCGGAGAGACCACTCTCTCCATGACTCCCTTGTTCGCTCCACACTCCCCTCCAACCCCACCACACCCGGCACCTCCCCTGCAACCGCAGGAAGTGCTATACTTGCCCCCGCACCTCCTCCCTCACCCCTATCCCAGGCCCCAGGATGACCTTCCATATCAAACAGATGTTCACCTGCACATCTGCCAATGTGGTATATTGTATCCATTGTACCCGGTGTCGCTTCCCCTACTTTGGGGAAACCAAGCAGAGGCTTGGGGACCGCTTTGCAGAACACCTCCGCTCAGTTCGCAATAAACAACTGCACCTCCCAGTCGCAAACCATTTCCATTCCCCCTCCCATTCTCTAGATGACATGTCCATCATGGGCCTCCTGCAGTGCCGCAATGATGCCACCCGAAGGTTGCAGGAACAGCAACTCATATTCCGGTAGGGAACCCTGCAGCCCAATGGTATCAATGTGGACTTCACAAGCTTCAAAATCTCCCCTTCCCCTACTGCGTCACAAAACCAGCCCAGTTCGTCCCCTCCCCCCACTGCATCCCAAAACCAGCCCAGCCTGTCTCCTCTTCCGTAACCTGTTCTTCCTCTCACCCATCGCTTCCTCCCACCTAAAGCCGCACCTCCATTTCCTAACTACCACCTCATCCCGCCTCCTTGACCTGTCCATCTTCCCTGGACTGACCTATCCCCTCCCTACCTCCCCACCTATACTCTCCTTTCTACCTATCTTCTTTTCTCTCCATCTTCAAGGGCAGGAAATAGCACCAATAACATCATCAGTGCAGGTGGGATCTACAGTAGGACTGGAACAAAAGCTATGGCAGACATTATATGTTCCTTCTTCAAGACTATGTGAGCATAGACATGACCATGGCAAAAAGGCAGGCAGGCCCAAACACACACCCTGAACTTATAATTGCTCACTTTACCTATGGATCCAGGAGAAAACCTATTAGAAATTTCCACAATTCATCTACACCTTCTTTGCACCAGGACGATAAACCAGGAGTGAGCAGCTAAAGAGGAGCCAGAAACTTCAGTTTCTGGCATAATTTTGTGGCATCAAAAGACACTGAATGCTTTCCAGTTGCACTCATTCCTTCCTCTTACCTATTGAAAATGAACATATTTTATGCTTCTATTTTTCTCATGGCAACTGTGTTATGACTAATTAGGATTTTACTACTGCTGGTATTTTCAATGATGAAAGAGGCATGGATGAATGAATAAACTGAGGGAATTAGGAATGAGACACTGCTGTTAATGCTAGGTCATTACATTGTTTGAATCTGTGTTAATTCAGTTTTCTATTCAATATACCACCTACTTAAATTTTCAAACATACATCATTCCCACATTTGAAGGTAAACTTCCCTCAAGTCAACTGGGCAAACAGAAACACGCAAGTCATGAGAAAATAAACTGTCTGGTTTTACAAAGTTTTCCATCTAAAGGTCTGGAGGGAAATATTAGACTTCGATGTGAACTAAAGCTGCCATTTGCGTTTGGGGCCTTTAGTCAAGTCACAGAAGTAATATTACTTCATTTGGAGCAAATAATCCTTTAGCATTTTTCCTTTCACGTGACTCTATGCTTCAGCTGGCAACATTGCCCTTACCCAGATTTCTATAATGCTGACCATTTGTGCTGTGAAGTGAGAAATAAACAGACCTGGAAAGTTTCATCAAAGCATTAAACATCAGGAGGTTGATGCCTGGCATCGTTAGCTTAAGCTCTGGTATAATTAACTATCTACTACATTATCAGTGCCATCACTAAGCTGCAAGAACACATATATCAGTTTTTGTCTATTTTCTGACAGACATGGAGTCTTTTTTTCCTGAGTATCACTGGAGGCTTTGAAAATGTATCTGAAATTGACAAAGTATTTGTACAGATGTGCATTTTGGTGATGGGGGAGGGGGGAGAAGTGGGGTGATAAGTACAGTCAGGTACAGAGCAGGATATCAATTGAGTAATGATTACAAGTGTGGTGCAAGCACCTGTTGTTTAACTGAAGGAATGTCCTAACCGGGCCTTGAAGCCCAGCTTTGTTTCTTTTTTGTCTTGGTTCTTTAGCTAGTGTACAGATTACACTGAGGGCACAGGGGAACAGCCGTTTATGTGCTTTGTGGTCAGTCCTCTGGGGATTATCTCCAAGTCAATGTTTATGGAGTGCCGCAGCTAACACTGCCCAGATGCTCTATCTGTGGGAAACCCTGAAACCACACTGTACTAGGCTTGCGGTGTTGTCAGGGATAAATACTCTCTCCCTTTCAGGCCATTTGTATATACTCAAGATTTTTCACACCAACTGAGTGAGTGTAGTGGCAGTTAAGGCAGATGCAAACATAGCACTACCGGTGAAATGCCTTACAGATGTTTGAGGTTACCAGTTTTTCAGATTATTAGAATTCAGAGTTGGGGTTTGAAGCCCTGATGGGAGGTGTATTTTTGCCCCTGTTATTTGCTGTCATTTGGGTTTACAGAATGAAGTGGAGGTGCAGGGAATTGCTTCAACCACATAAGGCAAAGTTTCACACAGAAGTCTAGACCACAACAGGATCTGGAAAAAGAGACCAGTCATTCTTAGCTCACACACAAAAAAAACCTAACTGTTTACTTCCCTTTCAGGAGCTATAATTAAAATCACCAAAGCTTCAGTAGAGGCATCAAGACCCTACCCGAAAGCTACTTTCTCTTTATACTTGCAGCAACATTAATATTTTAGCAGAAATTGATCTTTCTCATTTGATTGTCCTTGAAATTTTACTGTTACCAACTCTGCAGGCATCTGCACAAATTTAAAGGCTAATCTCCATGATTCTGTTGAGAACAATCTTGCACAACAATCAGAAAGGCAGTGAACTATTGACACGATTCTTCAAATACAGGGGGCAATGAATGGCTCATTTTAAGTTGCCAATGTGCATTGGAACCCTGAGGACGCCTTAGTCCATGTTCATACATAGAATTTTGAAGGAAGTTCAAACTTTCGACTTTCAGGTTTCTCAGCTCAGACTGCTGCCAGATTCTTTATGGCAATGGGATCAGATGGCCACAAACCATGGGGACTTGGGCTGTTTGCCCTGAACTTACCCTGGTTTTTAAGCGAATTTCCTAAAGAAATTTTGCTAGTAGTTAAGGCCTGTTCAAAGATTCAGCTCGAAGCAATTCAACTGGAGTGTCAAAACACATCAACAACCACGGCAACCTCTGGCTATGGTCATCTTACCTCCTATCAATGTTCATTCACCACCTGACTGTCTCCCAAACAATGTTCACCCCTTCCCAACAATGTTTGGATCTTCTCCCGGCTTCTCAACAATGGCCATTCCCCTCTCGATATTTTATTCCTGGCATTATTTAGCTAATGGATAATATTTACAGAATCTGTTGAGGTAAGGAAAACACAAATGCTAACAGGAAAATCTTACTACAAGGTTGTCTTGGGTGGTTGCAATGTGGAGAAGTCTGAGCACAGTTGATCCTGTCGGGTCTTGACTCAGGCCTGTTATACTCTGTATGTTATGTATTGACTTAAGTTTAGTCAAATTAATTCCTGCCATACTGCTGTGCCTTCTGTTTGGTTATGCCCTGGTGTAGCCTCTGGTGTCTTTGCAGTGGGTGTATCAGACTGCACTTGCCACGACTTGCTTTCTTTTTAAATCCTGGCTATAGTGTCTAAATTGTTTACTCACCTTATGCTTACAAGTGCTGTTAGACTTGTATTTTCTGCCATTATCTAGCAGTGAATCAATGCCATGCAAGAGTGGTGTCAGGTGGTGTGATGTAGTGATCTTAGTGAAGTTATGAATAGTTAGTCTGAGACTCTTCTGGGCACTAAGAGATTGCAAAAAGTCTTGGTTCAGCTCAGACGTTTGCCAGGAAGAAGAATGAATTTGGTGGCTAGGAAGTAAATTTTATAGTTGCCAGCACAGCATTTCAGAATCTGGGACCAGATATCTGGACTGTCCCAGCATGCACTTTGTTTAGTGATGTTATAATCCACAGCCTTGCTCTTTGTTCCTGTGTCAGCTGTACAGAGATTTAAGAAATCCTGACTTCATGAACCTTACCGATAAAAATGGTTGCCGGCCCGATCAATTTTTGGTCTGAGTGCTGAATTGCGATTTGGGCCAAGCAACCAAGGCAGCCTAGGGGGAAAATATGCCCCAGGACTCTATTTCTATGGTCAAAATCTAAAAATAAAGAAGAAAACGTAAAAACATATTTCCTCCTTGCTCCTCTTCATCTCCCCATTTTTCCCAAGTCCAATCAAAGCTACCCTGTGTCCCTTTGCCTATTTTCATGCCCGCCTCATTCATCCTATGCAAGTCTACCCATCTCTGATAACCCCTAAAACCCCCTGTGCAACTAAACACATCCATCATGGGCCGTTATAGCCGCTAAGGTACCCTATGCCATTCTAACTTTACTCTGTGTCACCCAAAGTCCATCCACCTCTGCACAATTATGAGAAAAGATATTCAACACATTCAAAAACATTTAAATAAATTGAATTTTCTTCAAATAATCTCTTATGAGAACAAACGTTTCACTTTATTATTTAATCTCTCAAATAAGTAATCCTTTACATCAACAAACGTTTCCATTAAAAAAACAATTGGATCTGTCCATTGAAAAGCTCTCCTGCTAGTCCCCAAAAAGTGAGAAATAGAAATCATTCCTCTAGTTTTCACCCCTCACATTGCCCTTACCTCACAGAATCCCCATTCTTCAGCCATGTCAGCTTATGCAGGCTATGCCTTAGGCCCATCCCCACTTCGCTCCCCACATCCCATTTACCCCATGCAGTGTTCCTCTACCTATCCCCATGACACCCTATACCCTATTCCAACTTCATGGCTACTCCACTTATCACACAATTTCCCCTTCTTGACAACTCATTGAATATCCACAAGTACCCATGCATGTAGGATATACATAGTTCTAAAGCTAAAGTTTTACATTGCGGACTACACTCTGTCACGGAAGAGGTGTCTCACTCATAAAAAAAAATTGACACTTCCTGGCAGTTGTTTACTGGTCAACACTTGTTAAGACTTCTTGACACCTTTTGACAGTTTATTACAGGTCTTCACAATTTGAACAATTGCATGGGGCTTATGTACATTTACACACAATCTTTTGCACAATTGGCAGTTACAAAAGGGACCCTAACCTCTCCTCAAAACTTCCTTGAACTCCACCCCAAGTTGTTCTGTAATCACATCTGCAAGGATATCTCAGTCTTCTATTGTAGTATCCTGGCTATCCAAAGACAAAAAGCACTGAGAGCAGGTCTGCTCCTACCTGGTCTTATTGTCACACATTGGGTTCCAGTGACCAACATTTGATTTCAGTGGAAGTAGCTGGTCACTGAAATAGCTGTCTCTGAGAATTGTGCATGTTTGAAAGATGGCCTGTAACCATCACCACCATTTCACCAAATGCCACCCTGCAGAATTGAAGGATGCTGGGTTTGGGAACAAGACTTGAAATTCCTCAATTCTTGTGGCATTTTTGCTTCGGTAGAGACACTTGGCCATGGTAAAAACCTAGATCTATATGTTTGCTACAAAATTTGAGGAAAAATGTTAAAGTAAACTTTGTAGGGAATTACCCAGTGAAAACATTTGTTACTCACAGATATGGCCATAATGCTGCTCTGAAGGGGAATTACAGCTTGTAAAATGCCTTCCAATGATATTTTTTATAAGCAACTTGTATGATGCGTCCTGCTGGTTTTAAAATTTATGACTTGCCAGATGTTCACATTTTTGCAGTAGAGGTTAGTCACTGAAAGGTTGAATTTGTGTATCTCTGTTTACTACCACTTTTCACCCTTTTAGTTTGAGTCCAGAGTGCAGCGTATTATATATAAACAGGTCTTTCTACATTACTGTAAGCACATCTGCTCTCCTGCATTCCTTTCTCAGATTGGTGAGCTGGCTGTAATGATCTGTAAATGTTTTCCTTATCTAACTTCCAGGTACACTCCAAGAAAATTTTACCTTTGGTTTTTCTCCTTTTCTGATGGGTAACAATTTCCTCTGTAAAGAAACAGCAAGAGAGTGCTCAATGTGCAAACAAACAAATCACCCAACACAATAATTGGGTAAGTGGATGTTCAGCACCAGCAAACTTGCTACTGTCCGAATCACTAAAAGCCTACTCTGAAGTTTTGTACGACAACTGGGCTTTTCGATCCTCAGTCAATATCCACTGCCTCTTAATTAAATTGTCTATGGTTTGTCATCTGAAATTTCTGCACAATGTGCACAGTTTGTCTCAAGACACTTTCTTGGTGTAACATTTTGCAGATGTGAATATTTTTGCAGTTCTGTCACCATATAAAGTGTGTCAACAATGACTAACTGATCAAAATAGCTAAATTTAGAAGAGGTATCAGAGCAGAACTCTTAAGTATTGAATGTGGGAAGCTAGCTCAGTTATCACTGTGTAAATTTGTTGCAATTCATCATTTTGTACTGTTTCTGTATTTTTGACAGGGATTCTTCTGAAAATCTTACAAATTGCAAATTATTTAGACCCAACTAAAATGTGGAACCTAATTTCAAAGCGCAGAACAAGGAAATGTACTTGTCATCGTGCAGCAGAAGAGTGGAACCCAAAACTGTGTGTAGGTTTCAAATATTCTTAAACAATACATTGCCTGAAACATCAGCCTTCCTGCTCCTCTGATGCTGCTTGGCCTGCTGTGTTCATCCAGCTCTACACTTGTTATCTCATTTGATAATAGGTGCAGGTTTAGAGAGGAAATCCACATATAGCTTAGATGGCTGAAGGCTGGCCAATCCAGAGGCTGGATTCTGGTTGGGAGGGATGGGTGGTGGCAGTTGCAGTATTGGTGGAGGTCACAGATATCCACTTAAAAGGGACAAGGGTATGGATATTTATCATGAGGCTGATAACTTTAAATCACAGGCACTGTGGGATGAGGAGCCAGTGTGGTTTGCAAGGGCAAGTTAGTTCAGTTGGTTACCAAAGTAACAAGTCAACTGTAGGCAAAAAATTCAGACAGAGCCCTGGTCATTATATGGCGATCCTTGTGCAAAAGTGCTTGGTGAGGGATATCAGATTAATTCAGAATTTAGCTTAACCATGATTTGCTTTCATTGTCGATGGCCCACCATCATTTACTGTTGAGCATTATATATAAATTTGTAGCTATTTGAATAAAATTCTAAGAAGTTTAATAAATATTGTGGCACCACATCCAGAAAAGTTCCATTAAGAGGGTAATGGAGAACGATGAAGTGAAAACTGGAAAGAAAAAGTATAATCTCTATTCCAACAAATAAAATGTGACAGATGTGCTGAAGTAACCCAAGTGACTTTGAAGATTTAACAAGCAACATGGTGCAATGTGACCTCTGCTGCTTTCCACCAGCCAAAAATTCAAAGATGAAATTCTCTTTGACCCAAAACAGCAGGTAAATCCTCAAAGAAAAACAGCAATGATTTTAAAAGCTGCAGCACAATGGCAATAAACTGGCAAAGCCTGCACACAAAAAAGCCCTCCTACTTGCCAATAAATTCTTCACAATTTATTCAATGTGTGGGAGCAATTTATTGGCTTGTAAACCCAGGATCTGTTTGGTTATCACTTTAATGTTCTTTCTAACATCCAAAATATACATGTTAGCTATTACAATGCTTCTCTGGAAACGGATAATGATAAATATTAGTGCACAGATTCTGGCAAGTGCAAGAAATAACTTTTTAAAATTCTTATTAAAAGAAGATTTTTCCTTTTTAACATGAATGTATTGATGCACCGTTCATTTTAAATCTAAAAACACTTTTAACCGAAGTCATACTTTCAATTCTAGTCTTTACAAACTACTTGAATATGCCAAAGTTAGTAATAAATTGACTCAACTTTTATTAAATAAAATCATCAGCCAAAGTCAGTGCAATTAATTTTGTAGCTAAATATGTTGAGCTATAGTCTGCATTATTATGGAACATTCTGTATTTCACTAACATGGCTCAAAACATTCTTCAAGTAATCTGATATTTAAGTTTGATGGGCAATGTTACTGGCAGAATGGTAAATTCAAGATTTTGTATTTTGATGGATATTTTGAGTAGGAACAAAACTACTTTAGAAGTCTTTTTTTAAAATTGAGCATTCCACGTTAAGGTTCAAATACTCTTACATTTATTAACATAACAATTCAAATCAAGTGACTGAAAAGAGAAAAAAATGGCCTTGTCAAACAAATGCTCAAAAGCACAAAGTCTAAGTGGCAGTTGTGTGTTGCTGGTCTATCAATAACTTCACTACCTCTCACTGCAACATTTAGGAAAGCAGCCGCAACTAATCAGTTTTCACTGCCTGAAGAGTATCAATTGCTTCTTTGTTCTATCGAGTGATTGAAAGCATATTCATTTGAAAGAAGAAATGATTCAACAAAATAATATAAAAAATTCACGAGAAACTTTGTACAGTCTAGCCGTTCTGAACACTCCACTTCCACACTAGTTCAGTGGGGAGGATCAGGCTAAATGTAATGTTAATAGAGACCTTATTAGCACTCTGTACTATTGACAATACCAGGTACTTAATTATATATGTTGTCATAACTGGTATAATGACTGTGAGAAACTTCTGTTGTACAGTATTGTGTTCCAGATACAGTGTAAAACTTCCTTTTGTAAAGTACCTTGAACATATTTGCTACTATTTTGGCAAATTCAATAATTACACATTAGCAAGATCACAAAAACGCAATGAAATGATCTGTTTTGGTGTTGGCTGAGAGAAAAGATATGGTCAGGATACTGAGATAACTCTTTATCGTTCTTCATTTGCTTGCATATTGTTGTAGAGTTCATTATTCTTTGATAATTGTCTGCTCTTTAGCCCAAGACAGTGAAGCACCTCAAATCATGAGTCTGGCTAACTCAGTCTCGTCTGGGAATGGGACTTTCTGATCAGTATTGCTTACATTCTTACAATCTGAGTCATCAAGGAAGTAACCTTTGAGCATCGTCAGAGCCATAGACACATTCCTGGAACATGAGGAAGCAGGGAGTGAAAAACTTTTAGACTCACCACCAAGTCTTCACATAGCTTAGGTACGATCACTCTGTCAAAGGGCCACTCAGCTACTAGGGGAACGGGTTAGCAATCGGGAACTTTATTGTTGGATATTAACTTCTAGTGTTGTGATGCAGCCAAGATAATTCTCAGTAAAAAAAAAAGATTGCGTCAGGGACTGCTGCAGATTATGCTGATTGATACTAGCAGGCATATGAAGTGTTAATAAGGTTTGTTTTTTTTATTGCACCAATTGCTATTCCTGCTGTCTCATAGCTCTGCACACATGTCGCTGCTGATACTAAAACCACACACTGATACACCACGTCTCTTTGAGTAAGACTGTTATTGAGCACTAATGACTCATGGTCACATGAGCAGCTGTTGTCAATAGCAGCCTTGGGCTCTGAGACTGAGTGTCTTAGAAGTGGTACTTCCTGCAGTAACACTACACAAATTATATTAGTGAATACTTTATTCACAAAATATTTCCCTTTGAGATGACAGGTAACCTAAAGAAACGACAAAAGAATTATTTTGTTAGACTGATGCAATATTGCCAGAAGTGGTTATTAGCAAAAAAAGTAACAGAAAATTGCTGCAGACATACATCAACCTTTTCATAGCACATGCTAGTATCACACTTATTGCTTATGTCTAGTACTCCTTCCCAGTTCTTTCCATTTTGGTTATGTGGTAGCAAGGATGTGTTTCGTACATATTCTCTTAGGATTTGATGCCTGTATCAACAATAGAAAACGTTTGACATTTTCACTGCATGTCAGCATCAAACAGTGATTGACGAGAATAGCATAGATGCCACTAAGGGGAAGCTAAGCACGAGAGGGAGAAAGGAATAGAAGGACATGGAGGCATGGCATAATGAGGAATGAGACTTTTTGGAGCATAAACACGGTATGGGCCAACTGTAAATAAGACTTTAATTTAGGCTGTTTAGAGTTAAATTTGCTGACATGGACAGTGTAATTCCCTTACACAAATGCATGTTAGAGGGACAAACTACAATACCGCCAAGTCAGGAGAGTATCTTGGGATATTAGGTTCATCTCAAAGCCAGCCTCCTGAAGTGAAGGAATTGTTCCAATTCACTGGAATGTTCAGAACCATTGTCTCTCTTTTTAAAGAAAAGCATCATTTTGTTCTAATTTCTGTATCTCTTTTGTTTTTATCAGTTTTTCATGTTTTAGTCAGCTGAAGGTGCTGGTTCTTCCTGTTATACAGTCCCACAATGCTAGTAGTCCACTGTTACTTTATCTAAGTGGCAATTTCTCATACTTGTGTCTTCGCAATGAGTATATTTGGGCTATGGGGGGCATTACAACAGAGCCCAAAGCAGTCATTGAGGGTACTCTGCTCAATCACATTTATCAACTGATTATTACTTAACAGTGAGTAGGTTGATTTTCCCCTCTGGAGGCTTGAGTTACATTTATTGTTCCCACAATAGCAATGTCATTGCATATCAAGGAGAGATGGTTAGATTCTCTCTCTTTTAAGGAGCCATTACCTGACACTTGTGTAACACAGATATTGCTCGCCAATTATCAGCCCAAGCTTGGATGTTGCACTTGGATTGGGGCTAATCGGACTTTCCCTTCTGGAGGACTGTGCTATATTTAACGTTCCTACAACAGCCTGGAAAAATTTAATTTAACAAAGACTGACCACCTTCGTGGTCAGATTGCAATTCAGTTCCATTCAATAGCATTCATTTAACCACTGAGTCATGACAATTTGTTTTTGATTTTTCTGTTTGGATCATATTGAAAATGGAAATATTAATTCGAAAGAACAACCATCTGCAGCACAGAAGACAGCCTTTCGGCTTTTTGTTAGAACAAGCTAAAACACAGCTTACCACTTCCAATCACATTGTCTTTTCCACTGTTTCAAATATTAGTCCAATTCATCCATTAGTTAAACAAATTATTTGGTTGTTCTTGGAATCAATTGTTAAGCAAATAACAGCAGAACCTTTGGAAAATCACAATTTAATCAAATCCAATCAGCATGGCTTCGTGAGGGAGTAATCATGTTTGACTAATTTAGTCGAGATTTTCATGTAAGTCTCAACCAGAGTGGATCGAGGGGAACATACAGATGTGTTGTATTTGGGCTTCTAGATTGTGTTCAACAAGGTACCTCATAAAAGGTTAATTACTTAGAGCCCACAGTGTTAGAGGTAACATATTGGCATGGGTAGAAAACTGGTTCATGGGCAGGAAACAACGAGTGCGGCAAGGGTTCTTTTTCAGGTTAATAATCCAATGGGGTTCCACTGTGATCAATACTGGTACTACAACTATTTGCAATCAATGCCTTAGAGGAAGGAAGTGAATGTACTGTAGCCAAATTTGACACAAAAATAAGGGGAAATGCAGGCTGAGAGAGGGATATGCACAGTTTACAGAGAAATACTGATTGGTTAATAAGTCAGCAAAAAGTTGGAAGATCAAATACAACACGGGAAAGTATGAAGTTGTTCACTTTTGAAGTGAGAGTAAAAGAACACAATATTATTTAAGTGGAGAAAAACTGCAGAAAGCTGCAACACAAAGGGACTTGGGTTCCTTGTACACAAAACACAAAAAGCTATCACAGCTGCAGCAGGTAATCAGGAAAGCAATGATGGCATGCAGGAACTTATAGACTTTATTTTGATTTCCCTCACGGCAGACATAGTTGATAAACTCAAAAAAGAAAGAACTGCGGATGCTACAAATCAGGAACAAAAACAAAGTTTCTGGAAAAACTCAACACTGCTGGGAGCATCAGTGAAAGAAAAAGCAGAGTTAATGTTTGGGCCTGGTGACCCTTCCACAGAACTGAAGTTACAGATACTTGGGGATGCTCCTTGATAACCAACATGTGAGATGAGCATGAATAGTATGAGAGTGGGTGTGCAGGCAGCTGAAGATCATGCTTCCTGGGCTTAGGTGAAAGTTTGACAATCATGACAAAGGTGAAAGAGGTTACAATCAACATAGGTGATGCCAAAGGTGTTCTAGGGAGCATTGCTGCTTCCCTTGGATCACAAGGAGTGCGATAAAAAGCACTTAGCATCTAAAAGCAGCAGCTGCCACCTCCAGCCCCTTGGCATCTTCTGGGCCCTGGGCAAGTCAGCTAATACCAGTTAATTATAAATCAGACTTTCAATTATACTGTGGGAACCCAATTTAACTATGCTAATGGGGATTTCCTCCTCTCCAAGATAGGATATTTACACGTGTTGTGGCTTCCTCTACATTGGGGAAACCAAGCGGAGGCTTGGGGACTGCTTTGCAGAACACCGACGCTCGGTTCACAACAAACAACTGCACCTCCCAGTCACGAACTATTTCAACTCCCCCTGCCATTCTTTAGACGACATGTCCATCCTGGGCCTCCTGCAGTGCCACAATGATGCCACCCGAAGGTTGCAGGAACAGCAACCCTGGAGCCCAATGGTATCAATGTGGATTTCACAAGCTTCAAAATCTCCCCTCCTCCCACTGCATCCCAGAACCAGCCTAGCTCATCCCCGCCTCCCTAACCTGTTCTTCCTCTCACCTATCCCCACCTCCCACCTCAAGCCACACCTCCATTTCCCACCTACTAACCTCATCCTGCCTCCTTGACCTGTCTGTCCTCCCTGGACTGACCTATCCCCTCCCTACCTCCCCACCTATACTCGCCTCTACAAGCTCCATCCCTGCCCCTTTAACTTGTCTATCTCCTCTCCACCTATCTTCTCCTCTATCCATCTTATATCCGCATTCCCCTCTCTCCCTATTTATTTCAGAACCCGCTCCCCATCCCCCTTTTCTGAAGAAGGGTCTAGGCTCGAAACGTCAGCTTTTGTGCTCCTAAGATGCTGCTTGGCCTGTGGTGTTCATCCAGCTCCACACTTTGTTACCTAGGATATTTACATGTCTTCCTGCATGCTGTGTACTAATGACAACAAGGTTTTGGATTTATTCCTCAATTCGTACAGTTCAAGCCTCCTGTCATGCCTTCGCCTGCTCATGGTCGATGTGGGAATTCATATTCTCATAATCCTGTGTTTTCTAACAAGGCTCTTGTTTAATGTTTTCTGACCATCTACATACTTTACATGTACATACAAGATTCACCAATCAGCCACTTCTTCAAAAGATTTCTGTTGAATTTATCAAATGCAACTTACTTTTGACAAATTTGTAATTAACATTGGAATAGTTGTCATTGTTGCATGCTTTTTCTTCCTTTTGTGAAATTGTTATTTTGTTTGAGTTTTTAGACTGCAAGGGAAATATGTTTTTTTTATTATTCCTGTATTCAGTGGAATTCAAAGCAAAGATAGAATTTAAATGCAGGACATACTGCCCATGATATCATATTGAGCTCTTCTTCACTGCACTACCATGACAACATTTTCTTCATCACACACAATATAATCATCAGCTACATCACTAAAACATTGCAGAAATTCTTCTATTCTTGTCCAAACATCACCCCAACAACACAAACATAACCTGAATCTAAAATTACAGATCAAATATTTGTAGGAAAAAAATCAATACATCAGTATCAACAGGCCAGAACCCTATTGCATATGGCATTTACTGTGCTAACATGTGACCATACTGTTCTTGGGTTGCTGAGTCAGACTCACAGAGTCCACAGATATGACAAGCCACACAACTGATTCTGAGATCTATCCCCGCAGAATCTGTTGAGGCTCAGCATTATTTTGAAGACGTTCAAGCCTTTTTATTTTAAATTTCTAAATGGAGCCTTGAATGTGCTTCCAAAATAGTGCAACCAATTGCAGGGAAAGTTGCAGGATAGAACCAATGCTAGAACAAATTGATTTTGTAATGTAAAAACCGGAAGAACTGCAGATGCTGTAAATCAGGAACAAAAACAAAGTTGCTGGAAAAGCTCAGCAGGTCTGGCAGCATCTGTGAAGGAGAAAACAGAGTTAAAGTTTCAGGTCCGGTCACTGAGGAAGGGTCCCCAGACCCGAAACGTTAACTCTGTTTTTTTCCTTGACAAATGCTGCCAGACCGGCTGAACTTTTCCAGAATGACAAAGTGTGAAGCTGGATGAACACAGCAGGCCAAGCAGCATCTCAGGGCCACAAAAGCTGACATTTCGGGCCTAGACCCTTCATCAGAGGGGATCACAATTTTAACCTCACTGCGAAGCCCCTCTCTGATGAAGGGTCTAGGCCCGAAACGTTAGCTTTTGTGCTCCTGAGATGCTGCTTGGCCTGTTGTGTTCATCCAGCTTCACACTTTGTTATCTTGGATTCTCCAGCATCTGCAGTTCACATTATCTCTGAGCTTTTCCAGAACTTTGTTTTTGTTCCTGATTTCATACTGTGTCGCTCCTCCGTGGTCTCTTCACTGAAGCTTGGTTCAGTTAGCTTTCCATGATCTTGGCACAGTGCCTTTAAGTCTTTAAAAATTCTTGCATGAGATTTGGGTATCACTAGAAACGTTGGCATTTGTTGCTCA
The DNA here is from genome assembly GCF_030684315.1 of Stegostoma tigrinum. Taxonomy (NCBI): domain Eukaryota; kingdom Metazoa; phylum Chordata; class Chondrichthyes; order Orectolobiformes; family Stegostomatidae; genus Stegostoma; species Stegostoma tigrinum. The sequence goes on along the minus strand of NC_081362.1, from coordinate 67,291,848 downwards.
TAATAATTGCCCCTGAATCAAAAGACTGATTTCAGTCATCAGTCAACCACATTTCTGTGGGTCTGGAGTCACGCATAGGCCAGCCTGGTAAGGATGGCAGATTTCCTTCCTCAAAAGCATCAGTGAACCAGATTTTTTTTATCACAACAATCAACATAGTCACCATGAAACTTGCTTTTGTAATTTCAGATTTTAAAGAGTTAAAATTTCAACTTTTTTCACAGTGGAATCTATTCCCATGCCCCCAGAGCTTTAACCTGGCCTGTAAATTACAACTGCCTCCTTACAATCCACAATTCTGAGCAAGTTAGCTTATGTGGCTATTTTTAATTGCAGATTAAACTGAGTGCAGACATGAATAATTTCAGGTTCCAGTCAATTAATGCCTTTTTCTTTTTTTGAGAGATCTCTAGGGAAGAGTTAATGGGCCACATTGGTGTTGAGAATGGAAGTGGACAGATCCGAAACAAGATGGATCAAGCAACATGCTGGTTTCTTGACCCCATTCCCAACGCAACTCTTTTAAATGAAGCATTTGGGGTTGAGATCTCATGAGGTGGACAACCAATTACTTCACTAGGGTCCTTCCATGGGCTTTAAAGGCTTTATGTGTGGATAACCATGCCTCTAGGAATTCCTGTGCGTGTCTATGTTTGGCTTGGGCAACTATGGTTACCTTGTCTATAATGTATTCAACAAACACATAGATATGGGCCACACATACAAACCCATACAGATCAAAACCAGAAATGACACCACTCACCATAATGTACCGGACAGCATAAATTCCAAATGGAGTAGAAGAACACCACTTCATGTGAGCCTCCACCGATGATGTCACCTAGCATGGTGACGAAATGTATGAACGAGAACAAGCAAGCTCAGTGAGCAACTCAGTGACCTTACCCACAACCTGAGCCACGAATCTTTGCCAAAACTTTAAGCCCTAAAGGTCCTCCTGCCAGCCTTGGTGCAAGAACAACCATTTGGAAGGATTCCCTTCTGGATAAAAGATTCGATGAAAGCTCACCTCCATGTTGAATTGTGTGCTCAGTTTTTTTATCTGTATTGCAGCTTACTAGCCTCTCAAACTGGAAGACTTCAGACTGGGCCTCCAGCTTGAAGATCTTGTCTGGCACCCAAAGCATAATTTATTTGAAATGTGTTTGTTTGTGTCAGACTGCAACTGTAACAATAAATGATACTTAGAGCCAGATATGGAGCATAATATTAGGAGTCTTAAATGTACAAGGTACCTGTCTCCATGCCAACTGAGGGGATAACACAGGCAATTTCCCAAATGTTTCCCCCTAGGGCAGGGTCCTGGAAATTGGCCCTGACTCCTGGTTCCTAACTCTGAAGTAATGAAATCCTTTATCAAGTGTGAACAGACTGCATGGTATAGCCTAACAGAAGTCAGATGAAGATCAATGCCATACAATATGGTGCAGATTATATTAGTCTGCTGCAAACAAGGAACAATGTCTTTCAACGATGAAATCCAATTGATCTCAAATGGACAAAAATTCAACTCAACTCCCCGAAGCCTGGCTCTTGTTTATATAATTCAGGAGCGTGATGAGCACTCTCTAGTTACCTGGAAGAATGCAGTTCCAGTGTCACTCAAGATACTATCTAGGACAAACAGCCTGGCTGACTGGAACCCCATCCACCACCTTAAAAATTGACACACTCAGTAATTGTTTCATAGTGGCAGCAGGGTGTTCCATCTGCCAAATCGCCTTAGACAGCGTCTTCCAAACCCACAACCTCTACCAAAGCTATAAGTTATTTTATAAAGAGACATGCTAAGTATTTCTTGAAAACCAGAAATTGCAGATTCTCCTTCAAGCCACACACCATCCTGACTTGGAATTACATCGCTGTCCCTTCACTGTCACTAGGTGAACATCCTGGGATGCAGTGTCTTTCAGCATGGTGGGTATCCATGCACCTTATGAACTGAAATATTTCAAGAAGGGAGTGCATCACCACCTTCTCAAGGGCAATAAAGAACTGATGTATAGCCAGAGCAAATAAAATCCCATGGGAAAATACATAAAACATACAAAATCAAAGTTACCTCATTGTTGGAAGAGGAAATTTTTTCAAAGCATATTTTATTTGAAATGTGTTTGTTTGTGTCAGACTGCAACTGTAACAATAAATGATATTTAGAGCCAGATATGGAGCATAATATTAGGAGTGTTATGTCACCATGACATGCTACATTGGAACAGTTTCTGTGCTGCGGGCAGTTCAGCATGAGTGTGTTTTGCTTTCAATGAAACTACATGCCAATATTCTTTAAAAACAATCAAGGTGAACAGTCATCTTTTTTAGCTATTCAGCCTACTGTCTGGTTCTTTCAGTCTTTGGAGTTTAAAGTAACTTTCTTCATAGGCAAACTGTTTTGTGGCTTTACAAGCAGAAGCGTGTGCAGAGTCATTGTAACTCAGCAACTCTGTATATTAAGAACTACCATTCCTCCATCCTGCACCTAAAAATAAACATTGTGAATGTTGACACATCAGTGTCAGGCTGTTTCAAGAGCTTTCCCAAATGTCTAGTTATTAACCAAATTAATTTTTATTCATTCAATTTTTTTTGAGTTTCCTCCGGCATTGAATGTGTTGAACCTTGGTCATAATTTCATCATCGGGACTTGATCCTCTCAATAGAATATAGTGAGGTACAGTTCTCTGAATGAGTTAGATTCTCTCATTGGGGTATGATACTTTCATTGCATTATGATGCTTTCGCGAGTACATGGTTCCCTTACTTTGGCATGGTTTTTCTCACAGGGGCATGGTTCCCTTACCAGGGGCACGGTTCATCTTTTGTGGAATGATTCTGCCTCTGGGGCATGATTCCCTCACTGGGGCATGATTCCCTCACTGGGGTATGGTTCCCTCAATGGGGTATGGTTCCCTCTATGGGGTATGGCTCCCCCACTGAACTGTGGCTCCCTCTATATGTTATTGTTCCCTCAGTGGGGCATGGTTCCCTCAGTGGGGTACAGTTCCCTCAGTGGAGTATGGTTCCCTCTCTGGGGTATGGTTCCCTCAGTGGCAACTAGCTCCTTCACCAGGGTATGGCTCCCACACTGGGCTATGGTTCCCTCATTAGTTGCCAGCACCCTCAATATGTTATTGCTCCCTGAGTAAGGTATGGCTCCCTCAATGGGGTATAGTTCCCTCAATGGAGTATGTTTCCCTCAACTGGGTAGGGTTCCCTCAGTGGAGTGTGTTTTTCTCAATGAGCTATGGTTCCCTCAGTGGAGTAAGTTTCCCTCAGTGGGGTATGGTTCCCTCAGTGGGGTGTGGTTCCCTCAGTGGGGTATGGTTCCCTCTGTGGGGTATGGGTCCCTCTGTGGGGTATGGGTCCCTCTGTGGGGTATGGTTCCCTCAGTGGAGTAAGGCTCCCTCAGTGGGGTATGGTTCCCTCAGTGGGGTATGGTTCCCTCAGTGGGGTATGGTTCCCTCTGTGGGGGATGATTCCCTCAGTATTCCCTCAGTGGGGTATGGCTCCCTCTGTGGGGTATGGTTCCCTCTGTGGAGTATGGTTCCCTCAGTGGGGTATGGTTCCCTCTGTGGAGTATGGTTCCCTCTGTGGAGTATGGCTCCCTCTGTGGGGTATGATTCCCTCAGTGGGGTATGGTTCCCTCTGTGGGGTATGATTCCCTCAGTGGGGTATGGTTCCCTCTGTGGGGTATGGTTTCCTCAGTGGGGTATGGTTCCCTCTGTGGGGTATGGTTTCATCAGTGGGGCATGGTTCCCTCTCGGGCTATGATTCTCTCGTTGGGTTTGATTCCAGTACCTCAGGGTACTGTAGCCAATATTAAAGCCTTTAACATTGATCCTGTTGAGGTCAGCTGACAGTAGTGGCTGGTAATGTGTTCGGTTGGCTCTGAGCTGGATACTTTGCCTGAGTCATCAGGGTGGATCTTGGCAATTTTTGAACCAAATTGTTTCTTGGGTTATACTTGAGCCAATGATTGACTGTGTGCACTTTTTAGAAAATCTGTAAGGTTTAATAACAACAGTTGATGCCACTGACCCGATTAATGTCATACTAAATCCATTTAAAGTACTATTGCATTTATTCCAATTACTGAAAGTAGATAGAAGCAAACACATTAAATGCCTTTGTATACATGAAATAATTTAGTTAATATTAGTCTAAGTCATGATGGTCCAGTGTCGTGTTCTGAGTAATACAGGCCTTACACGTTTTCAAAGCTTTTAAGCACATCAAACACAGCAGTAGCAAGGTATTCTCAGTCAGTTACATTTCAGTGGGGTAATTTCCATCTTCATTGCCCAGGGAGTAAACTGGTGGAATATCTTGCCCCATCTGTTGTAGAACGTCCCTAATTTTAGGCTGTTCATTTCAATGAGTAAATGATCTCTTCTTTAAGATTACCACCCTCATGATGGCTAGACTTTACAGCAGAGCTCAGTGGCGAGCTGTAAGAACCAGAACTCTGCCTGAGGATCAGATGGCTTCTGCAGCTATTTGTAGTATCACAACTTTTACCCTGGATGAGATCAGTTAACTCAGCATAAACAGGAGTTCAAAGGTATGATTCCCAGCTTTATATTATTGTTATGTATTAGCTTTACTAAATAAGCGATGGAAGAAGTTCCAAGCATAAAAGCAGGTAGGCTGAAAGAATAGTGGCCTGGATATTTAACCCCATCATTGTATCCTGGTAACAGGCAGGAGAGGGTTGGAGGTTGAACTGTCGAATGCACATAATGCGTCCTTGACCCAGTGCACAGACACGCATTGCTGTTTTGGAGTGGCATATAGAGGAGAAGTGAATTCTTTACTATGTATTTAAATTGGAGTGGTACACCTCCAGATCTCAGTCCATGCAGCAGAGGGGGAGAACACCGAGATCCACATCCAAGGAGGTAAAATCTCCAACACATGGTCTACAGGCAGAGGATTAGCTATCTCCGTATGTTCTAATGCCTCAGGAGGCTTAGGTTTTCACAGCAGGTCATTACTGACATCTGCATCTCCTTTCCAAATGGCAGTGTGGTCCCCCACTTCCTGTAACTAACAGGATGATTGTCACTGGAGGATTACTCCTACCCTCTCCCAGGTCTCTGACTCTCCTTATGTTGCGCATTCTGTCTCCAAGGACAGAAAGTAAAGTTCCCCATGATGCTATGGCTTGCATGGATGGCAGGGAAAGATAACATTTGTGGACGGTGACTGTGAGGCATGGATATTAAAGGCATTAGGATCAACTGACAAGAAAGGATTGGAAGTTCAAATGGAGATCTGAGGTACTTGGAGAAAGAGGTCTGGCAATTCTACTAATGTTCAGCTCTTGCAGTGATATTTGTCCGATACAAGAGACGGGACAATATTCATCTGTTTTCTGGCTCCTATTTTCCTCAAGGCACCAAGACTTGGCTCAGTCCAGTTGCAGAGATGTTATTGGCTGTTGGTATCTTGTCCATAGACTCATTCATCATATGTAAATTTAGAAAGTCACTTTTTGCTGACAATTCTAGAGTGGTAATAACTGAGCCCAATCTTATGCGTACATGCATGCTTTCTCAAGGACAGTCTCCTTAGATAGCAATGAAACACAGAAATACTGAGTGACTCCTCTTTTTCCATAGTTGTGGGAGAAGGCTTATTGTTGCAATCCTACCATCGCTTTGGCTGAGCTCAGCTAATCCTATGCAGGCAGGAATTGAGCATGGCTCTTCCAGCAGTGTATTGGTCCATGTTGTAATTCACTAGGCTAGATCACTCATTAGTCTATAAGGGGACTTTCCACCTAAATGCTAGAGAACGTAAGTTTTGATCTTTGAAGCTAATAGCCTTTCTATAAGACCATAAGCTGCAGAAGCAGAAACACGTCATTAGCCCATCAAGTCTGCTCCACCAGTCATTGAAATCATGGCTGATCTGATAATCCTCAAATCCACTTTTCTCTGTTTTCCTCATAACCCTTGATTTCCTGACTGATTAAAAATCTGTCTGTCTCAGCCTTGAATTTATTTAATGACCCAAATTCTACAGCCTTCTGCAGTAAAGAATTCCACAGATTCATTACCCTCTGAGAGAACATTTTGTGGTTTGTGCTTGAGAACTCCCTCTGTATTATAGATTTCTGCAGTCTTTCTTCATTTAAATTATATGCAGCTTCTCTAGTATTCCTGCCAAAGGGCATAAGCTCTCATTTTTCCATGATATATTCCATCTGTCAAGTTTTTGACCTTGCACTTACCTGTCTCCATCCCTCTACAGGCTCTGAGTCATCTTCACCATTAGTCTTTTAGTCACCTAAATCTTTTTCATCGTCTGCAAACCTGGCTACAGCACACTCACTTTCCACATCTAAGTCATTAATATATATCATAAACAATTGTCAGAAGACTACTGAACTACAGATCCAGCATCTTCATGTTCTTTCTCCTTATTGTTGCAATCCTATCATCGCTTTGGCTGAGCTCAGCTAATCCTAAGCAAGCAGGAATTGAGTATGGCTCTTCCAGCTGTCTTGGTCCATGTTGTAATTCACTAGGCTAGATCTCTCCTTGCCACCTGTTTTAGATTTCTCTACATCGACCAGTCAACTAAGATGGGAGAATCGGCACCTTTGGTAAGTTCATGAGGAAATTAGAGACTCTAATTATGCAGGGATGTTCTGTATTTTACATTATCTCTCATGTGGTCTGATCCCCAATGTTGGCATTAGACCTCCCAAAATGAATATTTTGTTGTTACTGCTGTCCCAGATGTTGTTCAATATCGATGTAAGTTTTACAAAGAGAATGGAACTTGATTGTGTAAAATGTTAATTGTCCCTGGGTGGCTTTCTTGAATTTGTTAAACACTGTGGTTGTGCTGGAACCCGGGGTCCCTGTTAATCCTGTATTCATTCAGGATTCCATTTTTAGTATTTCCTGTATGGAAACAGTTTTAAAATTCAATAACTAATTATGATCTTCCTTAGCTTATTGAATAAGAGTCATAGAGTCCTATAGCACAGAGACAGGCCCTTCAGCCCAAACTGGTCCATGCTGACCAAAATGTCCATCCACACTAACCCCATTTCCTTGCACTTGGCTCATATCCTTCCAAACACTTCCCACCCATATATTCATTGAAATGTCTTTTAAATGTTGTTAATGTACCCACCTCAACCACTTCTACTGGCAGCTCATTCTATATGCGTACCACCCTCAGGTTCCTATGTATTCTTTTCCCCTCTTATCTTAAACTGATGCCCTCTAGTCCTTGATTTCCCACCTCTGGGAAAAAGACTGAATACATTCACTATGTCCATGTCTCTCATGATCATACACACTTCAATAAGATCCCCCGTCAGACTCTTACACTCAAAAGAAAAATGTTCTCACTTGTCCAATCTCTCCCTATAACTCAGTCCCTTGAACCCTGGCAATATCCTTGTAAATTTCTTCTGCACTAATTCCAGTTTAATAACATCCTTCCTGTAGCAAGGCGACCAAAACTGAACAAAATACTTGAAGTACGGCCTCACCAACATCCTGTACAACTGCAACATAACTTTCCAATTTCTATACGCAGTGCTCTGACTGATGAAGGCCAGTGTGCCAAAAGCCTTCTTCACTGTCCTGCCTGTGACTCCACTTTCTAGAACCGTGCACCTGAACTCTAAGATCCTCTGTTCCACTACACTCCTTAAGGCCCTACCACTCACCATCAAACTCCTATGTTGGTTTGACTTACTAAAATGCAACACCTCACATTTACTATATTAAAATCTATTTATCATTTCTTGGCCCACTTCCCCAGCTGATCAAGATCCTGCTGCAATTTCTGGTAATCTTCCTCTCTGCCCACAATACCACCTGTTTTAGTGTCATCTGCAAACTTATTAATCATGCCTTGTACATTCTCATCCAAATCATTGATATAGATAATGAACAGCAATGGGCACAGCATTGACCTCTCCACTAGTCACAGGCCTCCAGTCTGACAAACATCCTTCCACTATTACTCTCTACTTCCCACCATCAAGTCAATTGTCTGCTTATTCTGAGATAACAAGGTGTAGAGCTGGATGAACACAGCACGTGGAATCTGCCACCTCTTCCTGGATTCCATACAATCCCAATTATGAACATAAAAAAAATTGAAACATAAATTATTGATTTTGATTACTTATGACTTTACATTTTTTTTATAAATAGGAAGTGTACATACTTTTATATCCTGCCGGCATTTAAGCTTAGAGTTTAGGAACTTACAAAACAGTTGACTTTATTGAATCAATCAAATTCTAGGGGGCTTCACAGGGTAAATGCTTATGACCTGTTTCCCCTTAAGGAGGAATCTAGAACTAAGAAAAACAGTATAAAAATGAGGCATCTTCCATTTTGGATGGAGGTGATGGAAATTCTTTTTTTCTCTGAGGGTTTTTAGTATTTAGAGTTTGCTTCTCCAGAGAGCTGGGGAGAGTTGGTCTTTGAATATATTCAAAGTTTGAATTAGACAGACTTTTGGCTTATAGGGGAGCAAGGCTCATTGAAGGGGGGATGGCATTTGGCAAGAAAGAGGGATTAAAGTTACAATCAGATTAACCATGATCTTATTGAATGGTGGAGCAGACTCCATGGGGGCAAACCAGCTCCCAGTTCTTATTTGCATTTTATGTGCTTCCTTTTGAAGGCAGGTATTTAACAATGAGCTGGCATCATTCTTTTTCACCTTTTTGTCTTTGTATGGTGATCACAATCCCACAGGACAAGAAACAAATATAGATGGAAAATTAAATGCTCTTATTTCATAAGCTGTTGAAGATGTCATATTGTTGACCAATTTGTAACAAATGTCTTTGTATGTTTTATTTGTTTAATGGAATTTGGAGTTGCTGGTTAGACTAGTTTTATTGCCCATCCCTAATTGCTTTGAAGATGTGTAATTGTGCTCGGAATTTGATCTGTTAGAATAATTGTAGAACTTATCCTTGGTTGCTGGGTCAGATTGCAGGAGATGGAAATGGTAGAGAATGACATGTTGAATCCAAAGATTAGTGGGGTTATGCGTGAGGACAAGAGGGATTCTAACTTTGTTTTTGTTGCGGGGAGCGATGTGAAGGGAGGTGAGGGGATGATCCCACAACCAAGGATATATCTCTGTCCCCACTCCATCTGCCTTCTGTAGCGACTGTTCTCTTCACGACTCCCTCATCTGCTCCACACTCCCCACTAGCTCCACACCCCCAGCACCTTTCCCTGAAACTACAGGAAGTGCTACACATGTCCCTACGCCTCCCCCATCACCCCATCCAAGGAACCAAAAACCCTTCCACATCAGACAGAGGTTCACTTGCACATCCGCTGATGTGGTCGACTGCAGCCACTGCTCCCGATGTGGCCTCCTCTACATCGGTGAGACCAAGCGATGCATGTCTCCCAATATGTGCCCTAAACGATCAGTTCCTCTTTTTGTGAATGTGGTATCATCTTTTAGGATCCCCAGACATGGAAACAATCTCTTGGTGTCTACCCTGTCAGACCCTTTCAGAATCCTATATGTGTCAATGAGATCTGTATTCTTCTGAGCTGCAGACAGTATAGATCCAATTTATAAAGCCTTTCATATATTGAAAGTTCTTTGATCCTGGTGTCAATCTGGAGAATCTTCCATTTACAGCTTTTGAGGAAAGCATAACCTTCTTCAAAAGGAAATTCAAAACTGCCCAAACTAGTCCAGGTGTGGCTGTCTAAAACTCTATATAATTATAATAAATATAATTTTAATAAAACTTCCTGATTTTTGTGCTTTAACCCCTTTGCAACAAAGGCCAGCATGTCATTTGCCTTTGTAAGTGCATGCTATATCAGCATACTCTTAGTTCCTTGTGTGTACAACCAAGTCTCTCTGATTGTTAACATTAAGAAATTTCACATCTTTGAAAAAATAGTATGCTTTTCTTTTCTAACTATTATAGTGAAAAGCCTCAACCTCATCACATTACACTTAATCTGCATGCTTGGTCACCCTGTCCCTTAACCTGCACTTGTCTCAATAGTCTCCTTGTGACCTCCTCACAACTTATATTTCCACCTCATTTTGTATCACCTCCAAATTTGAACACTGTAAATTGTCCTTGAATTTTTTTGTCCAAGTCTTCAAACTAGGTTGCCAATGGCTAAGGTTCCGTTACTGATAATTGCATCACTCTACTAGTTGCCGCCTTCCAACTTGAAATGGTTCACTGATTACTATTCTCTGCTTCCTGTCTGTTATGTTCCACCCCTGCTTATTAATTACCACCAACTCTAAGAGACTTAACTTGCATATTCACCTTTTGAGTGACACTTCATCAAGTGTCTTTTGAAAATCCAAGTATGTTATATGTATCAATTCCATCTTTAATCTACACTATGAAGTATGTCTTTAAAAGTTCTAAGAACTTGTTGAGCACAATTTGCCTTTTGTGAAAACACATTGGTCTCTTTGATCATATAATAATTTTCCAAATGCATTGTTAAAGCTTTCTTATCTACGGACACCCTTTCATTTCTTCCCTTGCAGTTTGTACATGAACAATATTTTATTAGGGTGCAATTCATTTTCAACTTTCAGAATTTCAAATATAAATTCTCAAATGAAATCCTTTCCACCTTGACACTTTCTTATTTTCTTCATCCATGTTAAGTTGGGTGATGCACTTTTCTCAAGTGCCCAAATTTGTTCTTTGTATTATGTACCAGTTTGTTATGCAAGTGGGGTAACTGTCATGATATGTTGGCAAGAAACATTTCTGATCCAATGCTGCCATTATAATTATGCCATGCTGGGATTCACCATCCATTGGAAATTGCTCCTTTGAGCCAACAGAAAATTAGAAAGGTGGTAAATAAAACCATCTTTCCATCTAATCCCATTGGATTCTCACTGTGAGAGTTAGGTTAAAATGATCATCTTATTACCTGTTTTAGTATTCTTCGGGGTAGATAGCATTTTATTTTTGCTGGTCCCCTTTGTATTGTAACAGCAGAATTTGTGCATTCATTAACTCTTCATCTCCAGATACCGAAAACCTTTTTGGAGTTATTCATTGCTATCTTTATATGTCAAACCTCTTGTGGGAAACAAAATTGACTTTGCTGTGCATCTTATCAGGACAATTATCAGTGTTTTGAAAATACATTCATATTTTAACTTTTGGATTATTTGCCAATCTGTGGTGGAAATTTCAGCTTTCATTCATGAATATATTCTGAACACGTCATGCGAGTATTTTGTACTTACCCAATGGTTATTAAAGGGGTGTGATGAGTAATGTTGAAAATATACTTTATTCAGAAACATTGACCGTAAATGTGTGGGTAAGTAGATGTGACTATATGGGATATTTCACTGTAAAAGGCATGTTTGTTTTCTCACTCATTGCAGTGACGTCCACATAATTCTGATGTGGGAAATTTTCAGATGGACTGGTAATATTAATGTAAAGAGGTTCCATGGAGCTCTCTCTTTGATAACCTTAATATACATCATGCTTATAATTAGCTCGACATAACTAAATTCAGAATGCCCTTTCTGTTACATCTGTGTCTGAGATTCTGTTGAAGAGCTTATTTCAGAAGCAATTTATTTTGAATTTCTTAATGACAAAGACCATGCGACCTTGAGCTTCTTCGATTTCATTCAAGGCCAAATTGTTGATGTCTCAGTGGCTATCGAAGATATTGTTCTGTAGGAAGTGCCTCACAGGATCAAACATGCTCTCAAATTAATTTAATCCCTTGCTTACCCTCTGCTCAGCTTAGCACCAGCCTCCATAAACATGGTTTACAATCTGGCACATTCAGAATAAATTTTCTCTCAAATTTAATATAAATTTAGTGCTACTTGGTTCTTGAATTCATAACTGGCAACTGATGAATAGATTCCTAAATTCCATTGATGAATTATTGAGGCAACTCTACGTCACCCTACTAACAAAAGAGCAATAAACAATTGGAATCATGCTAGTAGTTTTGCTGTAAATAACCCACATGGAAAAGGTACATAATCAACTGAGGCATGTAGTGATGCATAACTTTTAGTCAGACACAAAATAAAAGTACAAATGTATGCCCTTTTACACTGTTTCCATGTGAGTCCAAAAGGTATTGTATTGATATCTTTCCACCTTCTCTGTTATCAGATATCATCTGTCACCACACCAACATTTTTAGCCATCGGTTAATTTGACCTGAGGTCACTCTGTTGTCATGCTGATCAGTTGACTGTGAATGCCCTTCTTGGACAGGGAAAATGAATTAGGTTAACAATGGCGAATTAATTTATCTATTTTTAACATTCATGATTTGAATTACAGCTCAGAATAATCTGTTAACGATTAGTGAATAGTTAAGTTTGCTGTCCACATGTGTGTTGCCTGAATATGCAGCGTAACTTGGATTTATTTTATGAAAATTTGCTAACAGAACTGAAATTTTTGTGTTATTTTAAAACTAAAGGTAGAAAAACATGAAAAATAAGAATTCATATCATGCCAAATCCTATTTGGTGGGAAAGAGATGTTTTTGTTCTGGATATCAACTGAATTGAACAGCTCAACATTAGTGCATAAAGTCTACCATCAGCACTATCCAAGTGATGTCAATGGTTATGGAGGCCTCTTTGCACGCACATTTATGATTTAAAACAGACTGAGACAAATGAGTGTTAAGTAAACTTACTGACAGTCCTGCTAGCATCAGCATTCCATGCAGCTGCATACTTAAGTCTTTATGACAGTGTGCATCTGGGAGATCTTAGCCTTATTACCCTAGCAGGAGCAGTGATGGCTACATTTAGTATTCAAACTAACAATCTAATCTTCAGGTTTTTATGGTCACATTCTGAAATGTTACTCATCCTTTCATTATTTAACTATCCCATTTCTCACTTCCCCCTTTTGAAGGGTTCCAGGTGATCATTCTTCATGTATGACACCAACTAATAAATGTTCTTCTGGTTTACCCCAACTATGAGGAGTTTTTGTCTCATTTGGTGCATATGCCTAATAGCATGGATTTGAAGGCAATCATTTCCTATCACAACAGCACCAATGCTTTGTTTCATTACGCTGCCAACCACTCAAATTCATACAATAATAAAAAAGCAGTTTAGCTTCTTGCTTTCAGAAAATACAATGTGAGGGATAAGATGGCTATTGGCCTATTGCTGCTGGGGCCTGGTTTCAAATCAGATTGATAGGAAGAATGTCTCTTGCCTTAAGGATGTGACATAAAGTAACATTTGGACAGCCTCATTGTCATACAGTGATAGATACTAGTATAATGCAAGCAAATGAAGTTGTGACTTTGTAACCCAAAAACAGAACAAAAGCATTAATAACCAGTTGTTGCCAATTATGGAGATAAATCTGATTAAGACAACACACAGTTCTTTACATAATATCATGGGGTCTCAAACATTTACTTAAAGCAGACAGGTGGAGATTTATTGGCACTTCCAACTGATATCATCTGTATCAATTCAGCACTATCTCAGTACCAACAATATGTCAGCTCTCACAATTTGGTCAAATTCTCAAATGACATTTAAATCTACATTTTCCTATGAGTTACCGACAAAGTGAAGCCAAGATTGAGTTTTACTGAGGTGGTTTCCAATGGCTTGCCATCACCAATAAGGATCGGTGACCAGATGAAAAAATGTAAAAATAATTTTGGATGTGCAAATGCACATTTCCTGCTGGTAAACAATTTCTACATTTTTAGAACCTGTTTATTTTCTGTAAAATGTTTAATCTGAAAATTATTTAATGGGAGGATGCCACACATCATCTTTAGATTTAACTTGTAAAACTCAAGTCCAGAAAACCGACATCGAAATTTTTTTACGAATATCATCTGTGGAAAAAAAGACTACAGGATGACTATTAACTTCTTCTCAGCAAATGAAAAAGTTCATGCAATTAGACCCAATCAAGCCAGTTAATCCTTTTGCAATGATTTCTGGAATGCCAGACGTTGTGAGGTCAAAATTTATGTCAGCTCCGTGTTACGTTTACCCAAGGGAAGGATTGTAGAAGACTTTAATGGAGCATCATTAAAAGAAATTGAATTACACACTGCAATCATTTTTAAACAGCAAATTGCAGACATTAAAATCACCAGAGTCAAAAACGAGCCTTTCTTTATTATGCTTTATTGTTCACTGAAAGAGTGGTCACTAACAAAATTCAGCAGCTGTAATTTCAGTAAAGGAATCCAAAATAAAGTATATGTTGTGGTTTTTATATTATAATCAGGTAGGGATGAGTCTGAATTGTTTGAAAGTACAGGAGGAGGATGTTTAATAGCACAATTCTCTTCAATTGGCATTCACTGAGATCATAGCTGACTTTTGACCTAACTCTATATCTATCTTCACATCCCTTAAAATATTTCAATAATAAAAAAATCTACCAAACTCTGTAAATTGTCAAATGTAAATTTTAAATCAATCAATCTGTTTTAGCGTTTCTTCATTTCAAGGCCTGGTTCTAATATTTTGGCCCCTTGTCTTATACTCCCCATCCACTAGAAATGGCTTGCTTTATCTACCCTATCAGTTTCTCTTAGTATATGGAAAACTTTATTCAAATCACTCCTTAATCCTTTATATTCCATGATAATTAATATGAACTTCTTTTTTTCTCTATGTGGCTTTTTTTTCATATCTCTGTTTTTGAAGCAAGGGGGGGATTAGCAGAAAAATGACTGTGAGATGGAAATTTGCAAAGGCTTGAAACCTCTCACTAAGTTTCACTACACCGAGGTGGTTATAAGCTGAATAACAATGGAGCTGAAAATCTGCTCATTCCATTAATAATAACTGATCTCCCCAACTCAGGCAAGTAGACCTTCTTGGCCTGGCTGATGACTCGACGATTCTGTTTTGACATCGTGAACAATTAAGGGACAGTTTCCAGTTCTTTTCTGATTAAACAATATCAAAGTAGATATATTTTAAAAAATCTCATTCAATCCCCATTTTCTCGAGGATTTTTAATGTTCTGAACTTGGCATGTGTATAATTTACATGTAATTATAGAGGGGGAAAGATGTTTGTATTTGTACATGAACCATTCAAGTTCTTCTGATAACATGCCACTCATGTAATAATTTGTGCCCATGGATGGGAAATATTTCCTAGGCTAGAATTCCCTAAATGTCATTTCCTAAACCACAATTTTACAACTATGTATGCCCGTTGTTAATAATGCTGGCAAATATCTTAAAAGCAAGTCCTATAGGACTTCATCATGAAAAGCAGATTGGCGAGAAGAATAAAGCCGATTTCTACAATGTTTGGAATTGTGTTATTCAATGCAAAGAATTAGCCAGTGTTATAAAGCTCCAGAAGATATTGGTTGGTTAGCTAATAATTGGTTAACTAGCAACTAGTTTTCAGCTCGTGGTGTAGTGATAATGCCACTGGGCTGGTGATCCAGAGTCCCAGGTTAATGCTGTGGGGATATGGGTTTGTCTCAAATCATGATAGATGCTGAAATTTAAATTCAATAAAATGCATAATTTAAAAATAATCTAGAATAGTGGAGACCATTGACAACTGTTGTAAAAACCCATCTGATTCAGTGGTGTCCCTTAGGGAAGGAACATTTGCTATCTTACCTGGGCTAGCTTACATATGACTCCAGACTTGCAAAATGTAGCGGGCCTTTAATTGCTTCTGAAATGACTTAGAGAGGCAATCGGACCAAGGACCATTTAGATTAGACAACAAAGGCTGGCCTTGTCAGTGGCACCCAGATCCCATGTAGGAATAATCAAAAAGAAAAGGGTTGTCTCTCATTCAAACTATTTCAATTGAAAGTTTTAGCAAGAAATATTTTATGTAGAATTTTCTCTCACACAATGAAGACCAGTGAAGATTTAACAGTTATTTTTGACTATCCTTTAGTTTATAGTTACTTGTGTTAATTTAATAATAATAACAATAACAATAATAACAATAACAATACCAAGGTTAATATCTGGGTTGTTTGAATTTTAGCTAGTTAGTTAGTCCAATGGCAATGGCAATAATAAAATAAGAACTTGGATTTTATTTTATTTTCTTAGTACTCAGAGAAGTAAAAACTAAACCCGGTACCAGCTTAACATTTTATTTAGTTCATTTTAAATGGAAACATATAAAAAATGAACATGAGTAGGCCATTCAGCCCATTCAACCCACTGCACCATTCAATTTGATTACGCTAATGCCATACTCTTGTTCTTGTTCCAAAATCCTTGATGCTTTCAGTCTCTTGAGTTTTTTTTCTATGTTATATATTCAGTAACTTGGCCTTCACAGACTGCTATGATAGAGAATTCCATAGTTTCACCACTCCCTGAGTGAAGAAATGTCTCCTTATTTCAGTCCAAAATGGCCTAATCCTTTTCCTGAGATCATGATGCCTTATTCTGGACCTCCCAGTCAGAGAAAACATCATTCCTGCATCCAGCCTGCATAGACCTGTTCAAACTTTAGAAATCCACTTTCATGCTCCTAGTTGACACAATCTCTCCTCATACAACAAACCTGTCACCTCAAGAATCGGTCTGGTGAACCTTTGCTGCATTCCTTCCAAGAAAAGTATATCTTTTCTTTCCTTAGATAAGTATTTAATAAAATAATAAACACAGAAATTCCAATTCACACTAAGCAGTAATAGGAATGTATGGACTAAATAAACAAGAAACCACGCAATGTTACTTTCTGCCAGATCATCTTCGAAATAGCTGAGAATTTGAAGGACTGCCTAGTACATTTTACCGTGGGTTACCCAGTCAAACAATTTAATCATAAATACAAATCCCAGAGTAACTTATGAGGTTTTAGTTGGATGAGATTGGTTAGTGGCACCACTATGCAGGAATGTGTGATGGCTCCACATGGTTCTTGTGTTTCAATAAAGCCTATTTCATCCAGAATGATTGTCAAACATGATTCATGGCCCCTGTGGTCCCCTTGAATTTATTATAACAAAAAACAGACAAGAACTGTGCATAGACATTCTCTTGGAATTTTTGGGTTCGGTTCTACAACTCTTTGTACAGTAAAAAGTTGGTTTTTGAAGCAATACTTTGTTGAAGATTTTTATGTCTATCTTTTCTCCACGGGATGAATTGAAGCAAAGTGAAGAGCTTATTGATTATCTTTCGGTTAAGAAATTCTGGGACCTTTACGCGACTCGTAAGGGAATTATGCATCTTATTGACTGTTGTGGTTCCGTTACGTCTAAAGGAACAGTATTGGGTATATCTGAAGATACTGTATGATTGCCCAAGATAGTCTTAGTAGGAAACACTACCCTACTAACTACCTCACTGGGCCAGATTTGAGTTCCCCTCAAATTCAAACACCCTCTGGAGGTCACTTTTGCAAAAATGTTCCATCAAAATTTCTGGATGTCTGGTTTAAAGCATTAACCAAGAAAGTTTCAATTTAATCTCAGTCTGCAATGAATTAACCAATCACTGAAGTAGGAAGGCAGCAATTTGCTTAAAGCTCCTCTGGGCGAATACTCTTGCATTTGATTGACAAGATCCATTTTCCAAATTGCTATCCAATAACTCCTGCTTTAGGATTATTTAAAGGGTAAAAATGCCATGGACTAGGCTGTGATGCACTGTGTAGTTAAATAGCGTAGAGGTATTCAACATTCAGATGCTGTTGGAAACTGGCCCACTGAGCAAAATCCTGGAGGCCTCCTGGGTTAACTGTAACCCAGTATGTGTCACTAATTACAGAGGGAAAGGTCAAGGGAGAAAATTAAAATATTTTTGCCATCATTATATTCCTGGTAAATGGAAGAAGCAGGCATTTTTCTGCTTGGCTATTTCATACAGACGCGTTTCATTAGAACACAGAGGATTATGGCAATTAGTTCTGTGCTTGAGCCCAATCTGAAGGTATGCAGTAATGGTGGGTCACACAGTTCCAGCTGTTTTATTGGCTTCATACAGTCATTTCTGTCAGAAAACAGGCTTAGCTGTTCAGAATGAGACAGTTTCTCATTAAGCAAGTCCAAGACAGTTGTGATTTTGCAGGAAATGCAAGTCAGATGTGTCATGGTCTTTCAGCGATTAAAGCTGGGGAAGCTTGAACACAGAACTGCTGGAAACCCTGGATAAAATGTTGAGGAAATAAATGAAAAGGAAAGACTGTGTGAGAAAGGAATAAAGGGTATGAGTAATGAGTAAAGAATAATGAGAATTGAAGAGTTCAGTGAATCCATAATCTGTAAGAAAAGAGTCTGTGGTTATATTCATTGGAATAAATTTATTCATTTTTAATATAATGTTAGAAATACCAACATCAGGAGAAAAATACATTGACACACATTAACTCACCTTCCTTCCCTTTTTGCCTAGATACATTGTATTAATTCTAAGAGCCTCACTATTCAATGGCCACTGACCACTAGAAAACAAACAAAAAATATAATGTACAAAAGGAACTGAATGTAGAAAATTCAATAAAAGAAATAGCGCCATTCTTATTAGCATGAACATTCCCCAGTGAACTTCTTTTCTAAATCAAAATGTTGTCTTTCCAAGATCTCTCTCCCATTGAGCTGTCTAGTGAACAAACTTCAGGAGGAAACTTCCCAGCTCCTGAATGATGTGGGCATCCTCGAGTCAGTTGGGAAAATTGATTACGGTAAATAGAATTGAAATCGTTGACGTTGAGAGAAAGAAGTCTGATTCTCCAACCAATTATTGGCTGGCGAAGTTGGAATCCTGCTAATGAGAGGTGACAGGACTTTCGCATTCATGTGCATACATTAACATGCATATATTATTAATCCTGCCTCAGACTGCAGGCTCCCAATTTCACAAAGAGAATGAGATCTCCCTAACCCTAACCTTGGACAGATATGCTGACAGTTCCCAGCATGTAGATCAGAAGTGATACTTGGTGACTTCAACTCACAGCATGCAGCTCTGGGCCTCCATCTTGGACAGCAGTGACCAACATCTTCATGTGTTGTGACCGTCTGTACACTCAACCATGGACATTGGCATTGGATGTGTACCGGCCTCATTGTGCCATTATGGCACGTCTCTGAACCACTTACGATGTAATTCTGTACTTCAGTTTGACACTTCGGACTCTACCAGTACCCGTCATAATAATGCTGCTGCCAGGACAATTTGCACACAGGGACAGGCACCGAACTCATGAAGTCGACCAGAGTACGTCCCAGGAAACATCACGTGTTCTGTTAGTACTTGTTACTTAGAAGCACATAACACTTCTGCCTTGTCTGTTTGCATTTTGTCCCTTGAGTCAGATCTAAAAGACCCCCAATATTTCTGTTTTTCTTTGCTGTTTAGTGCAATCACAAAGCCAAGCAGTTTGTCATGGTTATCGGCAGTAATCAGTAAAGTGGTGGACATGTGCTGTATGGCATTGTGCGTCACTGGTGTGTATCGTGTGCCAGCAGCGTATACAGCAAACACATTGCATGTCCTTCAACCAAATAGCCATGTCTCTGTGGGAAGTAATAGTCACCAATCAGGCCTAGAGAGACTGACTTCAGTCCGTGGATCCTGGCACAGCAAGTCAACTACATCATTTGTGAATAGCCCGGGGACTTGGACATGGTACCAGGACAATTTGCCACATCTGGCCATTTGGGTGTCAGCATCAGGGGCTCCATACCTCTGTAGTTATGGGAAATGGGCTGCAGCCAGCATTGCAGGTCCAGGTTAACCAGTCCAGGAAGTCCCAGAACATCAGTTGGGGAGCTGCACAAAGATCAATCAAGGACCATTGTGATTCCCAGGTGCCTGCTGAATGAAAGTCAAGGGAGGGTTTATCAGGGGCCACTGTTATGGTAGGGAAGTTAGTGAAGTCCACTGTAGGGTTGAAGGCAGCATTCTCGGATACAGATGTGACCATAATTGAGGGATGTGATGGCCTAGTAGCATTATTGCTAGGCTATTAACCCGATGACCCTGGGAATGTTCTGGAAACCCAAGTTTGAATCCTGCCATGGCAGATGACTGAGTTTGAATTCAATGAATATCTGGAATTAGGAGTCTAGCAATAACAGTCAATTGTTAGAAAAGCCCGCATTGTTCAGTCATGTCCGTTATGGAAGGAAACTGCCATCCTTATCTGGTCTGGCCTACAAGTGACTCCAGACCTACAGCAATGTGGTTGACATTTAACTGCCATCTGGCAATTATGGATGAGTAATAAATGCTGTCCTGTCCTGTAATGCCTACATTCTGTGAATGAAAGAAAAATGCAGTGTTCTGAGATGGCAAGATGCTAAGGACAGGTAAATTGTGTACTTGGTTCTAAAATGTAAAGAGCTTCTTTTTTGATTCCCATCTCATTACCTGCATGAAGAAGGACAGCTTATGGCTGGGAGCTCTTGACCTGGTGCAAGGAATACCTTAAAAATGATACAGGGAATCCTGGCAATACCGAGTACTTTCACCCCAGCTGGAAGGAAGATGGGACGAGTGGGGCACCTCAGAAGTATGGTGCACAGGTATTGAGTCATTCGAGAATCACATGAGAAATCTCGCTATGTCTCACTGAGAGAAACCTTCCATGAAACATGCCATAAATTGACACAAAGCTGATTCTGGTAAAAATTCTGCTCATTACCTCTAAAATTCAGATGGTAGATTTTTGACTTTGTGTGATAGTACAGCAACAGTGCATGTTACTTCTTTTTTAATTTTTATTTTTATTGAAGTTAAGTGCAAAAATGTCAGGATCAATATTACAGTTCTCAACATAGTGATGTCATTCATTACCCTTGTTAGGAATGTCAATACTGCATCATTAAGAAAGAATCTGCAACAGATTATTCTGAAGTTTTTTGTATATTATATTGAAAATTATTTACATTTTCTGTTCTGATGGCTCAACCAATCTGCAGGGAGATGCAAATTTTGAATTCAGATTTGGGCAAGGTAAACCAAGATTAGCCTGAGCAGCAGTTGGAAGTATCCATTCCACCTTAGTGCCTCTAGGTTAGGAAAAAAGAAACATCAGCCATGATTCCTGTTCCTGATTGGATGCATTGGCCAGCCAGGGGAAAGCACGATCAGTTTGACTTTGTTGTCCCTTATGGTTCAACAGCAATAACAAGATTTGTTAAGGAGCATTGTTAAACGATATTTGATGTGTTGCGATAAAAGGCAGTCAAAAGCTTTAGGAAAGCATTTGAGAGTATAAGACTAGATGCATGAAGGTATGGCCCTCAGTAGTGGAGCAATTAGAACTGTGAATTCTACAAAGGCCAGAATTGGAGGAGTATGGATATCTTTGAGGTCTGTGGGGCAGGAGGAGATTAGATCTTTGGGCGACACTAACAGTGCCATCTGATAGCAGTCACCGTGAATATTTGTCAGAAGCACATTCAGAGGAGGTAACGGGGCTACAGTGACATTGGAATTGCACCCCCAGCATTTGTAAACATCTTCAGTAGGGCAGTAGAAAATGTTGAAGGTGTGAGAGGAGCTTTATGCAGCCTCACGCTTGAGTCCATGGGAAACGCTTCTGCTGTACATGATATGTAATTAGCTTGTGAAACTGTCTGTAAAAACCTGGCTTGTGATTTTTGCACATGCATCAGGAGTAAAATTTACAAGGCCCATATCACCAGCTGGGCTTTCAATTAAGCTAGTGTATTTGGAAATGTAGAAGACAAGCTGTCTGTCACTTTATCAACAACTTGAATATTTGGAAGATTTTCCAATAAGCTAAAATCTAGAATTCCCTTCCTACTCCTCTCTGCCTTTCTACTCTTCTTTAATCCTTTAAAAATCTCCTTAAAACCATTATGATGAAGGTTTAGACAATTTATCTATATTATTATATGTGGTTCAGGATCAAATTTTGGTGTTTAATGCTCATTTGAAGTACCTTGCGAGGTTTCATTATATTCGAAGTGTTATATAAGTATAACTTTTATTGTTGCTGCTGTTTGCATATGAGAGTTTTGACTGAAATTGCGGGACTTTCATATAGTTTACAAAGTTGTTTGTGGAAGAAATTTTCCTGGTCTAAACTTTGACTAGATACTAGTTGATATACAACTGTTTAAGAACAAGTCAACTCTGGGCAATCAGTTGGGGGATTTGCCAGGTGCAATCTTGTGAAACACAGGAAATCAATGAATCAACAGCTGTTTGAATGGCCTGCATGGGGTGCAATTGATATTACATGTTAATAATGACTAATTCTTCGGCAGACAGAATTATCTTGCCTCAGTGACTTGTTTTGACTTGAAATGCCTATCCATTGGAGTATCCATCTGGTTCATTTGTTGCTTCCAGCAGAAATTTTTCCCTTGATAAGTAGTTACATTGGAATGTGATTATAAATATGCTTCAAACTCTGTCAAAGGAAGCAGGCGAAAGGAAGCAGAGTGGAATTTGAAAAAAAAAGTGGCAAGCAACTCTGTGTCACCTTAATGCTGTAAGGGAGCTAACTGTAAATGTTACTTGTGGTTTACTGTAAACTGCCAACATGATTGAGTACATGCTTTAATTGATCAATTTATGTCAAGGAGTAGAATGGTGTGGTTAATGGGCCAGTGTAATGTAAGACTGTTCCAGATGGTACTTATTGTGTCATTGTGTGTATGTGAAAAAAAAGTTTGAATTTTCAGCCTTATTCATCTGGCAGAGGGATTAATTTGAAAGTATCACACGTGTAATTGCGTTTGTGCTCAGGACGTCCAATCTCTCAATGTGTGGCTTAAAAGATGAGGGTTGATTGAAGGATCCCAATTTTTATTTTTTGCTCAATATCAAAATATTGCGAAGACTTTACTATCAAGGATGTTTTTTTTCTCTGTTTCAATTAATTAACAGTAAGATTTGATGGCTGGCTAGGCTGAAATACTAACCTGAGGATCATGAGGGATAACATTTACATTCCACAGCTGAGAACACATGACTGATGAAGACTCTTTTATTTAATATCTATAAAGTTGTCAATTTATTTCTCGCTCCTTCAACCGTAAGAAATCCTCTGCTGGCCGGTTCCCCTTAATTTGTTAATAGACCTTGAACTGGGCCTGGCACATTCCCCACCTCTCTCCGTACCTCACAACCCCAGAAAACCTCCCAAAGACATTTCGAGTTAATAGAAATTCTTCATACTGACAGGTGAGTTTTTAAAAGGAGTTTAAGACACCCAATTCCTTTTACATTTACAGAACCCTAGCAAGCTGTGCCCCAAATAAGAATAAAAACCTACATTTTATTTAAGTTGGAACGTTTTGAACAAAAGACAGAGTGGAAGATTTTCTAGTTCTGTTTATTAGCGTTCTGGAGGATGACAGAATATTATCACTTTTGCCGATGTTATCTGATAGAGAACAGCACTTTCTTGACTGAAAATGTGCTACAGAAGCTTGTTTTTATGTGGGTGTAAAACCTCAAAGGGTCTTGAGATGCAAAGCAGAAGGCTGGGAAATAATATTATACAAGGCAGTATGTAAAAACAGAATATAATGTATGCAGCCAGCAGCCTACCATGAAAGGAACTGAAAAACAAAATGAACAGGCAGGCAAATATTCTTTTCCATGTTCCACCTTGTTTTGGCAATGACTAAATGGCACTTTCTGGTCAGAGACAGATGTACGACGAAAATGTGACTATTATACGATGTATTGTGTAAAATTCTTTGCAACAAGCTTGGTTTAAAAATGTTATTTTTCCTCCTCTCCTCACACTATTTGATATGACAGGATACTTATGAAGTTGTCAATTCATCCCGAAAAATCACTGAATAAAAACCGAAAGAACTGCGGATGCTGTCAATCAAGAACAAAAATAAAGTTGCTGGAAAAGCTCAGCAGGCCTGGCAGCATCTGTGAAGGAAAAAACAGAGTTAACGTTTTGGGTCTGGTTCTGAAGAAGGGTCACCGGACCCAAAATCTTAACTCTGTTAACTCTGTTAACTCTGTTTTCTCCTTCACAGATGCTGCCAGACCTGCTGAGCTTTTCTGGCAACTTTGTTGTACTTCCTGAAAAATCATGTTGTTAATGTTCACAAATAGCTATTCATTTCATCAAATGTCCCCTGTCTATTATTTTAGCTCAGGATTTAATCTGTTTGAAATTAGCTTTTTGAGCCAATATTGTCAACGGTCTGTTTAAAATTTCCTTGTCAGTTGCTGCTGAATCCTAATCAATTTTAGACTGAAGTCAGTTTTTTATGCGTCTGTTACCTTTTCCTGATCCTCATCACCTAAAGGGATTAACCCCTGTATGGTTATAGTTCACATATGCTCTCAGGTAGCCCATCCAAGTGGATATCCTACATGTGTCACTCTGGATAATGAACTTGCTCTCCTCTAGAACACACCTGAAGACAATGCTGTCCTTATCCACTGCCCACAGCTCTTATTCTTGCAGAACAGTCAACAGAGAGGAAACAGGCTAAATTTCTACTGCCTGGCAGGACACTCAAGACATTAGCTAATGGAACACAAACGAGGAATTGATCCCAGGACCTTCTGGTTTACATGGGACAGCTACCACACTTCTTTTTAAACTTCCACCTTTTTAAATATAGGTGAGCTTTGAGGTAAATTATTTAAATTGGATTGAGGTAAATAAGAACGGGAGCTTGTTAAACAACCCACAAGCCTGTTCAAGTTTGCTGTGCGCTTCAATTCCATTTCCCACCTTTGACACACATCGCTTGAGACTGTTACCTGTTTTAAAAATTGTTGATCTCAGTCTTCAAATGTTTTCATTGACTCAAAATCACTGCCTCTTGGGAAAGAAAATTCGGATTTGTTTCGAAATATCTTTCCTGGTTCATTCCTAAACTGACTTGCACAAATTTTCGGATTATCCTGTCTAGATTCTGTCAACATCATAAAGATTAGGGGCTGAATGTTACCTTTTTTTGTTTTCTTGGTGCATTTTTTTCACCACTAGGCCGAGCGAGCTTTCTCACCTTATTTCATTAAACCCTCCTCAGTAACTACCCACTCCTGCCCTTTGGCGTCCCTCACATCCTGTTCTATCCTTACCTTACCATGGGCCATTCCGGGAAAGATTCACCACTCACCATATATCCACCAAATACTGACATTCCTTGTGGCCGTGACTTCTTTAAAAGGTGGCCATGCATTCAGATAAATGGCAAGCCAACATTGTCCCCTCTTCAGCAAAATATTGGCACAGCAACAACAAAGCTATACCGCTCATAGCCGGTGGCTGACATTCCCTCGCACATAGAAAGCCTTTCTCACACCTGCATTGTAATATCCGATCTATCCAAACTAGATCATGAACAAGAAGAGCTTCTTCCTCCTCAATATCCTCATTCACTTCCTGACATGACTGCTCCCACTCCGCCAGGTCCTTCAGTGTCTACCACAGCACCTCAATGTCTGCTCCAGTCTGCAGCTCCAGTGCACCAGGATGATGCAGCACACTCTATCCTGACTGTACTGTGGCACCTTCCAGTCTGATTCAAGCAGAGGAACTGAATCTTCAGCAGCCACGTCATATGCTCTACCTGGCCTTAGTTGAAGCGTGGACAGCATATACTTGAGCTCTGTATCAGTCAGGTTGGCATGATGGAGTCATGAGCCATGGTCACAGTGGGTTTTCCTTTCCCTCCAGTGACCAGCTTTATGAGGCACTCAATCCCTCAAACACATCATTTACATGATGGTGCTCCAGGAATTATATGAGATTTGGCAGCTGCCATGGTAACTGGCACACGCTTCCAGAAAGCGCTACCAGTGATCATAGATCACCTGAATACAGAGCCTGTTCCTGTGCATGAGTTCCACAGTATTGTGATACAGTTCTGTCAGTGTGATGTGTGTGCATTTGATGGCATCCTATATTGGCTGAAACCAGCCACGTTTCCAAATCTCACTGCTCGTTCTGCAGCCCTGGCCTCATCATGGAGCAGCGAAATGAACCTTAATCTTACACAGATGACATCGGTCCGCACTGTTCTGATGCATTTGTCAGGGCACAATTGAAAGATCCCACGCATAGCACCCAGTGCTTCCTGGAAGGATGTTACAAAGTGGCTTCGCAGAGGATGGAGTCTTACTCCTGCAGTCTTCAGATTCTGTTCTAGTACCCAGCATTGTTCAGTTACAGTGTCCTAGGTTGGGCTGAGCCTGCACTGACTCTGCACCTCACTCTTTCCTGGGAAACAGAAATAGGGCTGAGAGCTCGGTTCTCCTGTGGACCCCATGCATCCTGAGGGGCTGCCATCTCAGCTTGAGCAGAGTACTCCTCAACCTATGTGTTGGCCTTCTACTACTCCAGGGCTTACCATTGGGCATGGATCCTCCTGCACTGGTCTTCACACTTTTAGAAAGACTGCTATCCCACCAGTGGCTGGGCAAGGTTCCTGCTGGAAATTATCCACGCTGGGAACATAAGAAACAAAAGAGATTCTTAGTTCTGAGAAGAATCAGTGGTGGCACACCCTGCAGCAGGATGCCAAATGCCTCCTTCATTGTCCTATCTAGCTGCGACTCCATTGTCAAAGAACTATGAACCTGCACTTAAGGTCTCTGCTTCGCAACAGCCCCAGGTTCTTACCATTAGGTGTATAAGTGATTTGCCCTACCAAATGTAGCGTTCCACATTTATCTAGATTAAAGTCCCATCAGTCTATCTGGTCAATATCCCATTGTACTCTGAAGTAACCTTCGCTGTCCACTACACAACTAATTTTAGTGTCATCTGTAAACTTACTAACTGTACCTCTTCTATTCACATCCAAATCATTTATATAAATGACAAAATTACAGAGCAGAGCATTCATTGTGGTGAGTCTCTGCTGGACAGTGGAACACTTTTCCATTCTTGGCTACTCAATGCATAGATCAAGTATTCCCAGCTTTACTCTCTCCAATAAAGCATCTTATGCTCAAGTTCAAACTTGCAACAACATTATTAATTGTGGCTATCCAAAATGCTCTACCAAAGCTCATCATTTTGAGAATGTGAGTAAATTTAAGTGCAGATGTTTAAAAACTTGGTTTTGGGATGAGGGCATAGCCAACTGTTAATCATTACTTGGGTTTCAGAAATGGTCATGAGCTACCTTCTGAACTTGCTGCAATCCAAGTGGTGAATGTACATCCACAGCGTTTGAGTTCAAGGAGTTTGATCCAACAATGATGAAAGAATAATGATATACATCTAAGTCAGGATGATATATAAATTAGATAGAAGCTTGTTTGGTAAAACAAGGTGAGAGAACCAGCTCGGCCTTGTGGGTAAAACCCTCCCAAAACCCAATATGGCTCAAACTTAGACAATAAAACAGATTCAGTCCTTACTGTCCGACTGCATTCACAAAATGCTATAACAAGACTGGAGAGATGTGATCTAACCCATTGGTTGAGGGATTGCTTAATCCTGACTATAGCATGTTGCTTCTGCTGTTTAATGTCCATGTGTGCCAGTAAACTGCCTTCAGAAGTTTAACACCTCATTTCACAAAATGGGTGAAATTGTCCGGACTCAGTTTAGCAGAATTCTTACAATCAGCAGATAACGTAAACTTGCAATCCATTAGCCTCAGCAGGAATCTAGATCAGATCCCACAACTGAAGGGATAATGTGTTCATCCTCTGCAATGCCCCATTGATCAGTCTAATGGTAGTGACTTTATCTCTGGTGTTGTTAAGCTTGAGCTTGTAGTCTTGCTTTGACAGCCTCAAAATGTCACATTAAATTTAAATTTTGCCACAGAAGTATTAAAAAGACCTTCTCCATACCTTTGATGTTCAACTTATCATTGGTAATGCCCTCATGAGAAAGTTATAACAATTCATTTATCCTTACTCAAAATTTTCTGCAGTCTTTGCTCCTCTTGCACTGGTTTGACAGATTTTAAGAATTTTCTGGTACAGCATTCAAAAGACAGTTCTTTGCATGTGATCATGGACCAGTGAGTGACATTGAAGGGCACCATGTTTAGCCTGTCCTCACCCAGTGCCAACATACATGTGACTCTAAGCAATTGGAAATACTTCCCTACGTTGGCCCAGAAGATTTCTATCACTGCAACGGTTGAGGCCATTCACCCTAGCACAGGTTGAGGATTGAATTGAGAACTTTCCTGTTCTGTTTGCAATTAGCCCTGCACCTCCACAGCAATTGAACAAACTTTGTTTACTTTTTTGCTGTGAATTTTTCTGAAGCCAGATTATATTTCCTGTAGCTACTGGGTTTGTGATAACAATAAATAGGAAAACACTAAGACTGAGGCATTTGAATAACTGCCCCTTGCTCCATTACAAGTTAGCTGTAATTCTATACCCATCTTATCTAAATATTTAAACCAGCTTCAAACTGTAAAAGTCTGTGTTTTTTAAAAATATATTTCTTTATTTGGTTTCGTTTTGTTCTTTTCAAAAAGTTTTTTTGCATCTGATTAAGATTTGATAACCAGTGCTAAAGTCTTTTGTGATAAAAAAGAAAAATTCTTCCTCTCATTTTCCAACTCCATCTGAGTCCTCTGTATGCTTTATATGACCCACCACATGTGTATGCATGAGTCATCATGCAAAGTTTGCCTAGGGAAACATCAGATTTTTTACCAAAATTAATAACTCTTCTGAGAAGGTTTCAATGTGCACAAAGGTTTTTGACACGTAATGGTGACTGACTTGATCAATCGTTGTGTTTGTTTTACCACACATTTGGTCTACTGAGCTGTGGTTTACATGCAGTCGGGTGTGACTCCTGTCAGTCATGTGGTTTTCAGGAACCTGATGCATGTGAATTGGCTTTTGTGTTGATATAGAACCGAGAAGTACTTTGCAGCACTGGTCCTCTGCACAATGTAATTCTGCATAATTTGTGCAGATCTAACAACTCTGCTGAAGTCATAGCAAGAGATAAAGCTCATCAATCTCATTAATGTAAGAATGTACTGAAAAGCTGTTTGAAGAATTTTAACCATATTCTCCAAAACTCATCATTGCAGTTTTTACACAATGCTGGAGTACAAAGAGCAAGAACAAATCAAAGTACAGCATAGGAACAGGCCCTTCGGCCTACCGAACCTGTGCTGACACATGACATCTTTCTAAACCAAAAAACCTTTTGCCTCTATGCTGTCTACTTCACTCTGGTCCCTGTGTATTCATGTAACTGTCAAGATGCCACTTAAACATTGCGATCATATCTGTCTCCAATACCTCCTCTTGTAATGCATTCCAGGCACTTACCACCCTCTGTGTAAAAAATGTGCCTCTCATATCTTGTTTAAGCTTTCACCATTTTGCCTCAAACCTGGTAATTGACATTTCTACCCTGGGAAAAAAGACTATCTATTCTATCTATGCCTCTCATAATTTTATATACTTCTATCAGGTTGGCCCTCTACTTCTGATGTTCAAGTGAAAACAAACAATGTTTGTCCAATCTCTCTTTATAGCTGATATATTCTTACCAGGCAACATCCTGGTAAGCTTTTTCTGTACCCTCACTCCATCCTTCTGTGTGTGTGGCAACCATAGCTAATTCTAAATGTGTCCTGCGTAAAGTTCTATACACTTGCAACATGACTTGTCAACTTTTATACTCCATGCCCTGGCTAATGAAGGCAAACCATATGCCTTCGACCAACTCATCCACTTGTGTTGCCACTTTCAGGGAACTGTGGACTTGTACACCTAGATCCCTATACATGTTAATACTTTTAAGATTAATGCTGTTTGCTGTATACTTCCCTCCTGAATTAGACCTTCTGAAATATATTACCTTGCATTGTCCAGATTAAGCTCCAACTGTCATTTTTCTGCCCAAATCTCCATCTACATCCTGCTCTGTCCTTTGGCAATCTTCCTCACCATCTGCATCTCTCCCAATCTTTGTGTCATCTGCAAGCCTTCTAATCAGGCCACCTACATTCTCCTCCAAATCATATATATATTTTGCAAACAATATGGGTCCCAGCACTGATCCCTGCAGAAAATCAATGTTCACAGATCTCCAGTCAGAGAAAAAAGCACCTGTCCACCACTATTCTCTGTCTTCTAGTTCTGAATCCATTTTACCGGTATACATGTGAGTCCACCTTGTGTGGCAGAGATAATGGGAACTGCAGATGCTGGAGAATCCAAGACAACAAAATGTGAGGCTGGATGAACACAGCAGGCCAAGCAGCATCTCAGGAGCACAAAAGCTGACGTTTCGGGCCTAGACCCTTCATCAGAGAGCCTCTGATGAAGGGTCCAGGCCCGAAACGTCAGCTTTTGTGCTCCTGAGATGCTGCTTGGCCTACTGTGTTCATCCAGCCTCACATTTTGTCACCTTGTGTGGCAGTCTGCCATGAGGTACCTTGACAAAAATCTTGCAAAAGCCCTTGTAAACATCATCCACTGTCCAGGCCTTATCAATCATCATTGTCATTTCCTCAAAGTATTCAATCAGGTTTTTGAGACACAACCTCTCCCCAACAAGGCGATGTTGGCTATCGCTAATAAATAGTTTTTTCTTCGACTTTAAACTTAATTCAAAACCTGTTGTTGAAATTTTAAATGATTTTAAATCAAAGGTGCTGAAATTCCTGAGGAAATTTTACAGAACCCAGAACAATTGGGTTTTATATGCTCTACAACATACAATGCAAGGGTCAACTTCAAAAACAATTGTTGCTTGTGTTTTAATAGCACCTTTGAAGTTGTGTAACATTTTAAGGTGATATGTAAGAACTCAGCTCAGCTGCATGGTTTTGTTGCATTTACAGTGATCAAGGTGGGGCCTCAGAAAATGAAGACTAAATTTCAGCAAAGCACGATTACACTCAATCCAATAGCTGTGAAATGCAGAAATTATGGGAATGCTAATTCAAATGCTATCCCACTCATAAAAACATATGCATTAGGAGCAGATGTCGGTTATTTAGCCATTGAGTCTGTTGGGCTATTCAGCAAGGTCAGGCTGATCTGTTCCTGTTTATTCTAACAATTTTTAAATTTTCCTGTCTAACAAAACATCCCTCACCTTAAATATATTCAATGACACTGTCTTCTTTGCACTCTGAGAAAGAGTTTAAAAGCCATGTAACTTCTAAGAGGAAAATAAAATTCTCCCTATCATTGTTTTAAAAGGACAACTCCCATTTCCTGTTCTGGATTTACCCACAAGAAACATCATTTCCACATCTACTTTTTCCAAGATAGTTCAGGATCTTATTCACTTCAATTTAGTAGCAACTCATGCTTAGAAACATCAATGTGAAAAAATCTTTTGTCATCAGTCAATCCATTCATTTTAGTTATCAATCTAGTGAACTTCCTCAGAATCATCTTGAATACATTTACATCCTTCCCTAAATAAAAGGCAAAAACGGTATAAAATATTTGAAAAATATTTGAGAAATAGTCTCATCAATACCCTGTATAACTGGAGAACGACATAATTACTTTTATTTTTTAATTCCTCTATAGTAAAGGATGGCATTCCATTAGCCTTCTCAATTAAAAACTGACAGAACTGTGGATGTTGTAAATCAGGAACAAAAATGTTCTGAAGAAGGGTCACCGGACCTGAAACGTTAACTCTGATTGTTTCTTCACAAATGCAGCCAGATGTGCTGAGCTTTTCCAGCAACTTCTACTTTTGAAGCTTCTTAATTACTTGCTGTACCTGTATACTAACTTTTGTGACTCATGGACTAGAACACCTATGTCCGTCTGCATCGTGGACTTCTGCAGTTCTTCATTTAAGCATTAATCCAATTTTTCATTCTTCTTGCCAAAGTGAACAATTTTTCCCATATTATATTCTATCTGCCAGATTTGTCCACTCACTTAAACTGCATCTATCTGTATCCTCTAAATGCTGTCTTCACACCCTATTTTCCTTTTTTATGTCATCCATAAGTTTGCCCCCTCTCTTCCAGCTATTGATACACAGCTACTACAGAAGTTATCTTTATATCCTTCACAGTGAAGCCATAAGAAAAATATTTGTTCATATCAAGTCATTGCCCTCATCTTTATCTTACTTACACATGACTTCATATTGACCCAGACTTTGTGAGCAGGGCATCTTGTGACACATCTGGTTATTTAGTACTTCCTCCCACTTTGGCTGTTACTTTGGTCTGTAATTGTTTCCTTTCTCAAATGGTGAGGTTGACTGACATTCCAGGAACACAAATCTCACCAGTAAGAAGATACTAATGTTGTCAAGTGCTAGCCTGAGCATCTTGGGGCGAATTCAATTGGCAATAATGAGCAAATACAACAATTTTTAAAAATTTACTGGGACATTAAGAGTGAGCTGGCATTTTTGTGAGGTTACTTGCCAAGTGGTTCAAATCATATGGTGATTTACAATTCACAGAGCGTGCCTTTCTCACCTTTAGCTGCTGGACTACTCACTCACTGCAAGCAATGTATCAATTAGACCCACCTTAACTTTACCATCAAAATCTGTTGTGTAGTATCTTATAAATTGGACATCAATGGCACATGCTTCATTAATACTTAGGCCTATCACAGCAAAAATTAGGCTGCTTTCTTTCATTTTTCAGCCTCAATTATCTGATATCTGAAACTGCAAACACAACCCTATTATGCAATTACGAATAGGAATATTGTGTGAACATATCGGTCACATCTTGCAGTTTCATTATTAGTTGTGTCACGCATAACAGCCCATTAAGAATTGATGCAAACAAATTCTTCTGAAGCATGTGTACATTGTGAAGAAGTAAAAGTCATATTTTACATGTTTGAAATCCATGTGAATGTAGCCATCCCTTCCTCTGGTATTTAGTCATCTAGATCTTCCAGCCGACCTAAGCCTTAATCCAATTACTAAGAAGCTGCTGAGCTTCATGTTTTTTCTGCATGTCAGTGTATACTCCACTGTGGAGAGAAAAGGAGACTTTTCAGCAGAGAAAATGTGGATGCTATATCCTGGAATGTAACCCTCGTTGGAAAGATCATACATAGATTTAGACTTAAGTTGGTCAAGTTCTTTCATATGTGGTATACATTCAGCAACAAAATTTACTAGTTAATATCTACACTCCAAGTATGAATTTGATGATTTAAAATTGTATCTTCTGAAATTGAAACCTGTCTTTTTTCTGTCCTGTTTCCCTCAACTTTGTATTTAACTCTTTCTTCTTCTCATGTTTTGTCTTTCATGTTTCATTCCCATTCTTTTTAGTTGTCCCTCACTTTATATTATCTTTCATCCACTGTTTTGTCTTTCCTCAGATTATCAGACTGCATACCACTCATCCAACCTCCAATATTGGACAATCAGAAATTTTCTCCAACTCCACCCCATAGCCACTATCTTCATCCCTCTACCTGGAGCTGTCTGACACTGACTTGTATCTTGCAACATTGGTATCAGACACTTTCATCAACTTAATCAATAAAACTTATATATTGTCATCTTCCATAATGTCATTCCATCCCTGTGGGGAGAAATCTTATTACGCATGAACTTAGGAAGTATATTCTTGACCTGAGCTATCCAGATTTCATGTTGATGACAAGCAGCCTGACTTGGGGTTGGGGGCTGGGGATGTTTGTTCCCTTTTAAAAGTCATCCCCAAGTCTCATTGTTCTGCCACAGATGGCCTTGCTTGCAGATGCCAAGGCCCGAAGTGTTTGATCTTCCTGCTTAATCTCATCCCTTCTCTAATTCTTCTCCTTCCCTTAGATATTATGAAATTAGCGCAGTATAGCACAGCGACAGGCCCTTCTAACCCCCCATTTCTACACGGGCCATGATGTCATTCTAAACAAATGCCATCGGCCTGCGCATAGTCCATATTCCTTACAGATGTTGTCACTGTGAACCCAAAGGAGTCCACCAGCTGCTACATCAGGCAGTTATAACACAACACCTGGCTCAGCATCTCAATGTTAATTAGTTAACTCTTAATTTGTTTTTTTTTAAGAAAATTCGTATTGGTCTTTTAATTTCTAGTCTGTAAATATTTCTGTTATTTAACTTCAATCTGAAAGTAACTGACAACAGTCAAAATAGTAGCAATCATCACCCAATGAATTTATGGTTTACCTGTGGGGACATTCTTTTGTGCTGGGCGCTTGATCCTGGGTTTCAATTTATCCTATTAGTAAAACCTTAGAAACTATGAACCAAAAAAAGCAAGCAAAAATCACCCTTTCCTACAAAACTGCCTCCAAATTCCCTGAATTACATACCCTCCAGGGCAGTGTCTCTCCTTCCTGACCATGTGAACAAGCAAAGCTCATTCATTCAGCTTCAATCCTTGTGCGCACACTAACTTGGTGAAGGTGATTTTGTAAAAAACAACAGAAGAAGGAATTATAACTCACTCAGAAATAGGAAGAACTCCTGATGCTGGACTCAGAGATAGCAAAATGTGGAGCTGGAGGAACATAGCAGGCCAGGCAGCATCAGAGGAGCAGGGAAGCCAATGTTTCGGGTTGGGACCCTTCTTCAGAATGCCTATTGCGCATTGACCAACATTCTCTCCAGGCTGTACATTCCAAAGTTCTGCACACCAGTCACAGCATTGACTTCTGGCTGTAGAAGCCACTGCTGCACGCTAACCTCAGAGGCCTGAGCAGCCAGAAAGAAATTAGGATGGAATGCTGGCTCTGGCTCCTTTCCCATCCGAGACTCAAATCAACAATCAAACTTATTTTCATTAGACTCCACCATAACATTTACATGGCAGATAGTGAAGTGATTACCTTTGCCTCTGACAGGGCCCTTGTAGGTGTCACAAGTTATGTCTTGCCATTGTCCAGCAGTCACTTCTTTTTGTATCCTTGCTATTAACTTCTGCATCATTGAGATACTGATATTCATTTGAAAGGTTGAATGACATGGTTCAAAATGCCCTTGACCAGTATTTAAACCCTAAGCACATTCACTCTTCATGTATTGCAAATGCCACACTCAACAAATGCTGTCCATCTACATATGGGCCATCTATTGCAAATGAGCAATGAAATGATTCCAAGTGAAATGCAACTGCAATATGCAAGTGTATGCATTTTGTATTTGCTCCTTCAATGTCTAAGAGTCCAGCAGTCATGGATCCTCGGCTTTCACCCATCAAACCAAACACGACCACCTTCCACCCTGGGCATTGTTCCCAATTATTTTCTAGTTGTAGTTAGCATCTAGTAAACAGTAAGGCAGGGAATGTAGATCATGCTGGATTCTGTTAGCCCTGGACTCCAGCTGGTTACTAGGCATTTCTCCAGAGCCTCCATGTCCTGTTTTACCTTGCAATTCCTGACAGCCCATTTCCACCCAGCTCTCCTATTGAACTCTGCCTCCTTACTCCCTGAGCCCTTGACATTATACTTAATGATTTCTACTGTGGATCAATATGCTCCTTCTATGGGCCAATGGTGGTGATTACTGCCAATAACCCCAGATCATACACCCTACCGTGCTTTCCGATGTTAAAATCCACACCCTTCTTATATCGCGACTTGTCCCCTGACATGCCCTTGTCCTTAACTCAACAAGTGCCTCAGCTTTCAACCTTCAGTTTTGCCTACCGCACATCCCTTTGGCAATTAGCTTCCCCACCCCCAGGCCCTACAGAAACCCTTTGCATCCTCAGCACCAGAAAACACACAGACCCCCACCATTTGATCATTGCCCTGATGTTTTGCCCCCAATCTTTGACTGATTTTGATAAATAGCCCCTTGATCTACAACTGTTGTCTTTTCAGCTCCCTGACCCATGATGTGTGATTCTCCTGAAAGCTTGTGATGAACCTAATGGACTGACTGTTGCCTACTCCCAGGCTGTGGTCAGCCTATAGTTCTTTGACCAAGACTGGCCTAAGCATGTTCCCACTCCATACCATCACCCTACCACCACCCCACCTCCACCAGGCCCCTCTCCTCACGCCCCCAAGTTTAACTGGAATGAGATCAAGCCCTGTATACTTCCCGTCATGACCATTTAGTTGAACAAACTTGCAATGAGCTTGCTGTGCAGGCAATTGAGACTTGCTGTCGATATTAATGCTGATGTAGCAATGCGACATACAGCAAGACGATGCCCTTCCCTCAGACAGGTCTCCACTGACAAGCAGCTGGTCTGTGGGTGTGAGAAAAACAGCACATCAATAAGGCAGTATGGATAGCCTCTTGTCTATGGCTGAAACACCGATCGGCTAATATTCCTGAACATGCAAGGCCTTGATGATGAGAGCATGAAGGTGGGTGCTAAATGTGTGAGCGCTCAGACAGCAAGCAAGTAGCCCTGAGCCGCAGCTTGGTCCAGTCCATGAACTGGGTGCATGCCCTCGTGCTATGTGCTTGCTGCAGCTTTTCAATGTTAGACTTTGGGGCACCCTGCAATGCGCATGTGTACTTCACAAGCATCCTGAAAGTGGATAGGAAAGGTTCCATGAGGATCCTGGGTGGGGGTGTGTGTTGACAATTATCAGCTGCTAATGTGCATGGATGAGAGACTGGGACCCGTGGAACATGCCTTGAGATGCTGTTGTGTGGTGACCAACATGGCGCCGCTGGAGGCTTTTTGCAGCCAGAGTTGAGACGGAGTCACCAGGTACCCACTCTCAGTTCTATGTTGGGAATTGTTGGTACCTGGTTTGCTCACAGCAGGTACTGGATAGGAAGCTGTATATTACAGAGGTGGTGCAAATAATAATGTCATTAGCAAGCATTAATCCCACTTAATAACAACTCAGTAGATTTAGTAAGAATCTTGTTTCAATGCCTGGAACTTAGTTAAAAGTGAGATGTTTTCCTGTGTATTAGTCTATTTAGATCCCAGATATCGAACAGATATAATTATTATCATGTTGCTGTTTCTGGGATTTATTGAACTCAAGTTGCTACCACACTTCACACATCACGTCTATAAGGAGTTCATTGATTGGAAGCACTTTGGGATGGCCTGAGACCGTGAAAGGTGCTATACAAATGCAAGTCTTTTTCTCTCTTTGACCCAACTGACTGGAGAACCAGCAACAGCTCGAATTACCAATTGTCGACAACCTAAGCAAGATTACACATGTTGTGTCTGTTGTTAGCAATGTTGCGGAATCACCTTGGAGCATAAATAGATCAGGCTGCACAACACTGGGAGATTCAGCAACCCATTGTACCACTTCAAGGTGAATAGGACATGAAAGAGAAGAGGAGGATAATATAATGGATATTAATACACCAGAGAACAATGTGTTGGAAATCTCAATTGATATCAGTGACGTCTTATTGCAGGATTTCTGTCTCTACATTTTTGTTTCAGTATGAGCATTCTTTTCATAATTTACAGCATTTCAAGTAAGAAAACTACATCTGACTGGAAACAGTAAATATCAATATATAATGAACTTTGAAGAAGAAATATTGGTGACCTTTTTGATGTTCTTTTTCTGACTAAGATTCTGAGGGGGACGTGTTTTCCAGCCGGTGACAGATTACTAGTGAAAGAAAACAGCATGTCATTGGAGCTCGCTGCATCCTGGCTCTTGCTTACTTTAGTTCAAGGTGGAAACAGTGTGTGTATTTTGTTTTGGTTCTACTGACACAATGATGTCATTTATTTAAGCCAGTTATTAACCTTGTGCCAGGAAAGAAGTTGACTCTGTATTCCATTCTAACTTAGCTCTTTTTGCAGCACTTTACATAGTCAATTTAACATCTGAGCGTTTTTGATGCTTTGATGTCAAGTTACAAAATCACACTTTTGGGAGGCCATTCAACCCCTGTTAGCTCCTTCAATCCAGCACAAGAAAGTAGTTACAGTCCGTGCAACAAATTTTCTAACTGTATCGGGAATGAACCCATTGTTGTCAACAAAAATACCCTTCTTTAACTCTGGCTTCTTCCTTGCTATACTGACACACCACACAGTCGTGTTCCAAGCTATCAGGGATAGTAGGGACTGCAGATGCTGGAGAATCTGAGATAACAAGGTGTAGAGCTGGATGAACACAGCAGGCCAAGCAGCATCAGAGGAGCAGGAAGGCTGACGTTTCGGGCCTAGACGCTTCTTCAGAAATGAAGGGTCTTTTCTTGTTATCACCTTGTTATCTCATGTTCCAAGTTATAGTGGGTTACAATATAGAAGCAAGCAAATTTGACCCATTAGCTAGGATGTAATGGTCTGTGAACTGCATTGGGGTGGGTGCCTTAAAAACCGAGTGATTCTCCTCACGCAACGCTGAGAAAGTTCATCTGATCAAGCACTAACTAGACATTTACGTGCTGATCCTGAGAGCCTCACCACTGAGGACAAGGCCCACCTGAGGCTTCAGTAAGTCAGATGCTGGCAGCCTCAGGCAGCTGAAGAAAACTCTATGGAGGCCCGGGCCTCCTGCGCTGGCAAGCAGATACGTCTGTTTTTGGGGGGGAGGTTGTGGGATGTGAGGGGAGCAGTTTCAGTGATGTTCGAGTGAAGGGTAGAGGAGGGGCTGGATTTCAGTGGTAACCACCCTCCCCCTTCCAACCTCTGCTTTCGATTGTCCCCTAGATTGGACCAAATGGTGTAGAACTTTGCCTCCCCCATATGGGAGAAGCAGTCACTTTCTAGCCTCGTGGAAAGCAGTTAATCAGGCCAGTGGGGTGGATTGAGCCCTTTAAGTATTCATTATTTGACTACTTAATGGGCATTCGTAAGTGATAGTTTGGGAGTGTTGCCATTGTCACCCCTTGCTCAAATCCTAATCGCTGATGCGGCAGGAATGGGCTGAGAATCTCTCCAAAGCCAACTTGGCCCAACTATTGACCCTTGTTGCCTTACCCAATGAGGGAGAAATCACAACCATCAACTCTGCGCCTGTGTTTTCTCTTCAAAACCATTTCATTTATTTTTGCTCCTACAACCTTTAAGATTCCACTTTCTCAAACACCTATTGGATTGCCTTTTGAATGAGTTTTGGTGTGTGCTTCAGCGGCTTGTGACAGAGAATTCCACATTCTAATCAATATAAAGAATCTTTTTTTAAAAATTCCTATTGATTTCTTTTGTGGTATTTTGAGTTTGGGCCAATGGCTCACCAATTAGTGGAAACAGAATGTCACTATTTACCTTGTTATAACCCTGCTTA
Source organism: Stegostoma tigrinum (assembly GCF_030684315.1). Classification (NCBI taxonomy): domain Eukaryota; kingdom Metazoa; phylum Chordata; class Chondrichthyes; order Orectolobiformes; family Stegostomatidae; genus Stegostoma; species Stegostoma tigrinum. The sequence goes on along the minus strand of NC_081362.1, from coordinate 67,252,753 downwards.
ATGACAGAAGCTTAAAAATTTACACCACAAGAAGCAGCAAATCAGCCCTTCATATCCAACATCTTTGTAATTATCACATAATCCCTTGTTCAATCTCCTTCATGATAAAATGTGGGTGATTCTTAACTGCATGTTGCCATATTTGTGTTGGAAAATGGGGACCATCTGTATAAAAGTCTACAACTACTATCTCTGCCGACTGGCAAAGTCGGAATTGCAGCCCTAACAGTAAATGGCTAGCCATTCTGCCTAAATCAAGTGGGAGCCTTTATCGACAGATAGTAGATTGTAGGAAATATAGATCTTGTGGAAAAGTGGGTAGTGTCACCACCTGTGAGCCAGGTTCAAGCCCTGCTATGGTCAGCTCAGTTGGCCAGTGAGCTGGTTTAGAGTAGACTGGTTCTAGAAGTGCAGGGTTTGACCCCTCTTCTGCCTGAGCTGGATTTGCTAGCTGCCTCCTTGACTGTGGTTTGTACCTACCATTCAGAAAACACTCAAAAAGATTGCAATTTTCCAAAGCATAATGAAGGAAGTGTGTAGTGCATATGTCACCTCGTCAGAGGTAGCAATCATAAGGCAGCCTAACTAGAATCAGCTGGTCTTCCAGCTACCTTACTTTCCAAACTCCACCCAGCCCCAAGGCATTCATACTAGAAATGTGATGAAATATCCAAAAACTGTGTACAGCAGCCTATGACTTTTTTTAGTTCTCCAGGAAACCACTGCATCTACCTGGTTGGACCTACAGGTGCCACCAGACCCACAGCAATGTGGTTGATAGTCAACGGTCATCTGAGCAATTAGGGATGGGCAAAAATGCTGACCTAGCCAGAGACACCCTCGTCCTGCGAACAACTAAAATGCAACCATTAATGAGCTAGAACTAAAGGCAACAGCAGTCAGCCTTTCCACTGGCTGAAGAGCTGGGAGCAAACCAGCTGTAACCAATGAGATACAAACATAAACCCTAAGCATAGATTCCCCACCTATCAGTGTTCAACAATTCTTCAGTATTAGCAGTGCCACTGGGGAATGTGGCCACTTCTGGTACTACAGCTGGCCCAGGAGTAAGAACAGTAATGGTAAAACTTTGGTAAACAGAGGGGCCTGGCTCTGGAAAGGTAAGTAAAGAAAATTATTTTTAGGGACTAATAAGCAATAATATTCAAAGGTCTCCTTTTTAACACAGAAATGTTCCCATGTGTTTTCTCCTGGATTGTGCACATCAATGTCCTTGAGATTAGATTTTCAGTCATTAAAATTCGAGAAAGATCTTAGAGCATTGGCAAGGCCACCCTCACTCAAGAGGCAGTCACTCATTTAGTGTGAAAAGTTCTCACCAGGGTTAGGGTAGAACATTTGATAGAATGAGGAGCCGGGTATGATTGAGGAGGGGCACCATTTTCCTGTTGGAAAGTGGCTCACTGTTCTTCAGCTAGCAGTTGGCATATCTCTTCAATTTGGAGACAGGAAATATTTTCAGGGACATGCAGGAAGTTGGCATAAGGTATCATAGCAACCCAGAGTGTATAGGTGTAAGGCTAGAAAAGCACAGCAGGTCAGACAGCATCTGAGAAGCAAGAAAGTCCATGTTTCAGGCCAAAACTCTTCGTCATAGCAACCCAGACAACTAGGCTGGGATTTTACAATCCTGTGGGGTTGAGAGCACGATTGTGGATGGGGTCAGGATGGACAAGTGTGAGTTGATTCATAACTGATTTGATCAACTGACTAATTGTTCTTCATGGCAGTGGTAAGATGCCCTCTGCCTACCCAGCCCAGGTGCATTATAACTATCAGCTGGGGAGGTGTCAGATAGCCTCTCTGATAACATAAATTCTCCTCCCCATCTCCACCCAGCCCTGCCAAGGTTCCTCTCCTGGCTTTCCATTTATTTATTCATTTGTGGAATATGAGTGTTGCTGGCTGGCCAGCATTTACTGCCTGTTGCTAGCTGTCCTTGAGAAGGTGGCAGTGAGCTGTCTGTTTGAACCACTGCAGTTTGTCTGCTGCACATTGACCCACAATGCCATTAAGGAGGGAATTCCAGGATTTTGAACTAGAGTGAAGGTGCGACGATATACTTCCAAGTCAGGATGGTGAGTGGCTTGGAGGGGAACTTAAAGGTGGTGGTATTCCCAAGACTCTGCTGCCCTTGTCCTTCTGGATAGAAGTGGTTATGAGCTTGGAAGATGCTGTCTGAGAATCTTTGGCAAATTTCGGCAGTGCATCTTGTAGATAGTACACACTGCCTTGACAAATCCAATATAACTGGGCTCTGCCAGTTGGTCATTGTGGCACCCCAGACTAACGTTAAGACCAGGATCCATTGGTGTCTCAGCTTCATCTCCGACCCTTAGTGATGCTGCTGGGACAAATGTGCGATATAGCTGACCCTTATCTGCTCTGAGAAATGGTCTAGCAGGACACTCACCTGTATAAAAATCACTGTGCTCGACAGCAGTGGCCCAAGAAGGCAGCTCACAAAAACTTTGCTAGGTCAATTAAAGATTGGCAATAAATATAGTGATGTTTGCATATTGTAAGTGCATAATTATTATAAAAAGCCGAAAGTTGAGAATACTTCCTGCTGATTTTTTTCAGCAAAAATTGATAAGGTGTAGATTGGTCAGTTGATTCAACCGAATATAAATTAACCCACACTTGCTCTCTCCTCTGCATAAGTGATGCAGTTCTGTGCAAGTCCAAACATTTTTGTTTTGTTATAAACTTGTAATCTGAGTTAGTGGCTTTAGAAATGAGTCATATGTCTTGTTCCTCAAAGGAACTTCTAAACCCATTGATGAAAGGCGACAGTACTGAACATAGATCAGGACAGCTGAAAGTAAGATTCCACTAGACTTTCACATGAGTATTGTTAAGTTTTTAAACAGGAGTTAAAGAGATAGGTAAGTGAATGTTAGTTCCTTGAATTTTTCTTGGTGAAAATCTATACCATTATCTCCAATTCCAGTGGAAGGAATTAATTTGATTATATCACTGCATGAATTCACAGTCAGCTCACTTTTCTTCTGACTTCTGTTCTCATTTTCATCCCTTGATTGAACGAAAAAAATGCACTATTTAAGAATATACTGAGTCAAAGAGATCTAAAAAGCCACAAATATAATTCCCTGTTACCAACATCCTCCCCTTCCCTGTCTCTCCCACGCCCACCTGTCTGGCTAATTAGTTTGTCCCAGTGTCAATAAGCCTACAATTGTTCTTGATATCTTTGGGCCAGTGAGCAGAAAAATCAACCAGGGTCCCTGGCTCTGGTTTCTTATCCACATGCTTCTGCAATTCTATACTCTCCTCACATTTCACAATATTTCCAAATTTTGTTTCATCAACAAATTTTGAAACTGTGCACCAAGTTCATGAATATGTGATTGGAGAAGCAGAGGGCCTTACAGCAACACCAAAAACACTCCACTGCAAACCTACATCCAGTCTGAGAAATTACAATTCATGTTACTCCCTGCTTCTTGCCACTCAAACAATTATTACTGTATCTTTAATTCCATGACCTTTTGTTTGTCCACAGGGGCTTTGCGTGACACTTTATCAGTTACCTTTTGGTCATCTAAATACACCATATCAATATAATTATTCTCACTAAAAATCTATCAAGCTAGTCAAACATAATTTGCCCTCAAGATATCTATGCCAGCTCTCCCTAATTACCGAAGTAATAAATAATTTTTACCGGTTATCTCTCCCCACCACTGAGGTTAAACTGACTGACCTGTAGTTGCTGGGCCATCTTTACAGACATTTTTCATCAAGACTGTAATTTTGCATTTCCAAGTCATTTGGCACCATCAGGAAGACTTGAGAATTACAACCAGTCCTCCACAATATTCATTCTTACACTTAATCTGATTTTATCAACTTTATTCACAGATGACCTAATCACCTTAAACTTCCAGATAACAAAGTGTGGAGCTGGATGAATACAGCAGGCCAAGCAGCATCTTAGGAGCACAAAAGCTAAAGTTTCGGGCCTAGACCCTTCATCAGAGATGCTGCTGAGCCTGCTGTGTTCATCCAGCTCCACACTTTGTTATCTTGGATACTCCAGCATCTGCAGTTCCCATTATCACCTTAAACTCCCGTTTTGTCACGAAACCTCCCATGGTAAAAACAGATGTATAGTGTTCATTTCATCCATGCACACTTCCACATTCGTGAATCCCCTTTTTGGTCCCTAAATGGCTTGCTCCTTTCATGGCCTTTTACTATTTTCTGCCCCGGAAAACTTTTGGATTCCCTTTCATTTTGGCTATCAGCGTCTTCTCATATTCTCTCCTTGCTTCTCTAGTTTGCTTTTTCAATTCCCTTCCGAACTTTTTAAATTTATCCTGATTCTCAGGTGTGTTATCCACCTGACAAGTATCATAAGCACACTTGATTTCTTCATCTAAATCGTCATCTTTTTATCATCAAGGAAGCTTAAGATTCGTTTATTCTAACTTTCGCTTTGATATCTTTCTTTTTACCCTTTTATTCCTGAACTTACGATAATGTGATCACATGTGGATTACTTATTCTGAAAGGTGCAATGCTGCTGACACATCTTAATAGTTTATTGTAAATACTGTTGCATATCAGCACCACACAGTGCCCTGGCTGGCAGTTGAGGAATGAAACATTAGACATTTGAACACTTCCTTGCCAACAAGAGCAGAAGATACTGGAATACAACAAAAAAACTTGCTCGTACAAAATTGGAACTATGCTAGAGGTGGTCATTTATAAGAAGGAGCAGTTTCAAAGCTATAACTTGATCTCAGGATTGGGAGAATGATTACATACTAATTAAATTTGCTGTCTGACTGTGACACTATGGTGATGATACAGCACTCATCATTTAGGCTAAATGCTCTGGGGTGATATTTGGTTCTGTTTTATATTGACAGGCACAGACACACACAAGGCAATGAAAGAGATAGGGAGATATATGGTTTAAATCTCAAACAAGGAAATGGTTAGAGAAGTGAAGGAGTTTGAAAAGAACTTCCATTTATGACGCAATGGCAGGTAGGTGGGATGAATGAAGTGAAGATGCACGAAAGGTCAAAGGCAAAGGAACAGACAGGGAATACAGGCTAGGATTGTTGACTATGAGGAGGACCAGGCCATTTCTGAAGAAGGGTCTAAGTCTGAAACATCAGCCTTCCTGCTCCTCTGACGTTGCTTGGCCTGCTGTGTTCATCCAGCTCCACGCCTTGTTATCTCAGATTCTCCAGCATCTGCAGTTTCTACTATCTCTGAAGCTATTTTGGGGAGGTCAGTTTTAGGGAAGTTAGAGCCATGCATCAGAAATATGCAGACCAGATAGATTACATTAACTGCCAGCATACATTGTTGATAAGGGGGCCACCATAGTAATGTTAATCACTTCAGCTAATATTTCTCATACATGTGCATCTCTGATATTCAGCAACAGGGAGGAATCCCCAGCAGTGCTCTTTAATGAAATCATCAACCACTCTCTGGTTATAACAACAAATCACCTTGCATTTATAAAGCTACTTTAATATAAAAATGCCTTCCGTGGCACAAATTCACAGGCAGATTGTAAAGCACAATATGATGCAGAGCCATTTATCTGTGCAATAGGTCAAGGGTTTTACGAAGTGGTTTAAAGGAAGAAAGCATGTGGACAGGTGCAGCAAGTGAATTCTGCATGTGTGGCCTTTGGCAGCTAAAGGCGTGCAATGGTTCTGTAAAGGTTAATGTTGCAAGTTGTGTTAGGCTCCACCAATCTGATGATGTCATTTAGCCTTAGGTAGAGAAAAGAGAAGTCTACCATGAGATCAGGATGGAGATAGACATGTTATGCTGAATCACATGCTTCTTTTGGTTAAGTTCAATTTATTTCCAGTTTTTTTGGAGGGATTTCCATGGCCCATTGAGTTTTCTCACTGTACCATACCAGTTTCCCCTCATTAACTACTTACCCTGCCCCCACAGCATCCCTCCCATAAGATGTCTGCCCATTTTACCAAATGCCATTCCTGGAACAACTTACCACTGGGCAATTAGCCTAAAATTCACTGGCATCCTTTGAATCCATGTCACCTTTAATGCCAATTGTCCACTCGGACAAGCACTGTCAATCTGGAGCTGCTCTGCTTGGTTCCTGATATTTGATCTGGGCATGACAGACGGGGAGAAGCCTCAGTCCCACCCTGCAGGCAGGGACCTGGGTTTGGATGGGGTCGTGCAGAAGTGGGTCTTCATCATCCCCAGGATCAGCAGAAGAGTCCACAGCACTAGACCATGCCAGAGGTGGGAACTCTACCATTGCACCACAGAATTCCAGAGTGTAGCATTGCTATAAAGCTTAGCTTTAACTTTCTCAAGAATGGGTGGTGATATTTTATTGGGATTGTATAAAGATATTAGATCAACACCCTCAAATAATCTGGCATGATATTTTTTTCTTGAACTTTCTTAGACTTTGAAAACTAGAATTCTTGACAAAAATCTGACTCATTATTATCATGTAATAGCATATCCATTCTTTTGAGAAGATCTAATAATGTGCGTGTATTGCTCCTTTGAAGTAATATTGCTTAGTTTTTTAATACAGATAAAGTTGATTTTGTATCCCTTGTCACGAAGTGTGCCAGTGAACTGACCTTGTACTTGAAGATTTATGCTGCCTGAATCTTGTCGTCTGATTCTGACTAGCTGGAAATTTACTAATTCAAGCTCAGCGACCTGTCCACTAAAATTGAAGGTGCCTCTTTTAAAGTTTTGAAGACTAGGACTTTAACTGTGACTGTCCAGAATTTCCCTTTGGTTTCTTTTATTTCACTTAGAGAAAGTATTCTTCCTTCATTAAAAGTCAAGTGCAATGGATTCAGTATTTTTCCTTGCTGGCTTTCAACTGAAATTTCTTTGATTTTCTCTTTTCTTTGAAATTTACCCTTTTCAGGAAACCTCTCCTAATTGGGGCTTTTTTTTGCTGCTTTTGTGGTGATTATGAAATTTAGATCTTGTAAAACATTTGAAGTGCCCAAGTTTCCCTTACTGGAAACACTCAATCCATTTGATTCGTGATTCTCAGGGATTCAGGCATTGCTTTGCTCCAAAACAGTGTGTTAAAATGACTATTTGTATGTGTTCCCCACTCTTCCCATTTCTGCTGGTTTTTCAGAATTGGCCTGCCAAACCTATTAATTCTGATAAAGTCTCAGTGTTTCCTTGGTTAGTGGTCTGATTCTGAACCCTGATCTCAGTTTATGATGTGTATTGACTTGTTTCCTCCAAAATGAGATGGTCTTTTGACTGTAAAGAATCTGATAAATTCTCATCATGGTTGCCTATCATAACTTTATCCTAAACGTTAGATAACAAAGTGTGGAACTGGATGAACACAGCAGGCCAGGCAGCATTTTAGGAGCACAAAAGCTGACGTTTTGGGCCTAAACGTCAGCTTTTGTGCTCCTAAGATGCTGCTTGTCCTGCTGTGTTCATCCAGCTCCACACTTTGTTATCTTGGATTCTCCAGCATCTGCAGTTCCCATTATCATTGATCCTAAATGTTCTTCTCTTTTAGTGTTCAGTTTCCACAGCAACTTGCTTACTAGTATAGGTTGTTAAGAAACAATTTGATAGGTTCCTCTTGCCCCTGGGACCTTTGATTAAACCGTTCTTGCTCAATAACGAGATTATGCTTCAGGAAAAAGAATGTGTTAAATGCCTTCAGGGTGGACTTGAAATCCATAGCAGTTACTTTTACTTTCTGCCTCAGGAAGATGTCTTTGGCTCTGTGCCTGACTGCATACAGGAACATACAGAGCTAATGCTTCTGCTCTTTGGCATGCAATCCCGGTGCTGCCCAATATCATTGAGACTGTTTCTTCCACAATTCCCAATGTTAATCACTTTGTGGACCTTCTACATTTCAAACTGTTGCGGTAATGGCAGAGATTCAACCAACCCTACAGGCTTGAATTCACCTCCGGCCTAAATAATGTTTGATGTTCTTCATTGTCTGCTAAAAGACTTCTGTCTTCGCTTCTCATGGATTTCTGTCTGTGACTTTACATCACAAGAATTTAGAAGACTCCCTAGTTGCCACCTTGGATAAGCTGACACCATGAATATTACCTTAAGTTGCTGTATCCACATGGCTGCTGCTAACTATGATATCTGTGAGTCAGGATTCTATCATGCACTCCAGAGACTGCTCTTGTATACTATTCAGTCCTTACTCTTAATCTACTGTATCTCTCTGCTTCTGCCTTATCTAGGAGAGGCTAGAGTCTGACTCTGCGGAGTTCCAACAAACTCCATAGCCAAAGTCACAATGGCAGCAACATGAGCCTGGTTGGCAACAAACTGAGATTTCATGACCTCCGTCTGAGCTGACATTGAATGGCTGCTGCAACGATAGATGAGACATCAGCCATCAAACCCAACATCGCAGCTGTTTCTGTAAATTCCACCAATTTCATGCTGAACACAAAGAACATTGGGTTGCACAATGCCCTCTGTCAAACCATGCAATCCCACCTCAATGTCGTCCTCCAACAATTGTAGCCAGGATTTGAGATGCGTACCACATCAGTGAAATCAAGCAATAGGGTGTCTTTATCAACAGTGCCTTGTATCTCTTGGACTTCATGCTCACATACCGATTAGATGCAGTTCAAGGGTATCAGAAAAAGGATGAAACAAGGGTACAATAGGATGTGAGATAATGGAATTAGGCAGGAACATATTGTTATCCTCTGTGGCTCAGCTCCACTGCCCTCTAGCCCTAGACTCACCCACAAGGGGAAACAAATTAGCTTCATCTATCCTGTCAAATCCCATAAGAATCTCGATGATTCAAAAACATCCTTTTTCTCATTCTTGTACAATCCAATGAGTACAGACCCAATCTCCCCAAACCCAGTCTCTTCAAACCCATACCAGCGTTGGGAACCGTTTTTGGACTGCCTGGTTCGTGCTTAGGGATGTGGCATTTTCTGAAGAAGATATCAGCTTTCCTGCTCTGATGCTGCCTGTCCTGCTGCGTTCATCCAGCTTCACACCCTGTTATTTCAGACTCCAGCATCGGCAGTTCCTATTATCTCTGGCATTTTAAGATGCTTTCATTGACCTTGACACTTATGTGAAGTTATTCAACTTCTTTCAACTTTGCATCAAACTCATTGGGTTTAAGCTGCTGCTATTGACATTGATGGCTATTGGCTCTGGCTGCCTTCCCAATGACTCTCTGGAGTTCCTCCTAGCTCTCTGTGGGGACAGAGTTTTTCTCCTCCCATGCATTTTGAGAACCTTGGAAAATGTTCTCTGTCTTGTTGCACCATATTCACTTTTCTTGCAGACCAGATGCCTTTTACAACCATTTTCAGTATCTGACTGGATACATGTAGAGTGGATGTTTCCCTTCATACAGGATTCTCTACTGGAAGGCAGAAGGGGGGATAAGGGGGCACCAATTTAAGACTGAGGTGAGGGGGAGTTTAAACTCTCAGAGGTCTGTGGATCTTTGGAAGTCATTCCTGCAGAGAGGTGTGGCGGCAGGGTCCTTGTGTAAATTAAGCACAGAAATTAAGGGTTATGAGAGAAGAGCAGAAAAGTGGATGTAAGGAGTGTTGGATCAGTCATGACTCGATTGAATGATAGAGCAGGGTCAAGGGGCTGAATGGCCTGCTCCTTTTTTTTTACGGTGTTATTGTCTTATGCTTTAGTCAGAATGCACCTCCTCGTTAAAAAAGAGCAGGTTAACTTTAAGTGGTCCATGCCTCACATGAGCCCGGGCCCCTGCTGAGGAATGCAACCACTCAGTAACACATTTAGTTCTGGCCTATGAACTACTACCATTTAAATTAGCAATTGCAACACAGACTTTGCAACGCAATAAAGAGGCACACGTTCTTTAACAGTGTGATCCTAGCAGGTCTCTTCCAACTTTGCCCTATCGAGTTCACATTGTGTTAAATGTTCACAGCCTCAATTGTTGAAATAGATAACCCCAAATAGAGCACTTTACACTCTGCAGCTCAATAAATGACAATAAAAACCACACTTCATGTTTCAATATTTCCTTTGCACAGCATTCATATTCTGAATTATATGATTTAGAACAATCCCACTTCTTTCTTGTATTAACCAGCATGAGGGCAGAATGTGACACTGGAGAAATGAAACATTCTCCTTTTTACTATTTTGTTATGATCATGAGAATCTTTTGCTTGTGCACAAGATAACTTAAGGGACTGTTGCACATACTTGCATGTCAGCATACCCACAGACCTAACCTCAAAACTGTCTGCAGTTAATAACGGTTTCTAAGCTACACATGCTTGCCTTCCATATGTTTCACAATCCCACGTTTGGAAGCCAAACACTGACATTCCCTGGACCTGCGGCAGGACGGCAGATCTATTTTGGTTTCCTACTCAGATGATTTGTCAAACATAAAACGCTTCAGCCTTTCTTAACCACAATTTCCTGGATGAGGTATAACGGTTATTACAGATTCATGAAGGAAACCGTTGCTACTTAAAAAGGGAGGAATTATATAAAACTTGAACGGACTGCAACAAAATGCAATAACATACCGAATATATCATAAGACATGGTGTAATATATTGTAAAGTTTCATTATAACATGCACAGTATGGTACACATTAAAATAAATAGCATTTGCGCAAAAACACAGAGGCTTATTGTTTTGTATTAAGTATTAGAACTTAAAGGGATCAAAAAGTTGTGCTTTTACATGAACGCTCTGAACTTTCTGAATAAAATTAGGCAAGGATACTTGGAAAGTTTACTTGTTCCATGGGTGTTCACTCTTGTCGTGTTTGGCAGAGTGAAGATCCTTTCTGAATAAGCACTGTTTGGCTGAGTACAGCAGGATGTCACTCCAGTTGCATTACTGGGATGCAATCTAATGTATCAAGAGCAGAAAAGTGTGTAGGCTTCTAACCTGCCTCCTACTGATATCATGCCATTGCAAGATTTTGTTTTAAAATTGGACATTCCTTCCATTTGCTCCAACCTTTGCCTGGGCCTCTAGCACCAACACTCTCAAATTATGTGTTACTAGTCTTTGATCTCTCTCTTTCATCACTGGGAAAGTGCATTGGCGTGCATTAAATTTTCACAGGCTCTTTGAGGCATATATAGGGTTGGATAGTGTGTGGCCAGGCTGGAGTACAAGATTATGGAATGGGGTGAAGGGAAAGGGAAAGCAAAATCTGGACGAAAAGAATTCAGCCAAATTTGCTGATGTATTTGTGCCCCTAGCATATTTTCAAAGTTAGCAAGTTAACACCAATATTTCATGTATATTACAGATCTCAGGCTATTTATAGGGGTGGTACGGTGGCTCAGTGGTTAGCACTGCAGCCTCACAGTGCCAGGGACCCAGGTTCAATTCCAGCCTCAGGTCACTGTCTGTGTGGAGTTTGCACATTCTCCCTGTGTCTGCGTGGGTTTCCTCCAGGTGCTCCGGTTTCCTCCCACAGTCCTAGGTGGATTGTGGATTGGCCATACTAAATTGCCTGTAGCATTCAGGGGTGTGCGGGTTACAGGGGGATGGATCTGGGTGGGATGCTCTAAGGGACGGTGTGGACTTGTTGGGCCAAAGGGCCTGTTTCCGCACTGTAGGGAATCTATTCAATCAATTTAAAGTAGATAACAATCTAGAATATGTAGACCTCAATATTCCAGGAGATGTGTTATCTCATTTTGCCTGAATGTGAGTGCCTCTCCTAAGACTTGCAGTTGTAACTCATACACAATTGTCCTTGAACCACTTTCTTGATTACCACCATCCATGTGGTGTAGGTACCCTCAGAAAGTTTTTACGAAGGGACTTCCATGTTTATGGCACAGCAAGAGTGAGTGATTTAGTTCCAAGTCAGGCTGATGTGTGTCTTGGAGCTGAATGTGTAGAGAGGTGGTGTTATCATACTTCTGCTGCCCTTGTCTTACTTTATATTCAATGGATTATTTCCATTGTTATGGTATGAGTTGGGGAAGCTCGTAGACATGGATGTTAATGCTCTGCCTATAGAGACTGGGAGAGATAGTCAGGCATAGGTTGAGGGTAAGTGATTAAAAATTAGAATACTAAGACCTGAGCCTTAGTCATTTGGCATCATATTCGGCGTAACATCATGGGCTGAAGGGTTTGCTCCTGTACTGTACCGTTCTCATTTCTATGTTCTATCTACAGAACCCTTTTAAGGTGATATATACTGGTGTGTTATAATACCACATTGTGCTTATGCCAAGTGTACATGATAGATATTACTTCTATTCAGGCAGCACATTCATCATTTACAACACAGAGTAGAGCTGGAGGGGAACAGCAGGCTAGGAAGCATCAGAGGAGCAGGAAAGTTGATGTTTCAGGCTGGGACCCTTTTCTGAAGAAGGGTCCCGACCAGAACCATCTGCATTCCTGCTCCTACGATGCTGTCTAGCCTGCTGTGTTCCTCCATCTCCACACTGTGTTATCTCTGACTCCAGCATTTGCAGTTCTTCTCTGACGTTCATCACTTACTTTTGGAATAGAAACATAAAGCTGAATGGGATATTTATCATTCATAGGACAACCTGATTTGAAGAGTTAGAAATAGAAATACCAAAGTAAGGGATGGAACATCTTGTCACCCCATAGATAGTAAGAACTGCCGATGCTGGAGTCTGAGATAACACAGTGTGGAGCTGGAGGAACACACAGCAGGCCAGGCAGCATCAAAGGATCAGGAAACTTGATGTTTCAGGTCAGGACCTGACCTGAAACTTCAACATTTCTGAAGAATGGTCCTGACCCAAAATGTCAACCTTCCTGCTCCTCTGATGCTGCCTGGCCTGCTGTGTTCCTCCAGCTCCACATTGTGTAATTGTGTTAACCTAACTGCCAGCCGAAACAGAGAGACTTTAATTTTATGAATATTCAGATGATGCCTATCAACACATTGGCTGAATCATCGTTCTGTCCATAAGATACCTTTATTGTGGATAAAAGCATAGGAGAGACGTTGTTTCCATTATCATCACTTAGGTTCCCGGAAGATCATATTTCTTATGTTTCTTTTCAGCAGCTTTGGTTGATGTCCTCACTAATGTAGTAACTGTAAGGAACTGCAAACTGCACCGAGTAGTAATCATGGTGCAGGAGAATAAAGAGGAGAATGTTTGGTTCAACAGCAGGCCCATTGGAAGAGGAGAATGAAGAAATAATAGAAGAAGCAAAATTGCAGCAAGCAGGAAGCACTAAGTTAATCTCTAGATCAAAATTCTGCCACTAATGTAAAACTACTGGGGCATCCTGAGGTTATGAAAGTGCTATTTAAATGCAAATTACATACAAACAACAAGTTGGAGAAGGGTCCCGACCCGAAACGTCAACTTTCCTGCTCCTCTGATGCTGCCTGGCCTGTTGTGTTCCTCTAGCTCCACACAGTATTATCTCTGGCTCCAGCATCTGTAGTTCTTACTATCACTCAGTAGGACTTGGCCATTCTGTCTCTCTGGCTGGCACTATCTGTAACTTTGTGTCTTGCTTTTAAAATAAGAACTTAAGAAACAGGAACAAGGAGTAGGCCAGTCCATCCTTTGAGCCTGCTCTGCCATTCAAGAGCATCAAGGCCTATCTGAGATGGCCTTACCTCCATTTTGCTACCTGTCCTTCAGAACTCTTGGCTCCTTCGTATGTCAGAAAACTGTCTAACTCAGCCTTCAATACATGCAGTGGTGTGACAAAATCTCTAGGCAGAGAATTCGAAAGATTAATGACCTTTGGAGAGACGAAATTCTTCTTCATCTCTGGTTTGAGTGAGAAACCTCTGTTTGCCAAAATGATACTTCCACGTGAGGGTAACGTCCTGTTAGCAGCTAGCCTACATAAATATTATAAAAGAGTCAATACTCCTCATAATTTTCTCAGTCTCTTTGCAACTCTGCCAAGTATTCTTTTTGAAATGCAGCAAAAGCAAATATCTTGCTGCTGACATATAAAAAGCAACTAATTGGATCTTACATCCTTCTGCAATAGACAGAATAACAAAGGACTCCATGCAATGCAGAACTTGTAGCAGACAGGAAGGATCATTCTTTAGACTGGCTTACCTTACACCCTGCTGATCTTATCAGTCACACAGCACCATAACACTCATGTTGCAACACTTATCTTGCAGAATAAGAAATGATTTATGAATTAAAATTTTAAAGGTTGCGTGAAAATAATTGGCGTCTTTTAATTTTAGTGCTGTCATATGTTCACTATCTCATGTTGAAAAGCAACAGTTCTATGCTTTGGTCACAGTCTATCTCTTTTACCATTAGTTACAGTTAATTGTAAAGTGATTGACAGTCTCTATCTAATATTCTTGAACTAGATATGAACTCAAACCTCCAGGGATTAGAAAGTACTGACTTACAGTACCATGTGGAGCATCCAATTTCAAATCAAATAACTCAAGGCTAGTTTGGTCTTTGCCATAATCTGGTTTCAATCAACTATAGACATCAACCGCTGTGCAAGAACCTGATAGGCATTTAGTGGTGCAAGAATGAGACATGGCAAACTGAGCAGGAAAGCTTCTTTCATCCTTACTGGGGCAGAAAGCACTCCATACAGGCATCAATAACCACAGGCTCACTTTTGGTTTATGCTATCTACCACTGTGACGTCAATCAAATCAAATCTTGCAATCTCACAGATAAAGGAGGAAGAGCTTCAAGCTGTAACCTCTTGGTGATTGAAACCTGGTGAAACCACCTTCCTCTGATTAAAAGTCAGGTTGATGAAACTTGTAATTGCAAATCTACATTCCTTTTTAGATTTGAAAATGACTTTTTCGCTGTATATCTTTATTTTCAGATTTCCCTTGCTTCAGGGTGAACTCTAGCTTTGAGAAGCAAAAAAAAAATTCAGGCCCAGTTATTTTGCCTCAGCTAAGTGTCACCTGTTTAATTCCTACCTGGAACAAATGGGAACAGGTTATGGAGTGGACACCAACCCGAAAAGGTGGGAAGAGCAAGGGTCACCTGGAGTCTTCCAGGCAAATTGTAAAGCATGGGTCTGAAAGGGTTAACTCATGAATGACTGCGATAAGCACCACCCATTTTGATGACATCATATAGGCTTGGTGAGAGAGTAAAGTCTGATCTCCAAAGAGTCAAATCTAAGGCCAAATCCTCCCAACAGTCTTTGCAGTAATTTAGAGCCACTTTTAGAAATTGTAAATATGGGCAGATGCAGATTAAACTTAATCTTGTTTACTTCATAAGACTCTGTTCATGAGACTGGAAGGCGGCTGCCTTTGCACACACATTAGACCACACTAACCCCTAAAGAGCCCATTCCCTTAGAAGATTCAGATGGCAATACACACAACATAACTTTAATGGTCAATCCTTGTCCAATAGTGAAACCTCCTCAAGGACATGAAGATATCTTCCAACCTCCTACCCCCTTCGACTTGGCAGGTCAGCTCCAGTCGCATCCATGCTGAAGCCCCAATTAAAATGGTCTTGGGGGCCCATTGACATATGAGACTCCTAATTAACATCACACATTAGAAGGATATCTTAGAAACTGTGGTGATAAGACCATAAGACCATAAGACATAGAAGTGGAATTAAGGCCATTCAGCCCATCAAGTCCACTCCGCCATTTAAATCATGGCTGATGGTCACTTCAAATCCACTTCCCTGCACTCTCCCCGTAGCCCTTGATTCCTTGTGAAATCAAGAATTTGTCGATCTCTGCCTTGAAGGCATCTAACGTCCCGGCCTCCACTGCGCTCCGTGGCAATGAATTCCGCAAGTCCACCACTCTCTGCTGCAGTAGTGTTCCGGCTACTAGGCTAATAGTTCCCTGGTTCAAGTCCCACCTGCTCCAAAAGTGTGTAATAATGTCTCTGAACAGGCTGTTTAGAAACTACCTAGAAGGGTCTCTTGTGGAGCGTGGCAGCGTCCTGATCTTTGTGCCAGGAGGCCTAGTTTCAAGCCTTTTGCAGGGTTGTTGCAGATTTTTGTTGTATGCTTCATGACTTTGCAGTAGAAAGAGTCCATACCGTTGAGGAGAAGGAAGAAGACAATTCAGAAACAAGTCCAAACTATTAGAATCTAACCTCTCAAATACAGCACATCAAGAAAGACTGCTGCTTCAAGCACTCAAACATGACAGATTTAACCGATTGCCTAAGGTGGCCCTTTAAGTTACTCAGTTCAAATGTATGAAATGAAGTGGCCAAACGTCATTATTAATAAGATCCTTTGCATTTTCTCAACTGCCATCAATTTTTAGAACTGCTACCTCATTCTGAGAAGTCAAAGACAATTTGTTAGTTAGCAGAAAATACCTCTTCAGCTAATGATGCCCATTTTGCAGGCTGTGCATATGTATGCTGGTGCCATTTGCAGACGAGTTGCAGCTTACTAATAGATCTTGGTTGTGCATTAATCAGTTGATTCAGCTTGACAAAATTAGAGAGATCAATTGCAACAAGATGCTGCTTTTGAGAAGAAAATTCAAGCAGAGATTTCACTGCAATATACTGCACTAGGAGAGTCACCTTTCGAATGGGGAGGTGATGTTATTGAAACTGAAATATCCCTTGCTTTCAACATGATAGTGTGAACCTTTACCGTTAAGGAAGAATTTAGTTTCATAGGTCTATGCTATACTACCTGCGATAGCACTGTCAAGTGAAGGAAGCTTCTTCAAATGATGTCAAGGGCATATAGTTCCAGGGATCTTCTTCCAGATTTGTAATATGCTACCTTATTCTATGAACCGGCAAGTGCTGATAGTTTAGGACTTTCATATGCAGCCATCCAGGCCATTCTGTCAAAATAAAAATGAGCAGATAGGCATCTTTGCTGGTACAGCAGAGTTTCCCGTATGAAATCTAAGATTTTTGGACGTCCATAGTTTGATTTATGCAGTTGCAGTTTGTCTATGGTAAGCATCTGGTGGTCTCTTTATCGTGGCTCTACCCCACAAGATAAACCTCTATCAATGATTCTAATGATTCAGCACAAAATGATTTATTCTTTGTAAGCTGGTGACGTGGAGCAGGTGTTCCTCATGCTAAACTGTACTTGAGATTTACTGGAGCTGCTTTCTTGAGGTCAGCCATCTGTTTCCTCCTATCAGACCAAGTTCACTTTGTTCTGCAGATTGTGTTCATTCTGCTCTTTTTTTCCAATCCTACTTGGATAAATGCTTCTGGGGAGGATGCCTTCCAACAGACCTGATCTCCTGTTTCTCACATTTTTGTTGAATCAGGTTTCCTGTGTTTGTTCCTTCTTTTGCAAATGTTGGATGCCTGGATTTTGTTTTGGTGTCACAGCGTATACAGCAGGCGCGATCATCCCTGCACAAGTTTAAATGCCTACGTGAGCGCACAGAATAGCTGACCAGTGTTCTCATGACTTCTTGCACTTCACTTATTGTACTTCTGTTGGAACTGGGACTTTTAAACAGGCATCAAGAAACATAAAGTAACTTGCAGTTAAATCCTGAGCAGAAATGACACTAAAATTTTGGGCCTTGATTTTTGCATCGGATACATTATATGATTATATGCCTCATATAACCAATATTTTCTTTTTAAGTGAGAATTTGCAGGCCCAACATTGGTTACCATCACCTTGAGATAGTTCTTCACATATTATAGCAGTCTTTGATTTGAGTTGACTACTTTAGAAGATTTGCGATTACTTCTTAAAATTAATTATAATTAAGATGTAACAGTGTATACATAATAAGATGTATCAAGAGCAAAACCTACAAGTGTCTATCAGTTCAACAGGCCACAGCTGGAATGAAAATCAAACAATTGTCCTGCCCTTCTTAAACAAAGGATACAGTACTTCACCACTGCCATCCCCTCTTCCCAAGAACTTCCTTCTCAAAATTGAAGACACAAGACCAATTTTGCAACTACAATCTTCCATGTAAGGATTCTCCGCAAATAGAATTATGAGCTCTGCGTTCTCCAGTGTTTGCTAATAATATTTTGCAAAGTCGTCAATGGTGCCAATCTTTAATTCCGAGCAAGAGGTTGCCTTCACAACTGGAACACCATGTGTCTCCAACTTACCAGCAGTTGGAAGCTGCCTGCCATCAACCGTTCTGTTTACTTCATATTCTGAAATGGTGTGTCAGTAGGAATTATGAGCTATAGCTACTGCGCTTCTACTTTTTCAAGACGTTACTTTTAATTAGCATCCAATGGGAATTGTATGAGGAGGAGCACAATTTCATACTTCCCAGGGAGTTCAACCTGCTGTGATGCTTTGTTACCTCCCCATCAGTATGTGACCTACCCAAAATTTCAGGCACAGCATAATGGCACATGGTGATGCACTCACATTTGCACTGATTATTGGCACTCTAGGGTCTCCTCTAACCCAGCTGCAATTTCTTTACAAGGTGAGTGAAAGCAGCCAGGTCCCACTCCTGGGCCAATAGATGGGAAAGAGATGGCACTTCTTTTACTGACAGCCCAGACATCTGAAATGCACCTCAGTGATTTCCATTCTCCCCTTGACAGTGCACACCATCCTCTCCACTTTCTAGGTCCTTTGTTTCTCTCTACAGGGCATTCCAGCTTGGCCCACATGGAGGAATTCCCAGCACACCTCTCCATCCAGTGCTAATGATGGTCTTAACTGGGGCCAAATGCAGAATTTCCTCCCCAACTGGGGTCAAAAGCTTTTCCCCAAGCCAGTTAATGCTCCTGTGACTGTCAAATGGCCATGGTGCAGTTTGCCAGGGTGGGGAATGGTAATCCATTGATATTTTCACCAGGTTGATCGGCAACCATTAAATCCTGCCGAAGGATTTAAACTGCCACTGTCATGAGTTCAAATTTCCGCAAGATAAAATAAAATGCAATTTTAAAACAGGTTGTCAATCCTAAATGGGACCAACTTAGAAAATATTTCTATTTTTCAAAAAAATGATTCAATCAATGTATATTAACATCACCAACAAGTGGAGTATCTCAAATCCAGTCCAGGCATTGGACACACTTTCCTTCATTGTCTGCCGAAGGATCACACGCAACTGACAACGTGACCACCGAATCACAGCATGTAGATCTAACTCCTTTCAAGTTTGTAAATGCTTAGACCTTTTCTCTGAAGTCATAAAATCAGTTTCCATTTGTACACATAGGCTACTGAGACCATTGCTGGCATCATGCAATTATCTCGTTTCTGTAAATTGGATATAATTGCTGAAATATTTAAACAACTTGTAGACCTGACCGATTATAACCATTTTGTGAATCTGCTGTTAATTTTGGGCAATTTGCTCGTGTAATGCTTGGAAAGTATACAACACTATTAATAGCATCCTCTTTTTTCCTTCTGTAGAAAGTTTCCAGTTAAATTAAAATTCTGCACCTGCAAGTGAGCCCTTATGTGTGGAAAATATTTATAACCAAAAAAAAGTGGATCCACCATTTTTCTGTACTCAGTGCTGTCACATAAATTTAGGATTAACCATTATGTTAATGTACTGGCCTGACAGAAATTATTGCAAAAAGAAATATGATTATGTAAGCCTTACACAACTCCACAATCTCTTGTATGCAACAGTTATTCAGATCTATGAACCAAGAGCTAGTTCTCTATCCTTTCATTACTATTTTTAGTTTTCACCGTCTACCAGAGTCAATAGCCCCAGTAACTATTTTGACATGACACCCATTTAAATATTTCTTTAAATGTTACCCTGTCAAAAATTAGCAGGAAAAGCAATTGGGACAAGTTTAGCATCAAATTACGTAATGGTACTGTTTCGGGGCTTATATCTGTAATTTCTAACTATAATCTCGGCTGATGGAATTTCCAATATGGCTATGAAGGAAAATGCAATTTCAATAGAATTCACACAACAGCCTGTATGTGAAAAGGAAATGGTGGCCGAAATCCAATCATCAGTGGTGATGACCTAATGAAACATTGTCCGGTTTGATACACAGGGAGCAGTTAATTGCTGAAACTGCAGGGACACAGTGGAAAATGGCTGTCAGCATCGAATGTGTGGAGCATACAATGGTGCCAAATTAAAGAAAAAGGAAATTGCCATCCCTGCAGAGATTAGCCG
This sequence comes from Stegostoma tigrinum, assembly GCF_030684315.1. Taxonomy (NCBI): domain Eukaryota; kingdom Metazoa; phylum Chordata; class Chondrichthyes; order Orectolobiformes; family Stegostomatidae; genus Stegostoma; species Stegostoma tigrinum. The sequence goes on along the minus strand of NC_081362.1, from coordinate 67,232,634 downwards.
AAAAACACTGAAAGCAATCAATGTGTAGAAAAGCTGCACTTTTCCCACTTGAATCAGCCAAAGCCTCAAAAATGGTTAAGCAGTATCCATGGATACCTGGTAAAGTTTGTCTCAGTGTTGTGGGTAACTATGGGATGGCTGTACAGAGTGCAACCCTGTTGATGAAAAACAATGAGAAGGGTCATGGACAACTCACTAGGTTTGGGGAAAAGAGCATGCGGTGGAAATTTGCAGAGAAATATAATGTACAAATATGTGGCACAGTTAAGGAAGAAAAACAATGTGTGCTTCCTTAGTACGTGCACATGGTCAGGAGACTAGGGGCTGAGTTCTTCACTGGGATTGGGCAAATGCAACCTGTACATCTTCCTCTCATGCAAAATGCGTGTCCGATTCACGCGTTAAATTCAGAGGGATTTTTTCACACAGGGATCAGGTTCGCAGTGTATTTTGTGAGCCATGTGGGGTGCATTGTATGAATGTGGGCCAGTTAAAAGCCTACCTTGGCCCTCCAAAATAGTATACCAGCTCTCAATATAATGTAAAAGCCTCCTAAACTTCAACCCTCACCAGTCTCACCATCTCACCCATCTCAATACCGTCCCAAGCTCCCTCACAGTCCTTATACTACAAAATGCCACCTCAAAGCCTGTCCACCAGTACTCGATAATAACTCAGCTAAGGTGCACAATGCATAGATCTCAGGATCCATGTAATACCAACAGGAATTACGTAAAAGCACTGAATAACTATTAGAGCTCAAAAAATCTACAAACACCGTGAAATTAAATTGCTATTATTGATACTGGACCAAGAAACCCAAGAAAAATGTTGTAATCCTTTAAGTGCCTATGATGTTAGTAAATAGAGAACCACAACAAAGACATTGGGCAGAAGCTGATAGAGTCTGAGTGGTATGGCAGTATCGGGCAAATCATTCAGGAAGGCCTAGCTAGATTAAAATTTACCCTCCTATCTTACCAAACTCGCCAAACAATTTCTAACATCGAGAAAACTCAACAAGGAAACCAGAGCAAAAATCTGATGGTTCCTGCTCATATTTGTTCCGAAAGATTTCATGTTGGAAATCAATATCTCAGGGCACACTCCAGGGACACCAGCCACATACACCCACATCCATGAAGGTTGACATCCAACACGTGCCAGACTCAAAGAACCCTCATAATACATCTCCGTCCACTTATAGGACACGTCTGCACTTCAAAGATGCGCCAGCAACTGTCATTGTAATGCCACATCAAGGATGCTTTGTGCTCAGTGCCATGTGCCCAAGTCATTGGCTGCACCAGACTTCATCCTCAAGCATTTCGTTTGCCCTCACTCACTCAGGAACAGGGTCTTTGGACTGAGTAAGCGATCAGGTCCACGGCTATGTGACTGCAAGTGAGGCAGACATAGCGACCCAAGAAACGGTGGAGCCTGAACTGCCTTTGCAATTGTCCAACAGGTTTGAGGTCATTTGGGTGAGAGTGAGCACTGCAAGGTGGTTAAGATAACTGACTATGGCCCTTTGCTACAGAAATCCATTCAACTCGGTAGAGTGAAAAGGAATGTGGTGTATTAGAGAACAGTACAGCAAGAGATATTGACACGGTTTTCTGCAAAAATGACTGAGAGTCCAGGCGGCTGTATTATCTGCCTGATGCCAGGTTCATGGCATTTGTTTAGGGCTGGAGAAGAACTTGCAGTGGGGACAGGAGAATCAGCCATCACTGAGAGACTTAGTACACTGGGTTTGTTTTACTTGGAGCAGAGGAGGCTGAAAGGGGAAAACTGGCTGAGGTATACAAAAGTATAAATTCTTTGGCCCAACTCATCCGTGCCAACCATGAGGGGCACACACAGGGTATATTGTGAGAATCTATGGCAGAAATGTCAAGATCAGAGGTGATAAGTTTAAGAGGAGTAAGTGGTTGACAGGGAATCTGAGGAAAATGTTTTCACTCATGGGGTGGTGGAAATATGGAACACACTGCATGAAAGAGTGGAGAAAGCAGGTACATTCACAACATGCAAAAAGCATTTGGATGAGCACTTAAAATGCTAGGACGTAGTAAGCTGTAGACCAAATGCAAGAAAATGAGATTAATATGGTTTGGAGTTCATTGGTCAGAATAGACATGGTGGGCCAAAGGGCCGGTTTCTGTATTATATGACTCTTTGACTCTATGGTCCATGTAGGTACCAACAGCTTAGGCAGGACAAAAAAAAGAGCTTTGGTATAGATAATATGTGGAGCCAGGCAACGAAGCATAAAGCAGAACCTCAAATAATGCTTGGACAATCACCTTAGTGAGGAACAAAGTGAGATAGGAAAAATCAGATTAACAAAATGAATCCATGGCTCAAAGACTGGTGAGGGAGAAGTGTATTCCAGTACATAGGTCACCAGCCCTGGGAAGGTTGGATAAACAGGAAGGGCTTTAAAGTAAATACTGGGGGACAAGTGATCACATATGGAGAGATGTGATAATTCAGAGTAGAGGCAAGGCAAGAGAGAAAGATATGTCAAGGATCCCCAAAAGAGGTCTCTCCTTCCCTCAGCCAACACTAACCCAAGCAGAAAAAGCTACTGTGCAATCAACTGGCATGGAACAAGTAGCGGTGCAGGTGGAATGAGGCACTCAAGTGGCCATTCTGTGGGCTGCCTGATGCTTCCTCCTCCTCCACTGACATAAAATGAGGGAACAGTTGGGGGCAGATGAGAAGCCAGTGAGAAGGAACGTGTTCTTCATTTTATTAGTTTCCTGCACCCCCACCACCTTCAAAATTGGGGAAAACACAAAACATATGCTTTTGTTTGTTATTCACTGAAGAATTTCCAAATGAAACTGCGGGCCCTGATATTCAGGTTCACAATTAAGTGTTTTGAAAGCTTCATGAGTGCAATTGTGTTTAAGTTTACATTCCTCTAAATGTGAATGTGTGTCAGAAAATCCTGGCTCAGAACTTATAACATTCACAGTATTCAAGCAAGGGTGTGTGTGTAGTTGCAGAGAGTGTGTGAGATCACTGTCGATTTGACCTGGTAGATATTCAACCAAAACACCATTTTCTTGTTTAAGCTTTAACACTGAACTATATTGCTGTCTTTGTGAATTTCCTTTCTTTAACCATGAACATTCTCATATATTATTTAAAATGCACCCTTATGATGTTTTATTGCTGTAGCCGATCATGATAAAATAGAAATGAGGAAATAAAATGTCTGAAAATTCAAACCAGTAGAATTGAGAGCAGGCCAAGAAACACCAGCATGAGAAAGAAATGTTTGAATTAGGAATTGCACTGGCGATTTCCAAGTTCAGGATTCTGCTTCCCTCGAGTTTGCAGCCTTGATTGGGCTGCATTAATGGCTGGGTGCAATTTCTGCCTGCTGTGGATACGTACCTTAGCACTGCTGCAATAACTTTGCAATCATTTAAATATAGGATCTGTGCCTGTAGATTCTATTGGGTGCCTGCTAAAATGGGAATGGGGTGTTTCAATGGCAGCATTGGAGAGATTTAAGGGAGATCATCAGATGGATATTTTAAAAATAAATGGAGCCTGTCCTTGCAGTCTGTTCAGAACTATGGTCTGAAACTTACCTTTTATTGGCTAAATGTGATTTGTGTTGGGCTTCTTGAATAGTTTCTTGCTGAGGCCTAGTGCGATTTCTTTCTGTGTCTTACCAAGCTCACCACTATCCCATCCCCGTGGTTTCCCTCATGTCTAATTCTAGTCCCACTTTACTGTGTGCTGATCCTGGATCAACTTGCTGGCTATCTGCTGAGAGACCAGCAGCCTAGTGCTGGTGACATACTTAAGTGACCAAATAAGCACCCATATTCTAAAGCTGCCCTGCTCATTTACGATTAGATTCAGAACTTGTCAGGAGACAGGGAAGCTGGAGGTCTTAATGGACTGTAGGGTGCAGAGGAGGGGTATTGTCTTCCAGAGAACTGGCAGAGCAGACCACTCCACGAGACCCTCATCCATATCTCCCTTTGTACAGCACTGCACCCCCCCCAAACATAAAACTGCATCTATTGTGATCACATGGGTCTTACAAAGATGAAGATGTTTCAGTTTTCTCCTTCAGTAACCTTTACACCCAATGCTACAAATACCTGACAGCAATAGTTGAATCCATCCTGGATGGTCCTGAAAATGCTCTGGAAAATTCACTCCTGTGGGCAGCTAATAAAGGGAGACTTATCTCCATAAATAGAATGGAAAAACAAATGTGCAGCATTGCTTCTCCAATCAGTCACTGCTTCACTCCTGATGACTGCTGATTGATTCATTCGTGAACATATCAGTTGATCCAGCGAGCTACAATTTGTGATTGGAGGTGAAACAACCAATTTGATAAATGAGTGCAGGCAGTGAGTGTGTCATTGGATGAGCATTTGCCAGGGTTGATGGGCTTGGTGGGGGGAGGTCCAGCACAAAAGGGCTGTGGTTCACAAGTCAGCAGCCATTGTATTGAGTTGGGAATGTGAAGCTGGGGCCAGGAGCAGCCTTCCTGCGACGGCGACGGCGAGGGCGAGGGCATGGGCATGGGCATGGGCATGGGGGAGGTCAAAGAGACAGTAGTTGGTGTTGAAAATATATAGATTGCAAGCTAGGAGAAAAGGAAAGTTGCAAAGGGATGTGGTGACAGGGAAGCTGCATGGGTTGGGAGAGAAAGGCTTTGAAGAAAAGAGAAGAGTTTGAAGCCATTAGGTAGGAAACAGAAAGTTAGCTATGAGCTAGGGAAACTTGAAATCACTGAGGTAATGAATCACTGGCAAAAGAATGTGCCATCTCTAGCTTAAGGCTGCAGATGTTTGGGAGCTAGTCTGAAGAAAAGCATGGTAATTATTATTATAGTGAATACTGTTGATTCTGAAATTTAGATCTGAGATTGTGACCTGGGATGAAGTAAAATAGGTTGAACTTGCCCAGTTAAAATACACCAGCTTTTTGAATGTGCAATGCAAATGCATTAGCTATAACTTCACCGATATGAAAAGTGTATTTAATAGATGGCTTTTTGTACTTCACATTGTGTCTTTTCTATTAAACTTCTGTTGCTAACCTATGCCAGTTATCTTGAACCAATGTAAATAGTGTTGTATCTAAGAAATTAATGGCTTCATTACATATTGTGGCTTTAATTTTAACAGATGGTTGATAATTCTTGAAGATATTGATAAGTTCTTCTAATTCTGCAAATATCAAAAATAGCTTTGATTTGGGCTCAATGTAATCAGCATTTAAATGACGCAAGCACAATAAATTAGGCTAGAAAAGGTACCGAACAAGGATTTCAACCCGAAACGTCAACTTTCCTGCTCCTCTGATGTTGCTTGGCCTGCTGTGTTCATCCAGCTTCACACCGTGTTATCTTAGAGAAGATACTTCGATGATTTGCACATACTTTCCATCCATTCTCTGTGTCCACTGGAATGCAATTGTGTGTCAACAGGCCTGGCCTTGCTGGTTGATGGCACAGTTTTAAAAGGTGCATTTTCACATGGTGATTGATGGGGAAACTTACCAGTCTGTAAACAATGATCATTTGGAAGCAGCACCTAGAGATATATTGACCAAAAAAAACATAACTTTGCTTGCGTAGTAAATTGTTGTGATATGGAATGCACTGCTAGAAAGGATGGAGGAAGCAGATTTAAATGATAACTTTCAAAAGGGCATTGGATATATTTTTGAAAAAGTTAAAACAGCTGCAAGTCTGTGTGGGTAAAGAAAGAACAATGCAACTAATTGCATGTCTTTGTTAAAAGTGTGCTACCCTGAAAAGCTGCCTTCTAAGCTGTTTGATTTGCTATCTTTTTCATTGGAAATAATAGCATGTAGATTAGATTCCCTACAGTGTGGAAACAGGCCCTTTGGCCCAACAAGTCCACACTGCCCCTTGAAGCATCCCCCTAAACACGATGGACAATTTAGCATGGCCAATCCACCTAGCTTGCACATCTTTGGACTGTGGGAGGAAACCCATGCAGACAGGGGGAGAATGGGCAAACTCTGCACAGATAGTCACCTGAGGCTGGAATCGAACCTGGGTCCTTGGTGCTGTGAGGCTGCAGTGCTAACCACTGAGCCACCGTGCCACCCTGTAGCAAGAGGAGACCATAGAAGGAAAGACTGCTTTTACACAACACAGCCTTGATCATAAAAGCTGAAAGAGCTGCCGATCCTGTATTTCAGGAACAAAAACAGAAACTGCTGGAAAAGCTCAGCAAGTCTGACAGCATCTGTGAAGAAAAGAATCAGAGCTAACATTTCGAGTCTGGTGACCCTTTCTCGGAACTGGTTTGATCATATTCCATCACTTCACACGCCGAGAATTAATTTGAAATGCAGTGAGTATCATGAAGAAAAATTTAAAGAAGGGCAAAACAAATATTTGCGCATGTGTTGAGCAACAGTGGCAGATGCAGGTACTTTGGCTCAGTGACTAAATGAGTATCCACTGTGACCCTGAGCCTTACAGCTTATAAAGGACCCATCCTTCGATTCCACTCTCCTCTGACTTAGTTGACCTAGCTAATATAAAAGACAGTGTCATAATTTATTTCAGTCCTTCTGTTTGATTTGGTGAGAAATCAGCCAGGCTCCCTGATTCTGATCCCTATCTTCTGACCAATGCAAGTGCATGCGTAGTTTATTTTTTTGTTTACTCTCCTTTCATTTTACCAATGCAGCCACAGTTGAACACAGAGAATCATTTTGATTCAATTAATCACCACAATTAGCACAATCATTTTGTTGATCCATATTACTAGAAGCTGTGTTCTATATGGGTCATGGCAGTAACTGTCACATTAAACATTTAGTGGTAAAGAACATTTTACTTTCATGCTTAACCTTGATTCACTCAGGGCACCAGCTGAGTCTGACACATTTCTTATCTGGACTTATGACCCAAATTTCAACACATTGACCTATTTCACACAGGATAGAATACTGCACACATTCACACAGTATGAAGACTAAAAGTGGCTGCTTCTTTGGAAAAGGCTTTATCTTAGCATATGAGACATTGGTTTTATTTTGCCACACCTGCTGGTAACACACTTTGCATTTTGCAAACCCAACAAAATGCAGCTCCCCAACTACAAATGAACACAATAGAACTGGGTGAGAGTTTTCAGAAAGCCTCTCCATGGAGCCACTCAGTGGCTAGAGCCTACAATAGCATCATACTGATTGAAAGCAAAGTACATGCAAAATGTTGACTTACAAACAACATTGAGAATTGTTAAGTAATAGACCTGACTGAAGGTTGTGACAAAGAAAAATACAATTTTCATGGGAATTCTGTGCCCTAGGGTATATTTTCAATAATATATTAGATAGTCCCTTATGACATTGCACATGGTGTAAAGTCTAAGTCTGGTGTTCAGGTGAAGTGGCATTGGAGAGCTAACATAGCATATACGTGTGATTTAAAAAAAACTGCAGGAACAGCAAATAAGGCTTGTGCGCAATAACTGTTGACCCACTACAAATCTTTAATACAGGGATGTGCATAGCTATCTATGCATAGACACAAATGGAATTGACTCATAAGAAAACTGGGTGAACTGGGCAAATCAATTCAAAGCTTATCATTTTTACTGCCCATTCTTCATGACTTTTTTGAGCAAGGAGTTGACACCTGGTTACTGAGTCTATTTAGATTACTTGGAAAGGGTAAATGGCAGACTCGTTCATGTGTGATTGTTTGTATTACAGGCCAAATGGTGAAATTTTGTAAATAATTTGCAGGCCTGCAGTTCTTAACTGGACCATTGTCATTGCAAGGACGAGTTATTGTCAAAATAGTTCAGTAACCTAAAATGCTAATCTGTTTACACCTAGATTTAATAGAATATTTTATTCTGCCCTTCCTACTTACATTTGATGACTTAAAGAATTACTTTACATTAATACAGCATTGCACATTGTACAGAGGAATCACTGCAGCCACAATTAGACTTGATGTCCTGGATGAGGGAAAAGGGGACGATGGGTATAACTTTTGTATTCAGCATAACTTTTTGTATTCTTTAAGGGCTGTTGGTGGAATTATGCTTGGTCAAAATCATCGCTGTGTTACCAATTTACATTATAGTGTGTCCAAATCACCTGCAATCATTCACTATGGCCAAAAAAGTCAAAATTACTGATACCAAGTGGGAAGGATGCCCACATAAAGTCTTTGGCAGAAAATAGGGTTAACCTTGATAAACAATAAAGCTTTACTGTATAGCACTTAATATCTATTTACATTACATCTGAATTACATGATGGACCCTGGTGAGATATTGGTCTCAACTTAAGAATAAGTACATGTTATTGTTAGGTATGTTGACTTAGCCCTAGAACAACATGAACTGAACACTTTGGAAACTAGTGCAAAGCTTGTTAGTTTTTCCCAAGAACAGTCCTTTATATCTTGATGGGTGGAGTTGAAATAATTCTGTCAGTAACCTTTCAGGTGCTAACTGTTTTACATAATTAGGTGTCAGTGGAAAACCCATAATTTATTGCCTGCTTCTAAATGTAAATCACAGTACGCTAGTGAACCATCTTTCGAACTGTCGTAGGTTGTGTGGTTAAAATAGGTGTACAGTGTTGTGAAGTTGGAAACCCCAGGATTTCGACCCTGTGATGATGCAATCTAATTATAAGTCAGCATAGTGTGTTACCCTGAAGAAATTTGATGTTGTTGGTGTTCCTAGGCAGCAGTTGCTCTTGTCCTTCCAATGGCAAAGGCCAAGGAATTGGGAATGCCTGTTAAAGAAGCATTGGCAAGATGCTTTGGTGCAGGTAATAGAGGGTGTGTGTGTTCCAAATGCTTTGGGAGCAAGGAGGTGCACGACTTGATGCAGAATATCTGGCATTTCTCCTGTTCTTGACGTTATAAGTTATTTTGTGATTGGTTTAATTTGGTTTCTGGCCACTGTTGACCCTCCAAGCTGGTAGAGCATTCAGAAGTAGTAATCCATTGAAAGTCAAAGGAAGGTAATCAGACTGTCTCTTGTTGGAGGCGTCATTTCCTGGTACTAGTGTGGCACAAACATTACTAGCTACTTATCAGTTCAAGCCTGCAGGTTTTGTGATATGCACATACAGACTGCTTCATTGCCTGAGGAGTGATGAATGCGTCAAATTGCAAACATCGATGAACAGTCCTATTTGTGACCTCAGGATGAGGAAGAGGTCATTGCTGAAGCAGTTAAAAATGGTAGACCCTAGGCTATTGCCCTGAGGAACTCTTGTACCGTGTTATGGAGCCAACATGATCATCCTCCAACAATCACCCCCAAATCATTCTTAATGCCATGTACTACTCAGTTTCCCCCTTATTTTATTAACTTCAATAGGGCACCTCATTGCCACACTTAGTAAAATGCTACCATAATATCAAGGGCAATGACTCTCTTATTTACCCTGGGATTCGTTTTTATGTATGGACTAAGGTTGTAATAGAGTCTGAAGTTGAACTGTTCTGGTGGTACCTGGTGAAGAGCGGTGAAAAAGTTACTGGTGAATAAGTGCTTTTTGAAAGCATGTCAATGTCAACTTCCATCACTCTGCTGATAGCATAGGTGGGATTTAGCTCTATTGGATCTGCCTTTTTTTATTGGACACCAAAACACCAAATGGCTGCATGTAGGTAACTTTCAACAGTTGTGTAAACACTAGTGTTAGAATTGTATGGAATAGCTTCACAAGGGAAAGGCTAGTTCTGAAGTGCATGACTTCAGCTAAAGCTGGGATACCACATTGTAACCAATGTGTTCAGCACTTCTTGTTTTGACATGGAGAGAATGCAATTGACTGCAGAAGGGACATTGTAGTACTAGGAACCTTGGGTGAGGCTGAGATGGATCATCTGCCCAGCTGCTCTTCATTGAGGTTGGAGTGCCCATACAACCTCCTAATCCCATTTGGTGTTTAATTATTCACCATAATTCACGATTGGGCATGGCTGTGAACTGATCTGTTGATTGAGGGAACCTGTAGTGTTGTATATTGCGAGTTGTTCCACACGCTGCTTCACTAGGTTACGCCAAAGTTTACGTATGCCTTATGCTCTTCCTGGCATACTCTTCCGTCTCATTCGCTGAACAACTTTTCCACCTTAGGTGGTCCGAATGCAGATTTGGTGACTGCCTTGCTGAACATGTCCGCCTTGTCTGCAAGTGTGACTATGAGCCTCCAGCCACTTGTCGATTTAATTTTCCACCTTGCTCCCATTCTGACCGATCTGTCCTCAGCCTCCAGCCGTGTTCCAATGCAGCTGACACAAACTTGAAGAACAGTATCTCTCACCTTTTGACTTGGCACTTTACAGTCTTCCAGATGCACCATTGAGTTCAAGAGTTTTGGATTGTAGACTTCATCCAAAATTGTTTCCTTAGTTTTTGCTGTTTTTTATTTCCCTCCTGTGCTTTTCTCTTGTTCCTATTTGCTGTTTTTGGATGCTGACCATGCCTCTGCCTTTCACAACTCCTCTAGACACAAGTTTTGGCCATTTCCTTGACCCATTATCACTCCCATCAGCCTTACATAATGAAATGTTTTGTCATTAAATCTTTCCTGCCCCCATTCCGTCATAGACACCCCTTGTTCTTTCTTCCCTCTCTCACCTTCCCCCTTTTACTTGCTTAACACCTATTGCATCTTTAACTTTTCCCAACCCTGATGAAAGGTCATTGACTTGAAGCATTATTCCTATTTCCTTTTCCATAAAGGCTGCCAGAGCAGCTAAGCATTTCCTGTTTTTAATTTCAGATTTCCAGCATCCGCAGTATTTTAGTTTTTATAATTATCTTGGAGTTTATTCAATTGCATGTTCTGGATTAGAATTTGAAATTGAATGACAGGAAATGTTTAAAAAAAAGTAATTATTTATTAAGAGGTTGATTAGTTTGTGGAATTCTCTGCCAGAAGCCACTACTGATGCCAAGTCAAAAAAGGAATGGAAGAGTTACTTTTAAAAGATGCATATTAATGGCAACAAACAATGAGCAGAAGATAGCACTCCCTGGCCCTTTTCCTTAGCCCTACAAATCTTTTCTCTTCAGCATTATGAACAATTTTGATAGTCATGATCGAATCTGCCTTTGGGCAGCACATTCCAGAACTTAAACACTCACTGTGCAAAGACATTTTTCCTCACGGCACTATTGTTAGCTTTTGTCAGTAATCTTCATTTAGTGTTCCCCGGTTCTTAGTCCTTCCGCCAACGGGGACAGTTTCTCCCTCTCTACCCGACTAACCTGTTAACTACACTCTTTCATACAGCTGACTGACACATGCCATCTTTAAGCAAGAGTGAACTGGATGCCACAGGATTGTGGTGTGCTGCTGATTTTATCACGAATGTCGGACATAGCTAGAAAAAAGGGAATCGAACAGTTAGATGTGAGAGATAATAATAGGAACTGCAGATCCTGGAGAATCCGAGATAACAAGGTGTGGAGCTGGACGAACAAAGATTTTCTGATGAAAGGTCTAGACCCGAAACGTCAGCCTTCCTGCTCCTAAGATGTTGCTTGGCCTGCTGTGTTCATCCAGCTCCACACTTTGTTATCTAGACCAGTTAGGTGGTTGTTTTTGACTGGCACAGACACAATGGGCTTAAGAGCCTCCTCTGAGATATAGATCTCTCTGCTAAATGCTAACCTATATTCGGGGATGCCATGTATTTTGATTATTAACCCATTTGCTGACCAGCTTGGCACGCTGCAAACACTTTGTTTACTTTATCTCTGCATCTCAACCCATTGTTAAGACATCAAGGTTTCGCACCCACTAATTCTTTCAATCCAGATGTCATGCTGCCCACTCTTTTAGGCCCATAAAACTACATCCCCACTCAACTCTTTGGAAGGAATGCTATGTGCATGAAATACAGAGGAGTCTCAAACAAATCAACAGTTCCAGAAGACAGTGCAGATGCGATGGGTTGAGGGACCTCTTGCAGTTCTGTAATTCTGTACGACTTTGAGAAGGTGGAGCATTACAGGGAGAAAAGGTTTATAACTTGAAGATCTAGATGCCGCTTATGTTCATTTCATAAGCTTTCTTGTTATGTCCTGTCTTAATCTTGGAATGAGGTGTAATTGTCAGCTTTTGCTTTTTATCTTTTCTTTTAAATTAGGGAAACTACCCAATATATACATACACTAAATGTGGGAAAGGAGTGAATGCACATAGTAATACTGATAATGATAGGGGTCCTTCATTGTAACAAGACATTCACAATAGGCTATTGTCAGGTTGATTGCATGTTTTTAAGTAATTCAGAGGCTGAGTATTTTCCCCTTCAAGCCCACCAGTTAGCAAATCATTCAAGCCATTTATTTAACTTGTTTGTGTGCCATTACGAACATATTTCCCCTCATGAGCACTTTTCAGATGTTTTGGAAGATTTTGCATATTTCAGCTTACTCGATTTTATCAAGCATGCCTTCAGCTTATTCAGTGCACCTCTGACCCACAACAAAGTTTGCTGGCTGCAATAAGAAACAGCTGATGATATGCATCAGCAGGGAAGCAGGCAGAGACTTTTGTTTTCTAGAATTTGAGGCTAGAGACTTAGTAGGTGACGCAGGTTGTGTGCTGAGTGTATTGGCTGTAAGGTTGGTGGGTATAGCCATGGTTAACTTGCGGCTTAATGTTCCATCAGATACCTCTTGGGAGGATGCAGTGATAAAACCTGTGAAAGGAAGTGTTCCATTTGATACAGAACAGTGCAATTAGTGAGGTTTTATTATGTTCCACTTTATCTTTTCATTGCACTCACCTGAAGTATCTTGCAAAACAGAGTATTGCGTGTAGGTTCACGATAATACCGTTGAATGCATTTTAAACATTAGGAAAGCTAAACGTAGAAAATCTGAAATCAAAAGGAAGAGCTTGAATCTGAGAGAAGGAGGTAGATAAGTATTTTCTAGGAGATCTTTCACCAGAATCTGTCATCTTATTGGGTGACATCACTCCACTGAGTCAATACTTGATCAGGTTGTTTGCTTTGTGCATTATGACATTTGAAATTTGAGCAACACAGAATTTAATTATTTTTAAAGACAAGACTATGATTTTATCATATTCAAGCAAAGTTCTAAATGAGGGAACATCATTGATATACTAAGAAATAATTTAAATAATAGGATTAATATTGAGATCAGAGAATGGAGCTTGCAGTGTGTCTTGAATCGACCTCACTGTTGTTGAGCGCAGGGTGACTACATTGAATGCAGTTTATTTTAACAAGTCTTGCTTCAGCATCAAGTAGCTGTTATATCAATTTATTTTGCATTCTCGTCACATCATGGGCCTGGCAAAATAAAGTGTGATTTCAGATTGTACTCTATTTGCAAGTAAAAAAAATTGATATTTAAGTTTTTGATCTTTTATTAAAAGCACAGGATGTATGAGGTACCTGCTGGAAATGTTACTTATCTCACAAATCTGAAGCAGTGGAACATGACCCTGTGACATTAAAGAATCAATGTGGCAATTGCAGCTAAATGAGCTAAACAGTGCAGCATTAGGTGCAAATTAAACTGTCATGGTTATCGGATGTAGAAAAGATGGGGACAAGCAGAACACTATAACCAACCTTATTTCGCATGAATCTGAACTCGGAAAGTGCAACGGAACTGAAGAAAGCATAACTTATGATGCTGCACAAACAATGCAAAATACTTGCCCAATTCCCAGGCAGGGAATGCAGTTAAAATACTGCCATTCAATTCCATCTGAAGGTTCCATAGCAGGAGATGCAAATGCTCACCCTGGATCAGTAAATGATTAAGACATTCATATAATTTTTTCATGATCTAAGGATGTCCTAAAGTGACTTCAGTCAATGAAGTAGTTATGAAGTGCAGTCATTGCCCCCTTGTAGAGAATGTTGCAGCCAATTTGCACATAGTAAAGTCCCACAAACACAATGTGCTAATGTCTGATCAATAAGAGGAATGCCATTACCTGCATGCTTTCCTCCAAGCCACACACCATCCTGACGATAGACCCATTTTCACTGGGTCTAAATCCTGGAATTGCCTTCTTAACTCTACACTGCAAGGACTGCAGCATTTCAAGAAGGCAGCTCATCATTGCCTCTCCCAAGGCAATTTTGGATGGGCAATAAATGCTGACTTTGCCAGCATTACCCATAACCCATGAACAGAATGTAGTCAATTCTACAAAAATTAAAGCACTTGTTGCCAATTTAAACATCAAAGTTTTTAAATATCACATTTAATTTCAAAATACAGGATACCCGGACTATAGGTTTACACATTTACTGAGTGGCATCTGACATAGAGCATCACCCAATAATTAAAAGGCCTTCAGCATTTTCAGTGGAAAATTGGGTGAGTTCTGTAATGGACAAATGAGCAAATTGTTCCACTAGATGACCATACGTACACTGTTGGCGAAAATTTGGTCCACTTATTAGCTTGTTGAGTTTGTTACTGCGTAGGAACCTCTTTCTTGAGAGCTTCCTGAACTTCATTGCTATTTTACTGCATGTTTGAGATATTTTGCATTGTTTTTTAATGACATAATTTCCCAATTCCCTCCTTCAAGAGTTGCTTCTTACCGAGTTAAAGTTCCAGAAATGTTGACAGCTGGTACTTCACTTAAATTCCTGTTTCGTGTGTGTGTGTCTGTGTGTGTGTGTGTGTGTGTGTGTGTGTGTGTGTGTGTGTGTGTGTGTGTGTCTGTGTGTGTGCACACCTGCATGCATACTTGTATGTGTGTGTTGAATCTGAATGTCAAGAAAGTATCTGACCATGGATAATTGCAAAGGCACTGTCAGTCTGTGCTGACAGAGGCACTGCCCAATAATAATCTCTGCGTAGTCATCCAAAGCAGAAACACTGTCTGATGATCAGAGATAATGGGAACTGCAGATGCTGGAGAATCCAAGATAACAAAGTGTGGAGCTGGATGAACACAGCAGGCCAAGCAGCATCTTAAGAGTACAAAAGCTGACGTTTCGGGCCTAGACCCTTTTCTGATGAAGGGTCTAGGCCCAAAACGTCAACTTTTGTACTCCTAAGATGCTGCTTGGCCTGCTGTGTTCATCCAGCTCCACACTTGGTTAACACTGTATGATGATTTCCACTCCCATATACAGAGGTCAACTGTAACACCTTATTACTGTACTGACTGAGATCAACTTAGATCAATTGTCAACTGATATGGAGTTAACTTCAGGTCTGAGAGAAATGTATTGCACCCTGAGGCGTATTAACTTGCAAAATAAGTAAGAAAGCTTTCAATTAGTTAGCTTGATGAATTTCAGTCTTCAGTTGGAAGAACTGGACTGCTGTTGGCCTGATACTCCATGTTTGGAGTGATGGCATCTGGCAAATAAATTCACAATACACTTCTGTACTTTGTTAAATACCTGTCTGAAGGATATAATGGTCAAGGAGAATTGCACTACTGAAATTACAGGGTTGTTAATTCTAAGAGATAATAAGAGCTGCCAATGCTGGAGTCTGAGAAAGCACAGTAGGTGCTTGAGGAACACAGCAGTCCAAGCAGCATCAGAGGAGCAGGAAAGTTGATGGCAGCTTTCCTGTTCCTCTGATGCTGCCTGGCCTGCTGTGCCTCCATCTCCACAACGTTACCTTGTTAATTCTAAGTTGTGCTTGGCAATTATGTCATCTAACATGATCCATTTTTAGGGCTATATCTTTGTTTTTCTCTGACATTTGCTTTCATTTCATTGGTTTACGGAGAGATAATTCATTTGAAGTGGTCACAAATCATGCTGGCCCAGGAGAGAAAAGGTAGCAGAAAGGAAAAAGTAAGACACCATTTCAATTACACGTTTTAAATAAACACTGAAAATAAATGAGATGGTGCCTCTTCAGTCATTTGGTAAGTCATCAGACCTGTGGTCCAAACATCCATGTTAGATAATCTGCTTAATCTGGGCACTTATGTGAACAGCAAAGATTTTGAACATTCTAAACAGTTACTATCCCCAAGCAGTATTGACTTCTGTTGAATGTTCAACCATGGCCATCGATAATGGCTTTGAACTTTGCTGTGATCCTGCCAACAGACCTTTCAGACAATCCTCATTCAGTTCCTCAGTGACTCCATGCCCATCATTTTAGAGAGACACTGTCATAGGACATGTTCATCAACCCTGAGGCAGAGCAGAATGCCACAGACTGTCAGATTCCATTTTCACTTCAGACACTGCATGGGTTGCACCTCACTTAGTACAATCCCTCAACAGAAATATTTGTGCTCACCAAATAACTTTCCCTGGGCTGGTAACTGAGAAAGAAAAGGTGATGACAACTGCTGAAGTGTGGGTGGTCAAGCAAAAGAAAGTTGTTCACCTTACTTTGTTTTCCTCCTCCTTCTCATTGGCATCTTGCATGCAGTTAGCTGGAGGAGAAGAGAAATATGTTATAATGTTTTTAGATATTATAATACCATATATACCAACTGCAGCAGTTCTTCAGAAAATGCTAATGGACATCAACCAGGAGTGGAGAGGGCAACATGGACGAAAGTCAATGAAAGTGGGGCAGAGACTGAAATGATTTCAGTTCAAGCAGTGTTGGGTGCTGGCCCTTGGGTGTGAGGAGAACCAAATTATGGCTTGGTGGGAAAAGGGAACTTATTAGAATCAAAGTGGTCCACAATGACAGACAATAGGGCTAGTGGGGGCAGCTGTTGAAGTGCTGCTAAAGGGTGGATGGGATGACTGTGAGTTGAGTAGGTGGGAAGGTAAGGGCTGACAATTTTTACATAGATGACCAGAAAGTCAACAACTCTGACAATGGAACACTGGTTAGGTAGGAGACGATGAGTTGGTGGTAGATAATGGGTGGGTGACCTCAACAATGATATTCACAATGGGATCTGATAAGCAGAAGCTGGGCAGTCTTGTCTTTTCTGAGTGATTTGAGGAGTAGATTTGTGACATGCAATGTAATTTGAATTGCAGGCGTGTGTGGGTTATATGCACTTTCTTCCTCAGTTCCTTTTATTGTGGGAGAGAGAAAATCCTCTTGTCACCACACCCAAATTGAAACAAATTTGTGTTTATCAGCTTATTGCTGTTGGCAAATCCGACAGCTTTTCCCTCAGTATGACCTGAATGTAGATTCATGGAAGGCATACTGATTAATATATAGAGTATGTGTCCTGTCTCCATTTTCCTGTTGGTTATCAGTTCTAGTTCAGGAGTATATATGAGGTAAATATTGCTTCTGAGGATATGCAACAACAGGTGGTCTGCCGCAGTATAAACACAGTGCCAGTCTAACTCTGGAGAAAGACTTTGATTTCCTTTCCACCTTCATCCCACCAGTACACCCTACACCCATCCACCCACCCTCCCCATGCCCCAATCTCCGTACAACCCTGACCTGTGTGTGTGATGATTTAAAGTTGCATTGTTGACTGTTGTTGCTTAACAGCAAGGACTTCTGTAATCTTTCAGACAACAGTAGCAGCATGGTGCCTTAATGGTTACCACTGCTGCCTCACAGCACCAGAGACCCATGTTTGATTCCAGCCTAGGGTGACTGCATGGCATTTGCACATTCTCCCTGTGTAGGTGCTCTCTGGGTGCTCTGGTTTCCACCCACAGTCCAAAGATGCGCAGGTTAGGTAGATTGGCCATGTTAAATTGCCCTGTAGTGTACAGGGATTTGCAAGTTAGATGGGAAATAACGGGAACTGCAGATGCTGGAGAATCCAAGATAACAAAGTGTGAAGCTGGATGAACACAGCAGGCCAAGCAGCATCTCAGGAGCACAAAAGCTGACGTTTCGGGCCTAGATGAAGGGTCCAGGCCCGAAACGTCAGCTTTTGTGCTCCTGAGATGCTGCTTGGCCTGCTGTGTTCATCCAGCTTCACACTTTGTTATCTTGCAAGTTGGATGGGTTAGCCATAGTAAATGCAGGGTTAAGGGAATAGAGTAGGGAGCTGTTTGGAGGGTCAACACAGACTTGATAGCTGAATGGCCTCTGTCTCCAATGTAGGGATTCTGTGAACTGATTGTAAACTGAAGTTCTGTTGTCTATTTTGGTGCCAGTATGAATGACCCATTTACTTCTGCTGTAGTTCCAAAATTGGACCCAACCTTGTGTTTCAGCTTATAAAAGGAACCAGAAAAAGAAGACTTTCTACTAAAGAAGCAAGGATAAAGTGAGGAGAAACTTCTTCAGTCTGCAAGTAGTGATTGGAATACACCGCTTGGAAGTGTGGTGAAGGCAGGTTGAATTGAGGCATTCGAGAGGTATTGAATGATTATTTAGATAAAAACAATGTGAATGGGTGTGGGAGAAGGAAAACAGGAGGTAGGTACTAAGTAATGATGCTTATTAAGGGAGCCTGTGCAGGCTTGATGGGCCAAATGGCCTCATTCTGCACTGTAACAATTTTATGATTCTGTGATGTGATGTTAGCTGATTGCTCAGGAATTTGTAACTTTGGCTGCTTTAAACTCTTCCAATATTTTCCCCATCACCTTCCACTTTGCATCAGAGATAGGGCAACAATACTATGACCCCATTATTTATTGTCATGCACTTAAATCTAGAAAGGTTTCACACCGGTAGCAAAGGTTGCATTCTTTGACTTGATTTATGCTTAACAGCTCACAATTGCGTCTGTGATAGCCACAAACCGCCACATAATATTAACCACGGAGATGGGTCAGTGCCATGAAGCAGCAAATTCAAGAAGATATACAGACTGTTCATTAGATTTCTGTATCCCTGAAGACTGCGAAACAACAAACAGGCATTCTGCCTGCAATGTGTGGAATTTTGTAGCTAGGACTGGGACTGAAAAGAAATGAAAAACAAACTTGAGACATCTACGTTATGTAGAAATGTTAAACCAGTAACCTGTCGTATTTTGTTGCAAATACAAAAAAAACTTGGTAGAAGAGAAAGCATGTTAATCATTTTTGCCTGCGTTTTTCTGATCACAAGTTAGAAATTTATGATCGGATCTAAATTTTAATTGCAAACATATAATTTATTCACAAACTATCTATTTGTAATACAAAATAGTTAAGTATGGACATTGCAGAAAGTAAACTAAAATTATGACATTCCTAACTTTGTTCACTAATCAGTTCCAAAATATGTAACCTCTACCACACATGACAAGAATATATTTATATCCAATTAAAGCTAAAGATCCTCATTAAATCAATGACATTGGATGGTAGGCTTTTCCTACTGTAACTTGGTGGCTTTAGTGTGTCCCTCAGCTTGTACTCCTGGACCTAGAAATATGTTAGTTTGCAAAATTTGGTCTAGGTTGACTCTTTGACTTGGAAGACCAAAACGTTTTGGGCAGAGCAAAGAGCTACAATTGTCCAAAAACTGAGCTCAAGAATTCAAAGGCGTGTCAGAAATCCCGCATTTTTTGTTTTCAACCCCATGTACATTTCCTCAACCTTTAAGATACATTATCAATAATCAATTTTTCCAGAACACGACTTGATCCTGTAATGAATGGAGCATTCAAATATTGGTAATTTATGTCACCAGAAATAATCAGGTGATGTATATTCTCCTGTCATCAAGTATTTAATTGCTATGGAGACCGTTCAACCAATCACTTAAAACAAATTCATACTGAAACTATGATAGTAAAAATGGATATTCAAGATAGAACATTCAGAACGCAGACAGCTTCAACATCAAAGAAAGTGCTAACAATTCCACAGAAACTGTAAAGATCAGCTACTGATAATGCTATGAGTTGGTGTAACATAGAATGTAATCTGCATCTGCAAAATACTTCATAGAATCCCTATAGTGCAGAAAGAAGCCATATGGTCCATTGAGTCTGCACCGACGCTCTGAACAGCATTCCACCAAGACCCAGCCCCTCCATGCTGTCCCTGATACCCCACATTTACAATGGCTAACCCACCTAGCCTGCATATCCCTGGATCCTATGAGGCAATTTAACATGGCCAATCCACTTAAACTGCACATCTTTGAATTGTGGGAGGAAACAAGAGCACTTGGAGGAAACCCATGCAGACAAGGGTAGAATGTGCAGCTCGACAGAGGCAGTCAACTGAGGATGTATTGGAACCCAAGTCCTTGGCGCTGTGAGGTAGCAGTGCTAAAGACTGTGCCACCCTTATAGTAATTTCCAGCTTTCCAATTTCCAGGCAACTAAGAGCAACATATATGGGGAAGAAAGAGGTAGAGGCAAAAATTGAAGAGCAAAATGGTTCAGGAGCAGGTTGTTGACTTGCCTTCTCTAAGAGGGAGGATAATCTGAAGAAAGTGAAAGTAACGAAAGTGTGAGGGAGAATAACTCCTAAGAAGAAATAGCGTGTAATAAACTAATTATATTCAAACCTGAGGGTAAGCAATCAGCACAATAAGCACAGGTTATGTTAATGTATGAAGAACTGATGCTCTGGTCTAATTGGCTGTTAGTAATTGAGGTACTAGATGTAAGGAGAGTCTTGTTCATTTTAACCAAGCTAGGAATTCAACTGCCAGAAATCTAGTTCATATTCATAGTTTACAGGCAACACATCTATCCATTGAAAAAGAGAACCTGCATTGAAGATACCTTCTTCCTTATGTTCATTCATTGAATCCTATCCAGCCCAAGGTGATAACTCTTCTATCAGCTCCTATATTAATTGCATTTCAGTGGATAATCTTGAGGAAGAGGATATTTCTGATCCAGATTGTCTTTTCCAGTAGGTAAATGTGTTGCATTCATTCACAATTTTTAACCAGTAATATTTTATCTTCAGGTCCTCGTTTCAAAGTCGAAATATTCCCTTCACCGCTTGGTCACAACAATTAATTAATTTGTATCTGGCAACTCGTGTGAGTGACAGTACTGACTTGGTAATGTAACAGATTTTCCATGTCCTGTTGTGAGCCTCCACTCCGGAAGTTCTAAGGACAGTAGAGCTGAGACTGGAAACTAATCATGTGGGGGGGATCCCAAGGACAGTTTTGTTAAGCTGCAGCACAGCAGTTGGAACTCCAATGTGCTGTGCCTCCACACACTCCCTCACACTGTTTCCACCTTAACTTATCAGGTCTTTCAATACTCGTAAACTGAATGAGTGGAAAACAACAAAGGCTGCACTTCAATCATTATATTACATCAAAAAATGGCCAGCAATTACTGTACAAGGTAGAGCACAGCCTATCCACTGACTGAGCTGGAGCATTTTGCTTTACAGCATTGTGATAGCGCTGTTTATTAGTACAATTGTAGGAAGTGGAAATTCTGGTCAAAATGTGACCGAGACAAATTAGTTAATCTTGCAAATGTGAAAGTCCCATTTCATACACACCCACTTAGTGTAACAGAGGAATAAAGGTCACAGGTTGCTTTCAGCCGCAATTTTATCCTGAGCTTATCAAATTTTCACTGTACTTTCACTCTAATTTGTTCTTGTCAAAGGTTTGGTTTAACTCCAATAGCATGTGGACTCAAATTTCTGAGGAGCCTTTATGTTACCTTTTTCTGAAGAATGACTTTTTTGCAGAGAATTTAAGATAAAGCTGTTTTAGAAGTGTTTAAAATTTCACATTGAATTGCATTTTCAGGTGCAGAAAGAAGAGTATTATAGTCCAACATGAAGTTCACCTTCATATTCAAAGAAGTGGGTAAAGGAACATTATTTTCTCTTCATGACTTACATTCTCTTTGTCAAATGACAATAACATTTACTGAATCTGCAGGATACAATTTACTTACATACACTGTGTACAATGGACCAAAATTGAGGAATACCATTAAGTAGTACTAACTAGTGGAAATCTAGGAACTCAAGATTTACTTTCTCTGGCTGGAAAACTGCACAGTGCTGAAATTCAAATTTCGAAAATGTAGCAAGACTCCCTGACAGGAGAATCGAGTGCAGAAAATTCATCTTTGCCAGTTCAACAAATTTTTGAAATTTGTCCCCTGCCCCCTCCAGCCTCTCTCTTTGTCAAATGCCTGGAGTGTCTTACTCTCTCCATCTTCTACCACCACGTCTGCAGCTTCCCCTCTCTATATCCTCCACCCTGATGCTTGCAAGTATCTCCTCCCTCTGTTCCCCATCACAGCCCCTCCAGCATCTCCCTCTCTCATTCCTTTAGCCCTTGCAGATATTCTCTCTCTCTTTCACCTCCATTGGCACCTGAACCCATCCCTTTTTCCTCTTCCTCTCCCCACTACTGAAGCCTCACCCCATTCTCTTCCATCTTCTTGAGCTTTACAGCCACCCGTACATATATAATATATATCTCCCTGCTTTTACCTTTTGCGACCTCGTTCCCTCCACCTCTCTCTCTCTCAGGATGAAATGGCAACTAATATTTCTCTGGTTGTCTCTGGCCTTCCCCTAAACTGAGAGGTTTGGTATCTGTTTTCAAAATGGGAGTTAAGTATTATGGGTCTGGAGTCACAGGTAGGGCTAATCAAGTAAGGATGATAAAGTTTGTTCCCCAAAGGACATTAGGGAGACATATGGGTTTTTATACAAATCAAAGATAGTTAATTGTTTCCATCATTGAGGCTTGTTTTGTATTCTAGGTTTGTTGACTACATTTGAATGGTGGAATTTGAACCATGTTCTCAGCATTAGTGTGGGCTTCTGGATGGCTAGTCCAGTGATATTGCCCCAATGCCATCCTCTCATACTGTTTCCAGTGATTCCAGCATTCTCTCCTCTTGACAGTGGCAGCACAGGCCCAGTTTCTATGTATCTAGTATCGTGACAAGACTTAGCAATTGGAATGGTGGAATTGTGTTTGTGTTTGTTGACCTTCTGAAACATAAATGATAATAGGCCTGACTTTGTTGGCTATAAATAAAATGATTTCCTCCACTCTTCTGTCCAAATTGTTTTGCCCTATCCAGTCTTCTGGAACATTGTTGAATGAGGGCCCAGCAGGTTATCTTTTTAATCAATGTGATTTCAAGCCTGGTAAATAGATATCATGGACAGTGAAGAAGGATGAACTATAGTGGGTTAACTCAATGTCCAATTTGGTATAGACAGGGAAACATAGAGAGGGGAAGAAAAGATCAAAGGAGAGGAGAAGAAAAGAGGCAGAATAGAGAAGGAAGAAAATAAGTGTATTGTTAAACCTCTGAAGTAACAGCTCACGCTGTGAAGAACTGAAACTTCAATTGTTTAAACTGTTTGACCCAGAATTAAGACATTACCTAATGTTCCACAAGACCCCACATCTTTGAATGTTTAATTCTTCATTTTCTTCATCAGAGGGGTAAATTATCAGTCGTTGACAATCATCACAGTGTTAATAGTGTACTTATCTTGTTAATTATAGTGCCCTGGAGCTTTTACATTCAGATGAGCAGGCAGGGTGGAACAGGGCTTAACATCCAATCTGAAGGACAAATGAGACACTAGGAGAGAGTCACCAATGACCATGACCTCTGGAAGCTGTGTGACTAAAGGGACGTTGGATAAGGGGAGCAGGAACAGAAGCTCAGTTGGGTGAGAAGAAGACTTGTCCAAATGGAGGGCAGTGAATCCTAAACTTTCTCAACCCACTGTCTTTCTCTGCAATATAGACTGTGATGACTGAGCTTCACCATTTGATGTTTAACCACCGTCACAGCACAAACTATCATCTCATGAGATAAATGGCTGCCAAATCGATTCTTTCTTCCCCCAAAGAGTTTAGGGGCAATTAGTGCACACAGCATGAAATTCAAAGGGAGGTCAAAGGTGAACTGATATTTTCCAATGGTGAAATGATGCAAATCATTTGTGTGTCTTTTATGACAATTTGCAATGCTTGGCACCTCCTTCCTCATAATTTGAAGACTGATTTATGCATTAATTACCACAGCATGCATTGTTCAGACACTGTTACTTCTTCAACAAATTCCTTCAAAGCATCAGGATAAATGTTTAGAAAACAAGGTGTGGAGCTGGATGAACACAGCAGGCCAAGCAGCATCTCAGGAACTCAAAAGCTGACATTTCGGGCCTAGACTCTTCATCAGAGAAGGGTCTAGGCCCGAAACGTCAGCTTTTGTGCTCCTGAGATGCTGCTTGGCCTGCTGTGTTCATCCAGCTCCATACTTTGTTATCTTGGATTCTCCAGCATCTGCAGTTCCCTTTATCCCAGGATAAATGTTTAGCTTGGTTCAGTGTTGACAGTCCTATTTCCAAATCAGAAAGTTGAGAATTGAAGTCCGACTACAGGCCTTGAATGTATATAATTTATCATATATAATTTGAAATATATAATGTGTAATTTAAGCTGGCACACTTAGCTAACACCTTTAAGTCCTTAAAGCACTGAATGAATCTCTTCTACTTCATCATCGGCTGACCATATTGGTATGTGGTTATAAACAGGGGCATAAATAAATTCCATTATTGTAATTAGACAGTAAGCAAATTCGGTAAAGATCCTAAGTGTGTGTGCAACTTTCTCCCTTATCACATTTCCTCTTCGGTTTTACCTTCTTTAGTAAACACTTTTGAGACATTATGTGCAGTGTGTTACGTGGTGAGCATATTTTTGGTATACTGGGTGAATGTAAGAATTAAGTAACAGACAGTTTCAAATATTTTACCAGTCTTAATTAATTATTTCCTCTGACTTCACAACATATAAACATATATGTTTGTACATATACATGTGTAAAGACATCCAAACTTTGATGTTTAGGAATATGTGCATGAATCAAACACAAACTCATACATATACTTACAGCCTTGCACATCTATCCATACAGACATATTGAGATAAAATTCAAATTGAAACCAATTGAAGGGAAAATTAAATGTGGTGTTTAATAGATGGCCAATACACTGCTACTCATTTTCTGCCCCTGATGTAGTTAAATATTGCCTCCATTATATACGCAGACTTCTAATTCTGTGAACTGTTACTACTGACTACATATGGACTATGCAGGCTTTTGCATATGGTCAGAAAGTAGTTGCCCATTTTACATTATTAGTTTGAAAGTATAATAGCAACATAAGCACAAAGTCAGAGTTTCTTGGAATTGGGTCAACTCCAGAGGCCTTTAAAAATAGCAAGCAGGACCTGATTTTGGGGTTTTTGCAACATACCTGGTACTGGCCACACAGGCAACAGTGGCACTGAATACGGGCTCCGGTCACATTAATTTATTATGAAGCTTAGAGCTCAGGCAAGCATTTATATTGAGATCAATGAACAACATCAACAGAAAGTGATGTTTCTGATCTTCCTGACAATGTTATTATGAATGCTTGCCTGAGATCCAAGACTCACCAATGAATGAACAATGTAGGGACACTGCATGTATAAGGTTCACTGCAGTGTTTTCTTTGACATCTTTTTGAGATTATGCCAAGTTACTATTTCTTTGAATTGCTTCTTTTAATGTTTGTTTGTTTAATCAAGATTAATGTGTGTGAAGTAGAGTCAAGCTTCTGCGACTGATCCAATAATAGTTCTGTCTGATTACACTTCTTTTGTTGGGTTCTAAGTACTATAGCTTTTCATTCAAAGGAGATTTTTGAATGGGTGAATTTTTAAAAGTGCATTTCAAGACTTGCTGTTATTACTATATAGTCATTGGTGCTGTGGTGTGTATGGTGGGGTGAGAATAGGGGATAAAGGGAGGATATCAGAATGAATTCAGAGAGAAGGGTGAGAGGCCTATCAGATTTTAATACATCTAAAATGAAGTATTGAAGAACTGAGGCAGGTCTTTTAACTACTCTGCCTTTCTCTCATACCTGCCCATGGTCACAGCCGAATTGCTTCATCAGTCAACAGTCAATTCTGTTCCCAATTCTCCAAGGCAAAAGGTAGTGCATGCATGAGTCAATTTTATGAAGCTAGCTGCACCATATCATGGAATTTCCTAACTTGTGCTTCTGGCCTTGATGGCAAAAATCTGGCCCACATTGTACATGTACAATGTGCATATTATAAAAGATGATAGGCCTGATGTGGAGGCGCCAGTGTTGGACTGGGGTGAACAAAGTCAGAAGTCACACCACACCAGGTTATAGTTCAACAGGTTAATTTGAAATCACAAGATTTCACCCGATGAAGGAATAGTGCTCTGAAAGCTTGTGATTTCAAATAAACTTGTTGGATTATAACCTGGTGTGGTATGACTTCTGACTTTATTATGAAAGAGAAAGAGGCCATTTGTTTTATCAAACTGCATGTCATAAGCACCTATTTCAATTCCATTTCCTTTCTTTTCCGTCGTGCACTATCGTCTTTTCTCTTTTCAAGTACTCATTCAATTTCCGTTTTATATGCTGTGACAGATTGAGATTTAGTAGCTGCAATTTATTCTATATACTCATAACACTTTGAATAAAAACATTTCCAACCTCTCTCTTTGTGCATATGTATATTTGCACGTTACTGGAGAATATCAGTACAGAGTAGTTACTCAAGAAATGCAATTTTTATGATTTGAAGAATTCTGAATTGGCCCACTGGCATGTGTTGGCCCCATTAAAATTAATGGAGTTACTATGCACGCACCTTGCTGTGTTATTACAGTGATTTGAAGGGAGGTAGAGTACAAAATGCCAACCTCCTTGAGGGTACTATCATCAAAGGTATTTAAAAAAGGCCACATGAAGGGTTATAAATTCATCTTTATAGGAGACTGTTTGGGAGACTAATTTAAACTGAAAGTATTCCTCTCACACCTTCCTCCCCTTCAGGCAATGAAGTGTTTGATGTGAAAGTCAAGGAGCAATGGATTTATGACAAAAACCTAAGGAGTCGTTGATGTATTTTACTAGCTGTCTCAATGGGAAACAAATCTTAAGCAGCATAGGTACCCATAATAAATTACTATATTGTTGCTGTATGATTGAGATCTGTTTAACTTTATTGACAAAAATGTCTTTAATTTTTTGAACCTCTCATTACAAATTTCACATTATTAGTTAAAGAAGGCTGGAAAATATACTTAGTATAATATCCATGCCAATGTTGTTTGCTGATATTTTTCAGTATTTATAGGCATTTTCCATGTTTCATATGGCTTCCACTGTTTGGTTTCAGGAAAATGAGAATTGGAGGAGAGAAGCATCTTTGTTGCTAGGTTGCCACCATAATCCCTTGATTAAATAACCACTAATCACCTGTAATTATCCACAACTACAAACATTTTGGTTCTTATGTTCGCCCTTTCCATTGTCTGGAGAAATACCACAGGTGCTTCACGAGAAGCAGCTGAGATTTACACAGAACATCCATGCAGTTTTAGAGAGGGTACTTTAACTGACGAGTTTGGATTTCAGGATAACTGTTGTTTAAAGGGCTAGTGGTTTAATTAACAAGGAGGCTTTGGGTACAATTACTTGTATGTGCTGTTTACAGGTAGTGGTTCCAGGTTAAGAAGTGAGAAATTAGTTTCAGGTCACTCTCCAGAAACTGTTGTTTGAAAATATGCACATCAATAGTAACTTATATTTATATGGCATCTTTCATAAAAGTGCCCCAAAGCACTTCACAGGATCACACTTTGCAGATTCACCAAGGAACATAAGGAGGCATTCAATCACATGATCTAAAGCTTGATTAAAAAGGTAGGCTTTAAGTTGCACCTTAAATGAAGAAGGTGAGTTCAGAGAGATGGAGAGGTGTAGCAATGAAATTCTAGAACTTAGTGGCTGGTAAGCTGAAGGTACAGCCACCAGTGGTAGGGCATTAATATGGGAGATGTTCGAGAGGGTGGACTTAATGTGAATTAAGGTGAACCAGCATTTGGATGATCTCTCTGTTGACAACCCTTCATGTCAAAAGATGTTTCCTTTTTGTGGATGGATGGATGAAGTGATCCATCAGTGCCAGTTATGGATTTACAGATGGTTTGTGAGCACTATCTTTACCTGAAGGATCTTCCCACAATGAAGACTTTAGCTGTTGTGATGCTCATGTTGAGTTTACCCCAGTCAGTTTCAAAACCACACGGGACTTTGGAAGGATCTCCATGCAACTGGTGAAGGCAATTAAGAAATAATCTATCTGGGTCTTTGCCATCGGTTGAAGGTAATGTTTTGTCTCTGGATCTGCTATGGTTTGACTTGCCTCTTTTCTTGAAGGTTGTGATCATCACAGTATTTCCAAGGTTACTTAGAATTTCTTCATTATGGTGGAAATTCACTAAAAAAAATGCATCTGCGAGATCAGTATGTCTTGCCTGTGTTTCAGTACTTCAGCAGAGGTAGTGCCAAGATAAGAAGTTTTTTGTTTCTTCATCTGGTTGATGACAGTTATCACTTTATGAAGTGTTAATCATTGTCTAGATCACTTGTGGCTATAAATTGTTAATCCACCTGTTCAGAGATGCTAATACTGAGTACATCTCTGGATCAGGTGGGATAGCCTCTGACCATATGGAATGGGAAACTTTGAAATGTCTACAGTACAGAAATGCTTAAGTTGTTCAAGTGCTGTTTCTAGCGAGTGTTGATACTGTCTGTCTTTGAGAAAAGTCTTGCTGTTATTGAACCTTACCTGTGTTACCATGTCTTTAGGGCACAAAGATCTCCTTTTGAAGGCACATGTGTGTGTGTATGTAGTGGTGGATGCATGTAGTGAGGAGTTGAATTTATTGAAGGCATAGATTGCCTTCTTTATCTAAATCATGGTTCAAATCATGGTCTCGTCTATCAACTTCAGCTTTATCCATCTGGTTAGTGAGCTTCTTCTAGTTTGGTTCATGTTTCCAAATTTGGAATACTGTCTTCAAGACTTTGGGGGCAGAATGCAGTAAGCAGCTGGGAATGCATTTGAATAGCCAAGGCTAGAGGTAACAAAAGCATGAGGGTCCTACCAACAGATCAACAGATGAGCTGAGATAAGGGCAAAGTTACATGCCTTTATAGAAATTGAAGTCAGTCATTTTAGCTGATCATGCACTATGTCATTGGAAGTTCAAGAAATGGAAGAATATGACATGTTTGCAAACCTCACGTATGCTTGTACTCTAATCAGGGAAAAGGATGGAGCTGACAGGTAGCAGTCAGTGTTTGAGCAGAAACTGAAAACAAATGTCTTCAGTATTTTCACTATTTAATGAGAAAAAGTATCTGCTCATCCAGTACTTGATATTGAATCATCAGTCAGATGATTTAGCCACAGCGCAGAAGTTGTGAGAGAGGTAATGGTGAGGTAGAGTTGGGTGTCATCAGTGTTTGTGTGAAAATTAAGGCTATGCCTTCAGATGGTGTCTTGAGGAGTGGTGTATATTGAGAAATAGGAGGGAGCCAAGAATAGAATAAACAAATAGAGTCAAGCCTAGACTCAAATTCTTCAGTCAGTAATGAAGCTTAAATCGAACCATCTCTTTCTATACACTCATATCTTGTTCTTGTTTCCTTTAATTCTATGATTGGTTATAAATATGTGTATTGTCTTGTTAGTTGCAATGGGCTGTTTTCTCTTTGTGTTACCCTCGGCAGCCATAGCCCCTCCTGTTTCGGCCTATGGGAAGTATGATTCATGCTGCTAATTTAATCAATTGCTAAGGTGATCGCAGCCTTTGGCTTCTGCTAATTTAATCATACACATCATCTATTGTATGTACCAACTACCTTTTCTGCTCATTTGCAGCTTAACTTCTTTCTTGCCATTTCTCAGCAGTCTGCGGTTAACAAATGGAGCTCACTGTTCATTACGCTCAGAGCTGCCCACGAGTTTTTATGGCCTTTTGTGTGACAGCTTACAGTTATCAAGTGTCTGAGACAGTGTGGCGCCCTCTATAGAGGACCTGGTATCTCTGTTAAGAGACCAAGTCACCCTGCACCTGTTCAACCGATCAGATTGGTAAGTCTGGAAAAACAACTATGCTAACTGAGGTAGAATCTGAACTGGAGAGAGTAAATTAGAATATTTACTTCAATGTAAAATTATATACAGGGAGCAAAATAAAGATAATGCATTTTAAAGTGATATATGTAACGTATTGTATTTATAAATGAATGAGTGACATTGAACATGTTGGTATGGTGTCTCCGTGGTTAGCACTGCTGCCCCAGAGTGCAAGGGTCCTGGGTTCAATTCCCACCGTGGGTCTGAGTTGGTTTCCTTTGGGTGCTCTGGTTTCCTCCCACAGTCCAAAGAGATGCAGGTTCGGTGGACTGACTAATCTGAATTGCCCATTAAGTATGCAGGGATGTTGTGATTAGGTCAGTTACAGGGAAAAGGGGGAATAGGTCTGGGTGGGATGCTGTTCAGAGGGTTGATGTGGACTTGTTGGGCTGAAGGGCCTGTTTCCACACTGTAGGGATTCGATGTTGAATCATGAAGTCTGTTCTCCTATAATCTTCCTTTTAATTCTTAACTTACCATGCTTTTCCTCTGTAATTTTTTGAAATATTGAAAATAGACAACTTAGCGATGCCATGAAAACAAGACTGGACTGAAGAATTCCACATGATGTCAGCTCTTTTGTATTGGCCAAAAATAAATGATTTTAAATAGCACAGCTTGCACAAGAGACAAGTAAGTTTTAAAATAATTTGACATTATGCTGACTTCCAGATTCTTTGTGCAAATAAGTTGATGTTGGCCTGATCCTGCACTGGTTCTGGATCAGCTTATTTCAGTCCTAACTTTAAAAAAAGGCTTGACCTTTTCTGTCTGATCATTGGTAACTTCCAACAGCCTACAGTTTCTTAGTTTTGAGAATTGCTGTTCAATTTAAGATGTTTATGTTGCTGTTAAGTTGACTCATTTGTATTGATGTTGTAATTCTTCTGAATAGTTAGTCACTCATTAGAAATGCTGTATGGAAAATATTATGCATGCTGCCAACACAGTGACTGTAGGCAGAGCTGTAGGTGTTAAACACTTTGGGGCTATTTTCAACTCTGGAAGGTAAGTAAAAATAGCTATATTCATTTTCTTGACAAAAAAGGTAAAACACAAAAGAAATTCAGTTCATCATGATTATTAGCCAGGTTCATGTGAGGTTAGATATTTTAATTATGAAGGAGGTGATTGAAAAGTTACAGGCAGCTGGATACGCACCCAAATATGCACTCAACACAACTGTATTCAGTGAGTCATAGGGATATATATACATGTCCACTCACTCATCTCCTGCTTCCTCTTTTTCTCTTGAAAGTCTCAGATTCTTGTCATTACTTGTCCCTCAAAGCAAGGAGGATGCTGTTCTCTTTGGAGTACAAAGTGGGAGAGGGGAGAGAAACATAGAAAGGGAAAGAAAATGAGGGAGGCTATCAAAATAGGGGTGAAATTTGTACAAGGTTGAAGAAGTAAAAAAAGAGGAACGGTGAAAGACTGTAAGGGAGCAACAGCATTAACAGGAGAAGAGGTTAGAAAATCAACTTTTTAAATCCCATTCCACATTGATGGTCAGTCAGGAGTCCATTATTTGGTCAGTCTATAGTCAATGAAGAGTTGCACATCTTTTTCAGTTTTCTTCCATCTCTCGTGTCTATGGCCTTCAGGTTCTTCCACTCTCACATTTAGCTCAGCAGTGTCTTTTGTATTAAAGGAAGTATATTTGAACGGTACTATCAAGATATCATCAAAGAACAGTGGTCTACACTACATTAGTAAGCAAATATAATACAAACAAAAACTTTAGGGACAGTCAGGAGAGCAATTCATTTTTTGTTAAAAGTAAGTTTTTGAAAAAAGAATACAAACATGGACTATTTTATAAACGGTGGGAAAATTCGTAAAGCAGAAGTACAAAAAGATCTGGGAGTGTTGGTCCAGGATTCTCTAAAGGTTAACTTGCAGGTAGAGTCAGTGATTAAGAAAGCGAATGTATGTTATCGATTATCTCAAGAGGGTTGAAATATAAAAGCAGCGATGTGCTTCTGAGGCTTCATAAAGCTCAAGTTAGGCCCCATTTAGAATACAGTGTCCAATTTTGGGCCCCACACCTCAGGAAGGACATACTGGCCCTGGAGCGTGTCCAGCGGAGATTCACACAGATGATCCCTGGAATGGTAGGCTTAACTTATGATGAATGGCTGAGGATCCTGGAATTGTATTCATGAGACTTTAGAAGGTTGAGGGGAGATCTAATAGAAACTTACAAGATAATGTCTGGCTTAGAACGGGTGGACGCTGGGAAGTTGTTTGCGTTAGGCAGGGAGACTAGGACTTAGAGTTAGGGGCAGTAAATTTAAAATGGAAATGAGGCGATATTTCTTCAGCCAGAGAGTGGTGGGCCTGTGGAACTCATTGCCACAGAGCGCAGTGGAGGCTGGGACGTTAAATGTCTTTAAGGCAGAGATCGATAAATTCTTGATTTCACAAGGAATCAAGGTCTACGGGGAGAGTGCAGGGAAGTGGAGTTGAAATGCCCATCAACCATGATTAAATGGTGGAGTGGACTCGATGGGCTGAATGGCCTTACTTCCACTCCTATGTCTTATGGTCTTATGAAAGAACAAGCCAGCCTTTACATTTCTGAAAATTACTCGGCACATATTGTATATAACTTAATATGCAATCAACAAATGTTGACTTCAAGGTTTTTTGCTGTTGTAGCCTTCTTTAATTTAACACAATGACTGTGGTAATTACTTTTCTCGGAATATGTTCTTTTAGGTCCCATACAAACTCCTTTGCTTATTCATGTTTTAACATTTAAACTCAGTTGACATTGTGCTTCCTCCAGCGAATTTCTCAGGGCTCCAGCATTATTTTCAATCATCACGCTCTCTCAATGTTTCGTTGTTTGAAGTTTTGTGTCACTTATTCATCATCTTTAGTGTATCTAATTGATTTATCTAGACTTCATCAACATCAAGAAACATCTTGTCAGGGAAAGTAGAATGAATGTGTTTGTATTTCCTAGGCTCAAACAGCAGGGCATGGTCACCAGGTACCTTAGTCATCCTTGCCACTGCACAAAGGCTCTGCATATCTGTGTGATTGTCAGTGTGCAATGGACACTCTATGTTCAAAGAATTCATACTCAGGCATCATCTATCCTCAAAATGAAGTTCAGAACCTGGAGTGTCAGAATCCACATGGACAATCCCAACAGTAATAGACTGGAATAGCGAAATGCCATCATTGAACAGGCACATGACATTTTGACACTGGCATAGTCAGCCTATGGGATACCCAGTGGATAGGGGCAAGCCAGCTCAAGGAACAAGCCAGCAGTTATACCTTCTTCTGGAATGGCCATTCAGAAGAAGAGAACTATCTCCACGGGCTTTGCTTTTGAAAATGAAACTGGTAGTCACCTCAGAGGCTTGAATTGTAAGATAGAAAAATATTGTATGACACTTCATTTCAGTCTTGCCCCAGAGCCAGTATGCCCTGTACTGCATAGTACAGATGAGCCTAAAGGCGAATTCACCCCAACCTTGTAAAGGTTGCAATAGATGACAAGCTGATCCTCGTTGGTGACTTCAATATCGCGGTTGCAAAGGATACAGACCTCTGGAGTGATGTAATTG
Organism: Stegostoma tigrinum; assembly: GCF_030684315.1. Classification (NCBI taxonomy): domain Eukaryota; kingdom Metazoa; phylum Chordata; class Chondrichthyes; order Orectolobiformes; family Stegostomatidae; genus Stegostoma; species Stegostoma tigrinum. The sequence continues at coordinate 67,199,162 of NC_081362.1, read as the reverse complement.
GCAGAGATGGGGGATAGGGAAATCCAATATTGTGTACCTTACTCCAAACAAAATGCCAAGAGCATGGTTTGATCGTAGCCAATATTTTATTCTGTCTGAAAGACAAGTCCAAAGCCTCATGGGATCATCCATGCTCCAAACACTGGCACCAACTCGACTATGCCCTTATCCAAATGAGGAGCTGCAAGGATGTACTTATGACTCATGTCCTGACAGGAGCTAGTGACTTCTACCATGTCCACTGTCTGATTCACCCTGTTACTCATGTCAACATTGTCTCAAAGCAGTGTCAACAATAGAAACAATGCTGCAGGGATGAATATCAATGCGGAGACATTTGTCAGTGTCACTGCCTCATTGCAAAACTGAAGACTTGGAGTGTCCACAGCACTTGGGCTGCCCTTATGGCACCTCTCTGTGAAGAGATGTTCAGACACTTTATCAAGAGACACTAAGATTGTGTTTCAATGAACATGAGCAAGAGATCCAAAAGCTAATAAGGCATCTACCTGACTTTAGAACTAGAAAGCAGCTCAACACACAGCTAATGTCTCTGGTCCAGCAAGAAAAACACTGTGGCCTAACACAGGTAGTGGTGCAGAAACAGCAGAAAATCAAAAGTTAGCTGATAACCACAATGTGAGTGGCTTTATTTTAGTTCAGTGAAGATTACCTATGGCTCATGCACCCAGGGGTCCATTCTACTGCTGGCCAAGAATGGAAATCTTTCATCATTGAACTGCAATATGAAAATGATGCTTGTCTCTGCACTACATTGGAGGCTGAAATCCAAACCATTGTCATTGAGGCATGTGAGAGTATGGGTCTTACACTAAACATTCATTAGAATCTGCCAACCTCCCAACATGCCTGCAGCACACTTTACTGTCCCCTGATCATCAAAGTCCATGATTAGGCCTTGGACAATCTGGATCACTTTCCATATGATGGAAGCCTCTGTCAATGAGGGCAGACATTGATACTGAGGTCCAACAATGTTCAGGTACTTGAGGAAGGGAATGTGTGATGACCAGAATCTCAAACCTGATATCAAACTCATGGTCAGCAGAACAGTAGTGATACCTATCCTCTCACACAGCTCAGGGATTTAGAATATGTGCAGCAGACTCCTCATAAGCCTTGAGAAGTACTGCCAGCACTGACTCTGCAATATCCTGCACATCCATTGGCTGGATTGTTGCACCATCATTTGAGTTCTCACTCATGCCAACATCCCTAGTATTGAAGCATTGACCTCTCTCATGAAACTCCCAAAGCTGGCACTCTACTCGTAGCTCTGACATGGCATGTCAATCCCTGTAGAGCAGAAAAAAATGCTTCACAGTCTGAAAGCCGCCTCGAGAAAGTATAACGTAGACCCCTGGGAAACTGTAGCCAAGGCTGAGCCCTTGTGTCATGGTCTCTCCTTCTAGTGGAAACATCTTCCCTGTGTTCATGCTATCCAGGCTCCCCAGTATCCTGTAAGGTTCAATGAGAGCACCCTCCTTCCATCTTAGCTCCATCAAGTAAAGACCGAGAGTCCTGAACTGCTCCTCAAATGATAAGCCCTTCATCCTTAGGATCATTCTTACAAATATCCTATAGATTAATTCCAACTCTAGCACAACGTTCCTTTGATACGAACCCAAAACTGCTCATAATATCCCAAATGCATTTAAATAGGTTGTTCATTGGACACTTCAGTCATCTGAGAACTCATTCTTTGCTTGGAACAAGTCATCGTCAACACGAGGGGTTGCCCAAGATGATTTTCTATTTATTTCATAACTTTTGGTGGTCGTATCAGTCTTGATAATTTGTACCAAGGATTTTGGCTGTTCACTCATATTTCCAATGTTTCTAATAACAATAATTAAGAGATGGCCTATAACATAAATTGAAACATGGTCGGCAACAACAATGAATTGCTCATCTTTTCCATGAGGCCAATATTCTTTTGAAAATGTTTCTTATGTTGTTTCATTCCACATTACCAGTCTGTAGCAGGGTGGTTGTGTTATAAAAAGATAGAAGGGGTTCTTTTAGATAGAAATCATGCATTAGGTCCTCAAAGACAGCAATATGGATGTGCAGAAAAGGAAAATAAGAAACTGCAAATGTAGCTGTTTACTAATTTATTAATTTATTAATTACATGAAAGAAATTCTATCGGGCCGTTCAGGACCCAGGGGCAGCTCAAACTGCTTTGCAGCTAATTGTGTACTGCTGACATGAAACATTGACCTTGATATCAAATCAAAAGGCGTGCAAGGGTTACTTTAGAAAGTAAAAGTGGAGAATGCAACTCCAACTCAAAATACACTGTCTGCCATTATACAGTGGCAGATTTCAACCTGCCCAAGTGCCCTGACAAGAAGGGACAGAACATTTCATTAACACATTTAACATTGGCTAGTACTGTACAATTAGGACGGTGATTAAAATTTTATGGATGCTACAAATGTTTCTCTTGTGTCAGAACTCGTGGCAGTGAACTGGATGCTAGGACAGCCAGCTCATTTGCACCACTGTTGTCGATCTGGAGAAGGAGAACAGAAGTGACTCACTAATTCCTCTCTGCTGTTCATGACTTTAGTCTTCTCCAGCGGCTCTCTTTTTCTGTCTTTCTAGCTATCTCTCTCTGTCTGTCTGTCTTTCTCTCTCACCCCACCCTCACCCCCCCACCCCAGTCTAGTCAATTATAATTGATCATACCCAGCAGGTCCTACTTTCTGATATTCCCCTGCTCTCCGTAAAAAGAAATGTTGACCTTCCTTGCCCGAAAGTGTCCTCAAAGAACAGTTGCAGTCTCTTGCCACTGGATCACCTGCCTGACAGGCTGGTCACATAGTAAATTTGACCAGCTTTCAGGTGGGAAGTGAAGGAGAAAGGTGACAGTGAGGTCATGCAAAGCCTGGCATCTCAAGTCTTGCTGGGCTATCCCAACACTGCTGCCTTCGGTCGCATCATTCCTGTATAATATTGGGGTTGTTGTTATGTTGTAGAAGAGGAAAACAAGGTTACAGAAATGTCTTTAAATTCTGATGAAAGCTAATTTGGTCTAAAATATCAACTCTGTTTATTCTGCATAGATGCTGCCTGATCTGCTGTGTGTTTCCAACATTTTCTAATTTAATCTACAGTAAGTGATCTGAAACAGTTTGTGATGCTCGTTGTGCAATAAATAGTGCAGGGCATTGGAGAACTTCCTTATTCTCCTACCAAGAGTGCCATTAGAATTTTTATGCCATCTAAAAAGGAAAAAGCAAATGAGACCTCAGATCACCAGTTAGAATCTTACTCGGCTCTGAGCAACATGGGCTGTGCTGAGATGAGTGGTACAATTGGGCGATGTTCAGTGAGGTCCATCTTGAAATCACAATCATTTTATTCATAACTTGTTGGCTTCTCTCAAGTGGTGCAGTGAGATTCTCACTGGGCAGCAGCATGTTCCCAACTGATGTTCATCTTTGCTCATTAATCACCTTGTTAACAGCCCAACTTGTCCTATGTTGTCAGAGATAATGGGAACTGCAGATGCTGGAGAATCCAAGATAACAAAGTGTGGAGCTGGATGAACACAGCAGGCCAAGCAGCATCTCAGGAGCACAAAAACTGACGTTTCGGGCGTGGACCCTCTCTGATGAAGGGTCTAGGCCCGAAACGTCAGCTTTTATGCTCCTGAGATGCTGCTTGGCCTGCTGTGTTCGTCCAGCTTCACACTTTGTTATCTTGTCCTATGTTGTGATGCCTTCTGACTTCATCCACAATCGAGCAGCTCAGCTTCTAAATGCCTGCCAGTGCATAGTCAGATAGGGCGGAAATCAGACTTGATTCTCATCATGGGGAAATGCCAATTAATGCAACGGGTTTTGTAAGATATGCTGAGAAAACATGTTTGGCATCATTGCAAGAATCACTCCACAAAATTCAATGCGACACACACTTATTTAAAAAAGCCACAAGATTTAATCCAATGTTTCATTTGAGAAATGGCTGCTCCAGTGTCACCTGCACTGCCAGTCTAGCTGAAGAAGAACCCTAGTGGACTCAAAATCTTAACACTGTTTCTTTCTCCACAGATGCTGCCAGAGCTGCTCAGTTACCTCTGCAACCTTGGTGCTTGGCTTGTATGCATAGTGAAAGAAGGCTTGAACAGCCATGACCTCTGGCTCAGGTTCATCTTAGACGGGGTAGTTAAGTTTCAGTTCACAATTTAACATTTTGTAGGTTTTGATAGACAGTATTAATTTTTAAAAGTAAGACTGCAAAACTAAAATTGCTATCAGTATCAAGTACCTGTACCCCTCCCAGGATATTTTAGATTCAGCTTGAAAGACAGAATTGCAGTAAAGTCAAATCATGAACTATGCAGCAATTAAAGCATTAAAGATCAAAGAGAACGAGGTGTGAAGCTGGATGAACGCAGCAGGCCAAACAGCACCAGAGGAGCAAGAAGGCTGATGTTTCGGGCCTAGACCCTCCTTTAGAAAAATTAAAGATCAAAATTGTCTAAGGGAAATAAGAGACCACCATGAAGCAATAAACTTCAGAATTTCATCCTTCAGCAGTTTCACATATTTACCGGTGATCTGCTTTGCGTTCCTTTCACAATAACACTGATGATTATTTGATATACCTGTGGCTTCAGTTATAACAAATCCATTTCCAGTTATATTTTCAGACTAACCTATGGTCCTCACAGGTACTTATGCCTTTATTTAGAGCTAGTTTGATGGTGACTGTGATTTTTTTCTGGCCCTAGTCAACTCTGCAAAGCTAATGATGAACTTTCTTCAGGGTTTGCAATCCTAAAAACTGTTGTGATCACTACTCCCATCCAGTTCTCATCTCTTCCCGATTCCTAGCACTCTACCATTAAGCTTTTAATACTAGAATTTCCTCCCAAAACACACTTGCCTCTTCAGCTGTCTCTCTTTAAGACACTGTTTTAAATCTACCTCTCTGAACAAATTCTTGGTTGGCTACCTAACTGACCGATGCCAAATTTTGTTGCTAATGCTCTTGTGAAGTAATTTGGTTAAGGTTACCCAGTTAAAGATGCTATATAAAGACTATATTAAAGGCAAACTGTTGTTGTTTAGGTTATTTGCTGCCACTAATGGCAACCTCAACTTCAGCAACAGCATTCAATCTCGTCAGGATATTGTCTCTTCCCTACACAGTGCCTCTAGTGATAAGCATATATGGCCAGTCTTGGTAAGGTAGGCTGCCACAAAGCACCACTTCCCTCATGGTCAGTGGTACTAATTCCACACAGACAATTTTTCCATTGAGTAATTTCCACATTCAGAAAATTAAACTTTCTATCGTGATGAAATAAGTGGGCCGATGCTTTCTTCTAGCTGTCAGTATTTCTAATTTCTGCCCTAAATGAAACAGACCCAAACCCTATCAAATCTTGGGATCATTTCTGTCAGAATCAGTTATCCAATAAGTGGAGACCACAAATTTATAAATACAGAATAGAACTGCAACAAAATCCATCAACCATGCCCAAAATAACAGTGAAGGAACAAGGAGGTTCAGCAGCGTTTTAGAGATGCTGGTTGCACTAATGATTGTAACAGTGTTCTCATTCTTAAACTGGTGAGAAAATGCTGTTCCACCTGGCTCCAGATAAACACATACCTGATCCAAGAATAACTCTGATCCAAGCGTGGAGTTCCAGGGAGCCAAAACCACTTTCCGTTCACTCCTATTGTGTAAATTTCCTGATCCAAGTATAACATTGAATACAAAATCCTGTGACAGGCAGAAAATCTTCCTCCATCTCTGCCTGTTGTTGGTCAATACACTTCTCAGCCCTTCCACATTACTACGGCAGAATTTAAAGCTTTCGCATTGGTTTTGTGTGAAATGTTGGTTTTCATTTGTTCTTCGCAATCACTTGTTGAATAAGTGACAAAGAAAGAATAATGGAGACTCCTGAAGAGAATAATTTCACATTCACAAGTAACTCTCTATCAAATGTGAATTATCATTTTCTGAAATGAGAGCCATACAGACCAGGAAGACCCAAAATTCCTTGGTTAATTCATATACCAACAATTATTGGAGTGAAGAGGGAGGATTGGAAAAGACATGCAATGCGTATTGATAAATGAGATAGGAGTTTGTCAACATTCATCTATATGGTTTTGTCATCAGCTCTTTTAAAGGTCATACATCTGCAATGACTTATGTTCAGTTTCTGCCTGTCTATTTTTGGTTAAAAGAAGCATGTTTTTGTGTACATAGGCAAGTTCTGAGAAATTCATCTGGGAAATTATTGAACCTAGGGAAGATGAATTAACTTACACATAATCCAAATAGGAAAATTAACCCAGGTTGCAATGCTAATGATTAATTTGTCCATTTAAATCCCACACACTATCCAGGGCAGTAATGGTCTCCCAAATACAGTGCTGAAATTGTAAAAAAACAAGATTATTCCACATGCCAGTTTTCAATTCATTACCTTCTGATTCAAGTACACATGCAAATATGAGTCAATATGTAAACAGAACTAAGGATTTCTTTGTCTATTACATAGAAATGAGGAATTTTGTCTTCTACCCACACATCTCTTTACCAGAAGGCATGGATTCCCTCATAGGGTGCAGTTGTAAAAGTGACAGGTGCCGTCTGATATCTCATCCAAGCAGCTATTATTCATGAATGAGCCTTGGAAGCAAATGCATGTACCAGCTGTGGGTGACATTGTTACAGAGATCAGTACTGTCCTTCCTTAATGTTTCAATATGTGTGGATAGACATCAGTCTGGAGTGGATATCATTCTTTGAAGTTAATGGCACTGCTAAAATCAACTAATTCAGCGCAGAATATCAACTGAATCTTGCACAACCATTGGCTAACATAGATTGAAGACAGTGATTCTAAATTTAACATCCATGTAGGTTTTGTCTGGGTCAGACAAGATAAGCTTAAAACTTATTTGCTGTGAAAATATAGCATTCATCAGATTTGAAGTGTTAAAGCAGATATCATCAGCTCCAACAGCATCAGCTACAAGACCAGGACATAGCATAGATTATTATGATCCCACTGGAGCAGCGTGGTGAGTACTGTTTTTCATATATCCTTCACTCTCTAGAACACATGGTAACAATAACTCCCTTTCTTGAATCAGGTTCTTCACCATCCTTCTCGGGGATTAAGAAGTCATGTTATCTTTCTGGAGTCATAGAGTCCCTACAGCGTGGAAACGGGCCCTTTGGCCCAATGAGTCCACACCAACTCTCAGAGCATCCCACCCAGTCCCATCCACTTATGACCAACCTAATCTACACATCCCTGAACACTGCAGGCAATTTAGCATGGCCAATCCACCTAGCCTGCCCATGTTTGGACTGTGCAAGGAAACTGGAGCACCCAGAGGAAACCCATGCAGACATGGAGAGAATGTGCAAACTCCACACAGACTGCCTCCCGAGCGTGGAATCGAACCTGGGTCCCTGGCACTGTGGGGCAGCAGTGCTAATCACTGGGCCACCATGCTGCCCCTGAGACACTGTGCCACCCCCAAACCAAAAAAAATCACAGCCCCTCTTCCTTGCTCACTTCCCACACTGTAGAAGTATTCTCCTCACAATTGGTAGACTTTTCAAAATTGATAACTTCTCAAGATTCTTTGCTCACATCAAGCATCAGACATCATCTTCCCATTCATAAATTCATTATCCTGTTTATATTATACTTCTCCTTTTCAACATACAGATATCCAACTATGCACAGGAACAAAAACAAAGTTTCTGGGAAAGGTCAACGGGTCTGGCAGCATCTGTGAAGGAAAAAAGAGTTAACTTTTTGGGTTCGGTGACCCTTCCTCAGAACTCAACTCAGCTTAGATATCCAAATATCTTCAGCTGCTTTATCACTGAGTTTAACTCCATGATAAAGTCACAGTTGGGGCTATTCTCTGATGGTTATGTAATGTTCAATGTTGATTGCAGCCGCTCAGACACTTGATATTGTTTGCGCCCTTGTGCAGCAAATGCTGAACAACATTCAAACTGGGACTGATAAGTGACAAGTAATATTTTGCACCAAACACAACAATGATCACAGCAAAGAAAGCATCTAACCATTGCTGGTTGATACTGACTGATATGACACTCACTGAAACCCCCATACTGATTAGAAATTGACCTGGAGACCCTGTAAATACCAAGGCATAAAAAGTCGATCAGAGACTGAGAATACTGCAGCTAGTGACCCACCCCCATGCTTCACCAATGACTATCCACCAAGTCCAAATCATACATAGAAACATGGGAGATAGGAGCAGGAGGAGGTCTTTCGGCCCTTCGAGCCTCTCCACCATTCTTCATGATCATGACTGATCATCCAACTCAATAGCCTAATCCTGATTTCTCCCCTTAACCTTTGACCCCCTTTGCCCCAAGTGCTATATCTAGCTGCCTCTTAAATACATTCAATGTTTTGGCATCAACTACTTCCTCTAGTAATGAATTCCACAGGCTCATCATTCTTTGGGTAAAGAAATGTCTCCTCATCTCTGTCCTAAATGGTCTACCCCGAATCCTCATACTGTGACCCCTGCTTCTGGACACACCCAGCATCCTCCCTGCATCTACCCTGTACAGACCTGTTAGAATTTCATAAGTTTCTAAGAGATACCCCCATCATTAATCTGAACTCCAGCGAAAGCAATCCTAACATAGTCAATATCTCCTCATAGGTCTATGTGCCATCCCCAGAATCAGCCTGGTAAACCTTCGCTGCACTCCTTCGAGAGCAAGTGATGGAATACTCTCTACTTGCCTGAATGAACATGCTGAGCGTAGCTTCAATGCTGATTCGGGAAAAAGCAACCAGCTTGACCATATTTATACATTCACTCCCTGCAACAACTCTATTAGTGAGTATCAGGTACAAAATGATTGACAGCAACTAACCCAGCCTTCTGTAATAGTGCCTTCCCCATTGAAAATGTCTCCCAGCTCGAACAAGAGAGGTGGATATATGGGAACACCACCATCTGCAAGTTTCTCTCCAAGTCACACCTATCCTCATTTGGAACTATACTATCATTCTGTCTCTGTTACTGAGTCAAAATCTTGGAAATGCTTCCTTAACAGCATTGTGGGTTTACATACATCATATAGACAGCAGCAGTGCAATAAAAACATCTTTGTACTGCTTACTCAAAGGCAGTATGGGATGGGCAATAAATACTGGCCTTGGCAGTGACATACAGATCACATGAATGAATAATGAGCAAACCTGAAAATGCATTCTCCTATCCCTCATCCACTCACTGACTCATGTCTTCTTTTCCATGTTAAAAACCAGAGCATTATAATTGTGCAAGGAGCAAAAGTAGGAAAGGATAATTCAACCTAAGGTTCCTAAGTGTATTATAGAAGAGAAGGTGCTGGAGGCCTTAAAATGCATCAAGGGGAAGCACGGTGGCTCAGTGGTTAACACTGCTGCCTCGCAACACCAGGGACCCAGGTTCAATTCCATCCTCAGTTGACTGCGTGGGATTTGCACATGCTCCCCATTTCTGTGTGGCTTTCCTTCAGGTGCTCTGATTTCCTCCACCAGCCCAAAAATATGGGATCGCTCATGCTAAATCACCTATAGTGTCCGGGAATGTACAGGATAGGTAGATTGGTCATGGGAAAGGCATCATTGCATAGATAGGGTAGGGGGATGGGTCTGGGTGGACTGCTGTTGAGAGGATCAGTGAAGACCTGATGGGCCAAATGGCCTCCTTCCACACTATAGGGATTATATGAAATCCCCCAGACCTGAGAATGGCCTCCTTCCACACTATAGGGATTATATGAAACCCCCAGAACTTTGTAGGAAGCTAGGTATGAGATTGCCAGGCACCTTTTTGAAATATTTGTCTCATCCACAGCTATGGGTGAGGTGTCAAAAGACTGGAGGTTGGCAAATGAGGTGCCATTATTTAGGAAAGGCTTTAAGGAAAGCCAGGGAATTATAGTTCGGTGAGCCTTATATCAGTGGTAGGTAAGTTAATAGAGGGAATTCTGAGGGACAGGGTTTGCATGCATTTGGAAAAGCAAGGACTGATTAGGGAGAATCAACTTGGCTTTGTGCATGGGAAATGTATCTCACTAACTTGATTGAGTTTATTGAAGAAGTGACAAAGACAATTCATGAAAGCACAGCAGTGGACATTGACTACACGAACTTCAGCAAAGCATTTGGCAAGGTTCCACACGCTAGACTGGTAAGTAAAATTAGATCACATAGGATCCAGGGGACCAAGCCAATTAGACATGAAATTGATTTGAAGGTTGGAGACAGAAGGTGGTAGTAGAGGGTTGTTTCAGACTGGAAGCCTGTGATCAGCAGCGTGCCACAAGGATCAGTGTTAGATCTACTGCTTTTCATCATTTGTATAATTGATTTGGGTGTGAATATCAGAGGCATGGTTTGTAAGTTTGCAGATTACACCAATATTGGTGGTGATTTTGATAGTGAAGAAGATTATCTCAGAGTAGAAGGGGACCTTGATCAGATGGGCCAATGGGGCAAAGACTGTCAGATGGAGATTATTTTAGATAAATGTGAGGTATTGCATTTTGGTAAGGCAAGCCAGGGCTTATACATTTCTGCTATAACATGTGTTTCGTGAACACGAATTGGCTGTGACAAGGTTTGGATAACTCAAACTTTCTGGTGTATGGATATATCAATTTTCTATAGTGATTTCCCTATATTGTGATTTTCTACAGCAATTTTCTATAGCACGAGGTTACATAAGAAGGCAACTTTCACATTATAGGAGAAATATTTGTATAATTCTGGCCACCCTTTTATAGGAAGACAGTTCTTATAACTTGAGATGGCACAGAAAAGATTTATCAGGATGTTGCCATGGATTGAATGATAAAGAGAAGCTAAATAGGCTAGGGTTTTTTCTCTCTGGAGCAAAGGAGGCTGAGGGGTGAGCTTATAGAGGTTTATTAAATCATGAGGGGCATGGATATGGTGAAGAGCCGAGTTCTTTAACCTAGGCTAGGGGAGTCAAAGACCAACCGGCATGGGTTTAAGGAGAGAGGGGAAAAGCTTAAAAGGAACCTCAGGGGCACTTTTTCACACAGAGGGTGGTGCATGTATGGAATAAGCTGCCAGAGGAAGTGGTGGAGGCTGGTACAGTTACAACATTCAAAAGGTGTCTGGATGGGTACATGAATAGGAAGGGTTTGGAGGGATCATGGGCCAAAAGCTGGAAAATGGGACTAGGTCAGATTGGATGTCTGGTCTATGCAGATGAGTTGGACTGGAGGGTCTGTTTCAAGCTGTACGACTCTATGTCTCTAAATGTACTGAAGCAGCATATAAAGCAATGTATATATGCTCCACCAAATAGAATTCCCTTTATTACTTGTAAGTATAATAAACAAACTCAAGCAGCACACACAATTAGCTTCACCATGTCAAAATGGATTAGGATCCATGCCGTCTACAGTTAAGTAGACTCCTAACACCATCCTAATTATTTTGTCTCCCCACTACATCCAACACAGCAGTGAGGGTCGTATCTCAAAGAAGATGCAATATAGAGAAAAAGAATCTTTTTGAGGTAGTAACATGTTGCATACTGTCAATCCTAAGCATTAATACAGAGATGTTATAATATTGCTAGAATATATGTCATATTCTGATTAGTATTTAGCTGGATATGTATATAGTTAAAGTTCATAATCATCACAAGAAGTGATATATGTCGCCACATTGTATGTCACTGTAGTTATAGCAGTTTTAGTCCTTTGATAGCATCCGTGTACAGAGTTCTCCTGTAAACCCGTATATAGTGTGTTTTCATCGATAATGAATCTAACTATTTATTCCTGAGTTGTGCTAAAAGCCAATTATACAACAAGAACATGTCAACAGGGTGGTCAGTGAGTAAGCGAGTAATTATTGAAAAAGAATTGTCAAAAGTGATATACTTAGTCTTGTAACACAGTGGAAAGCAATGTTGGAAAGAAAAATTTCTGTCCTATCCTTGAACATGCAACTTTCTTTATTTTCTTTCCAATCTTCTGTCATGTTCTGTTAAAGTCCAACTCATCCATGACACATACTTCCTTTCTCTCTCTATTTTCACTAAATTGTTGAATACCCAACCTTCTTCCCTGTCATCCATATTGGCTGCTGTTGTAGTCAGTTCCTTTTATTTAAGTTCACCCTCCTTTTAGATCTGCTATCATTCCCATTCCCAAAACCTAACTGTAAAGCTGTGTCAATTCTTCAGTGCTTGATTGTGTATTTCTGTGGATTGGTCACTATTTTAATCAACAGTATGGTTATGGTTACATAAATTGAAACTAGGCAACAAATGTGAGATAGCTTTGTGATAATGTTGCTGTTCACACATATAACATGGTTACTGTCATCTGTGCATACCCTTATCTTTTTGACCATCACATTTCCATGTCTGAGACAACTCTCCGGAGGTTACAGTTCAATTTGTGGTTTATTTCTCTCCTTTGAAGTCCATTCCTTTGAAGCTTCCTTGACCTCCTCATAAGGTGTGATATTCCAAGCTCTCTCTCTTTCTCTGTCTCTCAACATTACTGAATTCATGTCTATAGTCAACATTTGGCCTTATGTTCCTCTTTGTCACTTAAAAACATGCTGTGATTAAAGGTTCAATATATTCATGTGGGGGGATTCGGGATTCTGATCTGTGATCATGACATCAATATCATGAACATTTATGTGTAACTTTTCCAAGTTGGGTGTGTGTGGGTGAAAGAAAAATAAACACAAAGCAAGGCAGACTGGTCACTGAGAAACGGGAGTAAAAAGATTTTGGAATTGAACTGTATGTACACAAATTCATCCACATCACACGGGGTGGCACGATGGCTCAGTGGTTAGCACTGCAGCCTCATAGCACCACGGACCCAGGTTCGATTCCAGCCTTGGGCAACTGTCTGTGCAGAGTTTGCACATTCTCTCTGTGTCTGCATGGGTTTTCTCCGGGTGCTCCAGTTTGCTTCTAGAGTCCAAAGATGTGCAGGCTAAGTGAATTGGCCATGCTAAATTGCCCATAGTGTTCAGGGGTGTGTGGCTACAGGGGGATGGGTCTGGGTGGGATGCTGCAATAGGCGGTGTGGACTTGTAGGGCCAAAGGGCCTGTTTCCACACGGTAGGGAATCTAAATCTAAAAAACACCACCAAATTTAACAATTCCATCACCACTGTTTCTTGCTACTTCAACAAAATATTGCAAAAAAAAACTTGCCTGAGATAGTAAAAATAGTTGTCTGATTATTAAACAATGATATATAAATTCTTATAAAGTTTCCTCTAAAATTCAACTATTGATGTGAAAAGAAAATTCAGATGAATTTTGCAAAATTAAAAAAAATGAAAGATTTAATCAGAAGGTAGATACATAGAGTTGTACTCAAAAAGAGTTTGTTGCTCTTAATTGAGTTTTTCAGGGTTCTTTTATGTCGAATATTTCTTGCAATCTTAATAAACTCTAATGTAGAAAATGTTGCAAAATGACATGGCATAAAGATTTTGAGAATATTCAGCTGTTTGCTTCAAATCAAATGAAGACAGCCCTTTAGCTATTTTTGGGATCTTGCTGTGTGTAGATTGATTGCTGTGTTTTATGCATTACAACAGGTAATGCATTTCAAAAGTATTTAATTTTCTACAAAGCGCTTTGTGATATCCTGACCACATGAAAAGTGGTCTGTGAAACAAGTTATTTATTTGTAGCAATATCAATACCATTGAAAAATGGTCATGCTTGTGGTTGGGAGCTTTGATCAACTGTGACCACCACTCTCATTCTATTTCATTAGAAAAACAATTACATTATTTTCATGACTACACAAAACAGTTACATGCAATTTGAACCATTTGTGCTAAGTACTAGTATCTTTTTACATTAAGCAGGAAGTATCACAAAAGTGAGGTGCTTTTCTTGTGGTGGTTTCACAGCTTCATTGCTCTGGGTTTTCACCGTATAAACTGCATTTGTAAATTCTTTTCACATGGTAGGACAAAAAACACAAATGTACAAAAGTTTATAAACTGTTTTCTTTGCCTCTAGTGATTCAGATGCTTGGTATACTGTTTGCTTATCGTTCCATCATAACCAAAATGTAAAAATAAGGATTTGTTATTTAATAACGTTGTAAGAATTGAAAAAAAACAGGTGAGATGAGTGCATTTCACTTGTTAATATTACCTTGAACTCTAAATTTTCATTGCTCCCATTGCATTGAGCTCTTAGCTTCATTTATCTTCTTGGAATGAGTATTGTTCCATTGCATAACCTCAACATTATCATTGAGGACTTCACTTCTGATTTAACATCTCAAGCAAATTTGTATTGATCTGTGAAGTTCATGATTTTGTAATAAACACTGGTTCCTAACACGTCACATTCATTTAATGTTCTCCCTCTAACATCATCATTCTAATGGTCACAAACTATTTAGCATCCAACCTGATGACACCAATCTGTTATGTGGTGTAAAATAATTCATAGTATCATCAGCTGGTAGTTCTCCAGCAGACATCGTTATTAGATTGTTCTGCTCCTCTCCAGCTAAACTAATGTCTGCAAGGTGAGTCAGCTTCCTGCAGTTAGATGACAGCTTTCCTCTCTGTTATGCAGTGCCATGCCGATACTTGGTTCCTCTCCTCTGGCCTTGATTTCTCTGCTGTTTTTTTCACAAATATTTCTTTTTTTCCAACAGTAGATCTCGCTCCACCTGGAAAGTCACATAGCCCAAGTGCAAATCCTCACTTATTGTCATTTTATCATGCTGTAGCTGAAATTCAAGATGGCAGCAGCAGGGTCAGCAGCATTCGGCTCCTGAGTGCGTGGCTTTGCTGCTGATGGCTCATGCAGTTGGGTCTGCTGCACCCACATGGCTTATCACTGTCACTCCAGCTTGGTAACATGTTTTGTTTTGTTTCGGTTCCACCGGGGCCTCCAGTGTGTCTCTGCTCCAACTCAGATGGCGGCTTCGGAAGATGAACCACGGTCCCATTGGTCAACTTGGAGCCTGGACCCGTCGGCCAATGCCCAGTGTTGGAGGAGGTGCAGGACCCAGGCAGCGTGACCACCTCTGGTTCAGAGGTGGCAGATGTGGAAGGAATGGCACTTCCAAAGAGAGACAGGGAGATTGCAGAAGTTACCATTGGAGGAGGAGAGGAGCCAGCAGTACTGGCATCAATAGACAGGAAGGTCTTCAGCATGGTACTTCCCAACAGATTGGAAACTGAAGTAAATAATGTTATTTGTGAAGCACAGGCAGTTTTCAAAGCTGGCAAATCCTTCTGTGAGGGGGTCTTGATGTTCAAGAACACAGGGCTGGCTCTTATGTTGCTTTGGCTAAGTTTGAGTTTAGAGGTTTACGCGCTATGAGGTGTAGTGAATTCTCTCACTGTGTCTTACCAAATTTTCTTCATTAACTACCTACCACACCTCTATGGCATCCTTCAAATCTGATTTCTGACATATCTTGCCACATGCTGTTCCTGGGATAACTTGCTACTCAGCTAATATCTACCAAAAACCTGGCATCCCTTATACCCATGTCATCTTTAAAGGCTGGCATATACACTTGGGCAGGTTCTGGCATCCTGAAGCTGCCCTGCTTAGTCACAGACCTTGTTGAAACATGGCAGAGAAGGGGAAGATGGCACTGTGGTTCTCCTATGGGGACCTGGAGATCCTGCTGGATGGGGTGGTCCAAAGAAGTGATTCCGTATTCCCAGAGAAGGCCCAGCCATCAGACCCTGTCAGGCTGGACCTGGGTTACTATTCAGATCAGTGTCAATTCCACAGGGCCGAGGAAGAGCAAGTAGTGTCATAAGAAAATCAGTGACCTTCTCCAATCCACCTAGGTAAGTGCCACACTCTTTTTCTCTACTACCCCACATTCAACTTACTTCATAGTATCTATCTCCACCAAGGCTCATGCTCTGACAGTCTCATTACTGCGTGCAACAGCCTACCTCCCTCATTCTTGATACCCCAACCTGACATGGCGATATGATCACACACTGTGCTCCATTCGAAGTCAGGGTGCTCCAACTGAACAAAAGATCCTCCCCGCCTCCCCCAGTACCCCACAAGCCCACACCCCCTGCCCACCATTGCCCCTCTGGCCCCAGCCCTGGTTTACAATGTCCCTTTCCTCGTAAATCCTGTTGCCTTCTTTCACAATTATACTGCACCATGCCTCAGACTCTGAAGGTCCCATTCTGGAGAGTAGCCTGGCAAGGCTTGGTCTCATAACAATGGCTACCTTTTGTCCCCACACCCACCCCACCGCTCCACCACCCCCCCCCCCCCCCCCGAAAAACCGTTTGTTTCTGTGGATGGATCAGACAGATTAACTGCACCTCACCCACTTGACAGAAATTATCAATCTTGCCCAAGGCAAGGTGTACCAGAACCCAGGCTGGGGCTTCGGGACAGACTGAGAGCCACTTCCTGGACTGCAGAGGCATGGACACACAACTGATGAAATCATGACTGGACGCCTGACTGCTGCTGATCCCATTACACCAATATTCAAGGTTGTCCCTGACGTATGGCTTGAGGAACCCCTGACTTCTGGGCGTTTCCATGAACTTCAGTGACAGTTAGTCCTCCAACACTTTGAGACTTGGCTGCTAGCTTGCTGCACATGTGGTGTGTTTGCCACTTAAGGAGCTGGCACAGGGTGCAGATGTGAGATTGACATGGCATACGGTTGTAAAACAAGTGCACCCCCTAGACTGAGGACTGCTGAACAACGAGGCCAGCCGCCTGATTGTGTGACTGTGAGGATTGGAGCAGCAAGGCAAGACAAGGCACCGAGGCAGTGAAGGTGTAGGTAGGTGTTAAGCTAAGCTGAGCCGATGGTATCTAGGGATCATGTCCAAGTCGCAGTTTGGTTGTCAGCAACAAGCAGACAATTGGGAACAAGTCGTGAGAGGAACCTGCCAGCTACCTGCTCTGTTCTTATTTACCTGATATCCATCTTGTTTGACAAGTTTGGTAAGATGGCAGACTGAATATTAATGAGGTTAGTTGTGCCATCTTACCAGATATTTAACAAGCAATAACCACTGCCAATTGGCATCTGTGCACTGCCGCTAAAAAATGCCATGAGCTGCTCCTGACATGAAGAAACACCATCACTGAACTTGTTGCCTGATTCTGCCACACATTTAATTGTAGCCATGTCAGTCAGATTCCTGTAACGTTCTGCTCATCATAAAGGGACTGCTGGAGAGACTCTGACAATGCCAGGGCATGTATTTTGCCTCTTGGACATACACTCTGTCAGAATGGACACAGCCCCAGATGATAAAAGAAAACGGAATGGTCAAAGAAGCAATGTACATTCAATACTTCCCTTTGAAAGCAGGGCACCAACAAGATGGTGATGGACTGGGGCAGCAGCAGAATCTTGCTGCTTGCGGCCCTATGTGAGACTGAAAGAATTAAGCCTCAATATAAGGTTTGGGAGTAGAGTTTTAATTATTAACCAACCCATCTACCTACCTTGGCAGCCCCCATTGAACGAAAGCTGGGCTGAGCACTTAGGTTTATAGAGTCCTGTCTGGCAGGCCTCACACAAACAACAGCTCATCCCCAAGGGCTCAGACTGCAGAGCAGCAGGGCGCTAATTTCCTGTTTGGGTCTGTCACAGGCGAGTTAGCAGCTGATGGCATTTGTGCCACCATAAAAACAAGGCTGACAGGGAGATTATGAGAGTTCAATTGGGCCCTCGTCATGTTTCATCTCATTGCTCCGGCAGCAATCAGCATTACTTAACATCTGTGCAGCTGTACCCACCAATCAGATTTGAGCTGCACACCACGGGCCCTATACACAGATTTCTGGGTTAAAAGACTCCTTCAGCGCTAATTGCTGAAACTCAAAAGGTTCATTTGTGCATGGGATTACATCAAAGGGTTTGCTGTTGCTGCTTGATGGCTTTGAACAACATTTCTTGGAAGTGTCCTGTTGGTGGCCCTTGAGTGCTCACAGAACAGTGATTTTACAAAGGATGCAGAGTTTATAAAGGATTGGGCCTGCTTCCTCTCGAATTGTTACAGCCACGCTGTAAAATTGCTGGGCTTACAGAGTGATGAGTTGGACACGCCTCACTCCGTACAACTGACTTGCAGCAAAAAAGCATCTCCACTGAACAGGAGATAATGAAGATCATGGCAAGGAGCCATGTGGCATGTTTTGTTTTGTTGGGATCTCAGGAATTTGGTTTTGTTCATTCATTTGAGTGTTATCATCACTGGTTGGGTCAACGCTTATTGCCCCATCCTGAATTGTTCCGTAAACTGAGTGGGCCATTTCAGAGGGGCAGCAACGTTGATTTGGGTCTGGAGTCACATGTAGGCCAGACGAGGTAAGGATG
Organism: Stegostoma tigrinum; assembly: GCF_030684315.1. Lineage (NCBI taxonomy): Eukaryota > Metazoa > Chordata > Chondrichthyes > Orectolobiformes > Stegostomatidae > Stegostoma > Stegostoma tigrinum. Next base: position 67,180,724 of record NC_081362.1, on the reverse strand, counting down.
ACAAGTTCTTTTTCCCTAAAGGGTGTTAGTGAACCAGGTGAGATTTCAAAACGAACAATTATGACTACAGGGTCAACATTAGATTATCATTTGATTCCACATGTTTAACGAAAATAATCAACTCAGATTTCATTATCTGCCATACTGGGATTCAAATCCACAGCTCCAGAGGAATTCCTGGAGTCTCTGGGTTTTTAGTTCAATGATATTACCACCATGATCACGACCACTTCAATTAAAGATCTGAATTGACTGTCCTTACGTGGTTGAGGAATGAAGCAGCTATAGGTATAAATAGAAACTCAGTGAATGTTTGTTATAAGTGAACAACATAGAACAAGAGTCCATAAGACTCTAAGGTATCACAGCAGAATGAGGTCATTCAGCCCATTGAGTCTGCTCCACCATGTGATCATGACAATACATTTCTGAACCCCACTATCTTGCCTCCTCCCCATAACCCTTGATCCCCTTAGTAATCAAGACTCCTATTAGCTCTATCTTAAATGTACTCAAAGACTTAATCTCCACAGCTTTGTGACAATGAGTTCCACAGATTCAACACCCTCTGGCTGAAGAAACTCCTCCTCATCTCCATTCTAAAGGGACATCCCTTCACTCAGAAGGATGGTACCTATGGTCCTACTCTCTCCTTCTAGTGGAAATGTATTCTCTACTTCCACTTTATTCAGGCCTTTAAGTATTCTGTAACTTTTAATCAGATTCACCCCTTCATCCTTCTAAACTCCATCGAGTACAGGCTAAACCTGCTCACAGTATTCCAAAGACGATCTGACCAGTGCCTTATACAGCCTCAGCAGTACATATCTGCTCTCGTATTCTAGCCCTCTCAGAATAAATGTGAACATTGCATTTGCCTTCCTAACTGCTAACTGAACTGTATGTTAACTTTAAGAGAATCCTGAACTGGAACTCCCAATCCCTTTGTGCTTCAAATTTCCAATGCTTTTGCCATTTAGAAAATAGTCAATACCTTGACTCTTCCTATCCAAGTGCATAACTTCACACTTGCCCACATTGAATTCCATCTGCCACTTCTTATTCCACTCTCCTAGCCAGTCCACGTTCCTCTTCAGCCTCCCTGTTTCCTCAACACTACCTTCCCCTCTACCCATTTTTGTGTCATCTGCAAACTTAGCAACAATTACCTTTGTCCAAGTTGTTAATGTATAATGTGAATAGTTGTGATCCCAACACTGACCCCCTATGGAAGTCAACTAGTCACCAGCTGTCATCCTGAAAAAGACCCCTTTTTCCCTACTCCCTGCCTTCTGCCGGTCAGCCAATCCTCTATCTGTGCCAGTACCTTGCCTCTAACAACATGGGCTCTTATCTTATTTGGCAGCTTTCTGCATGGCACTTTGTCAAAGGCCTTCAAGAAATCAAAACAGATTGTGTCCACTGTCACTCCAATGTCTAACTTACCTGTTGCCTCCTCGAAGATCTCTAACAGATCCTTCAGGCATGAACCATGCCGACTCAGCCCTATTTTACCATGCACACTTCCAAATACTCGGCAATATCATGCTAAATAATGGACTCTAAAACCTTACCAATGACCGAGGTTGGGCTGACCGGCCAATAGCTTCCTGTCTTCTGCCTCCCTCCCTTGTTAAACAGGCATGTTTCACTAGTTGCAGAATCTGCATACAAAATCAACATTGCACAGGCAGCATATACTTCACCTGTCAACATTGTGTCTTGGTCCTCATTTCAATAACTTGGATGAGCTGCTGTCTCATTTCAGGTCAGGGAAGACAAAAGTCTTGCATTCCTAGCCTCCACATGAATGTTAAAAATTTTTGGAGTGGTGTCCACAACTGTCCTATCCACACATGGAAAACCTGAGGAGTGAAGACTTAATGGTTTTTTGATCTCAGTTTCCTTGAGGGGGGTTAAGATAAGCAGTAGGCTCCAAATAGTGGACAGAAGAGACATAACACCTTTTTCATGTGCCCATCCCATATGCCTAATAAATGAGATAACAAAGTGTGGAGCTGGATGAACACAGCAGTCCAAGTAGCATCTTAGGAGCACAAAAACTGATGTTTTGGGCCTAGACCCTTCATCAGAAATGATCTCGACCGGAAACGTCGGCTTTTGTGCTCCTAGGATGCTGCTTGGCCTGCTGTGTTCATCCAGCTCCACACCTTGTTATCACGGAATTCTCCAGCATCTGCAGTTCACATTATCTCTGCCTAATACATGACTCAGTTTTAAGTCAGATATTTTTCTGATGTTCTTGAGATGCAGGGTTGTTAATACATGAAAATGAGCCTTGTTGCACTTGTTTTAATCATCTGAAATGGGTTTAATCCTGATCTCTGTAGAAGAAGTATCGTTATTGGGCCAGGATCATGTGCTCTGCCAAAACAGCAAAGAAACAAAGTGAGAGAGCTGACCATGACTCATCTTTCAACAGCTCAATCATAGCCTAGACATCGTTATGGGGTAAAACAGGCAGAAAACTGAAAGGACTTTTTAAGCCATTGAAATAAAAAAAGGAAAAAAAAGTTGAAACCAGTTGAAAAGCTTCAAGAGTGAGGAGTATCTGGCCCAAAATCTCTTCTTTTCATCAGTTTCCCATTCTAGGGAAGGTGTGTAGCATTGGTCAATACCGTGGCGATGTTGGAATTGAAAACCTGTGGAAGCAAGCAAGATTGACCCTCTAACCTGCCATCCCATGCCAACCTATTGGAGTTTCAACTGCAAACCCAAAATAGTCATTTCTCACTGAATTTTGTCAGTTTTGTCTCCAGACTGCTCAAAGTCTTGATTTGTGGGATCTGCTCAAGCAATTTCTAAGAGTTGGAAAGACATGCCTTGGCAATTTTCTCAGGTGGGGAGGGTGCAGAATAACAGAAATGTTATGGTGCAGAAGGTGGGAGCAGTGATAATCGGCCCATTATGCCTGCACCAGCTCTTCAGTTGAGTATTATTTCCAAGTGCCAATCTGCTAACTTTTCCCCATGACCTTGCATACTACTTCTATCCAAATATACATTCAATGCTAGTTTCATGCCTTAATTGAAACCTGTCCTCATCTTATTTCTAGCAGTGCATTCCAAACCTTTACTATTTGTTGATGGAGAAAAAGTCCTTTGGCACAATTCAGTTAAGATGAATGCCTCTTAATTTCTATCACCACTGTCTCTTTGTGGGAACTTAAATTCGATAACCAATTGCTGGCCAAGATTGTCAATTTGGCAGCCACTGAGGTCCAAAGGAGCTTCACTCCTAACCCCAAATTGTCATTCAGCCCTTGGAATATGGTACTTGGTGCCTCCCAGCATTTTTAGGACCTTATTGTTGAAGTCAGCAAAAATTGGATGAAGTACACTTTGCTCAGGTTTTCTGAGTCAGTAGTGGCCTATTCACTAGTCCTTACAGTGATTGGAAGATTCTTTTTCCCTTTCTATTCTAAAGCTCAATAGGAATGCTTCATGCTTGTGGCTACCAATGGGGTCTCGATATCCTTCCCCTCTGTTTGAAGAAGAATTTAATGTCCTCACATGTGGTCAGTTTGGAAGTGGGAGGGGGGAGCATTTAATTAGGAGGGCTCCTGCTGATTTTCCACCTCTAACACAATTTAATCAATGCAAACATACGGCAAAAGAATAAGAGTAGGCCTCTTGCTCCTTTAAGCCTGCTCCGCCATTCAATAAGAACGCGGCTGACCTGATTTTAACCTCAACTCTACATTCCTGCACCTCCCTGGTAATTTGTCAGCCTCTTGGTAATCAACCATTCTCTGCCATTAAAAAAAGAGTGAAGATTCTGCATTTTGAGGAAGGGAATGCCAAAGACTCTCATCCCTCTGTGAGAAAATCATATTTCCTCAACTCTGTCATAAATGGGCAACCTTTTATTTATAACTATGATCCCTACTTCTATATTGTCCCACAAGAGGAAACTTCTTTTCAACATCCACTCAGTCAAGTTCCCTCAGAATCTCACATGTTTCAATTGGGTCTGGCTCTTCTAAATTCCAGAGAATAAAAACTTAGCCTATCCTGCATTTTTTCATAAGATAATCCACTTATTCCAGGTGTAAACCCAGTAAACCTTCCGTGAACAGCTTCCAATGCATTAATTTCCTTCTGTAAGTATAGTAGATAACACTCCACTAAGTACCCCAAATGTGGTATCACCAGTGATGCTATTGATACCTTGTCCTACCATGTGATTATTGTTAGGGGCCTCTGCACAACTCCCACAAGTGGCCTTTATCATTCTTCACCTCTACCCAGGCTTGATTCTACATCTTGTTTCCTGAATTTAGATCATCTCTCTCTATTGCACTAATATCTTTAGTGAACAGAGCTATGCCTGTCCCCATTCTTTCCCAGCTTCCTGTCCTTCCAAAGTGGCACATACCCTTCAATATTCAAGTGCTACTCTAGGACATGCTGCAGCCATGTTTCTGTAATGGCCACTAGATTGCACCTATTGATCTAAATTTATGCTACTATTTCAAGTGTTTTGTTTTGAATGCTACACGCATTCAAATACAGTGCCTTAAATTTTATTCTTTCATTGTGTTGTAACTTCTAGTCTTACCCACTGATTTTCTGGAAAAGGAAGCTGAACTGGGGTCAACATTCCCTGCAACCTCCCCGTGCCCCCAACATTATTGCCACCATCAGTGGCAGGGGTGATGGAGGCAGGTATGTGCACCTCTCCAGCAGGGTCCTGGATGCTGGGCTTGGGTTTCCATGACAACTACCAACCTGTCCACAGAGGCAGTCAGATGATCACATGACCTACTGCACTGCTACAGCTTTTGGATAATGAGAGCTGCTGCTGCTCCTTCTTGTGCATGTGGGAAAAGTTCCTGATTGCTGGCACCACAGGATCATCTCCTGCCTGAGGCTGGGCAGGTTACCTGGTCTCCAACAGTCCTCCAATTGCCAGCACCTGGACCAATTCTTCTTGGTTATCTGTGGAACTGTTACATAGAAAATAGAACATAGAACATTACAGCACAGTACAGACCCTTCGGCCCTCGATGTTGTGCCGACCTGTCATACCAATCTCAAGCCCATCTAACCTACACTATTCCATGTACGTCCATATGCTTATCCAATGACGACTTAAATGTACCTAAAGTTGGCGAATCTACCACCGTTGCAGGCAAAGCGTTCCATTCCCTTACTACTCTCTGAGTAAAGAAACTACCTCTGACATCTGTCCTATATCTTTCACCCCTCAATTTAAAGCTATGCCCCCTCGTGCTCGCCATCACCATCCCAGGAAAAAGGATCTCCCTATCCACCCTATCTAACCCTCTGACTATTTTATAAGTTTCAAGTAAGTCACCTCTCAAACTTCTTCTCTCGAATGAAAGCAGCCTCAAGTCCCTCAGCCTTTCCTCGTAAGACCTTCCCTCCGTACCAGGCAACATCCTAGTAAATCTCCTCTGCACCCTTTCCAATGCTTCCACATCCTTCTTATAATGCGGTGACCAGAACTGTACACAATACTCCAAGTGCAGCCGCACCAGAGTTTTGTACAGCTTCACAATAACCTCTTGGTTCCGGAACTCGATCCCTATATTAATAAAAGCTAAAATACTATATGCCTTCTTAACTGCCCTGTCAACCTGGGTGGCAACTTTCAAGGATCTGTGTACGTGGACACCGAGATCTCTCTGCTCATCTACACTACTAAGAATCTTACCATTAGCCCAGTACTTTGCCTTCTGGTTACTCCTACCAAAGTGCATCACCTCACACTTGTCTGCATTAAACTCCATTTGCCACCTCTCTGCCCAGCTCAGCAGTGAGGTGCTCACCAGATTGTGTACTCACACTTTCTAAGGTTACTATTCCCAACAAAATGTCTGTACCTGGGCTGAGTGGGTTGCAGGTGGTGGCGTTGCTGAGGCTTTGTCATTGAGAGTCTTGTGGAACTTATAAGTTTAAAAATATAACAGGCGATGTGGCCAATGGTTGGATTTGGAGTGCAATGATTGGTATGTAGAGTAGTGCTTGTTCATTTGGTGGCAACCTGGTAGGAGTGGCTCTGGTCTTCACATGCAAGGTCTAACACACGCTCCTTGGAGGGGGCGAGGGCATGGATATTGGGTACACCATTACCCATGTGGACTCTCTGTACCCTGTTATGTGCTTTGTTCTGCTGTAATGAGAAAAGTGTGGTCAAGTGTGTGGATAAGTATGAGGTGATAGTGGGAGGCCCAGCCGTTAGTCCAGGTGTAGGTTGGGAAAAGGTGGTGAGGTGTTCTAAAAGACTGAGGAGGCAGTAGGGAAGCCATACAGGGGTGGTAATGGAGTAGGATAAAGGGGAACAGTGAGCGAGGGAATGTGTTGCTGGCAACAATGAGGATGGTGGGGCATGAGCATAAGTGAGAAGTATGTGTGTAGTGATAGATCAAGTGTGAGGTGGCAGGGAGAAGCGATGGAAGACTTGATGGGCTGAGAGGCCTAAATCTGCTCCTGCGTCCTATATCTTATGGTCTTACCTTGGAGGAGCAGGGAAGGTTATTAATCTTCTTTCTACATTTCTTGCTGTTCCTCCATACCCTGGAGATGGCACTGACTCAAGTGCTGATCTCAGGTCAGCCTGGCAGGGTCTGCTGGCATGTTTCCTCAGCTGCACTTGGGAATAGGACTCCTCTCCATTGTACAATCCTGTTCACCCAGATCTCAATGTCTCTGTTGGAGAAACACAATGCAATCTTCTCCTTGTCTGACACATTGTGACTCTGAACGCAGCAGGGCAGCTACAGAACACTCATGCTTGTCTGGGATGTACCGTGGCATTTTATAAATGGTGTGGGCGTGACGGATGCCAGTCTTTTGGCTGATAGTCACTGAATGATGTGTTGTCATGAGAACAATATGTGGTAAGATGTGTTTTAATTAAACATGAGAAATTAAACATGAGAGCTGTCATAGGATTGTGCTCGATAATTAATGAGACAAGTTTGGTAAGATAGAATGAGAAAACCTGTGAGACTTCAGGATGAGAAATCATCAAAGAATAACCTCACAGGAAGTGGACTTGGACATAATGGATTATTTAAAGCTAAGAATATTTAGGCTCAGTCATCAGAAAGACTACAATATTCTCAAGACTGGGAATTGAAAGAAAGTTAACCTACAGATGTGACAGAGAAGGGAACTATCTCTGATAGTTGAGAACTGGAAAATGATGGTGAGGAAATAGATGGGATTTTGTTTTGCCATGCATTTGAAATATTTCAAATTTTGTTGTGTGTAAATATGTTGTTTTTTATCTTTATTTCTTTTTTGGAATAAATTTCTGTTTAATTGTTAAAGACAGATCTGCTGCATTGTGTGCTTATGTTTAGGTGAAAGTCCACAATACCAAAGACAAAGAAAATCTATCGAGCTAGATTTCAGTTTGACATCTAATTTGTCCATTAGTTAAAACAGCTGGTATAGTAAAGGTAAATAGCACATGGGCAGTACATTTTAAATGATCTCAAATATATGGCGAATGGAACACCAGAGGTTGGTCAAGAATGTGTATTGATCAGCTTATCAGATCGCCCCAATCTTGTTGACTAATGCAACCATAAGCTTCTTCCATATATTGCTGGAGGTTGGGGTTGCAGAGTCTAGGGAGAGGTATTTAAAGCAGGTGATTGCAATGGAAGAAAAAAAAACCCAGGGTTTATCCTTGTATTCTTTGATAATACCAGAATAATGATCTATTTTGGCAGACAAAAGCAGATTCCAATTTTGCTTGTAAAGTCCCACCAGAGCAAATGGTAACTGGCTAAACCACTTAAATACTGCTGTCTAACAGGCTTTGGTAATAATTCATTCGCTGAGACATGTTATGATCAAAAGAGTGGGAAAACCCAAAGCACAAATTCATTGAATGATTACAGCACAAATATAAGACATTCAGCTCTTCTTCATCTGTGCTGCCTTTGTGAAAAAGAAAACCACTTAGCACCATTTTTCTACCCTTTCCCTGTAGCCTGTACATTCCTCATGTTTTACATTAAAATACAACTCCCCTTTAAAAGCCTTGGGAGAACCTGCCTCCACCACACTGGAAGACAATTCATTTCAAACCTTAATGACTTGTTGCATACAAAGTGATTTCATCATATCCATGCTTGCTCGTTCTTGATCCTTACATTATTGGGAACAGTTTTTTCAATGTCACAAGATGTTCTGAGGAAGGGTCACCGGACCTGAAACATTAATTCTGTTTTCTCCTTCACAGATGCTGCCAGACCTGCTTAGCCTCTCCAACAATTTTGTTTTTGTTTATGATTTACAGCATCCGCAGTTCTTTTGATTTTTATTCCTTATCCATGGGTGATTTTTTTCCTTGTTGCCACTAATGCCTTCACATCTCTCTTAGAGTCAGGTGCCAAGAATTGAGGATGAATACCAACTATTTAGAGAATTCAATACCAAGCAATTGTTTGTTATGTAGATGGAGGGAGATTTTGTATTATTGCATATCTACTTTTTGTCCAAGAGTGGACGACAAATGTGGAACAAAACTTATTTTCTTCCAGAGCATATACTTGGTTTGTGGCTCGCTCGGTACAGATGAACAACAGACTTCTAGCTTTGCTTGTTCTGTTTGTATTTGTGTGTTTGTATCTCCAGAATATATGAGTTCTTGTTACATTCCTATTGAAGTATTTGTAGTATGAGAAAATGCATGTATCTGCAAAGTGGTCTGGACTGCACCAGTTCTGCTAACGCATGACAAAAAGAACTAAGCCAGTGCTTTGTCAAAAAGCCTGCTTTCCCATGATAGAATTTATAAAGACAAAATGAAAGATATTTACAATACATTTGTAGGGCTTTTTTTTTACTCCCCAGTGAGGTGGGGAGTTATGTAGCATTTATATTTATTCAGTATTTTATTAAGTTCTCAAACTACTAAATATTCTATCAGCTACTTTAAAATAGAGTGACTGTATTATTTCTACGCATGTGTGTGGTCACCATTTGATGCAGAGTACGATCAGACAAATTACAGAAATAAATGTAGATGAAGGAAGCCAGCTGGCTCAGCTTATTCATTGTTTCACAGAAATCTATAATTACACTGACTCGAGTGAATCGAGAATTTTTGAAGGACTTGTTCAGAAACTTGTTGGCTCAGATCTCCTGGTTCCTGGATAATTGGAGACTGGACCTGGAAAATGTGGGCTGGGACTCCTCAGAAATTACATGAGGTAATATATGAGGTAATTACATGGGGACCTCCATTGGGCAATTAGCTAGCATCCGGAGACCTTCGAAAACATTTCCAGTCTTACTTAGAGTTTGAGAGTTCAGAGTGCTCTGACTTACTTACTTGGATAGTTACTCAGGTTAGAGTATTACTTGCTTTGACTCCTGGATGACTGTATCACATATCTTATTCACTCTCTTTGAACCCGTATGATTAACCCATGACATCACAAAGCCCCATCTCTGGACACTTGATCACCCCTGGACACCCAACTCATCAGCTGACCTGACCTCACTGCCTAATTTCCTTAGTGAACTCCAGAACCACCTTGTGCTCTTGTCCAATTGCCACCCTAAGACCTGGCCCACCCATCAGCCCCTCAGCCTGCAGCCCTACCCCCACACCTACTCATTTGTTACTCCATCCCCTCAGCCACTTACCTTATGGACTTACTCAGAGATAGCAAGAACTGTAGATGCTGGAGCCAGAGGTAACACAGTGTGGAGCTGAAGGAACACAACAGGCCAGGAAGCATCAGAGGAGCAGGAAAGTTGATGTTTTGGGTCGGGACTCTTTGTTTGATATTCAGATACTCTGAACTCTCAAACTCTAAGAAGGGTCCCAAGCCAAAACGTCAACTTTCCTGCTCCACTGCCGTTGCCTGGCCTACTATGTTCCTTCAGCTCCATACCGTGTTGTACCTTACACACTTACCTTTTTTTGGTACTTAACCTTTAAATTTTGTCTACTTATCAGAACACAGCAGTGAGTGCTGTGTATGAGGGGCATTGGGTTGGGAGTGGTGGCTTCTGTGCAGATTCTTTGAGCTGCTGCCCATGAAGATTGCTGCATCACATTGTTAAGAAGGACCCTCCATTGCAACTCAAGCATGAAACTTGTAGGAAGGTGTATACCTACCATTTTCTCGTATCTGAGTCAGTTAGTGATTCTGTTCCAGATTAGAAAATTTGGGCTTTTATTACCTTCCCAAGGTATTAATTTTAAGCTTACACCTGTGTAGATAATAGGTCTCGCTTCAGTGGCAGTTTTCTGAAAACGACTCAGAAGGCACTGGAGATTTTAATGTAATCCAGGCTGACACTGCTTTGCAATACAGAACAAATGCTGCATTGTTGGAGGTGCAATATTTTCAGGAAGAAATTGCACTAAACCCCTGTCTGACCTGTTCGGCGGATATGAAAGATATCGCACCATGATCCAAAAAGTGCAGAGATTCCTAGCCAATATTTCCCTGTCAGTAACTATCGAACTGTAGCTTTTAGGACCTCATTGTTTGCAAATTTACTGCCATGTATCTCAACATTGCAACAGTGACTACACTTCAAAAGCACTCAGCTGTAAAAGTGCATTCAGATGTCCTGTGATCATAAAAGGTGGTGTATAAATGCAAGCTTTCTTTCCTAAAAACAAGCTACCTTGTTTAGAGTATCATTTATTTCAGTCAGGTGAGGGTTTAAGATGAATAATGAATGACTGCCTTGTTCATTTTTGTCTTCTGCAACCTGTTCCATAGAACAAATGATGTTATTTTCACAGCTATATAACATTACATTATTACATTACAGCACTAGGCCTTTTCACTAGGTATAAGTGACTGAATCATGGCAAAGTCCTGCATCTTGTTTACGTGTTGTCAGTCTTTCATGTGGTGCACTGAATGCCTATATAAGAAGCCTATTCTGCCTACTGAAAATATATCCCTATTTCATTCAGAGACATACTATAGAAATTATTTGGGTCGTTGAGTCGATGAATTATTCTATCCCTTTAATTAATTCACGTACACAAGGTGAAGAAAAAGTATGCAAATTGTAAAATGGAGTTAGTTTAAAGTCTTTCATCTATAAAACATATAAATGGGTACGTGGAATATGTAGCATAAAGTAGAGCCATTCTGTCCAACTATTTTGTGCTGTTGTTTATTGTCAAAAGGAGAGTCTTAACAAAGACATCCATGGATACCACTCATGAAAAATAACTTTGGAGCTCAACAACACAATTAAAACTGCTAACACAACACAACTCTTTATTGCTCGGGGAGTAGAATTCAAAACTGGGAAAGTTAAGTTAAATGCATTTTAAACCTTGATCTAGCTGAATGTAAAGAATTGTGTACTGTTCTCCCAGTCTCCCTCTAAAAAGGATAAAGAAACTGGATAAAATAGAGAAATTACAAAAATTATTTACAAGAATAATAACTAAACTAAGAAATTACTGTTTGTCAGATTAAGTCATTTAGAGCATTTTTCTTTAGAAAAGCAAAGACTTTGAGGCGATTTGATACAATCTGTAAGGTTATGAATTGTCTGGTTGGGGAGATGTCGAGGGAATTCAGTTTTGGGAAATCCAAAATAATGGTAACAAATATTTGGTTGTCACTAATAGATCCAAAAGGGCAGTAAGCATAATTTTCTTTACTCAGGGGTTAGTTAGAATAGTTAACTCATTGCCACAAAAAGGGGTGTGTCAATTAACTTAGATACTTTCAAAGGGAAAGAGTAGCAATTGGAATGAGAGCTATGTGGATCTCATTGACTATGAGTTCCTTGATTGGAGTTGTTAACCTGGGCCAGTCAAGGGGCCCTGTTTGACAGACATGAGCAGGAGTCTCAGAGAAACTCCTCATTCTAGGGAATAGGTCTGAGCTTGGTGGTCCTAGCCCATGTACTGTACACAAATAAATAAAGGATAGCTTGGTGATTGCATATCGGTCTATATGCAGTTATAACAGAATGTAAATGTGCACAGGAGAGAAATGGTAGTGGAGAGACAAACTGAAAGGCTGAGAAGAGATGAAATGGGATTCATGTGGAGTATTGTTACCAAGTTAAATAACAAAAGCACAAAATTAAGATGAAATAAAGCCCCAAGATGCTTCCAAAATAGAGACCTTCAGAGATTGTTTCCAATTCTTCTGAATCTCTGTGAGTTAGAGTTGTCAACTCTGGTTGGATGCATTCCTAGAGATTTTATCACATGATCTCCAGTCTCCAATTACCCCACTCAGTGAAGCAGTCTGTTTCCACCCACTCCAATAGTTTTATACTTAAGGAACAAATATTTTTCTAAGAAAGGAACACATTACTTCCATTTCATTTTTTAAAATGTGCAAGTTACAGATTCCCTAATTGCCATTAAGAAGGTGCTGGTGAGCTATGTTCTTGAACCACTCCAGTCCATCTGATGCAGGACACCAATAATGCTTTTAGAGAGGGAGTTACAGGATTTTGACCCAGCAATACTAAAGGAACGGCGATAAGCTTCCAAGTCAGGTTGCTGAATGGTTTGAAAGGGAAATTGCAGGTGGTAATAATCCCATGTATTTGTTTTCCTTACCTTTCTAGGTGGCAGAGGTCATAAGCTTGGAAAGAGAAAATTAAATGTGGAAAGGGGAATTCATGGATATGCGTTTAGAAGGTGCTTATCTAGGTGCTGTAAAGTGAAAATGAATTTCTGCAGAGCATTTTTTTGATGGTGTATACCATTGCTATTGAGCGTCAGTGATGGAGGGAGTGGAATTTTGAGGATGTGGTGCCAAAAGAAGTGAGTTGCTTTGTCCAGGATGGTACCAAATTTCTTGAGTGTTGTCTGACCTGAATTAATTCATCCAAATGGGAAATGTTTCATCACATTCCTGATGTGTGCTTTGTCCATGGTGAACAGGTACTCGGGAGTCAGGAAGTGGGTTCCTCACTGCAGGATTCCTTACCTCTGACCACAGTATTTAGGTTGTGAGTCCAGTTCAGTTTTTGGTCAATGGTAACCTCCAAAATGATGATAGTGGGGGATTCAGTGTTGATGATGTCATTGAAGTCAAGGGCGTAAAGATAGATTCTTTGTTGTTTGAGATGTTCCTTGCCTGGCAACTGTGCAGCATGAATTTTACTAGCTATGTGTCAGGCCAAATTTGAATATCGCCCAAGTCTTGCTACATTTGGATCTGATTTATTTCAAAGTCTGAAGAGTTGCAAATGGGTCATAGAGTCACAGAGATATGTAGCACAGAAATGGACCATTTGGTCCGACTCATCAATGCTGACCAGATATCTTCCATATTTTTGCCAGTTTTGGCCCATATGACTCAAAATCCTTTCTATTCATATATCCATTGAGATGCCTTTTAAATGTTTTAATTGTACCAGCCTCCACCACTTCCCCGGCAGCTCATTTCATATATGCACCACCCTCTGCGTGAAAAAGTTGCTCCTCAGTTCCCTTTTAAATTTTTCCCCTCTCACCTTAAACCTATGCTGTCTAGCTTTGGACTCCTATACCCTGGGGAAAAGACCTTACCTATTCACCCTATCCATGCCCCTCATGATTTTGTAAACCTTGGTAAGGTCACTCCTCAGCCTCCTATGTTCCAGAGTAACTAACTCCAGCCTATTCAGAGATAATAGGAACTGCAGATGCTGGAGGATCCAAGATAACTAAGTGTGGAGCTGGATGAACACAGCAGGCCAAGCAGGATCTTAGGAGCACAAAAGCTGACATTTCGGGCTTACACCCTTCCGAAACGCCAGCTTTTGTGCTCCTAAGATGCTGCTTGGCCTGCTGTGTTTATCCAGCCCCACATTTTGTTATCTACCCTATTCAGCCTCTCCCTATTGACCAAACCCTCCAACCATAACAACATCCTCATAAATCTTTTCTGAACCCTTTCTAGTTTCACAACATCCTTCCTGTAGGTGGGAGACCAGAATTGCACAAAGATTACCCCAAAAGAGGCCAAACCAATGTCCTGTATAGCCCAACATGACCTCTCAACTCCTATACTCAATGCACTCAGCAGTAAAGACAAGCTTACCAAACACTTTCTTCACTATCCTATCTACCTGCAACATCACTTTCAATGAACTATGAACCTGCACTCATTGTGCAGCTACCAGCAAGCATCATCATCTCCGACATTATGATGAAAAGAAGTTGAAACAAGTTGTTGGGTCAAAGGAACCTCTATGAGGAACCCTGCAGAGATGTCCCGGAGCTGAAATGACTAACCTCAAAACAATAACAACCATCTTCCTATGTTCTAGATATGCCTCCACCAAATCCCATTTTAGGCGTTTTGCTAGTGTTCCTTAATGCCTCAGAGACTTAAGAAGCAATTTTAATATCAAAGATAGACTTGCTCACCCTCACCTCTGGAACACAACTGTTTTATCTATGTTTGAACCAAGGCTGCAATGTGGCACATGAGAAATCCAGTAGGTTTGGAAGTACCTGTGGAGACAGAACCAAAGTTAAATGTTTCGAAATCCATAGTTTTTCTTCAACACTTCCAAAGAATAGTTACATCAAACTCAAAATGTTAACTTTTCCTCTCTCTCCAGCGATGCTGCCAGAACTGCTGACCGAACACCTGTGCCAGTCTATATTATATGTCTTCCCAGAATTGATAGTGGGGCAAGTTCTTTGGTCTTCTTGATGATGTCCTAAACACCCGGCCTCAGGGCTGACTCTGACTCTAGGCCTCAGTGCAAACCAAGGCAATCTCTCAGTCCATCGTGGTGCCCACTTGGCCCAGCATGGCCATCTCCCAGCCCATTGTGGTGGCCTCTTGTCCTGGTGTGGCTGTCTCTTGGTTGTATGGTGTGACAGTCTTGAAGGAAGTGATGGCCTAGTGGTATTATCGCTGGACTGTTAATGCAGAGACCCAGACAATATTCTGGGGACCCGAGTTTGAATCCTGCCACAGCAGATGGTGCAATTTGAATTCAATAAAAATATCTGGAATTTAGAGTCTAATGATGACTGTGAATCCATTGCTGATTGTTGGAAACAACCCGTCTGGTTCACTAATGTCTTTCAGGGAGGAAACTGCCTTAACTGGTCTGGCCTACATGTGACACCAGACCCATAGTAATATGGTTGACTCTTAACTGCCCTCTAGACAATTAGGCATGGGCAATAAATGCTGCCTAGCCAGTGATGCCCTCATTCAGTGAGGTGGCTCAGAGGTTAGCATGGCTACCTCACAGAGCCAGGGACCCGGGTTCCATTCCACCCTTGGGTAACTGTCTGTGCGGAGTTTGCACATTCTCCCTGTGTCTGAGATAATGGGAACTGCAGATGCTGGAGAATCCAAGATAACAAAGTGTGGAGCTGGATGAACACAGCAGGCCAAGCAGCATCTCAGGAGCACAAAAGCTGACATTTCAGGCCTAGACCCTTCATCAGAGAGCTCTGATGAATCCTCCTACTGGATGCAGTTGGTTTTGTACTACATCTTCAAAAACAATGAAAGAAACTATCCTCTAAATTGATAGCTGGCAGAACAACCTATAAGTCACAATAATGGTCATGGATTATCAGTACTGCGAAGGATCAGTGTCTGTTTTGGCTTTTTAAATTGGACATAGTCACTTTGACACAAAATCTGATCGCTATCTCAGATACAATGATGAGGTACTCAGAATTAGAATTAGAATTAGCTTTATTGTTATGTATTCAAATGAATATAGTGAGAAGTTTACAAGCTGCCAATTACGGAATCATCTTAGGTACAAATGTACCTAGATACAGATTCTCAAGCACAAATTCTCAGAGAAAAAAATCAGAAAAATAATAAAAATAAAAAATTCAGAATAACAGTCCTTCCAACCCAGCCCATGCTGGCATGCCTCTAGTCTGCGCCAAAGAACTTGCCCCACTAACATATCTTGTAGAATATAAAATATTATAGAGCAGTACTGGTGTTAGGTCAGCAGTTCTGGCAGCATCACTGGAAAGAGGTAACATTTTGAGTTTGATGTAACTATTCTTTGGAAGTGTTGAGGAAACACTATGGATTTTGAAACATTTGACTTTGGTTCTGTCTCCACAGGTACCTCCAAGCCTACTAGGCTTCTCGTGTACTTTGTGTACTAATTTCAGATCTCCAGCATCTGCAGTACTTTGCTTTTAGGAGGCCATTCTGTTTGTGCTAACGGATCACAACATTGGTAACCAATTCTGAACATCCAGGCATAGTATGCATGAATCTCTTACAAATCTGTTGCAGGTAATACTTGTTGTCCCCATATGTACAAGAGCAGCCTGTTGACAATTGTTTTTCTCTCAACCAGTTGCTCGACCATCTAGGGGCAGCTGAATCATCAGTAACATCATGATGTTTGTTTAAAGGTGCTGCTATGTTGATGGAAAGCTTTAGGAAAGGATCAAGAGCTCGTTGTCTCATTTCTAACTGGAAAAGTTTAGACTATTGACAAGGTTACGGTCATGTCAAATGAGACGTGTGGATTGGGTGAGGGATTACTGTGAGGGATCAAACATGTTCTTTCTTGTGTATTTATAATCCCACTTGGAATAATAACTGGAGGAAATATATTCTGTTTGCGTTTAGAATGCTGCTACTCAGAAGGACAATTCATAAACAACTATAATTTTAGTTTCATTATTTCACAAACCCACTAAAGTGACACATAATCATTGTTACTGGGTTGACAAAGGCTTATTTCTTATTTTCTAAAAGGACAAGGCTTCAGAAATCTGAAGCAAAAAGGGCCTGGGAGTTCCCGTTCAGGATTCTCTTAAGATTAATGAGCAGGTTCAGTTGGTAGTTAGGAAGGCAAATGCATTAAAAACCAAAACAACTGTGGATGCTGTAAATCAGGAATAGAAACAAAGTCGCTGGAAAAGCTCAGCAGGTCTGGCAGGATCTGTGAAGGAGGAAACAGAATTAACCTTTTGGATCTGATGACCTTTCCTCAGAACTAGATCTGGTCAGGCCACATTTGGAATATTGTGAGCAGTTTTAGACCCCATATCCAAGGAAAGATGTTTTGGCCTTGGAGGGGGGTTCCAGAGGAGGTTTACAAGAATGATCCTGAAGATAAAAGACTTGTCATAGGAGGAGTGGTTGTGGGTTCTGGGTCTGTATTTGATGGTACTTAGAAGGATGAGGGGGAATCTCATTGAAACTTACAGAATACTGAGAGGCCTGAATAGAGTGGGCACAGACCCAGTAGGAGAAATAAGGACAAGGGCATAGTTTCAGATGAAGGGATAACCCATTAGAACTGAGATGAGGAGGAATTTCTTCATCCAGAAGGTGGTGAATCAGTGGAATTCATTGACACAGAAGGTTGTGGAGGCCAAGCCATAGAGCAATAGAATCTTCGGTCCAAACAGTCCACTCCAATCATAATCCCAAACCAAATCTGTCCTATCTGCCTGATCCTGGCCTGTATCCCTCCAAGCCATTCCTATTCATGAACTTATCCAAATGTCTTTTAAATGTTGTAAGTGTACTCACATCCATCACCTCCTCTGGAAGTTCATTCCATAAATGAACCACCCTCTGTATTTGCTCCACATGTCTTTTTAAAATCTCACTCCCCTCACCTTAAAAATATGCCACTTAGTTTTGAAATCTCCCATCCTAGGGAAAAGACAACTACCATTAACTCTATCTATACTCCTCATCAATTTATAAACTTCTGTCACAGTACTTCCCAACTTCTTATGCTCCAGTTAAAAAAAGTCCCAGCTTATCCAGCCTTTATAACACAAACCTTCCATACCTCGTAATATCCTGGTAAATCTCTTCAGAACCCTCTCCAGCTTAATAATATCCTTCCTTTAATTGGGCGGCTGAAACTGGATACAATATTCCAGAAGGGGCCTCACCAATGTCCTGTCCAACCTCAACATGCATTCCCAACTCCTATACTCAAAGACTGAGCAATGAAGGCAAGTGTGCCAAATGCCTTGTTCATTACCCTGTCTATCTGTGACACAAATTTCAAAGAATTACACACCTGAACTCCTAGGTCTCTCTGTTGAACAACACTACTCAAGGCCCCATCATTAATTGTAATAGCCCTACGTTTGTTTGTTGTACCAAAATGCAAAACCTCGCATTTATCCAGATTGAACTCCATCTTCCAGTTCCCAGCCCATTGACCCATTTCATCAAGATCCTTTTGTATTCTTAGAAAACGTTCTTCACTGTCTATAGACCACTAATTTTGATGTTATTTGCAAACTTGCGAGCCATGCCTCATATATTGTCATCCAAGTTATTAACAAAATTAAGTGTACTTAAGACAGATTTAGATAGGTTCTTGATTAGTAAGGGGAACAAGGGTCACGGTGAAAGGCAGGAGAGTGGAGTTGAGAAACATAAAAGCCATGATTGAATGGTGGAGCCGATCTGCTTGGCTGAAAGGCCTAATACAGCTCCAAAATTTAATGGTCTTATGAAAATAAATGCTGACTTTTTCCTTAAAAGCTGGTAAATTTAACAAGCCCAAGCTAGTAGCCTCACAGAATTTTAATATCACAAGGTATTCACAGATAAAAAAAGGCCAGTCAGCTATCTTAATTCGTCAAAAGAAATCCTAATAGCTCCCCATTTCTGCATTGATTTTGATACAGTTTCAGTGTTTGCCCCTCACTGCTGTGTGTGGAATCCCATGTCAAATGTCAATCAATCTGTGCATGGAAAATAAATTAGATAATACCTTCTTTGAAATCGTCTTTTATTTGTTTAAACGTTGTTCATGATCTCACGGTTCAATTTAAATTAATATTCTGGGTCAATTGTTTCAATGCAATTTACTGTTTTGATCACCTCTTAAAAATTGCTTCTTAAATGCCTTTCTCCCAGACTGAGAAAGATGAAATCACTCCAGCTTTCCTCATAATGTTGGTGCCGATTCCTGCAGCAGCCCAACAACTCTTCTATGCACTGCCTCCAAACTATGAATGTCTCCTTGTTTCTTGAAGACCATGGGCACAATGCAATGTGCAGTCTGATCAGAGCACTTCACAGCCTGTTTATGGATTCCTCTGACTTCTACAATCATTTCTCATCTCTTCCTTTCCAATCAAGTCACCCTGCAAGACTGCAAACACTTTCGCAATGCCTGCATGCCCCCTGCAAACAAGGCCAAAGGACACTTCCCTTCACAGAACGTCAGTGCTACAATCTTTTTGGTTTCTCTTCTTCCTAAATGACCAAATTCAGTCAATTCTGATAATTCAGTCAAAAGGTTTCTGTGCAAGGTTGCTGTGAGCAATGTTAACCCTAAAGATTCAAAATTTCTCTCCCTGCTATTTTAACATATGTGTCAATTTAATTAATGAACTTATTTTAACTTACTAATAAATTTAATTAATTAGGTCTCATCGCCACTGAAACAATAAATATGAAATGTTTAGAATCTGTTACACTGAATAATCTAATGGACTAAGTGTTAACAGTAATGAAAGTTTGGCATTTTCTAGCTGTTGATAGAATCTGGATAAAGTTTGCTCCTATCTGTTAATGTGTTCGCATCTGCAGGCCACTGACCTATTTCCCACAATAAGCTGTCTGTCTTTACAGTCAGTAAACATGAAACTATTCCATACCGAGTTTTCCTCTAGCCAGTCAGGATGGAGTGGGAGGTTTATGACATTTACTTGAATCTTATGATTTTTGGCCAAGTATGAGTTGTGTAAGGTGTTTTGGAGGATTTGTTTGCCATGAGACTGGATGGGGTTTCTCTCTGAAGTTTACCAAACCCAACTCCTTAACTACAGCCTCTGCCCCTGTGGTGGCCCTCTTGTCCCATTTTACCACGAACTATTCTTGGAACAACTCATCATTCAGTGGAAAACTGGTGAAAGATCAACATCCCTAGCCTCAGTGCCGAGTTTACAAGGTAGCTGTGCACCTGACTGAGTGTTGGCATTCTGAAGCTGCCCTGCTGGGTTGGGATCACAGGACAAAGATGTCAAAGAAGGGGAAGATGCCGATGTGATTGTCCCGCAGTAAGTTGGAGCTCCTGATGGAGGGTGTGATGCAGAGGAGGGACATTGCCCTCACAGAACACCAGCAGGGAAGGGCATTACGCCAGGTCCCGGAAGCCTGGTCTAAGGTCACCAATTAAGTTGGTGCAGACTCCATGGTGTGGAGGTACAGATAATTGAATAGCATGAAGGTCAATAACCCCTTCACTCCACCAAAATGCGACACATCCCTCTCTGCTGTCTCATATTCACTCCATCCCTGCTAATGCACCCATCTCCCACCAAGGCTCATGCTCCATCACTCTCACTATTGCCTGCAATACCTTCCCTCAGTCGCTCTTGCTCTCTCCTCAACCGCCCACTTCACTAGCCCTGCATGGCCTCACGGTCTTTCAACAACCTATGCCAGCATTAACTGACATATCACTCGTTTTAAGCTCCCACAATCCTTCCCTTCCTCTTGTTCCAGGAGAAAATATAAGAACTGGAGGGGGAGTAGGTATTTCAGTCTCTTGAGCCTGCTCCACCATTTAATATGATCAAGGTCAATCTCACTTCTGCCTTAACTCCACATTCCTTATCTGCTCCCCATAACCCTTTATCCCATTACTCATTAATCATCTCTGTCCTCCTTCAATTTATTCAATGTCCCAACATTTATTACACACTCATGGATAGTGAATTGCAAAAATTAATCACCCAATGAGAGAAGTAATTCGTCCTATCTCTGTTTTAAATCTGACATCCCTTTGTCTAAGCCTATGATCTCCTGATTTCAACTGCCCTACAAGAAGAATCATCTCTTCTTTGTCTACTTTGTTCCCTGCTTAATGCCTTCTTGCAGCTCATGCACAAGGGCGCCTCAGATCACTGCAGGAATTCAGCCACACTATAGGCACCCAGCTGCCCCAAACATGCAACTGTTCGTCTGCCTCCATGGACAGGTTGATGGCTTCGATAGAGAGCCGGGCCCAACACCCTCAGGGTCTGCTGGAGAGGCACACCCAGCTGTGTTCCGTCACCACAGGCACTGGTCCTCAGAGCCAAAGACATTGTGACAGGGGCACGTGGAGACTGATGCAGATACCAGAGACCCCTTCCTTGCAAAAAGACAAGGTGGTGCAAGGAAGCACCTAGCCAGAGGAGGACTGCACACTGAAGCCCCCTGCCAGGACAGTACAAGGGTGGCCAGTCCCTCCAACTCCACCCGGCCCACTCCCTCGAACCTTCAGAGGTTTGAGCTGACGGTGGTCCACGCCCCAATCAAGACATCCTACAGCATGTCAGCTCTGTCCAGTCAGAAACATGCCCTGGGTCGCCCGGCCAAACCTGCAGGGCCAGAGGGCTCCATTGTCAACCAGGCTCCGTCCACAGTGGAACATGGGACAACAGGGAAACTTAGTGGGAAGGAATGAGAAAAAAAAACTACTTCTCAAGTATCATGTTTATATAAATTTGATAACTTTTGTATCACATTTGTTTGTTTGACTTTCTGTGTAGCCTTAAGTGTAACTGTGCGAGCATGACACCTAAGTTCATTTCAGTCAGAATATGCCATTTGTTGGTATCTGTGATGGGTGCCTACTGTAATTTGTGGAAGCAAGGGAAGCAAGGTGTCTACAGGGTGATGAGTTCTGTTGACACCATTGTCTCTCGTCCTAAATATGTTCCTGGTCTGCCTGTCGAAAAGTGTTGATGTGAATGAAGTCAGTGATGTCTGAAGCAGGGAGGTGAACAGCACACTGGGCTCCCTCACAGGTTGAGCCACTTACCCTGCTCATTCCAAAGCTGGTTGCAGACATTTTCCTTCCCATTGCACCCTTTTGAATTCTGGCATGATGGAGGTGATGGTGGGTGCTCTTAAAGCAGTGGCTTCAGGTCTTTGACAGTGAGACTCTGAATGCCCAGATTCCCTTTCTGATAGCCCTTCTCATCAATCTCTTGGCTTCAAACCTCCTCAGGTCCCAATCCAATCATTCTACATGAGCCTGCATATACCCATGTTTCCCCCACTCACCTCTGGCATTTGAGGTGACCATGCCCAGTACGATTATACACTGTCTGCTCCCTCAAAGCCAGGGTGCTCCAAGGCTAGCCCATCAGCAAGATGCCTGTCATTCCATGGTCCCACTACAAGAACCAAGCAGAGGTCTCGACTCTGCTAGCAGTTGGGGGATTAGTAGATTATCAGGTGGGGAAATGTATGGAAATTGGTTAGGGATCTGGTGCACCCAGTTCAGTCAGGAGGGTGGAGCACAATTAGTTTTGAGAGGCAGCTGAATGAATGGGTATCAGAAGATACAACTGAGGTATGGAGATAGAGTACCTCGCAGTCAGGATTGGAGTCATGTAGAAGTACAAGGAACAGTGAAGAGGTTAAATTCGATATATAAGTGAGGCAACTCGGTCATGCATGTGAAGGCGTAGGATACTATGGGACTGGAATATTAGGCCATCATGATCACTGTTGCCATGCCGGGAGGAATGTGCAGCATGATGATGGGCATGTCCAAACTGTAGTGACGGAGCTCAGGGATTAAGGATGAAAGTTGGAGTTGTGGTTTGAGGTGGTGATTGGGAACATATATGTGTTCAGCTGAGACAGGCTGCCCAGGGAGTACCAGGCAGCAAGGGACATGGAGGCTCAGAGGTGGTGACCTAACAAACTGGGTGACCCTGGCACTCACAGTGTCAAACACAACCTGTATTACCCTCCATCATTTGCCGAGTGGTAAATGTGACCAATTAATGGAGAATATCTGTCACTATGGGAATGGCACACTAGCTCAGCGGTTAACACTGCTGCCTTGCAGCACCAGGGACCCAGGTTTACTTCCATCCTCGGGTGACTGCCTGTGTGGAGTGTACATGTTCTCCCTGAGTCTGTGTGGGTTTCCTCCAAGTGCTCCGGTTTCCTCCCACAGTCCAAAGATGTGTGGGTTAGGTGGATTGTCTATGCTAAGTGTAATGTACAGGCCTGCGTAAATTAGGTAGGTTAACTGTGGGAAATGTAGGATTACTGGGAAATGGTAGAGGGATGGGTCTACATCGGTTGCTCTTGAGAGGGGAAGTATGGATTTGTTAGACTGAATGGCCTATTTCCACACTGTAGAAATTCTAAATATTTAAAAAAAAATTCTACACCTTGAGTGTGTGGAGTCACGGTCTATTCACTGTGAAAAAATTCCAAACCACAGGATGTCTTTCAAGGGTCATTTACATCAATCATGTCATTGCAGAGTACAGGTTGAAATCATTTATAATAATGTTATTGTGTCTATGTGTGTGTGTGTGTGTGTGTGTGTGTGTGTGTGTGTGTGTGTGTGTGTGTGTGTGTATAAACCCTGGTCACAAGTAATCATGGCCATATCATAGCTCCTTGCAGTGTGTAGACAGACACCTCTGTAAGGCAGAAGTATCCACAGGTGAACTGAGAAGAGACACTCGTGGGCAGTGAAATGTAAAGACCCCTGGGGTACACAGGAGCTGATTCAGCCTGAAATGTAAGTACAGTGTCTTCTGTGGATGATGTAGGTCTGGGAGCAGAAGGGTACTGTTCTCAGACAGCACTTACAATCTCCTGTAGCTTGGGGACCGCTTTGCAGAACACCTCCGCTCAGTTCGCAACAAACAACTGCACCTCCCAGTCGCAAACCATTTCCACTCCCCCTCCCATTCTCTTGATGACATGTCCATCATGGGCCTCCTGCACTGCCACAATAATGCCACCCGAAGGTTGCAGGAACAGCAACTCATATTCCGCCTGGGAACCCTGCAGCCATATGGTATCAATGTGGACTTCACCAGTTTCAAAATCTCCCCTTCCCCTACTGCATCCCTAAACCAGCCCAGTTCATCCCCTCCCCCCACTGCACCACACAACCAGCCCAGCTCTTCCCCCCCACCCACTACATCCCAAAACCAGTCCAACCTGTCTCTGCCTCCCTAACCGGTTCTTCCTCTCACCCATCCCTTCCTCCCACCCCAAGCCGCACCCCCCGCTACCTACCAACCTCATCCCACCTCCTTGACCTGTCCGTCTTCCCTGGACTGACCTATCCCCTCCCTACCTCCCCACCTACACTCTCTCCACCTATCTTCTTTACTCTCCATCTTCGGTCCGCCTCCCCCTCTCTCCCTATTTATTCCAGTTCCCTCCCCCCATCCCACTCTCTGATGAAGGGTCTAGGCCCGAAACGTCAGCTTTTGTGCTCCTGAGATGCTGCTTGGCCTGCTGTGTTCATCCAGCCTCACATTTTATTATCTTGGAATCTCCAGCATCTGCAGTTCCCATTATCTCTCTCACTTACAATCTCCTGTTTCTTTGCCTTATTGGTGGTTCATTCATCACAATACCGTCCAATGTCGAAGGGACAAAATGAGCTATTCCACGGGCAAACTTGTCTCGCTGAACCCATGTCCAACTGTGTGGAGGAGCATGTAAGGCTGGTACTTGTATGTGATATGAATGCTGATTGCTCACATGGTGAAGAACCTGTTTTATTTCTGATTTTCTGACACAGTGTCCTTGGAATTGAGATTGATGGATCCAGCCCTGGCAGACGTTATCATCACTGTCACTATGATGCAACTAAAGTGAAGAGAAATGGTAGAGGAACAAATGCCCCAGCAAACCCAAGGCCAGCAGCAACCTCTAGTAGACACTGAACAGCAACCATGGGAAAAGATTGCAGCTGATAGAGATTGCAGCTGATAGACCCCTTGGGATGTGAGGGAGGGCCAGCATCTTAACCCTCAATGCCTTTTCCTCCAGATGAGTGAGGCTTAGTGTTGGGACACAGGCTGAGGATGCTCTGAGACACAGTTGCTGAAGCAGGCCAGACAGTAGAATTTACCAACATAGCTGGCTTTCCCCAGGAGTGGGGTGCAATAGACTGTCAACATGCTGTGCTGAGAGGACCATATTATAACAGAGCTGATCAATAATCATTGCTGCCACTTCTTAGAAGTCTCTACCTGATACCTAGGAGTTGCCATGCTGGCTATAGCCTTGAGAACTCTCGTGTTCCTGCTTTATTTGAGGGACTGGATGCCTTACAAGATTGGTAACTAGGAGATAGGGGCTACCCACGGCACCATGGCTGGCTCTGATGTGCAAACCCACTGACTGGAGCATACCTCACAGAAAATACTGCACGTTTTCTGACCAGTGTCAAGGTGGAGTGAATGATAGGCCTGCTGAAGGTGAAATTCCAGACGGGGTGTGCATGCTGTACTCTCCACAACTGGAACATGCAAAATGAGAATGTTACACACGCAGGTGAACTGGGAGAGTGAGAGCAGACATCTGAGGCGAAAATTAGGATATTTAACTGGAGTAACATCACCTTCTGTTTGACAGTGCACAACAGCTTTGGGAGCTCCAAGCCGGTCAGGAATTAATTGACACCTGGTTCCAGTAGACACTATGAATCTCTGAAAGGTAACGTGACTTTCTTCCTCTTTATTTCTCTTTTTGTATGTAAGATATGCACTCTGTTCCTAAAATGGCATCATGAGGTGTGACATTATAAAGTTTTCACAGTACTCCTGTACTTTTGTACTTGAGTACATGTGACACTAACACCTAATTCTAAATTCTAAGGTGGAAGCTGGGTGTAGTAATCACTCATTGACTTAAAATTGTTGGTGGCAAGCAACTTCTGTTTGTTCACATTAATATTTGTTAAAGAAAAGTGAATTTTTTGAGGTAACTGAAGGCTTTTCTGTATGTGATAGTCCCAAACTGAATGATGACAAATTGTTGTTCTAAACTGGACAGTGGGGGAAACATAGCAGTGATTAGAGAGGGTTGTAAGATAAGCGGTAGCTAAGGAAAAGTAAGCTGTGTGACCTGGTGCTTAAACATCAATAGGATGTGAAGTTGTATGTGTAAGCGTCAGCAGTGCTCCCTCTGTGTTGTGAGAAGTGCACAGTTGCAGCTCCTGTTCCATTATGCTGACATTGAAGGGCAATTCCAGACTGCCAGCACTTGACCATCTGCAAGGTTCAGATTCTAAAATGGCATTGGCGCCAGCGATGCCAGTGTATTCTGGGTTATCTTGGAAGTGAGGAATATTTCTGGCTACGGCAAGAGGCAGAATTAGGCTAGAATTGAATTAGTAGGGCATCATAGGGTCATAGTAGGTATTTGATGGGGCAAGTTTGGGATGATCACATGAAAATGAGAAATACAATAAGGTATAGTGCAAAAGTATTTATTTTAGTTTGGATTATTTCTGGTGTTAGACATGCATACCACACTTAAGTTCTTTATGAGAAATCCTTCACTGAAAGTTTCATTTCCCAAAGCAATTTTGTTCCTAATTTTTCCTTTCATGTGGCTCAATATTGTGATTATCTAAATTAGCACTGATTCAGAGCTTAGTTTCACTCGGTTCTGTTTCTCTGCCTGGTAGCCCGCTGTTACTGAGAGCTGTGTACTTGATGCATTGTAACCATTTGCTTCTGGCTCAGGCCCACTGATTAAATGGGTACTAAATCAAGACTTTGAAATTACCCATTATTGACAGATGCCACCTAGATTTCTAAAAATCTTTCATGCATGCAATCATCAGCCATGCTTCAGGATCAAGGACTACTGAACTCATCAATCCCAGGGTTGACTCCAATGTCTCTGAGGGAGGGGAGAATCAACCTCAGCTTACACTGGCCAGTTTTCTATGTGATAGGACATGTTTGTGAGCGTTTGCTGCTGCATTGTCCCTCATTTACTCATTTCATATTCATTTATGTTCAAATCATTTTTTGTTAATTTACATAAGTTGAAGAAGCTATATCTCAGCATGACAACAGAGTTGGTCTTGTTTGCAAAGCCTTCTGCAACTAATATTCCTCCAAAGGATACTGGGCTGTTATTCATCAGTGTGAAGGGACTCTTCATTGTGACAGAAATGGTGGACAAGCTCAGGAATTGCAAATCCTTCTCCTGACCACAACACTTCCCATTTTGTAGGGAAGAAAATGTGGGTTAGTCAGGATTCATGCACCCGTTGCATGATTTTGGTGACTGAATGAGTATGAGGGGCCATGAGGTTTGGTACAGTGGTATGGATTAGCAAGGAGGGTATGAGAAACAAGAGGGGTGGGTACACTGGTGCAGATTGGCAGGGGATGAGAAATCATGGGGGATGTGTATCAGATATACAAGTTGCCATGGAAGGTATGAAGGGCTTTCAAGGGAGTGGATACATGTCATGATGTGGCATGAGTTAGCATGGATGGCATGTGGGGGGGGGGGGGGTTCTACAGGGGATGTTTGAGGAGATCTGAGTCTGAAGGCTGTTTCACCCATTTTTTTGTTGAGTACAACACAGCACTCTCTGCTCTTTGTCCAAAGTCACCTGGTTCCGCCCAGGGATCCCTACCAGCCCCAGACAAAAACCTGACATCCAGGCAGACTTTCTCCCAGCTTGCTGCACCTGGCTTATGGATGAATATCGAGGCCATTGTCTATACTCATTCATGAGGAATTGCCACTTGTGTACAGAAGGAGCCCCTGACATCCACGGAATTTGACCCATTCAAAACTTGAGAAGAAGAAAACACAACATGCTGAACAATTGTGTGGAGTGCATTTTATAAACAATTAGACTGGTGATAAAATTAGACCCTTTGTGCATCTTGTGACAGCCATTTAATCACACGTTTAGAAATTCAATTCCAACAAAAACATCAGGAAACAGTGAACAGGAACTTACAATTTAAGCAAAAGTGATTAAGCTTCTCAAGTACTCAGACCAGAAATTTTATAACAAGAAAGTGAATGGGATATGGCTGAGTGCATTGAACAATATTTACCTGAAGCTAACTATATAGTAAAGATAATCATACATCAATATCACATTGCATTCTATTTTTCATTGAATAGAGACAAAAAGCTGAGCTCAACAATGGTTTAACATAAAAATGTTTTTGCACTAAAACTAAATCGTTTACGTGAGATGAACTAATCCAGTACAAGGGACATGACCTGTTTTTACGTCAAGCTTATCACATGCATGGGATATTTTTTCCCACACTCAGTAAAATAATGCGAATGATTCAATGATCCCTCCTCGACTCCCCCACCTACTGCACCCATCACCCAATTTTCTCCTCTCTAATCCTCTGCTCTAAAGTAAAAACAGCAACACTTGCTGCTCACAAATCAGCCTTCTGAAGAAGTAGGAAAAGAGGATCAAATTTATAAGTATAACATGTATCTGAAAGTTATCTTATCTACACCCTACCCTGCAATATGCTGCCTGTTGCTATGATACGGACCTGTGGCACCAAATGCTCTACCTCACCCTGTTTGTTCAGAATTTATATTGGAGTTTTGACTATGAACTTGATCCCATTCTCACTTGATATTCACACATGACAGGGGACAATGGATAATCATCAGAAGCAGGAATTCTAAAAGATTTCCCTCTTCAATTCAGGGTATGGTGAGGTGAATTGCTGTATCCCTACCTATACCCTGGCTAAGATTAGCTAACTCAGTGCAAAATGGGGATAGGCTTTGGAGTTTCTTTGCCTGTACACAGAAAGAAAGCCTTGTATTTATATCACATTTTTCATGACCATTGGACGTCTCAAAGCACTTTACAGCCAATGAAGCACAATTGAACTGGTACGGTTGGAATGCAGAATAAAACACAGCAGCTAACTGGAGCACAGCAAACTCCCTCAAACAGAAAAATGGACAATGACCAGATAATTAGGGTCTATTTATGACAATTTCTTCTTTTGTATTCTGTCAAGGGATGTGGGTATTGCTTCAGGGCCAGTATTCATTGTCCCTTTCCAGCTGCCCCTGTGGCTTACTCAGCCATTCCAGAGCTAGGTCCGTTATGAGTCAACCACATTCCCGTGGGTCTGGAGTCACATATAATAGCATCTAATATTTTCTCTATGACAGATGTTAAGCTAATTGGCCAGTAGTTTTCGGCTTTCTGTCCCCACTGGCCAATATTTATCCCTCAGTGGAGGGTCAATGGTGACAGGCCAGGTAAGGATGGTAGACTTCCTTCTCTGAACGACTTTAATGAGTCATTTGGGTTTTACAACAAATAATGATATTTGACCTGGTCATGTTTACTAATTCCACATTTATTAATTGAATATAAATTTCACCAGCTACCATATTTTTGATGGGTTTCTAGGTCTCTGAAAGAATAGCTTAGGGTTCTGGATTACAAGTCCAGAAACATTGTCACTACACCATTCCCCCTCCATTGAGGGATAAATATTGGCCAGTGGGGATAGAAAGCACAAAACTACTTATCAATTAGCTTAACATCTGTCATAGAGAAAATATTAGAAGCTATTATTGAACAGGATGTAGCAGGGGTCTTGGATAGGTTCATGGCAATCAGACAGATTCAACATGATTTTTGTGCAAGGGGAAGCATGTGAACTGGAGTGTTCGAGGAGGTAACACATGCTGTGGGTAAAGGGAGATCAGTGGATGTACTGTACTTGGATTTTCAGCCACATCGAATATTAAGGCTGAAAATAAAAGCAGAAGGTTTGGAGGATAGCATATTATCATAGATGGAAGTTTGGGTGGCTGTGGGAAGCAGGGAATAAGCATAAATGGATCTTTTTCAGGTTGACAAGATTTAATGAGTGAT
This sequence comes from Stegostoma tigrinum, assembly GCF_030684315.1. NCBI lineage: Eukaryota > Metazoa > Chordata > Chondrichthyes > Orectolobiformes > Stegostomatidae > Stegostoma > Stegostoma tigrinum. The sequence goes on along the minus strand of NC_081362.1, from coordinate 67,151,106 downwards.
GTGCCACAGGGATTGGTCTATGGACCTCACTGTTTAGAATTTCTATAAATGATCTAGATCAACGGTCAGAAGGCAGTGATGACGCATAGATAGGTTGGAAAGTAAGCTGTGCAAGGGATGCAAGGAGTCTACAAATGATATAGATAGGTTATGCGAGTGTTCAAAGATGTGACAAATGGAGCACAATGTGGAAAAATACACAATTGTTCATTTTGGCAAGAATGATAGGAAAAAGCATATTATCCAAATGAAGAGAGATTGCAGATTCTGAGATGCACGAATCACCAAAGGTTAGTATGCAATTACAGCAAGTAACTAGTAAAGCTTTAGGAAATTCTCATTTATCACAATGAGAATTAAATACAATGGTAGACAGTTAATGCTTTAATTATGTGGTGCATCTGAGAGACCGTATCTGAAGGAGTGTATATAATTTTGGCCAGCTTATTTAGGGAAGGATGTAAATATGTTCGTGGCAGTTCAGAAATGGTTTATGAGGCCAATCCCTGCAGCAGGCAGGTTATTTTTGGAGGAAAGGATAGACCTGTTAGGCTTGCATCTGCAGCAGTTTAACAAAGTAAATGGTGAATTGATTGAAGTATGTAAAACCCCAGTAGGATTTTGACCAGGGGGATGTGGAGAGGATGATTCAGTTAATGAGAGAGTCTAAATCTAAGAGCCACTGTTTAAATATCAGAGATTGGGCAAAATCTAATTCACTGAGGTCATGAATCTTTGAAACTTTCTTCCTGAAAAAAGTGGTGGAAGCAGAATCTTTGGCTTTTTTTTTAAGGCAGAGGTAGATAAATTCTTGTTATGAAAAAGGCTGAAAGTGGGATTATAGATTTTAAATTACATTCAAATCAGCTATGATCTTATTGAATGGCATAGCAGGTGTGAGGGGCTGAATTGCCTCTTCATTTGTGTATTCATATGAAGGCCACCATGTGGGTAACTCACCTGTTGTGCCTTCCCCCAGAGTAAAGGGAAGGCAAAGCACCATTGTCTTACCAGTCCATAGGAGCTACTCTGTCATTACAGAAAGAGAGGCAACTGGTGGTGGCTTAACCTGAGAGTCACCACACCTCAGGTGAGGGGAGAGGTTGAGAATGAGAGTCTTTCATGTCACTTCAGCTGGTACAGAAATTGAACCCATACTGTCAACATCACTCTGCAGCAAAAGCCAGCTATCTGGCCAACTGAGTTAGCCAACCACTGACTTGCTTAGTGCTGCACTGGAGCAATGCTCTTGAATCTTCTGCTCAACCCCAGGGACTAGCGTAGAACCGGCAGAATGTACAAACAATAGATGAGCTATAGAGTAATGGTCTCATGGTTACTGTGGTCTCCTGGCACCCATTTATATCCATTTTCTATTCAGAGCCTGAGAGGAATTTGCTAGAATTCTGTTCATGAAGGTGTCCTTTTCTAAACAAAAATTCCTTTTGCTCCTCCCAGTAAATAACGGGTGGCATTGGCAGGACAAAAAAACAGCAACATTAAACAGCATTTTCAAGTGCATTACAATTCAAAGCAGCCGAAATGGGCCACTTGTCTTTTATCAAAGATTATTTTCATATTTTTGTAGGATCAGTATGGTTTACTAGTACTGCCACCTTTTCATTTGGAATAATTGTTTTACTCCTCCTCTGGATCCTTTTCGAAGGTTATCATGTCACTTACTATGTGAATGCCCCTAAACGGATGAATTGTAGCTATACCTTGATCTGTGTTTGTGCCTATTCATATCCCTCTCTGCATCTTTCATCATTAACATCTTCTGGCTCAGATGATAGACTTGTGACTTCAAGGAATGTCCCATTTGGAATGGTAACATATTTGAGTAAATTACCTTTCCTAAAAGGATTCTGGCTTAATTCTTCTCATTGATCCTAATGGAGACCATCTGATTGTTTTAGAACAAGCAGGCAATATATTCCACAATGGCAAAGTGGAAATTGGTCTATCGCTTTGAGAAGGTGCAACTTTGGAAGAAATTAATAAAAATAAAACTGGCTTTTCTCCTTATTGTTTCCATTAGTTGCTCAAATAACTGTTCCAACAAGACTACTACTATTCCCCGACATAGATTCAAGGAGAAATTGCAGGTGATGATTTGCATATGTATCAGTTGCCCTTGTCCTTCTCGTTGGCAGAGGTCATGAATTTGGAAAATACTGCCCAAGAAGCTGTAGTCCATTTGTAGCTGGTACACACAGCTGCCACTCTATGCTGGTGGTGGACGGATTAAATGTACAAGTTTCTGGATGGTTGCTTTGCCCTGAAAGGTGTAGAGTATGATTGGAGCTGTACCAGTGGAAGGCATTCCATCACAGACCTGATCTATGCTTTGTAGATAGTGGAGAGACTTTGGGGAATCATGATGTGAGTTTCAGCCAGTTTAACTGGCTGAAGACTGATATCTGTATTGCTGGGGACCACTGGAGGAGGCTGAGATGGATCATCCATTCAGCACTTCTGGCTGAATATTGCTGCGAATCCTTCAGTCTTATCTTTCATAGGAGGATTGATCAGTAAGTTTGCCGATGATATCAAAATTCATCAGGTCACAAACACTGAGGAGGGTGGCCTTAGATTACAGGGAGGACATGGATAGACTAATCAGTGGCAAAGTGAATCCAATCTGGATAAGTGTGAGGTGATATTCATGGGCAGGACAAACAGACCAAGGAAATGCATGATGAATTGTAGGACCCTGGGAAACACCAAGGATCAGATGGATCTTGGTGTGCATGTCTCCTCGATTCCTTATGATAGCAAGATAGGTTGATAAAGTGGTTAAGATTATTATTAGATAATGAAATGTGAGGCTGGATGAACACAGCAGGCCCAGCAGCATCTCAGGAGCACAAAAGCTGACGTTTCGGGCCTAGACCCTTCATCAGAGAGGGGGATGGGGAGAGGGTTCTGGAATAAATAGGGAGAGAGGGGGAGGCAGACCGAAGATGGAGAGAAAAGAAGATAGGTGGGGAGGAGAGTATAGGTGGGGAGGTAGGGAGGGGATAGGTCAGTCCAGGGAAGACGGACTGGTCAAGGAGGTGGGATGAGGTTAGTAGATAGGAGATGGAGGTGTGGCTTGGAGTGGGAGGAAGGGATGGGTGAGAGGAAGAACAGGTTAGGGAGGCAGAGACAGGTTGGATTGGTTTTGGGATGCAGTGGGTGGAGGGGAAGAGCTGGGCTGGTTGTGTGGTGCAGTGGGGAGAGGGGACGAACTGGGCTGGTTTTGGGATGCGGTGGGGGAAGGGGAGATTTTGAAGCTGGTGAAGTCCACATTGATACCATTGGGCTGCAGGGTTCCCAAGCGGAATATGAGTTGCTGTTCCTGCAACCTTCGGGTGGCATCATTGTGGCACTGCAGGAGGCCCATGATGGACATGTCATCTAAAGAATGGGTACCCTGCAGCCCAATGGTATCAATGTGGACTTCACCAGCTTCAAAACCTCCCCTTCCCCCACCGCATCCCAAAACCAGCCCAGTTCGTCCCCTCCCCCCACTGCACCACACAACCAGCCCAGCTCTTCCCCTCCACCCACTGCATCCCAAAACCAGTCCAACCTGTCTCTGCCTCCCTAACCTGTTCTTCCTCTCACCCATTCCTTCCTCCCACTCCAAGCCGCACCTCCATCTCCTATCTACTAACCTCATCCCACCTCCTTGACCTGTCCGACTTCCCTGGACTGACCTATCCCCTCCCTACCTCCCCACCTATACTCTCCTCTCCACCTATCTTCTTTTCTCTCCATCTTCGCTCTGCCTCCCCCTCTCTCCCTATTTATTCCAGAACCCTCACCCAATCCCCCTCTCTGATGAAGGGTCTAGGCCTGAAACGTCAGCTTTTGTGCTCCTGAGATGCTGCTGGGCCTGCTGTGTTCATTTAGCCTCACATTTCATTATCTTGGATTCTCCAGCATCTGCAGTTCCCATTATCACTAAGATTATTATTAGATGAGTTACAGAGTTTAAGAGCAGGGAGGTTATACTGAAGTTGAATAAAAAGTTGTCTAGGCAATAGCTAGAGTATTGTGTGCAGTTCGCAGTCTCAGAGGGGTGTCCCTGCATAGAAATGGATGTAGAGCAGATTTGCCAGGATTTTGCCTGGACTGGAGAGTTTCAGTTATGAAGAAAAATGGATAGACTGGGGTTGTTTTCCTTGGAACAGACAAGACTGAGGGGGACATAATTTTAAAATTATGAGAGGTACAGATGAGAAGAAAACTTTCCCACAGATCTAAACTAAGGGGCTGGAGATTTGCGGGGATGGGTGGATTTTTTTTATCCATGCAGAAAGTTATGGGTATCTGGGACTCACGGCCTGTAGTGATAATGGAGGCAGAAACCTTTATAACATTTAAGAATTATTTAGATGTGCACTTATGATGCTAAGGCATTGACAGCTATGGGTGAAGTGCTGGAAAATGGGAGTAGAATAGTCAGTCAGTTGTTTTTGACTGGCACAGAATCGAAGGGCTGAAGGAATTTTTTCTTTGCAGTTGATCTCTCAGACTCTGATTATCATTTGAATACTGCTCTTCTACCATCATTTTATCAATTTTGTAACTATTATTGATTTAATCAGTAAGGAAATCAAGGGTTACAGAGAGAACGCAGGAGAATGGGGTTGAGAAACACGTTAGCAATGATTGAATAGCAGAGCAAACTCAAAGGGCCGAATGGCCTAATTCTTTTCCTGTTACTTCTGGTCTTACTAGATGATTTTAATGGCAAGGCAGCATTGTGCTAGCTATCATCTTAATGTGGACTACCCCAATCCAATTCAGTTTTGTGAATCACCATTTTTACATGACAACCCCCGTGGAGTTCAACCTCTAACAGATGGTCAGAATTGTCCTGCTTGAGTGAGGGATCATCTTTTTTCTTGACATAAATATCCTCATGAATATATGCAACACATGTTCATCAAAGTAGTGTTTGATTTTCTTGTGGCTTTGATTGCAGTCACTGTTAGTACAAAAGGTACTGTGACTAGACTCAGCCGAAAAGCTTAAGTGGCTCATTTCCTGTTATTAGAATACTACATCAAAATTATTTCAACTATTTTACTACTGGATAGTTAAGCATATCACTAGTGGTAAATGAACATGCAAGTGCTGTGGAAATTATAATGTTGACTTTGTGCCAGAATGCCTCAATACGTCATGGCAGGATATAGACCAACTAGTTATTTAAAGATGTGTTTTGATATAAGTGGTTTTGCAGATATTGAAATCACAATCCTATTGGTATGAAAGCTTATTTTGCAATGGCTTTTAACCCTTGTTTGTGCATAATCAAACATTATTAGATTTCTGATTTGTTTTAAACTCAGTAACTCTGCCATTTGCTTTTTGCAGAGTGAGCCAACAAGGTATGAGAAATAAAACAGAAAATATTGAAGCATTTAGTCTGTTTCTCTCACAGTAGATGCTGCCTGACCTTCTGTAAATTTCTAGCATCTTCTGCTTTAATTTCAGATTTTCAACAGCTGCTGCCTTGTGAAGAAGTGTCCAGACCTGAAACGTCGACATTCCCGTTCTTCTGATGCTGCTTGGCCTGCTGTGTTCATCCAGCTTTATACCTTGTTGTATCATTGAAGGTTGTGTTTTAACCAGTGATCTTTTTTTCTCACTGGGGTCATGAAGGAAAGGACAGATCATAAATCATCATTTCTGTAGAAGGGTCCAGACCCGAAACATCGGCTTTCCTGCTCCTCTGATGTTGCCTGGCCTGCTGTGTTCCTCCAGCTCTACACCTTGTTATTGCGTAAATCTTTAATAATTCTTTCTTTCATTGTTACTTTTCTAATTGCAGTTCTTGCTGGAACTAACTAAATTCATTGTTCAACTTTTCTCAACAGAATCACGAATAGATTCTCGCGTAAAGGAAAGATTTTGAAGGAAAACAGGCTTTAAGAAATAAAATAGAAAATATTGAAGAACCTCTGTGTTTGATGGAAACTCTAGAGAGGGAAATAGAGCTGTCCAATTGTAATTAATCAGTATTTTTCAGGTGCCACAGTCAGAATCAGATACAGGTCCTGGGCCGTGTGGGCAATTTCACTGGCAGTGGTCAACCGAGAGCTGCTATCACAATCCTGCCTGTTAGAGCTTCTGGGGCACTTGAGGTAGTCACCACTGAGGTTACAAGGTGAAGGAGGGGAATCCTCCTTATTGAAACACACTTGTAGGTAAGTAGATTTTTTTAAGCCTACTTGAGCACAGCAATCAGAGAGCTGAACCCTCCCTTTGCTCCGTAAGATTGAATGGAGCACTACTGCTGCCTGTTGGCACCTCTGGGTCACAAAGCCTCTGAAATGAAGACTTTTCTGCTTGGGAAACTGCTAACAAGCTGCTGCAGTGTAGCTAGCGAACTTGGCACCTGACAGGGTGTTGTTAAGTGGTTTCTAAAATCCCGGAAGCCTAGAGAAAACCTCAATTGTTTATCACCTCCAGTCAGCAGGTTATTGAGCCGCTGTTATTGGTTATTATCTTGTACTGGGAAGAACACATGAGGCTTCCTTCCCAACACTCTCCACCTCCACGTTACACACCTCCCACTCCCAGCCTGAATAATTTTAGATGTACTTTTTAAACCTGGTGAAAAGTTACTGACCTGAAATATTTACACTGTTTTTCTCTCTCATTAGATGCTGCCTAACCTGTTGTGAATTTCCTTCGGCTTTTATTTCTGGTATTCAGCAGTGGCAAAACTTTTCTTTTGTTTTAGAGCTTAAAAGAATGTATCTGGATAATATATTGTATCATGTGAAGGTTGTGTTTTAACTGGTGATTTTTTTTGTAGGAAGGTTACAACAAATCATAAATCGTAAATACTTCTTTCTTTCATTGCCACTTTACTAACTATAGTTCGCAATGGAACAAATTAAATTTGCTTTTCAACTTTTCTCAAGATAATCAAGAAAAAATTCTTGGGAAAAAAAATTGAGTCTAAACAAGGCTTCATGCCTAAAATGCATTGTCAAATTTGAGATGTCATCTCTGGTATGCTGAGAAAACCTTTATTTATCTTGAGGCAGTGGCTTGAAAGAAATTCTTGAATTTGCATGTTAAACCTTTCTAACTGATGAAAGATTTAACAACCATCTTAGGTTTGTTGAACACATTTGCATCAGTTGAATGACCCTTTGATCCTTTGCTTATAAATTCTGTGTCTGATGCAACATCTCTCACCGACTCCTGAAGAAGGAGCGAGGCTCTGAAAGCTTGAGTCTTCAAATAAACCAGTTGGACTATAATCTGTTGTTGTGTGATTTTTGACCCTTTCTTAAGAGTAGATATTGATTATAAATAAGTCTTTCTTTGGCGAATTGAAGGCTGCTATTAACATCTTGCATTTTTGAAAACCCAGCATGTGACATCACATGCCCATTACACAGTATGAATGATGTAGTTATCTCTAATCTAGCTGTGTTTTCCCTCACATTTACAAATAAACAAAAATTGATAACTTGCACTTAATATCTTATACCAAATAACAGATGGCCAGGTAATAAACATAAGATAATAGACAATGGATCTGAAGTATGAGGAAAAAAAGTCTTGAATTGGATAGTACTTTTAAATTCTCTCAGATCATCCTAAAACCTTTTTACAGCAAGTCATTAGGAAGGCAAATGTAATGTTGATGATAATTGCAAGGCGATTAGAATATAACAGTAGGGAAACTTACAACAGTTGTATAGGGTCTTGAGAAGGCTTCAGCTTTGTTCTCCTTGCTTAAAAATAGTATATGGTTGCATTAGAGCAGTTCAAAGAGATTTCACTATATTGAAACTCTATAAGGTCTTATGTGAATTTGATGGGATGACTCCTGGGATAATGCTTTCTCTTGTGGAGTAAGATCATAACCAAGGGACATAGTTTAAGAATAAGAAACTTCCCTTTTAAGATGACAGTAAGGTGCAAAATTGTGACTGAGGTCATCATTAGTTTGAGGAATTTTCTTTCCCAGAAAGCAGTGGAAGCTGGGTTGTTGAATTTATTCAAGGACTGAGTTAGATCATTTTTTGATGAGCCGGGGAATCAAGGTTACAAAACAGATATTATTGGGAAAACTCAGTCAGCCTGGCAACTTCTATGGAGAGATAGCAGAGTTAATGTTTCAGGTCTAGTGACCCTTTGTCAGAATAATTATGCTTTATCTCCACAGATGCTGCCAGACCTGCTGAGTATTCACAGCAATTTCAATTTTTGTTTATGATTTCCAGCATCTCCAGTTCATTGGTTTCCTTGTTTGGGGAACTGAAGGTTATGGGTGCAAACAGCAAATTGATGATGAGACTACAACCAGACCAGCAAAGAATGTATTGAATGGTGGAGCAGGCTTGGAGGGCCGAATGGTCTGTTTCTGCTCCCAAGTCATGTATCCCAAAATTCCTATGATCCTTTGAATCCAATGAGGTATCAATACATTGTGTACATCGGAGAAGGGATATCATGACAGATGAAGAATTCGTGACTGTACCTTGTTGTTGTTAGATGTTCAAAGAGTAAGGTAGGAGCTCATAAATACCAAGGAAATACTGAGGGACTATGACCCTGTTAAAAGTGCTGTATTTTAGATTAGACATTTAACTGAGGCCCCATATCTGCCCTGTGAGCTGGATATAAAAGATCTTGAAGAAGCATAGGGAATTTCTCGCTGTGTCCTGATATCATTTATCCCTCAAGGAATATCACGCAACATAATTTACCTTGCCAGATACCTTTTTAGATTAAATTACCTACTGTGTGGAAACAGGCCCTTTGGCCCAACAAGTCCACACCACCCCTTAAAGCATCCCACCCAGACCCATTCCCATCCCCCTATAACCCACACACCCCTGAACACTACGGGCAATTTAGCATGGCCGACCCACATAGCCTGCACATCTTTGGACTGTGAGAGGAAACTGGAGCACCCGGAGGAAACCCACGCAGACATGGAGAGAATGTGCAAACTCCACACAGACAGTAACCCAGGGTTGGAATCAAACTGGGGTCCCTGGCGCTGTGGGACTACAGTGCTAACCACTGAGCCACCGTGCCACCCCTTATTCCTGTTATGATACCTTGTGGGACACAAATTGCATGTGTTTCATTAAATCAAGGGATGTGGGTGTCACTGGGTTGGGTCAGCATTTATTATTTGCCTACCTCGAGTTGAGAAGGCGGTGAGCTGCCTTTTTGAATAGCTGCTGTCTATTTGATTTGGATAGACCCCCAGTGGCTGCTGGATATACCCACATGGCTAACAAGTACATAAGAAGCAGTGAAGTGTTCTGCAATGGTTTAGGATGTAAAAGACACCCTAAGAATGCAGTTTCTCACTTTCATTCTCCATCCATTATTTTCTGTGTAACTTTGCCCCTTGCTGATTTCAGAATTAATTTTTTTGGGGAGTATTAGATGGAACATATATTGGCAGGGAAAAGCAAACACTTACAACTTCATTTATTCAATCTTCAGATCATTTCGCCTTTGAATCTTTAGAATTCACCTATCTTGAGGATAAAATGCAGTTTGTCTGGATCAAAAGATATCAGCACGATCATCTTTTGAAACAGCTCCTGGGAAACAACTTGTGATTTATATTTACAGCAATGATCAGATGCATCTGTTTTCCAGTTCCAGGCTGGTGCAAGTAAATTTTAGCTGAAGTTATTTCTGTTGCCAGGCATCTTAACACCCGAGCCTTCAGACCCTATAACATACAGCACTTATGAAGCAGAAAAGAAAGTAGACTTCTATCTCATCTAAATCTCCATGGAATGTTTATGGCAACTAATCCAATGCAAAAGAGTTAAAACATGACCCAGGGTGAGTACTTCAACTGTAATTATCTCTGTAATGTAAGATAGCTTGAATGCATAACAGTCATTAGAGCTATTCTAGACATTGCTGCTTCACCAAGCCCTGACACGCTCTCCTCTCGGGTACAGCTCGCATTTCACCAGGATCATGTTCACTGTTGAGAAGTCTCTTCAGTGTGCCTGCTGACAAACAGGATGTGGTGTCCATTATTCACAGGGATGTTTATATGTACTGCTCTGAGAGACAACAGCTTTGAGGCAGCATTTTTGTTATTATTTTACTTTACAGTGAAGTGAAGTTTTACTCCTCTAAAAGCTTATGGGTAGAATCTTCCCAGGCCCTTACCGGCATGGGCTCTGGTAAGGAATTTGGGAGAATTGCTTAAGTGAGGCCTTTTTCAATGTTTAGAGTCACATTATCCAATGCAGTTCTGGATGTCAGAACAAGATTCTCACTAGTGAGAAACAAGCAGCCCAGTTACAGAGATTATTGCTCATTATCACACTGATGATAAGAGAGAGGTGTTGGCCTAGTGGTACTACCACTGGGCTACTAATTCAAGGATGTGGATTCAAACCTTGCCATGGCAGATGGTAGAATCTGAATTGTTCATGAATGCCCTTTAGGGAAGGAAACTGTCATTCTTATCTGGTCTGGCCTACAAGTGACTCCAGACCCACAGCAATGTGATTCACTCTTAAATTGCGGTCTGGGCAATTAGGGATGGACAATAATTGTTGGTCTAGACAGTGATGATTTCATCCCATGATTAAAAACATATTATCACCTGATTTCTCCTCTTTGGTACGTAGGTACCCATTCCACCATCAGTTGAAATGAATTCTGAGAATTCCCAATATTAAAGTCTGAGTCAGTACCTGGTGACTCCAGCGCACCACTTGCTTCATTGGTCTCCATCCTGGATGCCTGGTGCCAATGTCTTGGAGCACACTTCATGGGCAGAGGCCACATGCACCCATATGCACAGATTCTGGCATCTGTCGCATATCAGCCCTTCCACAACATCATGAAACATTTCGGACCTGTTTCCGCACTTCAGTGCTGCACTTTGGAGTGCACCAGTATCTCGCATTGCAATGTTGTTGCTCGGAAACTTTGTGCACTGCAATCAGCACACAGCTCAAGGACCAGAACAAGTTACATCTCAGGACTGTTTACTTGTTCTCTTTGTGCTTACTTGCTTAGCTTCTACCTGGATGATCACAACATCCCTGTCTCATCTTTGTCTTTTGGTGCTTTGTCTCCTCATCCAGAGCTTAAAGAATCTCAGTGATGTTGTACAGCCTTGCAGTTTATTACAGACATAAGGCCGGGCAGCTTGTTGCGTTGATCAGCAGTCAGCAATTAAGGGATGGGCATCTTGTTACATGACACATTATTGTACCAATCTCACACTCACAGCATGTATCAGCAGTATATATGGCAAACACACTGCGTGTGCTGCAACCAAAGAATCACGTCTCAAAGTCTGAATGGAATGGATCATTGTGAAATCCAGAGAGATACCCATCAGTCAAGGCTTACCATGGCAGTAAGCCAAGGCAGCACTGACATTGGTCCAAGGGTTTGGGCACGATCAGTCAGCTGCTCAGGGCAGGCAGGGTCAGTATCTTATCTTCACAAGGGGTGAGGAGAGCAATGTTGAGTATCCCACCATCCCACTTGGCTCTTTCCACTCTATTTTGGGTTGTTTTCTTCTGGATTGATAGATAGAGAGGTGTTGAGTGAGTTGACAGCTGTTATTGGTGATGCATATGGAAGAAAATTGGAAGGTGTTGTGAGTGAGTGAGCAAGCAGCATGGAGGACATGCAAAGTTTGTGGTTTAGGGTGAGTGACAGTGAGCGAGGGAAGGGGTGTATTTCATAGTGAGAGTGGTAGAGCATGATCCTTGGTGGCATGTGGGTACACTAGCAGATATGGACTAAGTGTGAGGTGGCAAAGATAGAATAGAGTCACGATAAAGAATTCCAATGACATTCTTCTGACAGTGCGGGGTATTCCTCCAGATGGCAGAATCTTCACTAACCTTGAGGCAACTTGGACAATGATGGTATGGTCTGGAGTCATGCCGTCCTCTGCACTACCCCATCCACCTTAATTCCTAGGTCCTTCTCCACAAAGCAAGGTGCCAATTTTGCCTTCTGTCATATCTGGGGCAAAATCATGTAAAGTGCTGGCCATGTCCAGACTGACAGTACTTGATCAAGTGCATTACAGGTTTTTAAAGATGGCACTAGTGCCAGGAATCCTTGCAATTGCATATATGTCTGGCTACAGCAAATGTGAGAATCAGGACAGCATCAGATGAGAGGGGCACCACTGGAGAGCATTAGAGAGTCGATGAGCCAAGTCTGGGACAGTAACATGAGAAAATTTCCCAGGCCTTGCAGAGAGAAACTCTCCATGAAACTTGATGAAAGTAACATAATGTCAAAATATGGTAAGACTCAGCTTTTGCTAACAATATAATGCCTGAAATAAGCTTAATTATTTTTTGGCTACCTCAGTTATGGGAAAATTACAATCCTGACCCTCGACGTGAACAACTCAAATTTATATTTGTACCTTTACCTTCCTGGAAACAGACCTAATGGGATGGAAAGGAAAGTCTATACAGATCAAAATATGTGAAAAGAAACAAATGCTTTGCGAGCTCATTTGGGGAGGTTGACTTCTTACTCATAGATTGACATCCAATGCTGCTTATGACTGTTTCTACTAAATCTTGTTCTTAAAAACAAATCATGTACAATAGATTGTTTTGGCTCTGGTGATAGCTGTGTCAATTTGTTTTTGTTACGGTGATGCTTCTGGAATAATAATGGCATCTTGCATTCATGGAAGCTTAACAAGAATGAAACTAAGACCAGGCCGAAGAGGGAAAAATAATGGCAGCTATCTAACAGCTTGATCCTTTAAGGAATTCCTAAAGGAGGATATATAGGAGTGTGTGGGCTGGGGAAAGACAGAAAGATTAAAAGGGGGAATTTCAGAGTTAATAATCTATATGGCTGAGAGTCAGATCACTAATAATGGAACAGAAGAAGTTGAGTTAGGCAAAAGACGCAAATTGGAATGCAGAATTGTTCAAGGGTTGTAGGGCTGGAAGAGGCTACAGACTGAGGATGGATGAAGTATGGAAGGTATTTGACACACAGATCTTTTGTAAAGAAGATGCAAACTGACGTGAGATATTGCTCATCCTCCCTCAAGGATATTGTAAAAGAGAGGTGAGATGATAGCTAGCAAGGAAAGAAATTTTAAAAGCTGATTATTTTTGGTGCGTCAGACAGAATGCTTGTATGGAAGTGTGATAGCACAAAGGGAGGGGAACCATTTTCAATAACAACTAGCTTGGGATATTGGAAGTGAAGTCAGTTGATTGACATTTCAGTTAGAATAGCAACTTGGGAACTGGCAGTGTGTCTCCTGGAGAAGATTAACTCAGAGAAGATAACATAAAAATTAGTTCAGAGAAAGGGCTAACCTGAACCTTGGCTTGGTTGGGAAAGATATGGCAGAGACAGCTAAATGGACAGTCTGAACCTTAGGGATAAAGAAGTCAGTCAGCTTCATACCTTTTTTGCTAAAAGCAAGGAAGGTTAGGGAAAAGCGTTTTATGGAGATGATTGATGTCAGACAAAAAAAAAAGCAGAGGTTATCTTTGCATTCATGGATGATCTTGGAGTATTGTGCAGAAGAGAACAAGGACTCAGTGCTTGTAACAGTCCAGCTTGATATGGTGATGAATGACTACATCTGTTGTGTGCCATTTTCATTCAAGTCTATAGCCAGTGGACACAATGGGGCAAAGCTGGAGATTATACCAGAAAGTAACAGATATTAAAGGTTTTCTGGGACAAAAGCAACAAGTACAGAGGTAAGGATGCAATTGAAAAGCTGGACAGCTGCAGGAGTATTGTGGCAAGTAGAGATCTGAAAGCTAGACATTTGGCAATTCAAAAGACTTAGGGGAAAGATTCTTTTTAAAAATAGATGGGGAGGGAAGGTAGTAGAAGAAAGCTATTTCAACTGAGAGTGAGATGGCGAGGATATAGAGAAGCTGTATGAGATGAACGTTTAAGGGGATTCCATGAAAACAGGTAAGGTTTTTTGGAGGAAGAGGTTAATGGATGGCATAAGGACAGAGAACTTAATAAAGAGAGGACAAAATTAATGCAAATTACTGAGAATGTGAAATTCCACAGGACAGAGATGGAAGGAGGAAAGGAGTAAAGATTCTACAGAGAAAAGTTTGGAATGGACACCAAGGATTTTTAAGGACTGACAAGAGGACTAGATTGAGCTGTGGTGCTGAAAGTACCAAAGAACTCGGGGACAAACCAAAGTGTGACATGTTGATAAGAGCTACATGGCCACTATGGCAGTTTGGGTGCTACAGGTGGTGGAAAGTATAACCAGGTAAGGAAGCTTCAATAGAAGGCAAGGCATCATCACCAATCATCAAAGTTTCTGTTAAGCACAAAATACCAATGTAGTCATCTACAACAAGGTCATGATGACAAGGATCTTGTTTACCAAGTGAACTACATTCTGGAAGGAGATGTGGAGAGGAGCCATGATTGCTGATCTACTGGCGGAATTCAGAGTCAGCAACCGAAAGGGTCAATGGACCTACAAGGAGGTTAGGAAGATGAACACGATGATGGGAAACTTAACAACGAGGAGAACGGGGATGTGGGAATGTTGCCATTTAAGGAGACTAATGTGAGGAAGGAAGTATTATTGACTTTTGGAACGTCAGTGTTTCTGAAAGAAACCTGGAGAAAGAACATTACTATTCTGTGTTGGAAATTCATGAGAGCATTTATTCCCAAACTTGACCATTGTACTTCCACAGTAGCCACCAATGTTGTTTGTTTACCTATCAGTTGTAACTATTTCTTTGTAATATCCTTAAAATTGGCACAGATAGATCATGTGGCCAACTTTGTAACTTTGGGCTATTTGTAATACAATTGTTATAGTTTGTGAAACTTTAATTCTGAAGATGCCATTCCAAAACTTCTTTGCTTTGAATGGTTTTAAGGTTTAAAAAAAAACTGTACGTAATGGGTGTGAGCCACTAATATCCTGATGTCGCTAGATATCATTTAGGCTATTTCAAACTGAAACTTAATAATTCCTGTATATTTTGGATTCAACTTCATTTAATATTGGTCTGGTAGCAGATTGATAATCAGTCCTTAGAATGCAGCAGAATATTGTCAATGTCAAATATATATACACATTTATGTCTATAGATAAACAATACATGAAGTTATAATATATTATTTGAGTGGATAGTTTCCATATTTTAAATATGTCTTAATATATTTTTCTACTGCCTTACAAAATGTTGTTTATGACCCGTATCAAAGGTTTTTTTCACAATTTCAATACATTCTTAACATTATTTCACACCCCTTTGCTTGATTGTTCACATTATGTTGGTGTCACAACTGTGCAGGAAGTTGCAAAACATTTATTTTTAGGAATATCTAGTCATAATAAAGCTAAATTTTTTGCAGTTAAGTTAAAACTATTGCATAAAGTGGTGAAATCATTGAACTGAATGTTCTTGCTATTGTGCTTTGCTAATATAATTTATTGTTCTTTAAACAACAGTGAGGTTGTTAAGAGTTTTTATTTGCCTGAAGCAGTAAGTCTTAAGTGGCCAGGTGTCAATGCAACTCCTGCTGCAAGGTATACCACCCAGTTCTTCAGCACTTAACACTAAAACTGATCAGAAGCTTAAATCCTACAGATAACAAAAGCTAAATTGTAGTAAAGTGACTTTTCTTTTGCTGTTGTTTATTCTGAAAACACTTTGCTTCATTCTATTGTCCACATCAGGAATTGAATTTTGAGTTAAAAATTGGACCTGCTGTGTAATTCTAGTATTTCTGCTTTCTATCTAACATTTGTTTTGGAAGCTGTGCAAAATATCTTTGAGTTCTACTCATTGAAGTATATATGCCAATAAATTAATTGGTTGGATTATCTTGTTTGTATGAAAGATGAAAAGAGATGAAGATGAAAGATGAAATTTGCACATGTTTAGGCCATTCATATATGTTAGCTTATAGCATAAGCTTGGACTTTGTCACTACCCTACTCTTAACCAATATAATGTAACACTGTATATATAAATTTAAAGTTAGTACCTGAAAACTAGACTCATTGCCTAATTTTGATATCACTACTTCGTGTAAAAATGGAGCACTGGGCTATAGTGACTAAATTCATGAACAAACAGCTCAATATGGTAGTCTCATGGGTTTTAGCATGCATATATAAAAGAAGAAAATAGAATTAGATAGTGTTTATCATTTAATTCTACCATCATTACTGCTGGATGACAAGTATTGTCTAATGATACTGTATCGGTAAGCAGCTACATCCTCTAAACTCATCATCAAATATCAACGTTTACATGTTAAAGCAGTAAAACTAGTTCTTCATCTTGTCAGCTAGTTATCAAGATGACACTTTATTGTAATTAGGGCTCTTCATAATGCCAGCTAACATAATGTTATACATTCACATTTTGTAAATATTGTTGCTAATGACAACCATCAGTGGGATAACTGGGATAGGAAGTAGTTTCTAAGTTTCTCAAAGCTCAGTATAACTTCTACCATATTATGTTTTGGGAAGTCTTTTAATTTTATAATTCCAGTTTAGAAAAAAATTAATAAATTATCTATTTTTTAAGGTGCAACTTTTAGATCATCTTGGAGTTTGAATTTGAAGTAAATGCGTGATTAAGTTGTATTTGGTGGTTTGGGTATTTAGACTGACTCCATTTCTCTCTTTTCTTTTCAGGGCAATATTTACTTGAGCATGTCTGGATTCAATTTATTCTCATTTGTAAATTAATGAACGTGAAATGTGTGCAGTTCAGAACTATATCCATTCTTTCAGAAAAAGCTAAACTAAAGAGGCTCAAGTAAAGAGAGTAAGTTTGGGGAGAAAAAAACAATTCAGGAAAAGGCGATGATACTTTAGGAAAGTGTTTTCTGTCACCTAATTGACACTGGAAACATCTGAAACTTCAGCGGAACCACCCTTGCAGCTAAAGGTGATTGTAGTGTGAGTTATCTGCATGTGACCTTAACAGTGAAGCACCACCATGATCTGATCTTCACACAAATCAAAAAAATCAGGCTGAATAGCTGCTGATGCAGAGGGTAAGGCGATTGTGATGCATTTTGTTTCACAAAATGTGTAGAATCCAACACCACCTCACACACCACCCTACCAACCTCCGGATACAACGCATTATCCTCTGACACTTCCGCCATTTACAATCCGACCCCACCACCCAAGACATTTTTCCATCCCCACCCCTGTCTGCTTTCCGGAGAGACCACTCTCTCCGTGACTCCCTTGTTCGCTCCACACTGCCCTCCAACCCCACCACACCCGGCACCTTCCCCTGCAACCGCAGGAAATGCTACACTTGCCCCCACACCTCCTCCCTCACCCCCATCCCAGGCCCCAAGATGACATTCCACATTAAGCAGAGGTTCACCTGCACATCTGCCAATGTGGTATACTGCATCCACTGTACCCGGTGCGGCTTTCTCTACATTGGGGAAACCAAGCGGAGGCTTGGGGACCGCTTTGCAGAACACCTCCGCTCAGTTCGCAACAAACAACTGCACCTCCCAGTCGCAAACCATTTCCACTCCCCCTCCCATTCTCTTGATGACATGTCCATCATGGGCCTCCTGCACTGCCACAATGATGCCACCCGAAGGTTGCAGGAACAGCAACTCATATTCCGCCTGGGAACCCTGCAGCCATATGGTATCAATGTGGACTTCACCAGTTTCAAAATCTCCCCTTCCCCCACTGCATCCCTAAACCAGCCCAGTTCATCCCCTCCCCCCACTGCACCACACAACCAGCCCAGCTCTTCCCCCCCACCCACTGCATCCCAAAACCAGTCCAACCTGTCTCTGCCTCCCTAACCGGTTCTTCCTCTCACCCATCCCTTCCTCCCACCCCCAGCCGCACCCCCAGCTACCTACTAACCTCATCCCACCTCCTTGACCTGTCCGTCTTCCCTGGACTGACCTATCCCCTCCCTACCTCCCCACCTACACCCTCTCCACCTATCTTCTTTGCTCTCCATCTTCGGTCCGCCTCCCCCTCTCTCCCTATTTATTCCAGTTCCCTCCCCCCATCCCCCTCTCTGATGAAGGGTCTAGGCCCGAAACGTCAGCTTTTGTGCTCCTGAGATGCTGCTTGGCCTGCTGTGTTCATCCAGCCTCACATTTTATTATCTTGGAATCTCCAGCATCTGCAGTTCCCATTATCTCTCAATCTAAAAAAAATTGCTTTTATGTAGCACTTTTAATGACTACTAGAGATCAAAAAATGCTCTAGTCAATCAACTCGTTTGTAAAGTGCCATATGGCAATAACATCTAATTCTAATTCTAATTCTAATTCCATTGGAATTTAGGAAAAAGGCCTCCTAACTTGTATTTATCAAACTTCCACAAACATCAGTGTACTAATGACTTGGTAATCTGTTGACTGTCAAGTGGAAGAATAAATATTGGCCGGGACCCCACGGATAACTCCCCCAGCCTTCTCCAAAGTAGTGTCATATGTTTTTTTACATACACCTGAATGGAGCCTGGTTTAATCACCTGCTGGAAGGACAGCATATCTGATGGTGCAGCAGTCTGTCAGTATTGCCCTGGCATTTCAGCCTAGAGTTTGTGCTCAATCCATGACATAGGGCTTGAACCCAGGAACCTGCATTAAATGTGTTACCAATTTAGCCACAACCAACACCAGTATATATGTTAAAACAGATTATGGGCTCTTGCGGTGTAGTGGTTATGGCCCAGGTAATATTTGAGTTCCATATGGTCTAGTGGATCTCTTAACAGGTTAATTAGGAAATATCAATGAGAATAGATTATCATCCCACATCTCAGTAAACTCACTGTGTGCAAAATGGCTGCTGGATTTCTCATATATTAAAAGTGAACACATTTCAAAAGGATTTAACTGGCTCCAAAGTGGTTTGGGATGCTCTGAGGTTATTAAAGGCATTGTGAGAATGCAAGCTCTTTTTTTACATCTGGTTGACAATGCTCTCCACTGGATTACCATCTAGTTAGTGAATGTGAACATTTACCCATTATTCTTTCATTACAGGGGCACTTATACAAGAATATAGGAACAGGAGAAGGCCATTCAGCCCATCTGCTGTGTCATTTAATACAGTCATAGCTGTTCAAACACCTCAATGCCTTTTATCCACCCAGTACCCATAAACATTTATGTCATTGACATTGAAAGATTTCTCAACCTTTAATTTAAATATACTCAAAGTCTGCGCTTCCAGCCCAGCAGGTTGCATTGCACTCCTCACCGTGCTTAAGTAGGTAGATTTTTCAAAGCCAACTCCCAGTTTACAATATCTTTCACTGTGGAACATCATGCCAGTGTAAGTTGTGAATAAATTGAAAAAGTAGGTTTTTAACATTTTTACACAAGCACCGTGTTCTCCAAATCATTTTTACATGGAGCATTGTTGTTGACAAATGAGCTCAAAACTCCACTTAAGAGAAATTTGCAGGTGGCCTTCCCGCGATTTAACTTTTTGGGATTATACTGTTTTCCAACCTCTTTCATGTGCTTTCCCTGGTTGGAATGTTCATGTCTTCAAAGATAATTAGCACAAATTGGTAATTTAATTTGTGTTTTCTTTTTAACTTGCTGCTTGTTTTTAACTGGATTTGAAACATTCTTGATGATTTCTGCTCACACTGCCATGTCACTATCTCATTGGTTCTTGAAGTAACACTGTACCATTGTGCTCGCCATAGAACACCCCATCTTAATGGAGTAACATTTCACTGTAGGTTTAACTTTGACACCGTCAAAATAAATGTAAAGAAATTCTCTCACAAAATCATCACAAAGAATATATGTTAAGTGTTATGAAAATTGTAACGTTACATATGTTACAAATGTGATGGAAGCAATGTATAGGTGATCAAGCCTTACAATTCCACCAGTTACACCATTAGTTTAAATGTGGTAATTCAATCAACAAATTGGCCATATGCTCCTCTTTTGTCCTATTATCTAGAATAAAACAAACATCCAACAGGATCCTTTAAAGGACTGAAAACTATTCCATTTGCTATGAAACAGTTAATGCTCAAATTATGACAAACACTGGTTAACATCTAAATTATCAATTGGAACAGGAACTGTATCTCCTTAATCCCAAAAACCGAGACATTCACATGACACACATAAAAAAGTCTCTGCAGAGAGGTTATCTTGTAAAGAGGGCAAATAGAGAAAATGTTGTTATTGTAATGGTCCAAAAATAAAAGGACAGAATTTGATGACTTCTCATTGGGTTTCTTGTTGATATACATCAATTGATGAAAATTATAGACTTATGGAAGATCTTCAGTTCAGATTGAAATCAAGATGGATCCGAGAATTCGGAAAATGACCACAGTACATCTTTTAACACTTACAGCAGATAAAGTGCTTTAAAGGTGAGGCCGGTGCCACATTTTTTTTTTGGGTGCACTGCCTTTGTGTTGCCTGCCAATTGGAAGTTTGATAGTTCTGTTATCCCATCAATGCCAATTGGAGAGATGACCACAGCTGGAAATACAACACACTGAGGAGCCCAAGATAACAAAGTGTGAAGCTGGATGAACACAGCAGGCCAAGCAGCATATCAGGAGCACAAAAGCTGACGTTTCGGGCCTAGACCCTTCCCATTAACACTGAGGAGCCCAGAAAAGTTTATGTTTCGTGTGTCTCAGGGCGGTGTTGACAGGGAATGAGCAATGGGCTGGTTACAAGTGGCTGGGTAGACCATTAAGGGAAGATGGAATGATATTTTGGGGAAGGCCTCTGATATGCCAGGAACACACAAAGTAGATCTCTCTGTTCATCACTTTGCTCACACAGCTAAGGCAACATGGTTTCTCCACATAACATAGGCCTTCTTCTACACAGTAAATTACCAGTCGTAGTAGGAGGAGGCCCTAAGATAGTCCTTAATTGGGCACTAATTGTCTGATTCTTCCCTTTCAGACAGGTTAAGAGTGGAAAGGTTGGTAATGGGAAGTCCAATCAATGGATTTTAGTTGACCTCTCCCTTCAAACCCACAAGTTAAGGGTGAGCAAAATCCAGTCCATTGTTTCTGGTCATGATAACCTTTCAGCTATTTTGACTCGGGTCATCACAATCTGAAATGTGAACCTTGTTTCTGTCCACAAATGTTCTTGGTCATGCTGGATTTGTCGGGCATCCTCTGTAATTTTTAAACCTATCACTGCTACCTTGCATGTGATATGTGCAGGTTATTATACAGGTGTCACTTATTGGATCCTGAAGATTTTTGTTAAAAGGTCTTTATCTACATATTGCAGAAATTTAACTGTGGGCAGAAATTTGCAGACAGACCATAACTGGCATGACCTTCAATGCAGACTTTTGTAATTTATTGTTTTATTTCATTTCAATGTCAGTCATAAAGTATTGAAGGAAAGCTCCTCTAATAGTAGCCAAAAAAATACAAAATTATATTATTGCTTATAATTGCTTAATGAGAAGATTTTATCTGAACAAAAATATGGCAATAAAATTTAACATCTTTGGGGTCAACTGATAATAAAAAGAAATTAACCTGGGTTCCTGTTCCTAATTACAATTCTGTGACCTGCAGCAGAAAGCACTTAGCCACAGTGAGCCGGTACCTCTGTTGGGTACAATGAAGTGGCTCCCATTGTCAAGTGGTGTGCTGACACACATGGGGTCAAATCTCTCTGTATATTTGAATTGATACATTGAGAGTGCGTTAATATAGAGTAATTTTTTTCATTGACTTTAGTAGAGTTTTGAGCAAATTTTCCCATGCTTTTAAAAATCATCCCAGACCTAAACCAGCTTAGCTCACACAGTAATATATCTTCTCAGCATTAACGGTTTTTTGGTTTGGTAAATGCAAATTAAAAGTTGGATTAACTTGTGCTTGCATTGAGCCTACATCACGCTGACAATAATTACTATATAGCCTTAATCAAGCTTAACAATACTTAGCCTAAAATGTAACATTAAGAAAGTGAAGATTGTTGGCAATTGCCCAGTGTGGAGCCCGGAGGAGACAGTAATAGGAACAACTTAAATGTTTTGGTGGACAAAGGCAGCATGAATAAACAATACTTCTGGGGAGATGTTGGATGAGAAGTAGATGAGCTGGGAAAAAGGAGAAAACTCACCAAAAAACACTATTACTCAAGGTGATTTGCCAATAGTAAATAGAGACCCATTTAGAGCCCATTGAAGAGCAATATGCCAGGAATTTATCCAGTGACAGAAAAGTGTGTCATTTCTCTGCCAAATACAGAAGTAGAATAATGCCTTTACATTGAAGGCATTTCCAGTGAGGTTTATGTTAATGTTAGATACAAAGCTGGGATCAGATTTCTGGCGAATTCTGAAATGGTAAGAACCAAAACCAAGTAAAACCAATGGCATCTGAAATAGTGATCAGAGATCACTGCAGATGCTGGAGAAGCCAAGATAACAAAGTGTGAAGCTGGATGAACACAGCAGGCAAAGCAGCATCTTAGGAGCACAAAAGCTAACGTTTCGGGCCTAGGCCCTTCACCAGAGAGGGTCTAGGCCAAAAACATCAGCTTTTGTGCTCCTAAGATGCTGCTTGGCCTGCTGTGTTCATCCAGCTTCACACTTTGTTATTTTGGCATC
The DNA here is from genome assembly GCF_030684315.1 of Stegostoma tigrinum. Taxonomy (NCBI): domain Eukaryota; kingdom Metazoa; phylum Chordata; class Chondrichthyes; order Orectolobiformes; family Stegostomatidae; genus Stegostoma; species Stegostoma tigrinum. The sequence goes on along the minus strand of NC_081362.1, from coordinate 67,128,479 downwards.
TGAAATAGTGTTGTGTTATAATATTAGAGTAATACTGGTAAAATAACCATAGATACTCATTAGTGGTCAAAGGGAGAGGAATGTTTGTTTAATATTTCAAATCCTGCCTCTATTCTCGGGTTTGGTTATTCACTTGAGGGTTGGCCTGACTGTCCTCTCCCCAAGAACACTGTCTGACCTTCTGAAAGTTTCCAGCACCTTCTTTTTTATTGACTGATCTGCCTTTTTCCAGTTCACTATTCTCCTACATACCCTGAATCTCACCTTCCTTTCGAAAACCAAAAAAAATGTGACAATAACATGATTGAATTCCTCATTGGGATAGAAAGTAAAGTAATCCAATTTGAAAGTGGGATCCTAAATCTAAACAAGGGGAACTATGAAGGTATTAGAGGTTGGGTTGGCTGAAACAGAAATTGCAACCTCATTAAAAAGTGTGAGATTGGACAAGCAATGATTAATATTTTAGGAATGAATGCATATGTTGCCAATTGTTATACATTCAATTCGGGTCAAAGAACACAGCAAGAAAAGTGGTCCTATCATGATGAACAAAATAAATTCAGCAAAGTATTAGATGCCAAGAGATGTCACAGCAAGAGGGCAGCACGGTGGGTTACCACTGCTGCCTCACAGCACCAGGGACCTGGGTTTAATTCCAGCCTTAGGCAACTGTCTGTGTGGAGTTTGCACATTCTCCCCATGTCTGCATGAGCTTCCTCCAGGTGCTCTGGTTTCCTCCCACAGTCCAAAGATGTGCAGGCTAGGTGGATTGGCCACGCTATATTGCCCATAGTGTTCAGGGATGTGTAGATTAGGTGGGTTACAGGGGGATGGATCTGGGCAGGATGCTCTGAGGTTCGGTGTGGACTTGTTGGGCTGAAGGTCCTGTTTCCACACTGTAGGGATTCTATGAAAGTTGTTGGTAAAGGTCGCAATCCCAGGGACAGTGAGTATTTTAGAATTAAGCAAAGGAAGGCAAAGAAGTTCATTAACAGAGGAAAGCAAAGTATGAGAACAAACTTGCAAGATAAATAAATTTAGACTTTAAGAGCTTCTGTACCTATGTAAAAAAAAGATTAGTGAAGACAAATGTAAGGCCCTTACAGACTAAAATAGGAGAATTGAGAATGGAAAACAAGGAAATGGTGGACCAATTAGTTCCGCCTTCATACAAGAAAACATTTTAAAATTCCCAGAAATACTTGGGAAGCAAGAGTCTATTGGGAGGGTGGAATTAAAGGAGATTAGCATTAGTTAAAAAAAGAAGCCCTGAAGAGATTTTGGGACTATAATTAATGAATCACTTGGGCCTGATAACCTATATCCCAAGGTACTAAATGATGTGGCCATGGAAATAGAGGGTGCGTTACTTGTTGTCTTCTACAGTTTTGTTGATTCTGGGACAGCCCCTGCAGACTGGAAGGTGGCAAATGTAACCCCACTATTTTAAAATAGATAGAGGGAGAAGGCAGGAAATGACTTACCCATTAGCTGAGCATTGTGAGTAGGGAAAATGCTTGAACCTATAATACAGATTGCGATAACAGGACACTTAGAATATACAAAAGGGGTCTCGCACAAAGTAAATATGGACTAAGGAAAGAAATTGTGTTTGACAAGCCTGTTGGAAATTTTTGAGAATGTAACTAGTAGAACAATAAGGGAAAACCAGTCTATGTGATATATATGGTTTTCAAAAAGCTTTTGATAAAGTCCCGTGAGAGGTTATTGTGCAAAGTCGAAGCAGATGGGATTGATGGTCATAAACTGGAGTTGATCAAGAGTTGTTCATCAGGTAGGAAACAGAAAGTTGGAATAAGTGGGTTTTTTTCAGAGTGGAGGGCAATGTCAAATGGGGTACTCTTGAATACTCCTGCGAACCGTCAAACACAGATCAACAAACCATTTGCTTTTCTAGCTGTTTACCGCACCTACATGCATGCTTTTAGTGACTTGGGAAGAAGAACATCAAGGAAATCTCAATGACATGTCCGAAATTCAGGTAGGGCTGGACAGACTGGATGCAGTGATAATATTTCCCCTAGCCAGTGGTTCCAGAATAAGGGGTCATGGTTTCAAGGTAAGATGAAGGCCATTTTGAGCTGAGATGTGGGGGCATTTCTCACTCAGAGTTTGGTGAACCCATGGAATTCTCCAACAAAGAAAGCCATGGAGACACTGCAATCAGTGATAATGGGAACTGCAGATGCTGGAGAATCCAAGATAATAAAATGTGAGGCTGCATGAACACAGCAGGCCCAGCAGCATCTCAGGAGCACAAAAGCTGACGTTTCGGGCCTAGACCCTTCATCAGAGCTCTGATGAAGGGTCTAGGCCCGAAACGTCAGCTTTTGTGCTCCTGAGATGCTGCTGGGCCTGCTGTGTTCATCCAGCCTCACATTTTATTATCTGAGACACTGCAATCAGACTAGTTGCAGGAATACAGGACGTATTGATTGATTTGATAATTAAATAGCTAAGGAGAGTTTTGTTTTCCCGAGTTGCTCAAAATCTATGTTACTTAAGATCTAGATCAGGGTGAGAACCAGATAATGTGATTAAATTAATTTTAATGTACCATACAATAATCCTTTACAATGTGCTATTGCTCGTTGGTAATACAGCATGTCTTTGGTACATCAGAAACTATATAAGAAATGTGGATTTTCCTGGAAATTTTAGCTCAGTTCAAGTTTTGGAATTGGTGCTGAGACTTTATAGGTCAACACACAGTGCATGCACAGAGAATTGCATGGTTGACATGTACAAAAACTCTTTCATCCAAAAGTTTATACATGAAATCAAAACATGCAGGTGTCGCAAGCAATTAAAAACGCAAACGAAATTTTGTCCTTTATTGCGAGGGGCTGAAGGTTAAAAAAAACAGGCAAGTCTTGTTACAATTGTCCAAGGTATTTGGTGAGGTCACCCCCTAAGCACAGTAGGTGGTTTTGCTCCTCATATTTAAAAATGGATGTAGTGGCATTTTCTTAGATGACTATTATTTTCAAGAATCACTCCAAAAATAACAGATTTACACTGAAGTTTATTCATGAAGAGGTAGGGGAGATCATCAATGAAGAGAAGTTGCTTGCACATTTTAGTCACAGTAGAGACAATGGGCCCCATCTGATCACATATTATTTCTCTTTGAAATAAATTGTATGCCTTGAATAATCACATTTTTGCATCTAGATGTCATATCAAGAGAAGGGAAAATAATTCAACACTCTTCACATTGATGTACCAGAGAGAGAAATAGCTTTCATTGTTAGACCTGTTAATTCTTTTTCTCCCACAATAACTAGCACCTCGTACAATTTGTCACTTCTACCAATATGTACTACTACGTTGTTTGAGATAGTTTGTTGTCACCAATTTAGAAATTTGAAATATTGAGTTGACAGCTACACTGAGGAGAATGAACGAGAAGTTGAGGTCTGGGGCAGATCAGTTGTGATTCTATAGAATGGGGGGCGGGTAGGCTTGAGGGGACAAATGTCCTATTCCTGCTTATTATGTTTATGTAGAACTTATCAGGAAGATTCTTTGTAGCCCTTGAATGACATGGACCATGGCAAGAGAGTTTGTAAAATCATGTCAGATGGCCAGTGAGGAGGAACTCAATGTCACAAGCACGAAGTCCCATTTTCCAATCAATTACTGAACGATAAATTGAGCTACTCACTGATGAGCTGTGAGAGGCCTATTTGCATGTATTAGTATTGCGTTATTAGTTAATCTCACCTTTTTAATTGAGAGTTATCCACGTTCCCATCCACTAGATAGAAATGAAATGGTGACAATTCCTGACATGGAAGTCAGTGTGGTAAATTGGTGACTGGCTTGCTGCTTGTTCCTCCTGCCTTCCAGCTTGATACTAGGCACCAACATCTCTCGGCACACTCCATGCACAGTGACTGTACACAAACTGCCAACCACCTCTACTCATCTGCAGCCATTCGCATCCAACACATACCAGCCTCACTGGATTATCATGGCACATTGCCAAACCATTTATAATAAAGTTGTAGACTTTAATACTGCACTTTTGAGCTTACCAACATCATTCTGCTGCTGCTAAGACAGTTTGTGTGAAGGGACGGGCACTTGTCTCATGGGTTGGACAAGACTACATGTCAGGATCTTCACTTGGCCTCTTAACACTCACTCACTTTGTGCTTACTTTGATGTTCACAACATCCCTGTCTTGTCTTTTGGAACTTTGCCCCCTCTGCCACACTTTAATGGCTCACAGTACTTCTATCCTACCGTAAAGATTAGCACAGACACAAAGCTGAGAATCTGCTTTGAGCAGATATGGTCAGAGTGTGGGAGGTGGGCCATGGTTAGTCTGGCAGGCCTAGTCCATGCAGTCAGATGATTCTCAGTAAGTCAGTCAATCGGGGAGTTGCACACAGTTCATTCAGTACATCTGGGGCTGTCTATCAATGTCAGTCAAAGCCAACAAAACCTGGAAAGAATGGAATGAAAGTGAAAGGGGAGGGGGCTTATCAGGGGACACTGCCCAAAGCAGCTGACTGACTGTACGCAGACCTCTGGACTGAGATTGGGACATGCTCCTAACCTCTATACCAGATCCCCTGAGTGATGATAGCCCCCCTTGATGTGATTGAAGATTACTCCCATTGGATTTTGAGCCATTATAGCTTGGTTGTAATGAGTTTGCTGCAAGGCTGCTGATGCACCTCGTAGAAAGGGAATTGATACAGCATCCTACAGCAACATGCTCATGCTCCCCTTGCCTGATGGCTGCTGATAAGCCATGAAGCTTCCCTGCTTTCTGTCTGTGCTAAACTGTACAGTAAGGTAGAAGTATGGTATTCAGGAAGTTGATGAATTCAGTGCTGGGGATTGGAGGCAGCAAACGGGGATGCTTGGGGGACAAGGATAATGAAGAGGAGAAATTTGAATCAAAGATGGGGAGGCAATAGTGCACATATGGACATTGAATACTGTGAGTGGGGATATTATTGGCAGTCATCACCACTATGGCCTCAAAATGGGGATAGGAGGTGAGTTTGCTGGGTGATGTGAAGTGTGATAGTGAACAAAACTAAAATTTGGGGTTCAGGAAGTAAGGATGACAGCCGAAGAATGTAATTCCAGTTAGAATCATAGAATCCCTACAGTGTGGAAACAGGCCCTTCAGCCCAACGAGTCCACACCGAACCTCAGACATCCCACCCAGACCCATCCCCCTACAACCCACCTAATCTACACAACCCGGAATGGGCAATTTAGCGTGGCCAATTCAATTAATCTGCACACCTTTGGACTGTGGGAGGAAACTGGAGCACCTGGAGGAAACCCACGCAGACACAGGGAGAATGTGCAAACTTCGCACAGACAGTTGCCTGAGGGTGGAATCAAACCTGGGTCCCTGGTGCAGTTGTTGTAGAGAATTCATGAAGGGTAGAGGGTTCCAATTCCATCAAGGTTTGTTATCATTGGTACCTTGTCTTAGAAGTCTGCACCAGGTACTCTTGGAGCTGCCAGGTTACCTAAGTCCTGAGACATCTCATGTTCCTGCTGCATTTCAAGGACCAGACCTTGTAAGAATGGTTACAAGGGATCAGGGGATACACACTACAACTTTGGCTGACATGTCCATTGTGCAATCCCTGACTAAGACTGAGCTTAGATACAATGTAATCCATTCTTCAAACAGGGCCATGGCAGGGGAGATAACAGGTCGCTGGAAGATAAGATTCCATTGCCATGATCTACTTGGTGAGGGGAGATGGGATGGGAAGGTGTTGTTTTATACACACTGCACAGAATGAATTGTATAATCCTTGCATACCATGATTTGTTCAATTGGACCAGGCAAAAAGGGGATGTGATAGATCCTAAAGTGCTGCGAGAGCAGGATCCCATGTATCCCATGTCCACTCTCTGTGTGGAACATGTTGCCCCTCAGGTCCCTTTTAAACCTTTCTCCTCTCACCTTAAAAATATGCCCTGCAGTTTTGAACTCTCCTACCCTAAGGAAAAGATCTTTGCTATTCACTTTAAATATGTCCTTCATGATTTTCTAAACCTCGATAAGGTCACCCCTAAACCTCATACAATCCAGTGAGAACATCCTGTGTGGCTTGGTGCTTAATCTGCGATAGATGAATGAATGAATGTGTACTTACGTGCATTATGAGGTGTCAGTTGTAGGCCAATGCAGTGTTGATGTGGGTTTGCTGTCCCACTGCATGAATGCTGAAGGGCCATTTTTGAATGCCAATTACTGGTGCACAACTGGGATTGAAGGAGGTGTTGATACCAGGAACAATGGGATATCCCAGTGGTGGTGAATACTATAGTGATGACTGTGGCGAGTGGGAGAATGACAGGCAGGATGCCATTTGGTTGTGGCACATGGTTAATGAGCTGAGTTAGGGACAATAGCATAAGAAATCTCACTTGGAAGAAACCACCCATGACACTTGGGCTGATCTTCAGCCAGATTCAGCCCCTTGGCTCCATCCATATACTGAGATATAAGTACAATGGGTAGAGCCAATGTGAGGTGAACATTAACTCCAGCAGAATCAGAAACAGATCAGATAATACTTCCAGACAAAGAATTTGATAAATATTTGATGGAATGGGAGTAGAAATGGACAATGTGAAAAGATCAGGAGGGTGGAATAAATTAGATAACATGTTCAAAAGGCCAAATGGCCTTTTTCTTTACTCTATCATTCTGTATTTCATTTTAAATATACCAAGGTATGCAAACAAACTCTTGTGATTCTTATAACATCAATAACCATTGACATATATTTGTTAACCTGCTTTCACAGTTATCTTTCATGTTTGCCTTTTTTGTCATTCAAGTTATACACATTTGTCCATAACTCCCACTACTCACATGAATTTCCACTTAAGTGCAAGTTGATGCCCTCTGAAGCCTGTATTACTATCTGACTATTCATGGTTTCATTTCTGCATTGTACAAAAGAGTGGTCACTTCCCTCATATTGTTGAATAAATTTGCAGATGTTTGTCACGCATGCTTTCTGCTGTCTATGCAAGGCTTCCATTTCCTCCAGAAATTGCACGCCCATGAATGTGTTAGCTCAGGCTGCTATTTATATCTCTTAAGGCACTGCTTAGTTCAATGCTTCACATTCTTACAGGTATTTTTGGGATTGTCTATAGTTGTATATTATTTTTAGAAGACTCTAATGTATCTAAGCTTCAACAGATGTGGATAGTGAAGATATGTTTTGCAGTTCAAAAAATACTCACATGCATTAATTCCATTGAAGCCCAGTTTGGAAATTAATAAGAACTTTACCCCAGAATTAGTTTTAATTAAAATACATTCCTCACAATTCTCTTTTCTTTTTAGCCATTATTTCTGTGGTTGGTTGTGAACAAGGGAATTGGGAAGAGGAATAGGCCTATTAAACCCTCCTGTCTATTGTGCTACTTAATAAGATCATGGCTGTTCTGATTATTCTACATTCCTGCCTAGCACAAAAACATTTCATTTCCTTCCCTATCAAGAATCTAAGAAACACTGCCCTAAACCTATTCAAAGTCTTTTCTTCCACTTCCTTCCAAAGACTCTCAAAATTCAGTGAGAAAGAGATTGCCTTACCACGATATTAAATGGGCAATTCCTTATTTTTAAACAGTGACCTCTAGTTGTAGATTCTTCCACAAAAGAAACATCTTTTTTACATTCACCCTGTCATGATCCTTGAGGATCTTATTTGTTTCAAACGAGTCACTTCTTCCTCTTCTAAACTCATATCTTGCCTGTCCAATCTTTCCTCATAAGACAGCTCGCCTATTTTAAGTATTCATCCAGTTAACTTTCTCTGAAATGCTTCCAATGAATTATCAGCCTTCCTTTAATAACGAGACTATTACGATATAGACATGGTCTCACCAATACCCTGTATAATTAACGTAAACTCCCTACCTCTGTTGTCAATTTCCCTCACTATAAGCAATAATATTCTATTTGCATTTGTAATTATTTGCTGTGCCTGCATACTAATCTTTTGCAATTTTTACCTCTAGGACAACTAGCTCCCTCTGACTCTTAGAGCTCTGCAATCTCTAGCTATTTAGACACACCTTTCTTTTTTATTTATCCTGCCAAAATGAACAACATTGTATTTCCCACATCTTTGCCCAGTCTCTTAATTTATCTTATGGCCCCTACACAACTTATTTCCCTACATACCTTTGTGACATCAACAAAATCAGTAATCATAACTTTCATCCCTTCATTCGCTTCATTTATATAAATTATAAATTGACATGACTTGCAGGCTTAATTCAACGCTTTTGGCAGGATTTTCAGCCTGACTTGAGGGACCCTGCCGCTTCTTCTTTCTCATCCTCTCGAGAACATGACATTCCGGGTAAGATGCAGTAGAATTGAAATGCGGGGCAGTGCTCATGCTGTAAAGTTGCTGAACTCAAAACTTCATCCTGAAGACTGTGCTGGGCTTCGCCATGCTATTATGCTAAGATTTCCATCCTAGGCCTGCTACGGTGTTCCAGCAAAACCCCAATGCAAGCCAGAGGAACAACGTCTCATTTTCTAGTGAAGCACTTTACATCCTTCAGAGGTTAATGTTTGAGCTCGACAACCTCAGGCCATGAAAACTGTCCTCCATTTGATTACTCTCCCCCATTCAATGCCTTGATGACATGGGTTTGCTCTCACAATGAACCTATTTTTGATGTTACACCTGTTAGTGAGCTCAAAAACTAGTAAATAGAAGGTAATAGGTTTCCCAGATGCTCCTTCGCTTTTAAAGTCACATCACTTTGGGATCCAGGGTATGCAATGTACTTTCCTGCACATGTGCTTGCTCTGCTGGTTTTTAAAGTTTCAGCCTATTGAGCAAAATGCAATTGACTACTTAAGAACCCTGGCATTGAAACATGGAATAATAATCAACAACTGGGTAGATATTACAGCTGAGACAGATCTTGTCCCAACCTGCAGCCCTTGGATAGTATCCTGGAGCTGTCTGATCATTTGTGGGCACAAACAACACCATTATTTCTTCACTGGTCGAGACCAGCTAACTCAGTACAGCCTAACATTAAACCTGGGGCTTGCTGAATCATCGGGGGATCCTTGACAGTCACCAGATTAGCTTTTGTGCTAGAATTAAGGATACAACCAGAGTATACAAACAAAAAAGTTAGTGATGAGCACATTTCTTAACTCGAGGACTTCTTATGACATTGCATGTGCTGTAACTTCCAGTGCTAATAAATTGCTGTGAAAAATGTTTTGCCAGAAAATAGTGTCCTTTTGAGATTTTTTAAAAAATTCAATGTTTTGTGCACATTTGTTGGCTGCAGTAAATCACAGCAGAGAAAGAAATCTCACTGGGTGGGGAGAGAGGGTTGCAATCTAGTCCTAAACTTAGATGGATGCAAGTCCAAAAGTGCAAAAAAATACACACCCATTCATAAAAATAAATAGGATTCTTGTTCTCTGTGCCGGAAGGTGAGGCTATCTTTGCAGGGCGGGATGTATAAAAGCAGAGATGAAATGTGGAGATGATAGAGCACTGTAGGGATTAATAGAAGTACAGCATATTCTGACAATCTCTGCTACGAGTGTCATTCTCAGGTTTGCATTTAAATTCAGGTAACTGACACTTATTTTATACTCTTTAGTGGGTAGGGCAAAATTGACATCAGCAGTGCCCATCGTTGTGCAATAGGTTTGCGCTCACCATGTTGCACAATGCATGCATGCACATTTCTGTTGAGAATCTTGCCAAACGTTATCTTGGTAAAGGACAAACAAACGGTTCTATTATTCACATAAGAAGGAGGTATTAGTCAATTTCCAGAAAGTAATAAGAGCCTGCGTCTGGTTCCTGCTCCAACTCTGATTTGCACATAGGGACCCAATGCCATGCAGCGCATTGTTTTGGGAAAACAAATGTTAAATGACATGTTAAGTTTAAAAAAGGTAAAAACTTAAAATAATAATGATGATCCTTGCCATGTCATGTCTCTCAAGTCATCCCGAGATCCCAACTTCATTCCCAGCTCCTACCCTGGGTCTTCTTCTTGATCTCCTCATGACCTTGAACCTAACCCTTTAGCTCCTGTCAATAACACTCCAGGTTCTACAGAGATGCTTGCAAGGCCTGCAATTTTCCTGATCTGATCTCCCATCAAACCTCATACACAGGGTCTATGTCCTCTTCATTTGTCTTCAAGATCCCATAATCCAGTTCACTAATCTGTGCCTGCTCATACTGCAGTAACATGTAATGTAAGAATTTTCCAGAGCTCTCATTTGAGTTGGGATGTTAACATCTTGCCAGGGAGTTGCCCCAAAATATTCCTAGGCTTAAACATTTCTAATATTGCTGTACGAATGTGATTCTAAGAAAGGAAAACAGTGATTCATTTATATATTGACCAATTTCCTGTATCTCACATCATAAACCATATTAATGCGGAACTTAAAAACTGGGATTACTGAATGCAACATTGTTCAAGTTGCCTCAATGAAAACCAACCCAAAGCCACTGGATTCAGGGCCAGGATTTGCTGAGTCATTGCCAGTGGTCAATGTTTTAAATGAATTCAGCTCAAGTCCTGCTGTTTCATCAGAATGAGCTCAGAATTTATATTGAATGGGCAGGTGTACTACTTTGCAGAAACTCTGAAACTACAGCTTGGCATAACCAAATGATATCAGGCATTGTCACTATTACCCAATTCAGATGCTTTGCTATAAAATCAAACATAATGTTATTGCATGGTATAAAATTATAGTCTGCTGTTGTGAATCCAAGAAACTACAGTAAAATTGGACCTTGTTCTGTGGGAAAAAAAACATGTAAAAAATAATCATAGTTTGAAAAACATTCTGGTCAACTGCTGGCTTTCTTTGTTCTTACTTAACCCTATCATTACTGATGTCTCTACGCTTTTCTTCAGCTCACATCATAGACACATAGCTCCCTGACATATTGGCTCTAATGTTTCTGATGTGTTGGGGCTGATGATGCTTGGAACAGCTGAGGAACCTGATCCCAATTGCAGGAATCAATAAGATCTTAGAACTCAGTTACTCACCTGGCAGCTGACAAACTGGGCATTTACTTAGAGAACAACAGCTACCACTTACTCCTGGGAGTGCTTGTGTCAAAAATTCAGAATTAAGGCATGAGCAAATTTGGCAATCAGAAAGAGGAGGAGGATGAAAGCTTCCTTTATTGGCTTGAAAGGATAACTTTGGCTTCTTCAGGCCCTCAGGAGGGGGCGGAAAGATACACTCCTTGAGATCTGGCAGCTCCCATTTCCATTCTAATGTCAAGTTACCTGGGGATGGTTAATATTAAACCAAAATTCCAAACGCATTGCGAGAATCAGATTTTGAAATCGTATTAAGTATTTCCACAGGAATTTGGTCAACCTGATATTTGCTCCTTCAAAATGTGGAATAGTGTGTGAGATATTTTGAACATTTCTGATCTGACTATTTCATTTTCTCAGAGCTGGAAGTAGAGCACCTGCTTGTGGAATCTTGTGTTGGACATGCCCAGCTCATTGCAGCTGATCAAGGACGGTCACTGGCAGATGCTGGGGATGCTGGTGCTGGTGCTGGTGCAGATTTCATCCTAGATGATTCACAGGATCCTATGCAGGCAGCATAGGTGGTACTGCTCCAGTGCCTTGAGGTGTCTATTGTGCCTCAGAGCGTTGCAGAGCCATGTAGAAGGGCTGGAACCACCACAGCTCTGTATACCGTGAGCTTGGTGTTGGATGTGATGTAGTTAATCTCAAGCATCCTTTTTCTCAGGCAGCTGAAAGCTATGCTAGCACACTGAAAGCAATACTGGATCTCTTCATTATAGCTGCTTTTGCTGGCAGGACACTCCCTAGGTATGGGAAATGATCAATGTTCTCTAAGGCCTCCCCACGGACCCTTGATGATCAGGGGTTTGTTCCACATTGCCAGGGCAGGTTGGTGAAGGGCCTTAGACTAGCAGACATTCCGGGTGATCCCCTGGTAGACAGAGGAAGCGCTTCAGTGATATCCTCAAGGCTTCATTGGTGAAGTGTGGCCTTCCCACAGACACCTGGGAATCAATGGCTGAAGACTGTCCAAAGTGAAGGAAGGGCATCCGGGAAGGCATCAAGCAGCTTGAGACTTGTCATCAGGACAAAGCAGAAGCAACGCGAAAAGAGTGAAAGGAGCGTGCTGTCACACCAACACCCCACCAAGCTCTTCCTGCAACCACCTTCTGCCCAACTCTAACAGAGCCTGTGGATGCCATATTGGTCTTTACAATCACCTACAGACTCACACTGAGCGTAGAATAGAGTCATCCTTGAACGTGAGGAATGACCAATGAATGAAATTTTGTTTTTTAGACCCTCAGGCCATCTTCCAATCATTCCATGGGGTTTGCAGATGCTTTTTAAATCAACCTGTTGTCAGACACCTCTGGAGTGGGTAGGACTTAAACCTCTTGCTTTAGAGATAGCTCCCTCTATGGAGTTCATATTGAAACCATTCTTCTAATAGGGCAAATTAGGTAAGGAGTATCAGCAGTGCCCCAGTTAACTGTAACTTGTTAAAGTTTGGCTACACAATTAATTGTGTAGCCTCAAGACATCCATTTACTACACAACCAATCATTTATTGCTTACCTAATGCAATGTTCATGATCCCTTATAAAAAGCAATTGAGCAAATTCAAGTTAACTTACTGAAATAAAACATTAACAAAATTGAAATTGTTTTATTTGTAGTTTATGGGTCTCATGTCTGCTGTGTTTCTTAGCTTAAGGACAGATTATTCCAAGATGTAACAAACTATTAAGAAATTAACGAACAGCTGCATGCTTGAAAGTTGAGTTCTCTTCTGGCTATATGAAAAACGCGATAGAAAGAAATCCATCAATCTAATTCTGCTAATAGATGGATGCAACTGGGAAAATAATTATCAATTGCCTTTAAATGCTAACACAATCAACAAATATCATTGAGCTATGAAACAATGACATTAAATAAGCTGGGTGCTTTTGACATTACGCGTCAGATACCACACAGAGTTATTAGCATACATTTGTGCACAAATGTACAAACAATCGTTTCTGTCACTTCTTCCTCAAGCATTCTGCAACCATTAGTATGGTCAATCATCTTCTTTCTCTTCCTCTGCCAGGCTCCCAGCAACTGTCTTTATTTGGTTACCTTACTAATTACTGGCTCAGAAACAGAACTTCTCAAGCAATGACTTCTTTTGCCTCTGTACCCAGTTACCAATGGAGGATCTGAGGCTTCCAATTTAGTTCGTTCTTCTCGTTCAGCAGGAGTACTGCTCCTTGACTCTATCTCCAATAGTGTCAGCTTTCCCATTATCGTACCTAATTTAGTTGAATCAGATCTCCACTACTCATATTGTGTCCTCCACTAGAGGGGCTCTTGTTGTCTAGTCATAGTGTTCCCTCTAAGCTGGGAAGCCTGTGTCAAGTCCCATCTGTTCCAGAGACACGCCATAAGACCTCTGAACAGGTTGATTAGGAAATATCTCCTTTGCTGCACGAAATCCCATTTCTCTTTCACAGAAGTTACTGGAAAATCTCAGCGGGTCTGGCAACATCTGTGAAGAAAAAATCAGAGTTAACGTTTCAGGCCTGGTGACCCTTCCTCAGAACTGACCTGAAACATTCTTTCAGTTCCCATTTCTCGTTTACCTTCAGCCTTGCTGATTCCAACTTTGGTTCCTAATCGTCCTATGATACTGCCCAAAGCTTTGAGTTTCTTACATTTCAGTGTTTTGTAGAGCTCACCTTTCACTTGACCCACCATTAACAGCTGTGCCTTCAACTGACTAGGTCTCAAACTGGAATTCCCTCTTAAATCCATTTTGTCTCTTCCTCTCCTTATTTAAGAACATCTGCTTGTTCAATCCCTGTTTTCCTTTAAGGATTTCAACAGCACCAATATCTTTGAACAATGTTGTGATCACATGATTTTTTTTCTTTTTACCATTAGTTTTCCTTTATGAGGTGCGTTAGGATATTTTTCTTCATTAAGAGCTCAGTTGTCCATTTAAACCTTTCATGATTTGGTTCAAAGGTACAGTATCATCGAACACCTTCAGCAGTTGGCTGCTGTTGCTCCCTGTTCCAGTTTGGAGCTCTGTAAATAATTCTACCAGTGAAGAAATCTGCAGGGTGGCTTACTTTATCATCCGGTAATTCCTCAATTTTAAAACTCCTATCCTCATACACAAACTCCTCCATAGCTTACTCCTCGCTTTCTTTGCAATCTCCTTCAGTCCTACAATCTTCCAAGATTTTAACACTCCCCAAATCTAGTCTTCTGTGCATTCCTAATTTTGATTGTTTCACACAGGCCTTCAGCTGTTTCAGCCTGAAGGAATTTTCATCCAAGACCTCTCTGTCTGCGATCACTTTCTGTCTCTCCTCCTTTAAAATTATCCTTACAGCTCCTTACTAAAGTTATGATCACCCATCCTTATACCTTCTTGTGTACTTCAGTGCAAGGTGTTGTAGAATAACATTCCTGTGAAGAATCTTGAGGTGTTTAATTATATTACTTATGCTATACTAACACAAATTCTTATTGTAAAAGAAGTATTTGATGTGATTCACATTCAGCATCCTAGTGACATTAAATGGTCCTTTTGATTACTCAACCCTGCTCTCCCAGTTTCCTGTGTGTTCAATAACTTGTCTTGGCTTACAGTTTTATCAGTAGGCTCTAAGCCTTGTTGAGCAATGGAAAAATTTATCCAGAGAATTATGAAAAGGAGTACACATCTTTTTTCTGAGGGCAATGAGGAAGAGTAACAAAGATGTTGCAAAAATAGCAAGAAATAGAAAGACGGAAAGGGCTTGTCTTTATAAAATGCCTTTTTGCCCTTCTAAACAGCTCTGTTGAAATATAATGTCTGCTGTTTCAGCAATACAGCTGATTTGTGCACAACAAGTCCTCACTAGCAATGGATGATATTTCTGAAGTGATATGGAACAGTTTTCCATGCACAGCACGCAGAGTTAGAAGTTGGAGGACATAAGTGCTTTTTAAGGGGGTGCAGTTAGCTCCTTTATCTGGATGGCCAACATGAGGATCAAAATAATCTGGCACCACACAATTTGAACCCTGTTTGGGATGTCAACTTGGGGACTGTGTACAGTAAAATCATGGTATAAGCAGTGATTTGGTGATCTTCGAATCATCAACTATGCCTCTCAAGAAGGAAAAGTAGAAATTAAGATCAAAACTTCATTGATGCAATCAAGACAATCCCTGTTCCCTTCACAAGATGCAGGAAGGAGGTACACTCCCCTAATGACAGCAAGGGGAAACCTGTAGCTGTGATCAAACAGACATGATATGAAATGACTGAGGGAAATAGTAACAGTTTAGTCCCATGTAGCAAATGATCTGGCCAAGTCAGGAAATGTAAACACAGTTGCAGGTTCACCCAAATTCTAGACTGCATCTCCTGCCATACCTCTCTCTGCTTCCAATATCTTGTCAAGGCTCCCCATTGCATCATTTTTCATATCTATTTATATTTCAGCAGATTCCCTTGCCCTATTCCACCTCTGCCACATTTCAGATGCTATTGATTGCATGTATCTGAAACAACTTGCCCAATTCTTGCCACATCCTCAAATGTGTGCCTGAGGCACTCCTGAAACATCTGCCTGATAGTCACCTTCATCAAATGCATTTACTTTTGGATGCACATACATCTATTGGATGCATGTAAGACCATAAGCATGTCCACTGGCTCTGCTTTGTCTCACTTCCTTGTTGTCTACTCAAAGAATTCTAATGGCTTGTCAGGTATGGCTTCCCTTTGAAGAAGCCATGCTGTCTCAGCCCTATTTCAACATGCACTTCCAATCAACTCTCACCAGTTCCTCCTTTGTAGTTACTTTTACTAAACTGTAATACCATTACATTTGATTTCAGCTTCTCCCTCACAAACTGCAGGATGAATTCTGTCATATTATGGTCATTGCTCCCTAGAGATTCCTTTATTTTAAGCTCCTTAATCAAGCCTATCTCATTACCCATCACCAAATCCAGAATATCTGTTCACTAGTGGGTTCAACCACACGCTAGTCCAAAAGTATTTTGCTGATATTCCATGAATTCCTTTTATTGGGAGTCGCTATCAACCTGATTCTCCAACCCACATGCATATTGAAGTCTCCTGAGATTATTAAAATGGTGCCTTTCTTACATGCCCTTTCTATTTCCTGATTTATTTTCTACCTCATATCCTGACTACTCTAGGAGAACTGTACATAATTCCCATGAGGGTCTTTTTCCCTTTGTGGCCCCTCAGCTCTACCCACGCAGATTCTCTGCCTTCTGACTCTATATCACAGCTTGCTAGTGATTTAATTTCATTTCTTACTACCAAGGCAGACCCTCCACCTCTGCCCCTCTGCCTGTCCTTTCAATAGGATGTGTATCCTTGAACATTTAGTTCTCAACCCTGATCCCCTTGCAGCCACGTCTCTGTGATATCCACAACATTGCGTCTGCTAATTTCAGTCTGCACTACAAGCTTACTTACTATGGTTCATATACAGCATACATTTAATTAAACACCCTCAGTTCTGTGTTGACTGTCCCTCTTCTCATAGTTGTCCCCTTATCTGCATTGCCTGAAGTTGGATTCCTGACTCTTCCATACTCTCTGACATATCACTTGTTCTGGAAATTTTAATAACCTCTGCTGATCTCTCCTCCCATTTACGTTTTTCTATAATTTTCCATGCAACTGAACCCATTCCTCATGATTTACTTTGAAGCCCTATCCGTAGCCACAGTTATGTGATGCACCAGGACGCTGGTCCCAGCAGGATTCAGATGGAGCCTGTCCTATTGGAACAGTTCCCTCCTTCCCCAGTACCGGTGCCAATGTCCCATGAGTTTGAACTTGTTTCTCCCACACCAATCTTTCAGCCATGTGTTTACCTCTTCAATCTTGTTTACCATGTGTCACAAAGATTGTGGTTCAGGTAAAAACCAGGAGATTATTACCTTTTTGGTTCCTCTTTTAATTTATCCACCAGCTGCTCATGTTCCCTCAGCAGAATTTTTTTTCTTTTTCTACCAATAATGTTGGTATCTAAGTGGCCCACTACAACTGGATCTTTACCCTCCCACTCCAAGTTCTTCTATAGCCCAGATGAGGTATCCTGAAGCCAGGCATAAGGCAGCCAACACAGCCTTCAGTACTCTTAATCCTAGCCACAGAGAGCAGTGTCTATTTCCCTGATTATACTATCTCTAGTTACAACTCCATTTCTCTTTACCCCTTTCTCTACCTGCCTCACCAGTAGTCATACCCAGCTGTCCCTGGCCATTGATTGAAATTGAAACAGCCAGTCTAAGGGGTGTGACTGCTTCCTGAAAGCCAGCATTCGACCCCTTCCTGATTGGTTGCAGTGTTTGAAGCTCAGAATCTAGTTCATCAACTGTGAGCCAGAGTTTCTCCAACCAACACGCGCTATAGATCTGGTCATTACGAATCACAGTGGGGTCCTCTAGCTTCCACATTATGCAGGTACACCACATTACCTGGCTTTGCATCTCTATTTTACTCACTTAGTTCTTAGCTTGCTTCTTTTTATTTCCTACTCATCTTCTAGTTTGTAACCTGTATATATTTCTTCTATTTACCTTCAATCTGAAAGTAACCTAGAATAGATAGTCAAACTTGTAGCTATTACCAAGAATTGAACTTAGGTTTCCTGTCATGTCACTCTTCGATTGTACTAGGCTCCCCCTCCTGGGCTTCTCTTTATCCTGTTAAAAAAAGACTTACAAAATATGAGGCGAAAAAGCAAGTAAAAATCACCTCTTACTCTCTGTACCGAAGTCCCACACTGCCTACAAAGTGCCCGAAAAATATAGTCACTCACGTTGTGCCGCATTCCCAGTACGATCTCTCCTTCTTGACTGTGCAAAGCCTGTTGGTTGTCACCCTTTCAATGGGCCTCCTCTTAAATAGTGCTGTAATAATTAGTCGGCATTAGTGCCCCCCCCAATTCCTTAGACAACATGCCCATCCTGGGTCTCCTGCAGTGCCACAACGATGCCGCCCGAAGGTTGCAGGAACAGCAACTCATATTTCACTTGGGAACCCTGCAGCCCAATGGTATCAATGTGGATTTCTCCAGTTTCAAAATCTCCCCTTCCCCTACTGCATCCCAAAACCAGCCCAGCTTGTCCCCTCCTCTCTAACCTGTTCTTCCTCTCACCTATCCCCTTCTCCCATCTCAAGCTGCACCCCCATTTCCTACCTACTAACCTCATCCCACCCCCTTGACCTGTCCATCCTCCCCAGACTGACCTATCCCCTCCCTACCTCCCCACCTGCACTCACCTCTACTAGCTCCATCCCCGCCTCTTTAACTTGTCTGTCACCTCTCCACCTATCTTCTCCTCTATCCATCTTTGATCCGCCTCCCTCTCTCTCCCTATTTATTTCAGAACCCTCTCCCCACCCCCCTTTTCTGAAGAAGTGTCTAGGCCCGAAACATCAGCTTTAGTGCTCCTAAAGTGCTGCTGTGCCTGCTGTGTTCATCCAGCTCTACACCTTGCTATCTCAGATTCTCCAGCATCTGCAGTTCTCTTTATTTCTTATTCTGAACATATTCTTGCCATGAGAAAGGTTTTGAAAAACAAAAATCAACTGTAGTCTCAAACAAATTTATGTTGATGTTAATATAATCAGAAGTGCTAGGAAAGGAGCACAGTGAGTGAAGGACGAGGTCACAAATTCATGGGAAGAGGTAATGGTCAGAGGAAGAGAGTTGTCATTCAAAGGGCATTATGATGACTTTCAAGCATACTAGTGTCAGAAACTAAACTGTTCTATGATTAATGTACAGTGTCATCGCATGTTGGTTTGTCCTTGAAGCTATTCATAGCACAGTTTGGAATCCAAAACGGTTTCAGACAGGGCCTTCATATTACCATTCACATATTGGCACTATAAATCCAGTATGTGCTCTTATACGAAAGCCACAATTCCAACTGCGCTTCTTGAAACAGAGTACAAAAATGCTGTTCATTCAACATCAACTCAGTTGTTATATTCTGTCCCATCAATATCAAAGGGCCCAATTTTACAGGCCTGCCATATCTACCAGAGGAAACCAGGCTGCACTAACCCTGTTCTAGTGCGTGAGCTATGCTATGGTCCACAGGATAACTTACTGACAGCTTGCGACAACTGATGTAACTTTTTCCATAAATGTGAAGGTCAGAATGGCATTCGGCTAGCCTGTTACCAGATCCTGTCAGATTACCAACCTCGGTCAGATATGCCATCCGAAGCTTGTACCTGAATAAATCAGGCAACCTAAAAACAGCATGTTCACCAGAACATATATAGCTGCCACTTTCTCAATAGAAAGAAGGCAAAAATTGCAGAAGAGTGCAGAATGTTTACCACCTGACAGAGTACAGGGCATTAGAGATGAAGTTCATGGTTATTTGAGCTTTCATGTCAACCAAAATACATGTATGAAAAGGAAGAGGTATCGAAGGAAGCAACATTAATGTACAGTTGGTTTTGGACAATAGAAATGTGAGGGTCCATGATTTGGTGAAAATGACAAAATGCTTTTATTCTGTATTAATCTTGGACGCCTCCAGCATTTGAAAATGTGAAGGAAGTGAATGCTTGTTGGAGGCACTTAGCCCACTGAGGCCAATCAGTGTCCTTCATACGGCTCATACAATGGAGCCCTTTCTATCACCCAGGTTGCCATTCTACGCATGGTGGGCTAAATTTTACCATGGGTGTGGAAGTGGAGGTAAGTTCAGAGGTTGGTGTGCCATCAATTCCATGCAGGCATATGACTTGCTGGCTGCACAATATTGGATGCCTTTAGGGATTTTTTCTGGAGGCTGCGGCTTCGGGATGTTTGCTATCCTCCCAGAGGCAGTGTGCAGTTAATTAAGTTCATTAAGATGACAATGGAGTTGAATTTTGCTACAGATGTGCAGTTTTGCCATTGATACTTGGGCACATTGCTGTGGATTGCAGATGTCTTCATGGAGAAACGTCTAAGCTGTAACTCATTTCAGGGCATAGATTTATTTTATTGGCTGTAAATCGTAAAGGGGGTCTGTGGCCTTGAAGCCATTCCATGGATACTTGCTGTGCCCTGCCCCAGTTGCTGCCATTTCCCTCCCATTGAAGGCACTGCTGTCAACCCTGCTGCTGGCTTGGTATCACCCATAGTGCGAAGGAAGATGGAAACCCTACCCTGCCCACAATCATGCCAACCTCTCAATACTCTAAAACAGAAGGTTGGTAGTTGTTTTTCGAAATAAGAAAGTTGTGACAGGATTTGATAGATGCACATGAGGGTAGCAAATGATTATTAGAGCACAACAGGAATGATGTAGAGCTGCAGAGTACTTGGGGCCAACGTGTGTGAGTGAGAACCATTTTCAGTAATGGGTATATCAGCACCATCAACAATTTTGTTTTCCTTTAACGAAACCACGCATATTAGACGTTCCAAGATTATGCTGCAAGTTTGAATCACGTCTCAGTATTATAACTATTTACTCAGACCATTTCAAACAAACATATCACATAGGCATGAACGAGATGGTTGAATTTGATTTTATACAATTACACTGGAAACGCACTCTTGGCTCTATGTCACACTCCTTCGTTGACATTCTAAAGCATGGTTGTCTATTCTGCAATCCAGGGCTGTGTCAAATTTTTTTCCCTGAGTGGAAGAAACAACTGTGGTGTCAGGTTACTCATGGGTAGTGCAGCCCTCCCAGGGCATTACTGGCACTGAAGCAATAGATGCAAAAGATAATGTGCTGTCTCTGCAACAGCTGGAGCCCAATCCAACAATAGTTGTCAGTACTTGTTTGCTCCCTGGCACTTCATCAATCTTTGAATGTTTGTACTAGAAATGGAAAATGCAAACGATTAAGAAGCCCTTACCTGACCCTACCCCCACCGCCAGCCTTTCCCATCAAAATAGAAGCTGAGTTACCTTTCAAAAATATTGTTATGATATTCCATGTGTTTTTAAGTGCTGGTTTTTAACTACTTGATGGAAATGGAATCCATTACAAAGACTAAGCAGAAACAACTTTTGTATTTGAATAATTTCTTCACAGGGAGATATGTTTCAAAGTGCTTCACAGGAGTGTAATCAAAGAAACATTTACACTCATCTGAAGGCGATATTTAGTGGTACCAAACAGTTTGTTCAAAGAGGCATTTTTATTAGAAAAGGACTGAGAGGTGAAAAGGCAAAGAGGCCTGTGAAAGAATCTTCAGAGGCAATGGCTTAGATGTCTTAAGCCATGGCCACCAAGAGTTGAGTAATAGAGTGGGAATGGTGAATAGCTCAGAGTTGGAGGAGATTTGAATGGTTCTGGGCTGGAGGAGGCTACAAAGATAGGGATGGGTAAAGCCATGAAGAACTGTGAACTGAATTTTTATTTCATATTTGAGGTGTTTTGTGCACTGCTTGAAGCATTAGAACTTGCTCCTAGTTAGGGTATAGGTAACAGAGCTTTGGATGAGCTCAGGTTTTACAGTGTATGGAGGAGGGTGCTGTCAGCCATAAGGGAGCTGGAACTAACAAAAGTATGAATAAGGATTGTAACAGTAACTGGGCTGAGGCAGCTGTGGAGATGTTATGGAGATGGAAATAAACATACAAGGTGATGGTAGGATAGAATATTAGATCAGCATCACGTAGGATATTAATATAGTAAACAATCTGGTTCAGCCTAAGGTGATTGTCAGGAAATACAATAATTGATGATAAATCACTGTTTGTTGTGGGGTCAAAAGACAATAACCTTGGTCTTCTCAATGTTTATTGGAGGAAACTGTAGTTTATCCAGGATTAGACATAAATAGGTTGACTGAGAAAGAAGCTCGCTTGATTCATAAACTAACCACTACCTTTGACATTCACGCATGTCAGTTGGTCACAACAAGGTCATGTATAACCTTTCCAGTTCCTCTGTGAAATAGTGAAACTGACATGGTTGCTGGAAATTTTCGGTTTTTTCAGTTTTAAAAGGAGTCTATTTCGAATTAGAATTAGGTTTTGTTGTCATGTGTACTCAAGTACAAGGATGGAAGAATACAGTGAAAAGTGTACAAAGTCACCATTCCTGGCACCGTCTTAGGTACAAAGGAAAAAAAGAAATAAAGCTAAAAGTTCAACATTATAGTCCTTACAAAGTAGAAAATTAAGGAAATAAAGCTACAAGTTCAACATTACACTCCTTCTTAAGTGCTTAGTCATGCTGACCTTGCACTTCCCACAAGGGCTTGATCTTCTTCATGCTGGGCTCTGCTACTGTATTGGGCTCCCTTTCCTCGCACTGGCTCGATCGCCCCCTTGCTTTACATTGCTGTAGATACTGGGAGACCACAGCCTGCACTGCAATTTGCCACTGTCCCAGGCTGCCTGCTCTCACAGGTTTCCTCAGATTAAGGAAAGAGTGATCTTATTGTTTACTACATAAAGAAACATAACACACCTACAGCTTAGAAATGATGAGTGAGGAAACACATAACAATTGGGGAAAAAGAAATAAGGATCAGTCTTTGGCATGTCCATGAGGAGCAGGCAGTGGAATGTAGCAGCTGTTAAATTGGGTGACTCCGTTACCCCTGGCCGTAGCAGTTGAACAGTCCAGGAAGCCCTTGGTTCTGCATGTTAGTTGAAGGGGGATTTTCTAAGTGAGTTTGTTGTCTTGCGACTTGTTTACAGCAATCAGTCAAAGCTAGAGACGGAAAGGCTTTTACTTTGCATGCAAGGATGAGGTGTTTATTAAATGGTCTGCAATTGTGATCTTCACAG